>NC_058080.1:64049215-65249215 GCF_014858855.1 Bufo gargarizans
TCAGCTGCTGGTGTTGGTCCACTGTGTTTTATCAAGGGCAGGGTCAATGCAGCTAGCTATCAGGAGATTTTGGAGCACTTCATGCTTCCATCTGCTGAAAAGCTTTATGGAGATGAAGATTTCATTTTTCAGCACGACCTGGCACCTGCTCACAGTGCCAAAACCACTGGTAAATGGTTTACTGACCATGGTATTACTGTGCTCAATTGGCCTGCCAACTCTCCTGACCTGAACCCCATAGAGAATCTGTGGGATATTGGGAAGAGAAAGTTGAGAGACGCAAGACCCAACACTCTGGATGAGCTTAAGGCCGCTATCGAAGCATACTGGGCCTCCATAACACCTCAGCAGTGCCACAGGCTGATTGCCTCCATGCCACGCCGCATTGAAGCAGTCATTTCTGCAAAAGGATTCCCGACCAAGTATTGAGTGCATAACTGAACATAATTATTTGAAGGTTGACTTTTTTTGTATTAAAAACACTTTTCTTTTATTGGTCGGATGAAATATGCTAATTTTTTGAGATAGGAAATTTGGGTTTTCATGAGCTGTATGCCAAAATCATCAATATTAAAACAATAAAAGGCTTGAACTACTTCAGTTGGTGTGTAATGAATCTAAAATATATGAAAGTCTAATGTTTATCAGTACATTACAGAAAATAATGAACTTTATCACAATATGCTAATTTTTTGAGAAGGACCTGTATACCTAAAACCTAACAGTTAATACCAGTGAGAAAAAAAAGTGACTTTTCACTTTATTCCCTTTCACTAGGTGATAGACAGGGGTGATCAAGGGGTTAATTGGGGTGATCTGGGGCTATGTGTGGTGTTTGGTGTGTACTCACTGTGATGTCTGCTCCTCTGCTGGAACCAACCGACCAAAAGGACCAGCATAGGAGCAGAGAAGCCATTTAACACCTTATATTTATAAATATAAAGTGTTAACTGGCTTCTGATTTGATTCTTTGAAAATCATCAGCCTGCCAGCGACCAGGGCCAGCCTTTGGGGTGTGCGGACTGTTCGGCCGCACAGGGAGCCATAGCAACAGGGGCGCCGGGCGGCCGACAGTGACGCGAATCTTTATTCTGCAGAGGGCAGGGCCTGCGGGCGGGCGGCGGACTTACAACACAGTCACACAGGGCGCCGGGCGGCCGACAGCCCGCAGTGACGCGAATCTTTATTCTTCAGGGGGCAGGGCCTGCGGGCGGGCGGCGGACTTACAACACAGTCACACTCACAGTATGACACACACTGCGCTCCGGTCCGGACTGAAGGAGTGAGGAGGGGGCGGGGCTCGCGGCCGCTCTGAGCTCCGCTCTGCTGCCTGGCTGGCCTGCCTGTCTCTTTAAGAGAGCAGACCAGTGGCTGCTGGAGCGTAGCCACTGAGCTCCGCCCCCAGAGAGGAGACAGAGCGCGCCCAGCCAGCAGAGTCAGCAAGGCCCACGCGGCAGCACTAGTCTACAGCTAGAGAACAAGTAGGTATTTTTTATTTGGAAAAATGATTATGATTTATGTGAATGTGCCAACGGTGCCATGGGGGATGGGGGGACGGGACAGAGATGTGCTGATGCTGCCCAAGTGGAGGGGACAGGGAGAAGTGTGCCAATGCCATGGTGACTGGGGGGGGGGACAGAGTCTCTGTTGTCCCCCCCCCCCAGTCACCATGGCATTGGTACATTTCTCCTCCAGATGGGCAGCATCAGCACATCTCTGCCCCCCCACCCCCGCTCCCCCAGTCACCATGGCATTGGCACATTTCTCCCTGTCCCCTCCAGATGGGCAGCATCAGCACATCTCTGTCCCCCCCCACCCCCGCCCCCGCGTCACCATGGCATTGGCACATTTCTCCTCCAGATGGGCAGCATCAGCACATCTCTGTCCCACCCCTGCCCCCGCATCACCATGGCATTGGCACATTTCTCCTCCAGATGGGCAGCATCAGCACATCTCTGTCCCACCCCCGCCCCCGCGTCACCATGGCATTGGCACATTTCTCCTCCAGATGGGCAGCATCAGCACATCTCTGTCCCCCCCCACCCCCGCGTCACCATGGCATTGGCACATTTCTCCCTGTCCCCTCCAGATGGGCAGCATCAGCACATGATGTGCTGATGATGCTGCCCATCTGGAGGGGACAGGGAGAAATGTGCCAATGCCATGGTGATGCATCTGGAGGGGACAGGGAGAAATGTGCCAATGCCATGGTGACGCGGGGGTGGGGGGGGCAGAGATGTGCTGATGCTGCCCATCTGGAGGGGACAGGGAGAAATGTGCCAATGCCATGGGGACGCGGTGGTGGGGGGGGGGGGCAGAGATGTGCTGATGCTGCCCATCTGGAGGGGACAGGGAGAAATGTGCCAATGCCATGGTGACTGGGCGGGGGGATGTGCTGCTGCCAGCCCACTGGCCCATCTGGAATGGGAAAAGTGTGCAATGGGTGAGGGGGGGGGGCTCAGAGAGGACCAGGGGGGGCTTATAGAGGACAGGGGGACAGTGTGCTTTCCTGCTACTACATCAACCCCCCCCCCCCCCCAGGGATTTTGGGGGCCATTAAAGGTTGGACTTTAACTCCTTTCTGCTGATGTTGAGTGTGCACATAGCCACCAATCATATTCCTCTCCCCCAGCACATCAGTTACCTTTAGGAGGGGGGGGATATGATTGGTGGCTATGTGCACAATCCGCATCATCCAACCACTAATGCCCCCCAAAATACCCGGTGTGGGGGGGGGTATGACAGGCAGGAGGAGCAATGTGTATGCGGGCCCTTGCCCTGCACTCGCTCAGCTGTGCTTCCATACATTTCGTGCCCTGTGTCCACTGTCCTGTGCCCACTCTGCTAAAGCCTGGCATAGCCCAGCTCTACCAAAGCAGACAGTCAGGAACTGTGATGTGATCATATTTATCATATGTATGTGTGTGTGTCCGTCCCTGTGTGTGTGTGTCTCTTCCTGTGTGTCACCATCACCATGCCCACTGTTCCTATGTCTTGACGCAGCTGCATCAGGACGTTCTGTGCGGAGGAAGAAGGAAGAGGAGGCAGCGCCGCCAGCATGGAGTCCGTGCGATAGACACAGGAAGGCACACTAAGGACTAAGGTAAAACTACCACATGATCTACACTAGTGTTATCTGTGGTTTTACATAGGACTGCAGGTAACACTACCACATTATCAGCACTAGTGTTATCTGTGGTTTTACATAGGACTGTAGGTAACACTACCACATTATCAGCACTAGTGTTATCTGTGGTTTTACATAGGACTGCAGGTAACACTACCACATTATCAGCACTAGTGTTATCTGTGGATTTACATAGGACTGCAGGTAACACTACCACATTATCAGCACTAGTGTTATCTGTGGTTTTACATAGGACTGCAGGTAACACTACCACATTATCAGCACTAGTGTTATCTGTGGTTTTACATAGGACTGCAGGTAACACTACCACATTATCAGCACTAGTGTTATCTGTGGTTTTACATAGGACTGCAGGTAACACTACCACATTATCAGCACTAGTGTTATCTGTGGTTTTACATAGGACTGCAGGTAACACTACCACATTATCAGCACTAGTGTTATCTGTGGTGTTACATAGGACTGCAGGTGACATCTACTACATTATCTGTACTCATAGATTTATCACTATGTTATATATGGTGGTAAATAGAAGTGCAGATAAAACTTTTATGGTATATTCACAGGAGTCCCATAGATTCAGATACCGTATCGTGTAGTAGCAGGTAGCATCATCATGGGTCCCAAAAAACTCTCCGGTTCCCAAAATCAAAAACGTAAGGTGCTTATGAATTTAGAGGACCAGAAAAGTGCAGGGGCTTTAAAAAAGTTATTGGGAAGATCAGCACATAGTGCTTCCGAAGCAACTGAAGAAGAAAAACTAGATGACGTTAGCTGCAGCAGTCAAGCTGATGATGTCCATCTTGAGAAGAATGAACCTTCAACATCAAGTTCATGTCTACAAGATCTGGATTCAAGTGCTCTCTCTAACCCACTGTCTTCTAATAGTCCCCCTGACTCAGTGTCTTCTGAGACAACATCTGAAAGTCTATCAGATCCTGCTTTATGGCCGAAATTAATTTCCAAGAATGTTGACCGTATTTTGGAATTTGGCCCTGTGCAGGTGACAAATATGGAGTTTAAAAAAGATGTTCATAATCGCCACTTCTCTGCTACATTCTATAAGCGAAAGTTAGAAAGTGGAGAAGAGCAGACAAGGCGATGGCTGGTGTACTCTCCATTTGCAAATAAAGCTTTTTGTTTTTCTTGCAAGTTATTTGACTGGAATGCAAAAAGTTCTTTGGCTTCAGGAGGGTCAGAAGACTGGAGACATATGGCAAATATTCTCAAATCTCATGAAACCTCCAGCAGTCACTTTTTAGCTCAACAGATGTGGATGGAAACACAACTGAGATTGAAGTCCAAAAGTGAAATTGATCACAATTTACAATCTCTTATGAGCCAAGAAAGAAAACATTGGAGATCAGTAATGGAGAGGCTACTAAACATTGTTCCCTTTTTAACTGAGCATAACTTGGCATTTAGAGGATCTTCAGATCGTTTGTTTACACCCAATAATGGCAATTTTCTTGGGCTTGTGGAATTACTGGGAAAATATGACAATGTGATGGCAGAGCACTTACGCCGTGTGGCCTCAAAGGAGACAGCAGACCACTACTGTGGAAAAACAATTCAAAATGAATTAATAAACCTAATGGCAAAACAGGTACTTGAGGACATTTTGGAACGTTGTAGAAAAGCAAAATATTACTCAATAATCCTGGATTGCACCCCAGATATTAGCCACAAGGAACAGATGTCATTTACAGTTAGATTTTTGGATAACAGCACTGGGGATTTGAAAGTAAAAGAACATTTTATTGGGTTTCAAACAGTAGATGACACAACTGGAAAGGGACTGGCTGACTTCCTCCTTCAATTTCTATCTGAAAAAAAACTGGATATTGATAATTGCTGTGGACAAGGGTACGATAATGGGGCAAATATGGCAGGAAAAAACAGTGGTGTCCAGTCAAGAGTTTTAAGTATTAACCCAAGAGCCATATTTGTACCATGTGGATGTCATTGCCTTAATCTCGTCATTGGTGATGCAGCACGGTCAGGCAAGGAATCACTAGAGCTGTTTGGAGTAATTCAACGCATTTATGTTTTATTCTCTGCATCTGTAAAGAGGTGGAAGATTTTGACAGACCATGTATCTGGCCTCACGTTAAAGCCTCTATGCACTACACGGTGGGAATGTCGGATCAACTGCCTTAAACCTTTCAGGCATAATCTTGTTGAGATACAGGATGCATTGATTGCATTGTCAGAGGAAGAACACGCAGAACCAAGTGTCTGTCACGAAGCTCTGACATTGTCTCAGCAGGTTGGCAATTTCAAATGTATTATGGCATTATGTGTTTGGTATGAGATATTGTACCAAGTCAATATTGTCAGTAAGGCAATGCAGCGCGAAACAGCAGACTTGATTTTGGTTACAGAGTTAATAGAGAAATGTAAACACTGTGACAGGACCAGGGGAAAAGTGGTAGAAGAAGTCTACATTCCACCTAGGTTCCTGTCTTATACGTTCTAAAAAAGCAGCCAGGGAATTGACAGCAAGGAAAACTAGGTTTTCTCTTTGCAAGGGTTTTGTTAAAAACCTGGTTAGAAGGGCCTGGCTGCTTGGAGCAGGGAGAGATGGGTGGGTCCCTGCTCCAATTAGCCACTCCAGGTATTCAGGGTAACTGTGGCTAATCACCTTGGAACCTGAGTGTGCTATAAAAGGGCAAACCGCTCACTAGCTGATCTCTCTGCTCCTGGGAAGAACCCTGCTGGGTGAGTGGAAAACAACAGTGTGTTTGGTTGATGGAGCTGGGCACAAGGCTCAGTTTTATGTAGTTAGGGACTACTGCCTGTTTAGTCGTAGTGGCCAGACGGCCAGGTATTTCATTTGTTTTGAACTGTTTTGTTCAATATTTCTTTTCTGCAAAAGTCAATAAAACTGGCTGAGGCCAGTTGCACCATACTTGCTTGGACTGGACTGTGTTTTATGTGCCTATAGCGCCCGTCTATCCCAGGAGACGGTGGTCCCGTGAGCTAATCCCGTCACAACACTTTGTGCAAATCTTCAGAGACACTGGATTTGAAAGTGCATTCCTTATTGCAACGGAAATAGCGGAAAAGCTTGAAGTTGAGCCTGTTTTTTTATCATCTGCTCGCATTCGAAGGAAGAAGGCTTTATTCAATTATGAGGGGAAAGATGAACCTTTAACTAATCCAAAGGAGAGATTTAAAATTGAATTCTTCTATGCTTTAGTGGATACAACAATTATGTCATTGGATGAGCGTTTTGACCAGTTGAAAAATCATACTAAGGTTTGGGGATTCCTGTATACCATAAAGTGTCTCCCAGCAAGGGAAAATTTGAAGGAATGCTGCTTGATGTTACAGAAGGCTTTAGAGAAAGACAGCCAATCTCTTATCAGTGGAATCGACTTAGCAGAGGAGCTTTGGCACATTCAAGGCCTTATTCCCCAAGAATCAACAACGCCACTGAATGTACTTAACTTCATTGTTAAGAATAGACTCACTGACACATTCCCAAACATCTGGATTGCACTACGCATACTACTGACAATCCCTGTTTCTGTGGCATCGGGAGAACGCAGCTTTTCTAAATTAAAGCTGATTAAAACTTACCTCAGATCCTCTATGAGTGATGAACGACTAACATCGTTATCAGTGCTGTCCATTGAAAATGACGTTTTCAAAACATTGGATCTTAACAGCACCATTGATGAATTTGCAAAGGCAAAAGCACGTAAAGTTGTGTTTTGAGCTTATGCATGTGTAATCACTTGCGTAAACAGTTAAATTGTACCTATTTTTTGGGCACTTTTACATTTAAAGCTTTATTTAAAAAGCTGGCACTTTTGTAGGTTTTATACTCTGGATTATTGCACTTTCAGACTCCTCTTTAAAAGTATTAGTGCAGGAAATAAATACCAAGTGATGAGGATCTGCAAGGGGTGTCTTAGTACTCATTTTGAGTTTGTGGAGTTTTAGTTTACATTTTACTTTGTTATAGTAACAATCTAGTCTAGGTTTTGTGTTCTGTTTTTTGTTTTTACTTTTCTAGATGCACTTGAAAAAAAGGGTCTGCGGGGCAACCTGACACTTTCTTTTATAGACTCTATTTTAGTTTGACATTTATTGTTTACCACTTGATTGTCTACTGTTGTTTTATTTAATATGAATGATTATATTGTGCTTACATGTTTAATACCTTTTGAATAAAAGTTGTATTTTTATCATAGCTTGTAATCTGTTTTTTGGGGACTTAACGGAATGGAAGGTTTTAAATTGAGCAGATATTGGAGAAATGGGTGTGACCACTGAAAGGGTGTGGTTACTGGGGGGCGTGGTTACTGAGGGGCGTGGTCACTATGGGGCGCTGTAAAGCTTTCTCTCACAGGGCGCCTAAAGGCCTAAGGCCGGCCCTGCCAGCGACGATCATTGGCTGGCAGGCTGATGATGAAATACTCTAACTTTTGCCGGCCCGCGATGCGCAAGGAGAAGATTCGGAGGATGCGGTGCGGTGCTGGGCTCCTTCATAGTGGACGTGACTGCACTCAGAGTCAGAGAACGCTGGACTCATCTCTGAAGCATGGAGGAGACAGGACTCATCTAAGGTTCATTTACATATATAACGGGAACATTTATTTTAGGTTTTTCTCTGAACTGATAGTTCGTTCAGAATTGATTTTTATATCATTATTAATGTATTAAAAAATATTTTTAGAAAAGTGAGTGGATAAATAGGCTTAGATGACAGTGATGACAGGTTTCCTTTAAGTCTGTGTTGCTTGAGGAAATGCCAAAGTTATGTGCAGGTGCAGACCTCTACATAACGTTATCGCTTCCTCCAGCAGGCCGTGCGACAGACTTATATCTACGCCAGCTCCCTTACTGGTGCAGATTTAGGTCATTTTCTACACCAAAAACTGCAGTAGAAACTGATCTCAGGGCCCCCCTTCTCCCCCTCCCGTGATATGCCCCCTTTCTCGATCTGCCAGGAAAAGTGTTGGGACCAGAAAAAAGTTGCAGATTTGGTCTGTGACTGATATACACCATGAAAGTGACGTATATCAGTTCATAAATGAACCCCTCGGTGTCTTATAATATTGACTCTGTGTATTATTATGTGGACTCTGCATATTATACATATGTATTTTATTATAATATGGACTCTGTATTACAATATAGACACTATTGGGGGAATCTATCATAGACCAGCGTTGTAGAATCTCCAGGCCTGGTGGAAGCTTCCATACTCTCTATGATGTCATAATTAATGCCTGGTCTGCTCACACTTCAGGTGATGTCATAATGGTATGCAGAATCTGGATGAGGTCAACCTCTTGTGATGTCATAATGTAGAATGTGGGTAATACCGACTCACACCCTGGCACCTGTGTCAGTCTTCGTCTGGCTCACGATGTGCTCACGAAAGCGACGCAGATTGGAGATCGGTCAGGTGGATGCGATTTTGCGCAAGCGATGGAAAGTGGAGGAAGTCGTCCCACACAAGAGACGACGAGTGGAAAGGGATGAAGTTGAGGATATGGAGGTCGGGGAACGGCAAGTACCCCGACGATGTAGAGATGATGGATCTGGAAGAAAAATACGACTTTGACAGGGACGGGGACTGTATTATGAAGGATGTCAGCGCCCCCAAACAGTGAACCCCAAAATAAGGTGCAGAGATTTCTCATTCTGTTTCTTATTGTTACATCCTGGAATGCTTGTACTTACTTTTTTTTCCTTTCATCTAAAAGATCTGGCTGCAAAGAACATGCGAATCCTTCCTTGGAGATACCAAACTTCACCAGGGATGATTCATGGGAAGAAAAACATCTTGTAGACAAATATCTACACAGAAGTGCCCAGCTGAACATCCACAGATCACAGCCAAAAATTATTTTAAAAAAACTCTAATTTAAAAAAAAATTCTATTAATAAACATGTTTTTTTTAAATTGGTTTTCAATCTGTTTGTAGGGGATGGTGGGGGGATGTGTAATTTGCAAGAAGGGCCACTTCTTCCTAGAATCTAGGATTCTAGGGTTTGTTCTGGGGAGGCGGTTAATTGGGGAAATCTCCAGGGCTATTTATTGCTTTTATGTGCTGTTTTATGGGGTCTGGTGTGGTCTATATATACATTTTTGAGGAGTGTTTGAGCATTTTGTACTGACACTACAGGGGTTGGGGAGCTTTATGTACTGGCAACACTGGGGTGGGGGATTATATATTAACACTACAGGGGTTTGGAACATTATATACAGGCACTAAAGGGTGAGGTAGCATTATATACTGGCACACTGTGGTGGGGATAGCATTATACACTGTCACTACAGGAGAAAGCTTTATATACTGGTTGTGATGAGCGGCAGGGGTCATATTCAAATTCGCAATATTTCGCAAATCTTTTGTAGAATATTCGTCGAATATTCGGGAATTTGAATGTTCGTTATATTCTACATTTTTTTACTCTAAAAATCAGCAAGGTAATGATTGCGTAATATGCAAATACTACGCGATCAATACAGGTGTGCGTCAAAAACGAATCTATAGCACTATAGAATTTAGTGCTATATATTCGTTATTAGAGTATTTGTCTTTTTTTCCATCTGAGGTCATGATTCCTCATGAGGGTTAGAATATACCATCATATCTGAGTTTTCATGATCTCAGTGAGATCGTGAAAACTCAGATTCTAACCCCCAGGCGTTCCCATGGTGACGGGGACGCTTGCCTGTGGCTTAGAATATACAATCGGATCTGAGTTTTCACAATCTCAGTGGGATCGTGAAAACTCAGATCCGATGGTATATTATAACCCCCTAGGTGTTCCCATGGTGACGGGGGGTTAGCTTGCCTGGGGGTTAGAATATATCATCAGACCTGAGTTTTCACGATCTCACTGAGATCGTGAAAACTCAGATCTGATTTTATATTCTAACCCCCAGGCAAGCGTCCCCATCAGCATGGGAACGCCTGGGGGTTAGAATATACCATAGGATCTGAATTTTCACAATCTCACTGAGATCGTGAAAACTCAGATCCCATTGTTGTCACGGAATGTGTACAGGTAACAAGACAAAACAACATGCATAAATGTCTCGCTGGATCCAAAAGCTAAGGAACGAAAGGGAGACCCCTGTAGAAGACCTGGCACTTTCCCTGGCTGCTCAGCCTATGCATAGATCCGAATGGTGGAGGTATGCATATCCACGAACCTTGACTATAAAGCCCTGAGCACCCTACAATAGTGAGGGGACACGACCACTGGCTCCCTACACCAGACACGGAGGGAGTCAGGGTCACCTGGGATCCAGCAAACAGAAAATAACAGATAACAGTGTAACACTTAACTTTGTGGAGGAGAGGAGAACCAGATGGGCAAGCACACATACTCCAGGAAGAAATATAAGCCGCCCAGAAAAGCATTCTGGGGAAGAATTTAAAGGGAAACAATTAGTCCAACACATAACAGCTGAGAGACGCTAATGAGAGGAGGAACTGAATACCACAACACAGAACTCAAGGGGGAGGTTCTGAAAGGCCTCTGTCAGAGCTTCTCAGCTGTCTGGTTGTGACAGTACCCCTCCCTCTACGAGTGGACTCCGGACACTCAGAACCCACCTTCTCAGGATGGGACCTATGGAAAGCCTTGATGAGACGAGAGGCTTTAATGTCCGTCACTGAGACCCACATCCTCTCCTCAGGACCATACCCCTCCCAGTGAACAAGGTACTGAAGAGAACCGCGGACAAGACGAGAATCCACAATCCTAGAGACCTGAAATTCAAGATTCCCATCAACCATAATCGGAGGAGGAGGCAAAGGCGAGGGTACAATGGGTTGAACATAAGGTTTCAATAAAGACTTATGAAAAACATTATGGATCTTCCAAGTCTGAGGAAGATCAAGACGGTATGCAACAGGATTGATGACAGACAGGATTTTGTAAGGCCCAATAAACCTAGGACCCAACTTCCAGGAGGGAACCTTCAATTTGATATTCTTGGTAGACAACCACACCAGATCACCAACATTCAGGTCCGGACCAAGCACACGTCTCTTATCAGCCACACGCTTATATCTCTCACTCATGTTCTTTAGATTATCTTGAATCTTTTGCCAAATAGATGACAAAGAAGGAGGAGAATCTGTCCTCATCAGGTAAACCAGAAGACCCCTCTCCCGAGAAAGTCCCAAACTGTGGATGAAACCCATATGCACCAAAAAATGGTGACTTATCAGAGGACTCCTGACGACGGTTATTTAAAGCAAACTCAGCAAGGGACAAAAAAGAACACCAATCCTCTTGATTCTCCGCCACAAAACAGCGCAGATATGTCTCCAGATTCTGATTGACGCGCTCTGTCTGGCCATTCGACTGCGGGTGGAAAGCAGAAGAGAATGACAACCGAACCCCCAAGCGAGAACAGAAAGCCTTCCAGAATCTGGAAACAAACTGCGTGCCCCTATCAGAGACTATGTCTGAAGGAATACCGTGCAATTTGACAATATGATCAACAAATGCCTGCGCCAGCGTCTTAGCATTGGGCAAACCAGGAAAAGGGATGAAATGCACCATTTTGCTAAAACGGTCCACCACCACCAGAATCACAGTCTTCCCCGAGGAACGAGGCAGGTCCGTGATAAAGTCCATGGACAGATGTGTCCAAGGACGGGAAGGAATGGGTAAGGGAAGGAGAGGACCTGATGGCCGTGAATGAGGGACTTTGGCACGAGCGCAAGTCTCGCAGGCTGCCACAAAACCTTCAACCGACTTACGAAGCGCAGGCCACCAGAATCTCCGAGCGATGAGATCCAGTGTGGCTCTTACCCCCGGGTGCCCAGCAAGGACCGTATCGTGGTGTTCTTTAAAAATCTTGTGTCTTAAAGCGAGAGGCACAAACAACCTCCCAGGAGGACAAAGATCAGGAGCCTCTGACTGGGCTGCCTGCACCTCTGCCTCCAATTCAGGAAAAAGAGCAGAGACCACCACACCTTCAGCCAAAATGGGACCCGGGTCTTCAAAATTCCCGCCTCCCGGAAAACAACGTGACAGGGCATCTGCCTTCACATTCTTAACTCCAGGGCGGAACGTGACAACAAAATTAAACCTAGAAAAGAACAACGACCATCTGGCCTGTCTCAGGTTCAGACGCTTGGCTGACTCCAAGTAGGCCAGATTTTTATGGTCAGTAAATACGGTAATAGGGTGTCTGGCTCCCTCTAGCCAATGGCGCCATTCCTCAAAAGCCAACTTGATGGCCAACAATTCCCTATCTCCCACATCGTAATTTCTCTCTGCGGAGGAGAGTTTTCTTGAGAAAAAGGCACACGGTCGCCAATTGGCAGGAGAGGAACCCTGAGACAAGACCGCCCCCACACCCACCTCAGAAGCATCAACCTCAACTATGAAGGGTAACGAAACATCAGGTTGCACCAAGATGGGAGCGGAAGCAAAACTCTCCTTGATATCAGAAAAAGCCTTACGCGCCTCTACTGACCAAGAAGAAAAATCTACCCCCTTTCTGGTCATATCAGTGAGTGGTTTAACAATAGAAGAATAATTCAAGATGAACTTCCTGTAATAATTGGCAAAGCCCAAAAAACGCATCAGCGCCTTTTGATTCTCAGGAAGCTCCCACTCAAGCACAGCGCGGACCTTCTCTGGGTCCATGCGAAAACCAGAAGCGGAGAGAAGAAACCCCAGAAATTGAATTTCTGGAACCGCAAACACACATTTTTTCCAGTTTCGCATATAATTTATTCTCCCGCAGGATGAGCAAGACCTGATGTAAATGTTCCTTATGAGTTTTGAAATCGGGAGAAAAAATCAAAATGTCATCCAAATACACCAATACAAATTTTCCCATCAAATGATAAAAAATGCTGTTCACGAAATGCTGGAAAACGGCTGGGGCATTCATCAAACCAAAAGGCATAACCAAGTTTTCAAAATGGCCCTCAGGGGTATTGAAGGCCGTCTTCCATTCGTCCCCTTCTCTGACCCTGACCAGGTTGTATGCCCCTCTTAAATCTAATTTGGAAAAGACTTTAGCCCCAACAACCTGGTTAAATAGGTCCGGGATCAGAGGAAGCGGATAAGGGTCACGAATTGTGATATTGTTCAGCTCCCTGAAATCCAGACAAGGTCTTAAAGAACCATCTTTTTTCTTAACAAAGAAAAAACCAGCGGCAACAGGTGACTTCGAGGGTCGTATGTGTCCCTTTCTCAGACTCTCAGAGATATAAGCACGCATAGCGATCCTCTCAGGTTGGGAAAGATTGTATAAACGAGATTTAGGCAGCTTGGCGTCTGGGATGAGATTAATAGGGCAATCGTACTCCCTGTGCGGGGGCAAATCCTGAACTCCACTCTCAGAGAAGACATCCGAAAATTCAGAGAGAAAAGATGGTATAGTCTTAGTAGCAACCTCAGAAACAGATGTCATGAGGCAATTCTCTCTGCAAAAGTCACTCCAACCATTTATTTGCTTCGCTTGCCAATCAGTGGTGGGGTTATGCTTAGTGAGCCAGGGCAGCCCCAACACCAGCGGGGTGGGCAAACCGCTAAGGACGAAACATGACACATCCTCAACATGAGCATCACTCACAATTAAACGGATATTGTGAACTATGCCCTTTAATGATTTCTGAGAAAGTGGAGCGGAATCGATAGCAAAAACAGGAATATCCTTTCTCAAAGCGCACACCTGGAAACCATGAGTTATCGCAAAGTGATTATCAATGAGATTGACCGCTGCTCCACTATCCACAAAAATCTCACAAAAAATGTTCTTGCTCTCTAGCGCCACCCTAGCCGGCAGGACAAAACGGGAACTACAAGCAAACGGAAAATCTTCAATCTCCGCCTCAATCCTGCCAATAGTAACAGACGGAACATTTTTCAAAGATTTTTTCCTCTTTGTTTCTTTATTATACCCAGAGAACTGCCTGAATCTCCTAGAGGGACAAATATTTGCCAAATGATTAATACCTCCACAACAAAAACAAACCCTCCCATGCGGGCTGAATCTTCTATTGTCAGAAGCAATCAACCCCAGCTGCATGGGCTCCTGCTCAGAAGGGGCTGACAGCGACTGAGACCCCTGCGCAGAGAATGGGACCGCTGCACAGTCCTGGGACCGAGTATGACAGGAAGGAGAGATCTCTCCTCTCTCTCTAAGACGCCTGTCAATACGAACGGCCTGAGACATAGCAGAGTCCAAAGAAATAGGCCTTTCATGAAAGGCAAATGCATCTTTCAATCCCTCTGAAAGACCATGGCAAAATTGACTTCGGAGTGCAGCATCATTCCAACCAGTATCAGCTGCCCAACTCCGAAATTCTGAGCAGTATATTTCTGCGGATTGTTTACCCTGGCATAGGAGACGTAGTCTAGACTCCGCCAGAGCAATACGATCCGGATCATCATATATCTGACCCAGGGCTAAAAAGAATTCATCCACTGAACGGAGGGGCCGTGCCCCCTCCGGCAGCGAAAAGGCCCAGGACTGAGCGTTACCCCTGAGCAGCGATATAATGATCCCCACCCTCCGTTCCTCATCACCAGAAGAATGGGGAAGAAGGCGAAAATGGAGTTTGCAAGCCTCTCTAAAACGCACAAAATTCTCACTACCCCCGGAGAACGTATCCGGGAGCGAGATCTTAGGCTCAGAACAAGCTCCATGAACGCAAGCTGAACCGGTCACTTGAAGCTGAGAAAAAGTCTTACGGAGGTCAGCTACCTCCAATGAAAGACCCTGGAAGCGTTCAGCCAAAAGTGAAACCGGATCCATGCTTAAGACGGTTTTGGCGGCTTATAATGTCACGGAATGTGTACAGGTAACAAGACAAAACAACATGCATAAATGTCTCGCTGGATCCAAAAGCTAAGGAACGAAAGGGAGACCCCTGTAGAAGACCTGGCACTTTCCCTGGCTGCTCAGCCTATGCATAGATCCGAATGGTGGAGGTATGCATATCCACGAACCTTGACTATAAAGCCCTGAGCACCCTACAATAGTGAGGGGACACGACCACCGGCTCCCTACACCAGACACGGAGGGAGTCAGGGTCACCTGGGATCCAGCAAACAGAAAATAACAGATAACAGTGTAACACTTAACTTTGTGGAGGAGAGGAGAACCAGATGGGCAAGCACACATACTCCAGGAAGAAATATAAGCCGCCCAGAAAAGCATTCTGGGGAAGAATTTAAAGGGAAACAATTAGTCCAACACATAACAGCTGAGAGACGCTAATGAGAGGAGGAACTGAATACCACAACACAGAACTCAAGGGGGAGGTTCTGAAAGGCCTCTGTCAGAGCTTCTCAGCTGTCTGGTTGTGACAATTGTATATTCTAACCTCCAGGCAAGCTTCCCCATCACCATGGGAATGCCTGGGGGTTAGAATATACCATCGGATCTGAGTTTTCCGGGACGCTTGTCGTGGAGGAGTATGCCGAAGTTCCCATTGTGACGGGGACGCTTGCCTGTGGCTTAGAATATACAATCGGATCTGAGTTTTCACGATCTCAGTTGGATCGTGAAAACTCAGATCCAATGGTATATTATAACCCCCAGGTGTTCCCATGGTGACGGGGGGTTAGCTTGCCTTGGGGTTAGAATATATCATCAGACCTGAGTTTTCACGATCTCACTGAGATCGTGAAAACTCAGATCTGATGATATATTCTAACCCCCAGGCAAGCGTCCCCATTACCATGGGAACACCTGGGGGTTATAATATACCATCGGATCTCAGTTTTCACGATCCCACTGAGATCGTGAAAACTCAGATCCTATTGTATATTCTAAGTCACAGGCAAGCGTCCCCGTCAACATGAGAACGCCTGGGGGTTAGAATATACCATTGGATCTGAGTTTTCACGATCTCACTGAGATCGTGAAAACTCAGATCTGATGGTATATTCTAACCCCCATGTGTTCCCATGATGACGGGGACGCTTGTCGGGGAGGAGTATGCCAAAGTTGAACAACTGTACAGGTTAAAAAAAAAAAAAGATGAATATTCTAAAAAACAAATATATTTGATATAGTGCTATATATTAGTTTTTTGAATATTCGTTATATTCTAAAACAAGAATATATACCAATATAGCGAATATTCGGAAAAAAGAAACGAATGTAGAGCAATTTAGCTAATATAGTACTATAATTTTTTTTATAGTTGTAATTTTTTTCCAATCTGATCTTCAGAGGAGAAAAAAATTACAACTATTAGACAAAGATTATAGCACTATACTAGCTAAATTGCTCTACATTAGTTTTTTCGAATATTTGCTATATTGCTATATATTCTTGTTTTTGAATATTGGTATATATTTTTTTCACCATTGGAACACCTGGGGGTTATAATATACCATCGGATCTTAGTTTTCACGATCCCACTGAGATCGTGAAAACTCAGATTCCATTGTATATTCTAACCCCCCGTCACCATGGGAATGGGGGTTAGAATATACCATCGGATCTGAGTTTTCAGGGACGCTTGTCGTGGAGGAGTATGCCGAAGTGGAACAACTGTACAGATTGAAAAATAAAAAAGACGAATATTCTAAAAAACGTATATATTCGATATAGTGCTATATATTCGTTTTTTAACGATCCCTCCCTGCTTAAGTTGCTTCTGGGCCAATGACTTATTGGTCCACAATAAAGAAGCAGGTAGGAATCATGTTTTCAGATGTTAAAAAATGACGAATATTCGATATAGCGAATATATATAGCACTATATTCAAAATATTTGCGAATTCTCGAAGTTGAGATATTCGAGATAAATATTCGTAAAATTCAAATATTCGCACTCAACACTATATACTGGCACTAGAGGGGTGGGGAGCATTATATACGCGCATGACAAGGGAAAGAAGCATTATATGCTGGCACGACAGGGGAAGCATTATATAATGGCATTATTGGGGTGATTGTGCAGCATTATGCATACTGGCACTACAGAGGCATTATAATACAGAGGGAACTAAAGGACTATTACATCAAACAGGGCATTACAGGCGTCATTATAATACTGGGGGCACTACACGGGGTTATAATTGTGGGGCCATTAGAAACTGCAGGGGAGATTACATTATAAATACCAGGGAACACTATGGTGGAATTATTACTACTATGGCTTCTGTGGGGGGCATCATTGTAAATGGGCACAGTATGGAGGGCATTGCTATTGCAGTACCCCAGAGCTGGCAGTATCTGAAATTGTGATATGTACTGTTAGATTAACATCACATGGCAAAACCTAAGTACAACAACATGGTGGACGTGGGCTAGTCCTGCTCCCTGCCAGGAGGGGGAGTCCTAGTCCAGACAGAGTGGAGGAAGAAATCTTCTGTGAGACCACCACTTCAGAGAGATTCAGAAAACCACTTCAATCTTGGCTACAGAGCGGTAAGTCAGCAAAGTGACCAGCAACCACAGCTTTACAGATCCTGCTACAGGTGAGGAAATACAGTTCAGACTCCCATCACCTAAACAAATCCCAGCCTGCCTTATGCAGTGGACATCTATCTCCACAAGTACCAGCATACTGCCTCCTGATGAAGCCAGCTCGGTGGTGAAACGTGCTCAAGGACTTTTCTTTCTTTAATGTGTGGATCAGACCATCCCCATTACGGGTCTACATTGATTATATATTACATGTCTGTCTAAATATTTCTATTATGTATATACACTGATTGCATATTGCTTGCCTGTTACACTTTAGCCACCTGTTTTATTATCAGGTATATGTGGGAAGCAGAGGTGTAGCTAAAGGCTCATGGGCCCTGGTGCAAGAGTTCAGCTTGGGCCCCCCTCCCCCCTTCACTCAGCGCTGGTGGACCTAGCTTTTCTGCTGCCCAAGGCAAATATTGAAATACCCCCCTTTCCCTCCAGTCCTACTGTTAATGTAGTTGTCCTCTTTTTACTACCGATGACCTATCCTCAGGATAGGTCATCAATATCAGATCCGTCGAGGTCCTCCGGCACCCCCGACGATCAGCTATTTGAAGAGAGGGCAGCGCTCATATGAGAGCTGCTTTCTCTGCTCTGTTCACCTGCTCGCTGTAGCATTTGCAGTGATGAGCAGGTAAACAGAGCAGAGAAGGCAGCGCTTATACAAAAAAACTGACAACCCCTTTAACCACCTCCCGACCGCTGTACGCACCGATGCGTCCGGGAGGTGGTTGTTTAGTTCCTCCTGGACGCATCGGCGCGTCCTCTCGCGAGACGCGAGATTACGTCACAGCCGGCCCGCGCATGCGCATCGCGGGCCGGCATTTCACAGAAGACTATTTCGTCAGCAGCCTGCCGGCCACGATCATAGGCTGGCAGGCTGCTGATTTTTAAAAAATCCAATCAGCAGCCATATAACCCCACATATTAGTAAATATGATGGGGTTGTATGGCTGCTGTGCTCCTCTGCTCCTTCTTTTGGTCGGTTGGTTCCAGCAGAGGAGCAGAGGAGCACATCTTTACTGTGAATACCCACCACACCACATTTAGCCCCCAGATCACCCCAATTAACCCTTTGATCACCCCTGTCATCCCCCCCTGTCAATCACTAGTGAAAGGAAAAAAGTGATCAGTGCAAACTGTCACTTTTTTTTTCACTGGTATTGACCGTTAGGTTTTAGGTATAGTTTAGGTCCCTTGGTTAGGTAGTTAGCGATCAGTTAGCGCCCAGCCCACCGCACCGCAGTCCGTTATTCGCTGATTAGCGTATCGCTAATCAGCATTTGTACTTTTATAGTATCTGAAAGTGATCAAAACTGATCACGGTCAGATCTATAATAGTACTAGTGTCACTTTAGTTCGCCCTCCACCCAAAACGCAGTGTTTGCCCGATCAGGCCTGATCGGTCGCCCACACGTGCGTTCGCCCACACCCGCCCCACCGCAGTGACAAAAAAATTTTTTTTTTTGATCACTGCACATTCACTTTACACGCACTGCGGCGATAAAAAAATCAGTTTTGATATTTTTTATCAACCGCAGCGGCCTCCGGTACTTCGCTAGCCTCCCCTTTGTAAGACAGGCTTGCTTTTTTTTTCTTGGGTAGTCTCAGGGAATACCCCTAAATTTAGTTGCCCACATGTCAAACAGGGGGTATTCCTCTGAAGAGGCCTACAGGCTTCTGACCCAGTCGGATGAGGAGTGGGAACCCTCATCTGATGAATCCAGCGGGTCAGAATACGAACCTGTAGAAAGCAGTGGCTCTCTGACCCAAAGTTCGGACGAGGAGGCTGAGGTCCCTGATAGCACCAGGCGTACCCGGCCCCATGTCGCTAGACCGCAGGTTGCGCAGGATCCGCTTCAAGAGCAGCAGAGTGGGGCTGGTGCTGTCGGATTACGTGGTGAGGCATACACCAGCAGCGCAGCCCTCCCTGGACCTAGTACCAGCACTGCCGTACAACCTGGTGAAGTAGCGAGCACCAGAAGGGCAGTTGAAGCTGGTACGGTGGCACGTGCAGTAGTGACCCCGTCGCAGCCACCGCAAAGATGTGCCCGTAGAGCCCCTAGAATCCCAGAGGTGCTGGCAAACCCTGATTGGCAGTCCCCAACTTCAGCCGCACCCGTAGTTTTCCCTTTCACCGCCCAGTCTGGAGTTCGGGTTGAGACGGCTCAGATCGGTTCGGCCCTGGGATTTTTTGAGCTGTTCTTGACTGCGGAGCTTTTAGACTTAGTCGTGGCAGAGACAAACCGGTATGCCACACAATTTATCACCGCTAACCCGGAAAGCTTTTATGCCCAGCCTTTCCGGTGGAAACCAGTCCAAGTTTCCGAATTTAAAACTTTTCTGGGCCTCCTCCTCAACATGGGCCTGACAAAAAAACATGAATTGCGGTCATATTGGTCCACGAACCCAATTCATCACATGCCCATGTTCTCTGCTGCTATGTCCAGGACACGATTTGAGGTCATCCTGCGTTTCCTGCACTTTAGTGACAACACCGCCTCCCGTCCCAGGGGCCACCCTGCTTTTGACCGGCTCCACAAAATTCGGCCCCTCATAGACCATTTCAACCAGAAATTTGCAGATATTTATACCCCAGAGCAAAACATCTGCATAGACGAGTCCCTAATACATTTTACCGGGCGCCTTGGCTTCAAACAATACATCCCAAGCAAGCGCGCCCGGTATGGGGTCAAATTGTATAAGCTCTGTGAAAGGGCCACAGGCTATACCCACAAATTTCGGGTCTATGAGGGAAAAGATCAGACCCTGGAGCCGGTCGGTTGCCCTGACTACCTGGGGAGCAGTGGGAAGACAGTTTGGGACTTGGTGTCACCCTTATTCGGCAAGGGGTACCATCTTTATGTGGACAATTTTTACACAAGTGTGGCCCTCTTTAGGCATTTGTTTCTAGAACGGATTGGCGCCTGTGGTACCGCGCGAACTAGTCGCGCGGGCTTCCCCCAACGGCTCGTTACCACCCGTCTTGCAAGGGGGCAGAGGGCCGCACTGTGTAACGAAGAACTGCTCGCGGTGAAATGGAGAGACAAGCGTGACGTTTACATGCTCTCCTCCATTCACGCAGACACGACAATCCAAATTGAGCGAGCAACCCGTGTCATTGAAAAGCCCCTCTCAGTCCACGACTATAACCTCCACATGGGAGGGGTCGACTTCAATGACCAGATGTTGGCTCCGTATTTAGTTTCCCGACGCACCAGACGCTGGTATAAGAAGGTGTCTGTATATTTAATTCAATTGGCTCTGTACAATAGTTTTGTTCTCTACAGTAAGGCTGGGAGAACTGGATCCTTCCTCAAATTTCAGGAAGAGATCATCGCGAACCTCCTGTATCCAGGAGGTTCCGTGGCCCCATCCACCAGTGTAGTTAGCCGTCTACACGAGCGACACTTCCCCAGTGTCGTTGCTGGTACCTCAAACCGACCGCCACCCCGAAAAAAATGTCGTGTCTGTAGCAGGAGTGGAATAAGGCGTGACACCCGTTATTTCTGTCCTGACTGTCCCGACCACCCTGCCCTATGCTTAGGGGAGTGTTTCCGAAAGTACCACACACAGGTACACCTAGCATAGGGATCACATCTCACCAGGATAGGCACACAGGGCTATTAGGGCCCATTCACTCACAGCTGCTGCAAACGTCTCCTTTCACATGGGACAAAGTGCATAACGCACTTCGCCACATCTTTGGGCGATTTGCGCTTTGCACATTGACCCATGGGGAAGGAGAGGTTTGTTCTATAAAGGTAAAAAAACAAAAAAACAAAAAACAAAAAAAAAAACAGGTAAGCAAACAGGTTAATGTTTAGTTCCAAAAGTTAAAGTTACATGTTCTGTTCCAAAGTTAATAAAATTATTGCGTTGTGGCCTGGTTTTTTCTTTTTTTTTTTTTTTTTGTCTTTTTACCTTCCAGGTGGACCAACCGATCTACTAGCTGCAGCACCGATGTGCATTCTGACAGAAGCATTGCGCTGCTGTCAGATTACACGCAAGTCGGTGTATGCGGCGCTGCAAGACGGGATTTTCTCCTCTGCAGTGACAGATACGTTTGCCAAGGCATACGAGCTGAGGAGGAGGCGGCGTTCCTATGCTTTGGCAAACACTTTGTATGTATATATATATATATAAAATAAAAAAAATCCCGGCAATGATTTATTCATCCACATCGATTGATGCGAATGGAGAAATCTGGTTTGCCAGGGCATACGAGCTAAGTGGGTATGGATGTAGGGCGGAGCTCCTATGTCCTGGCAGACGCCTTTCCCCTCCATTTTTTTTTTTTGGCAGAGATTTTTTCATCCACATTGATCGATGCGAATGAAGAAATCTGTGCCGTTCATTTTTTTCTTTCAGCCCAGAGGCTGAACGGAAAAAAAAATCTCATTACCTGTATGCTCAATATAAGGAGAATAGCAGAAACTCCTAATGCTGGCCATACATGTAATGATTGCGGAGACCCTCAAATGCCAGGGCAGTACAAACACCCCACATGTGACCCCATTTTGGAAAGAAGACACCCCAAGGTATTTGCTGAGGGGCATATTGAGTCCATGAAAGATTGAAATTTTTGTCCTAAGTTAGCGGAAAGTGAGACTTTGTGAGAAAAAAAAAATAAAAATAATTTCCGCTAACTTATGCGAAAAAAAAAAAAATTCTATGAACTTGCCAGGCCCCTCATTGGATACCTTGGGGTGTCTTCTTTCCAAAGTGGGGTCACATGTGGGGTATTTATACTGCCCTGGCTTTTTAGGGGCCCTAAAGCGTGAGAAGAAGTCTGGGATCCAAATGTCTAAAAATGCCCTCCTAAAAGGAATTTGGGCCCCTTTGCGCATCTAGGCTGCAAAAAAGTGTGACACATCTGGTATCGCCGTACTCAGAAGAAGTTGGGGAATGTGTTTTGGGGTGTCATTTTACATATACCCATGCTGGGTGAGAAAAATATCTTGGTCAAATGCCAACTTTGTATAAAAAAATGGGAAAAGTTGTCGTTTGCCAAGATATTTCTCTCAGCCAGCATGGGTATATGTAAAATGACACCCCAAAACACATTCCCCAACTTCTCCTGAGTACGGCGATACCAGATGTGTGACACTTTTTTGATGCCAAGGTGGGCAAAGGGGCGCATATTCCAAAGTGCACCTTTCGTATTTCACCGGTCATTTTTTACAGATTTTGATTGCAAAGTACTTCTCACACATATGGGCCCCTAAATTGCCAGGGCAGTATAACTACGCCACAAGTGACCCCATTTTGGAAAGAAGACACCCCAAGGTATTCCGTGAGGGGCATGGCGAGTTCCTAGAATTTTTTATTTTTTGTCGCAAGTTAGTGGAATATGAGACTTTGTAAGGAAAAAAGAGAAAAAAAAAAAATCATCATTTTCCGCTAACTTGTGACAAAAAATAAAAAATTCTAGGAACTCGCCGTGCCCTTCACGGAATACCTTGGGGTGTCTTCTTTCCAAAATGGGGTCACTTGTGGCGTAGTTATACTGCCCTGGCAATTTAGGGGCCCATATGTGTGAGAAGTACTTTGCAATCAAAATCTGTAAAAAAATGACCGGTGAAATCCGAAAGGTGCACTTTGGAATATGTGCCCCTTTGCCCACCTTGGCAGCAAAAAAGTGTGACACATCTGGTATCGCCGTACTCAGGAGAAGTTGGGGAATGTGTTTTGGGGTGTCATTTTACATATACCCATGCTGGGTGAGAAAAATATCTTGGTCAAATGCCAACTTTGTATAAAAAAATGGGAAAAGTTGTCGTTTGCCAAGATATTTCTCTCACCCAGCATGGGTATATGTAAAATGACACCCCAAAACACATTACCCAACTTCTCCTGAGTACGGCGATACCAGATGTGTGACACTTTTTTGATGCCAAGGTGGGCAAAGGGGCGCATATTCCAAAGTGCACCTTTCGTATTTCACTGGTCATTTTTTACAGATTTTGATTGCAAAGTACTTCTCACACATATGGGCCCCTAAATTGCCAGGGCAGTATAACTACGCCACAAGTGACCCCATTTTGGAAAGAAGACACCCCAAGGTATTCCGTGAGGGGCATGGCGAGTTCCTAGAATTTTTTATTTTTTGTCGCAAGTTAGTAGAATATGAGACTTTGTAAGGAAAAAAGAGAAGAAAAAAAAATCATCATTTTCCGCTAACTTGTGACAAAAAATAAAAAATTCTAGGAACTCGCCATGCCCCTCACGGAATACCTTGGGGTGTCTTCTTTCCAAAATGGGGTCACTTGTGGCGTAGTTATACTGCCCTGGCAATTTAGGGGCCCAAATGTGTGAGAAGTACCTTGCAATCAAAATGTGTAAAAAATGCCCTGCAAAATCCGAAAGGTGCACTTTGGAATATGTGCCCCTTTGCCCACCTTGGCAGCAAAAAAGTGTGACACATCTGGTATCGCCGTACTCAGGAGAAGTTGGGGAATGTGTTTTGGGGTGTCATTTTACATATACCCATGCTGGGTGAGAAAAATATCTTGGTCAAATGCCAACTTTGAATAAAAAAATGGGAAAAGTTGTCTTTTGCCAAGATATTTCTCTCACCCAGCATGGGTATATGTAAAATGACACCCCAAAACACATTCCCCAACTTCTCCTGAGTACGGCGATACCACATGTGTGACACTTTTTTGCTGCCAAGGTGGGCAAAGGGGCGCATATTCCAAAGTGCACCTTTCGGATTTCACCGGTCATTTCTTACACATTTTGATTGCAAAGTTCTTCTCACACATTTGGGCCCCTAAATTGCCAGGGCAGTATAACTACGCCACAAGTGACCCCATTTTGGAAAGAAGACACCCCCAAGGTATTCTGTGAGGGGCATGGCGAGTTCCTAGAATTTTTAATTTTTTGTCGCAATTTAGTGGAATATGAGACTTTGTAAGAAAAAATAAAAATAAAAAAATCATCATCATTTTCCGCTAACTTGTGACAAAAAATAAAAAGTTCTATGAACTCACTATGCCCATCAGCGAATACCTTAGGGTGTCTACTTTCCGAAATGGGGTCATTTGTGGGGTAGTTATACTGTTTGGGCATTGTAGAACCTCAGGAAACATGACAGGTGCTCAGAAAATCAGAGCCGTTTCAAAAAGCGGAAATTCACATTTTTGTACCATAGTTTGTAAATGCTATAACTTTTACCCAAACCATTTTTTTTTTGCCCAAACATTTTTTTTTTATCAAAGACATGTAGAACTATAAATTTAGCGAAAAATTTATATATGGATGTCGTTTTTTTTGCAAAATTTCACAGCTGAAAGTGAAAAATGTCATTTTTTTGCAAAAAAATCGTTATATTTTGATTAATAACAAAAAAAGTAAAAATGTCAGCAGCAATAAAATACCACCAAATGAAAGCTCCATTAGTGAGAAGAAAAGGAGGTAAAATTCATTTGGGTGGTAAGTTGCATGACCGAGCGATAAACGGTGAAAGGAGTGTAGTGCCGAAGTGTAAAAAGTGGCCTGGTCATGAAGGGGGTTTCACCTAGCGGGGCTGAAGTGGTTAAAGACATACTTGGAAACCATTACATACAGAGTTACAGAACATACAGGGTAATACAGCGCCACATATGTATCTCTTACATCCAGTGACGTCTCCTCTCTGATGTAGATATGCTCTTTCCACTTTTTCTCCTTTCAGACCAGACCACCATGGTGACTTCTTTCAGCTGCGCCTCGTCTCTGCAGAGTTTAACAAACAGACATCTTAATTTCCTACTTTTCCATCCTCCTCTTCACCTTCTCAACACCCCATCCTGCCACCCCCAATACTGTGCCCACTGTGCTTCCCAATACTTTCCTGCATAAACAGTCCCCCTGAAATTACTGGTACCAAACAGATAGTGCGTCAGTATAAAAACACCCCTTTATATTGTGCGCTAGTAACATAAAATCCTCCCTTCCTTTCAGATCAGACACCCATATAAAACCCTAAATAAGATCCCCCATCTCAGACCAAACCCCCTTTAGACCTCAATGTCAGACCCCATATACGACCCCAGTTTTAGACCTCAGATCAGACCCCCATTAGACCCCCATGTAACACCCCGACCCAATATCAAACCTCAGATAAGACCTTCATTAGACCTCCAGACCCCCATATAAGATCCTCCAGATCCCCCATAGACCACTACAGACCCCCATTAGACATCTCCAGACCCCCAGTGAGACCTCTCCAGACCCCCCTATTAGACCTCCATATCAGACCTCAGATCAGACTGTAAATTAATAAAGTAACTTACCTCTCCTGCCTAGAGTTGAGCAGACAACTTGAAGTCAATGGGGACCCGCACTAAAATGGCTCTAAAAAAGTCATGGAGTGGGCTAGAGGGATGCAAATGGCAGAAAAATGTGGTTAAGAGCATGGCAAGTGCTCTGCAAACAAATGTGGATAGAGAAAAGATTTAAAATAACATAAAATACGTAAAAATAATAATCTTGATCTTTGAGAAGAAGGTCCATATGGAGTAGGAGGTTGAAGAGGCGATGGATGTGAAGGTGTAGGTGGAAGCGGCGGTGGAGGATGAGGAGGTAGCCTACACTGCTTTTTTTTTTTATTAGGGTACACCCCAAAACATTGGAAAATATAACCTGTTATAACCCCCTCCAGCCGTGATAAACCAATGTACAGACAATACACTGGCTGCAGGGCAGGCCAGCACCTCCAAGGCATAAATGGCAAGCTCAGGCCATATGCCCAATTTGTAGACCCAGAAGTTGAAGGGGGCAGACCCATCAGTCAGTACGTGTAGGCGTGTGCACACATACTGCTCCACCATGTCGCATGTCCCCGTGATGTCCACGATCCAATTGGATATCTGCTCTATCAACTTTCGATGTTCTTTTCTGCGCCTACCATGTTGATCATGGTTAGCGGCGAATCAGGGTTCCACGCCGGAGAGGGAGCATGAGAAAGGGAGACCACATCCAAGGGGGGGTCAATGGCTGCAATGTGATCAAGCTGAAATGTGGGACAAATTATTGAAGCCGAACCTTCCAAGTAAAGGAGGGGGCGCGCGGCAATTACCCATTCCCGACTCGGGGAGATAGTGACGATATATAACAATACAAGACTCTTAGGATGCCCTGTTATTGGAATGATTATTAAAAAAAGATATAGGGAATGTCACTGGGGTATTTGAGATTTGGAAATGTTAGACAGGAGAGGTCCTGCCGCTGCTTTGTTAAGTCTAGATAACTTCTGCCTGATCGCACGTCACCGTGACGTCCACGATCCAATTGGATATCTTCTCTATCAACTTTCGATATTCTATTCCGCGCCTACCATGTTGATCACGGGTAGCGGCGAATCAGGGTTCCACGCCGGAGAGGGAGCGTGAGAAAGGGAGACCACATCCAAGGGAGGTGTCACAACCAGACAGCTGAGAAGCTCTGACAGAGGCCTTTCAGAACCTCCCCCTTGAGTTTCTTTGTTGTGGTATTCAGTTCCTCATCTCGTTAGCCTCTCTCAGCTGTCATGTGTTGGACTAATTGCTTCCCTTTAAATTCCTCCCCAGAATGCTTTTCTGGGCGGCTTATACTTCTTCCTGGAGTGTGTGTGCATGCTGATCTTGTTCTCCTGTCTGCTACAAAGTTAAGGTTTGAACATTTATCTGTTATTTTCTGTTTGCTGGATCCCAGGTGACCCTGACTCCCTCCGTATCTTGTGTAGGGAGCCGGTGGTCGTGTCCCCTCACTATTGTAGGGTGCTCAGGGGTTATATAGTCAAGGTACGTGGATATGCAAACTTCCACCATTCGGATCTTTGCATAGGCTGAGCAGCCAGGGAAAGTGGCAGGTCTTCTGCAGGGGTCTCCCTTTGGTTCCTTAGCTCTTGGATCCAGCGAGTCATTTATGCATGTTGCTTTGCCTTGTTTCCTGTACACCGTCTGTGACAGGAGGTCAATGGCTGCGATGTGAAATAAGTTATTAAAGCAGATGGATCGAATGAAAGGGCCAATTAAAGAAAAAATTTCGACATTTAAGTTCCTGTCACCTATGCAGAGCAGGTGTTTTTTATCGCCAGAAATGGGTTAATGTCACCCACCAATAGAACAGATGATTTCTAAAAATTTCTGTCCCTGTCACCTATGCAGAGCAGGGGTATATCACAGCCAAAAATTGGTGAATGTCAATCAACTATGTAACAGAAAAATTTGTGAAATTTATTAACCTGTCAACTAGGTAGACCAGGGGTATATCACAGCCAAACATTGGTGAATGTCACCCAACTATGTAACAGAAAAATTAGTGAAATTTGTTTACCTGTCTACTAGGTAGAGTAGGGGTATATCCCAGCCAAAAATTTGTGATTTTCAACCGAAAATGTAACAGACAAATTAGTGAAATTTGTTTACCTGTCTACAAGGTAGTGCAGGGGTGTATCACAGCCAAAAATTGGTGAATGTCACCCAACTATGTAACAGAAAAATTAGTGAAATTTGTTTACCTGTCTACTAGGTAGAGTAGGGGTATATCACAGCCAAACATTGGTGAATGTCACCCAACTATGTAACAGAAAAATTTGTGAAATTTGTTTACCTGTCTACTAGGTAGAGTAGGGGTATATCACAGCCAAACATTGGTGAATGTCACCCAACTATGTAACAGAAAAATTGGTGAAATTTGTTTACCTGTCTACTAGGTAGAGCAGGGGTATATCACAGTCAAAAATTGGTGAATGTCACGCGAAAATGTAACAGACAAATTAGTGAAATTTGTTTACTTGTCTACTAGGTAGAGCAGGGGTATATCACAGCCAAAAATTGGTGAATGTCCCCCGAAAATGTAACAGACAAATTAGTGAAATGACATAAAATAAAATAAAATACGTAAAAATAAAAAAATATAATCTTGATGTATGAGGTGGAGGTCCATATGGAGTAGGAGGTTGAGGAGTCAGTGGACGTAGCGGTGTAGGTGGAAGCGGCGGTGGAGGAGGACGAAGTAGCCAACACTGCTTTTTGGTTTTAATTTAATTTTTTTTATTTTATTTAAAAAAAATTAGGGTACACCCCAAAATAGTGGGAAATATCAAAAATACAACAATGAGCAATTGCGCTGTAGTATAACAATAGCTGGGTAAGGCCGGTATACATGTCTATTCTGCACAAGGTATGGACAAGTCCTGTGGGATCCATGCCTGGTTTATTTTAATGAACGTGAGCTTGTCCAAATTGTCTGTGGACAGGCGGCTGCGCTTGTCTGTGATAACGCCCCCTGCCATGCTAAACACACGTTCAGATAATACACTGGCTGCAGGGCAGGCCAGCACCTCCTAGGCATAAAGGGCAAGCTCACGCCATGTGCCCAATTTGGAGACCCAGAAGTTGAAGGGGGCAGACCCTCATTCAGTACATGTAGGCGTGTGCACACATACTGCTCCATCATGTTGGTGAAATGCTGCCTCATGCTAAGACGTTCCATATAAGCTGGTGGTGCTGGTTGTTGTGGCATGCTGACAAAGCTTTTCCACATTTCGACCATGCTAACCCTGCCTTCTGAGGTGCTGGTGGTGCCCCAGCTGCGTTGACGACCTCTTCCTCTTCCTCCTCCTCTGCCTTTGCCTTGTGCTTTCACTGTGCCCCCGCTGTCAGGTGGGAATGCCACCAGCAGCGCGTCTACCCGCCTGCGCTTGTACTCGAGCACCTTACGATCACGCTCCAGTGACGGAATTAAGGACGTTACGTTGTCCTTGTAACGGGGATCCAGCAGCGTGGCCACCCAGTAATCAGCATAAGTTAGAATGCGGGCAACTCGGCGGTCATTGCGGAGACACTGCAGCATGTAATTGCTCATGTGTGCCAGGCTGCCCAGAGGCAACGACAAGCTGTCCTCTGTGGGAGGTGTGTCTTCTGTGTCCTCTGTATCCCCCCAGCCACGCACCAGTGATGGACATGAGCTGGTTTGAGTGCCACCCTGCTGTGAACACAGTTCCTCCTCCTCCATAGACTGTTGGCACCATAAGGATTGGGAAGGGGAACTCCAAACCTTCCTCTAGCCCCACATACCAACCCCAACTAACCCCTTCAATAACGACACTGACACCGTTCAACTTTTAACCTTTTATTTTGTTGGGTGGTAATCAGCCACAGCTTTATTCAAACGGCAAAACCATAACCTTGAACCGTGCTCTCCGCCAGCCGCTGGTATCCCAGCAGGCGGATCCGCCCATTTTTCCTCCAACACCTTTACGATGCAATAACTAGCCGCCAGCTGTGACTTCAAAAACTCCAAAGAGGAACTCTGCCCACATAACCGTTCCCCAGAATCACTTCTGAGCACACCATCCGAACGAAGCACCACACTATCAACTCACAGGGGAGGGAGGGAGGGACAAAGCGCTTCCGCTCAAAGAGGTAGAGGGAAGGCGAGACAGTGGCATATATGCCCTCCTGGCTGACCGCCCACTCTCCCCACCGGATGCCTATATTAACCCCTGAATGACAAACCGGAACGGGCATTAGAGGAGATATAACTAAAGGGGGTAGGAAAACAGGGGGGGGAGGGCCACCAGTCCCTGCCCACCCTCCCTAAGCCGTCGGGTGGCCACCAGACTGTTGGCACCATAAGGAATGGGAAGGGGAACTCCAAACCTTCCTCTAGCCCCACATACCAACCCCAACTAACCCCTTCAATAATGACACTGACACCGTTCAACTTTTAACCTTTTATTTTGTTGGGTGGTAATCGGCCACAGCTTTATTCAAACGGCAAAACCATAACCTTGAACCGTGCTCTCCGCCAGCCGCTGGTATCCCAGTGGGCGGATCCGCCCATTTTTCCTCCAACACCTTTACGATGCAATAACTAGCCGCCAAGAAGGAGCACAGCCCTCAAACGGGGCTCCGACCACCACCCAACAAAAACATGGCCTGCTCCACCCCATCCTGAATACCTGAAAGGAAAATGTCCAAACCTATATCATTCAGGTGTACCCCATCGGGCCTCATCAACGAACGGTTATCGCCCTCAAGCTGCCGGTGTCTGACAACCACACCACCCCGGGACCTAACAAAACGGGAAATACGGGCATTAATCGTTCTCCTACACCTCTCGACCGCCTCCCCCCCCTGCCATACCACACGAGGGACAACCTCAGACCATACCAGGACCACCTCACGAAAAAATGAAGGGAAACGCTCCAAATCGGACCTGATGAGGGTCAACAATTCCACCAGGGGCACAGAACCCACATCGTTCCCCCCTGCATGTAAAACCAAAATAACCGGGCCACTGGCCTGCGAACCGATTTCGACCACTTGAGACAGGAGCTGAGCCCATCGCAAACCCCGGATTCCTCTCCAGGCTACGTCCACCTCACGGAAGCCGAGGGACCTCCCACCAGGTCAGCAATCAGCTCTCTGAGCCGCCCAGAAAACATACGAATGGCCGATAATCCATACGGCCGGACGCCCAGGACCTGCAAGAAAAAAGAGTCAACGCCAAGCAAACGCCATACAAACCAAGAGACCTGCAAATAAAACAATCACATTGACCATCTACATACAAGTACCATGTACATAAATAAATTATAACACACTCTTCCCCTTTCTCTTTTTATTTATTTTTTCTCTATAACAGAAGGTCCGGTCTAATATACCTTGCAAAGCAGGCTGACTTCCACCTGCCAATTCTCATAACCTCCGATTCGGGTAAACCTGCCCTGGTCCGCTTCCGTAGCCGCCCCAATACGGAATGAATGAGTACCGAACTCCTTGGATTTACCTCCAACTAACTCCAAACAAGACCTCAAAACCCGGGTGAACTGGAATTTGGTCAAGGGAGAACCGTCCGCATGCGCAAAGAAATTACAGCACTCCGGGCGAACTGAACTATATCCACCCACTAACCTAACAGGGCAAGAAATACCAGACACCGGATATAGCGGAATCCAGGCACCCCTGCCAAACTGGTCCGTCTTAGACCGTCGGACCCGAATCCTCAAAGAATCATTACCTAACACCACGTCCTGACAAGAAAGACCCCCTGACTTGCTACGGGAGGGGGCAACCAATTCCCCCAACCTCAGGGCCGCAAAGAAGGCTACGCTAAAACTACACGAAAACAACGCCACCTCGAAAGGCGATGCGCAAACTTCAGGAAGCCTGGAAAGAAGCCTACCTAGCAAGTTAAACGAGATCGGTCTTCGGCTCTCCCGAGAGACGAACTCCTTTCTCCAACCCTTCATGGCCTGACGGATAATAAACTGCTTGGTGACATCTACCCATCTGCGCAATTTGAAATGAAAGGCGACACCAGCCAGGCGTCGTTGCGCAACCTCTGCAGAAACTCGCGTGGCCCGCAAGCGCAATAACCAATCAGTTGTGACTTCCAATCGTAGGTCATCTCGGGAAACCACGTCTCTGTCATTCACCATTTTCAACCACTCAGCCCACGCCTTACCATGCGCCTGCCAAGTCGCCGGGGAAACAGATGATCGAACCAGCGACATCAGCTCCTGTCCACCAGGCCCCACAGGTACGACGGGCATTCCCTGCCCTCCAAATCCGCTCCCAGAAGAAAGGGCCTGAAATCCTGCCAACGAAAACGGGAAAGAGCATCAGCAATCTTATTATCAACACCTGGAACATGACGAGCCCTAAAATAGATATTACATTCGAGGCACCGGAGTACGAGATGCCGGAGCAACGCCAGAAACGGGAGAGAAGAGGAAGACAAGGTATTGACAGCATAAACCACACTCAAATTGTCCGTCCAAAAAGAAACATGCTTATTGGCTAGCCGGTCCCTCCACAATTCCACCGACACCACAATCGGGAACAACTCCAATAACACAAACCAGCAGATCGCCAGGCGTCAGGCCATTCACCGGCACACCATTCCACCCCCAAAATTGTACCAAAACCACATGACCCGGAAGCATCTGAAAACAGAGACAGTTCAGAGTTAGGGGTAACCACAGACATGTAACAGGTATGACCATTGAAAGATTGCAGAAAAGCCCTCCAGACCCGCAAGTCCTCCTTCAGTGACGCAGTGATCCGGATGCGATGGCGGGGGGACTGAACACCCCTGGTGGCTAAAGATAAACGGCGGGCAAAAACACGGCCCATGGGCATCACCCTACAAGCAAAGCACAAGAGGCCCAAAAGAGACTGCATCTGTAGTAGGGTAACCTTCTTAACTGCCAAAAACCCATCAATCAAATCTACAAGCTTCTGAAGCTTATCACCTGGCAACCGAAAAACCATATCAACTGTGTCAATCTCAATACCCAGAAACGACAAAAACGTGACAGGGCCTTCTGTTTTTCCATGGAAATCGGAACCCCAAACTGAGACATCCTCTCCAAAAACAGATTCAGCAATAACAAGCAACCATCCCCAGATCCTGGAGAAACAAAAAGAAAGTCATCCAAATAATGCAAAACTGACGTAGAGCCCGACTCATAACGGATGACCCATTCAAAAAAAGAACCAAACAACTCAAAATAATGACATGAAATGGAACAACCCATAGGGAGACAGGTGTCATAGTAAAACTTACCGTCTACACAGCAACCTAGTAAATGAAAACAATCAGGGTGAACAGGAAGCAGACGGAAAGCGGATTCAATATCCGACTTGGCCAGGAGAGCCCCTTTGCCCGCCTCCCTGACCAACGCGACCGCACGGTCAAAGGAGACATAAGACACCGAGGCATCCTCCGGACTAATGGCATCATTAACTGACGAACCCTTCGGGTGAGATAAATGATGAATCAACCTGAACTTACCCGGTTCTTTCTTAGGGACCACGCCAAGCGGGGAAACTCGCAAATTAGGGAATGGCAACACATCAAATGGACCCTTAATCCTACCCAATGAAACCTCCTTAAAGACCTTATCCCTCAGAACATCTGGTAGCTCCCATGCCGACATCAAGTTATACGAAAAAAACGGAGAACGGTTAAGAACAAAAGGAATAAAAAACCCAAAGGAAAAACCAAAACGGAGTTGAGCCGCAGCCTGTTTATTGGGGTACCTGTCTAACCAGGGGCCCATCTCTGACACGCTCACCGGGGTCCTTAAACCCCCCCTGCTCAAACTGTTTGGCTGGCCTAACTGCGGGGCGGGTGCACTTACTAGCGGGGTGAGGGCCTCCGCAGGCGGAGCACTCATGCTTGAATCTACACAACCCGGCAAACCTGCAGTTCCCCTCATTAAACAACCAGCAGGACCCGGGACGACGGACGGCCACCGGTCCATGGGAAGGTGATCCCCCTGAACCAGCGGCCGCCGCTGGAAAGGGAGGGGGCCTCTGCGCAACCATTAACCTCAACCAAACATCTGTCGCCTTAACCCCCCACCCCATCTCCGGGTGTAACGCCAACCGACGACGAAACTCCTCATCATACCGCCACCAGGCACTGCCCCCGTGCGATTTGTAGGCACTATATATTATATCCTGATAAACGAACAGCTCGGAACACCGCTCAGGATGACGCTGTCCCATAACACAACCCAAAACGGAAAAGGCCTGCAACCAATTGTTCATGGTCTTGGCCACCCGGGGTCTACGCTCAGAAGGTCTATCCGAAAAACGCCTTTCCTTATCCACCGTGTGTTGGTCAACCGATATGAGGGACCAAACATCCACATACTGGTTAGCCCACACCTTCCTCCCTAACCGCTTCCTCCAGGTGAGAACCAAGGAGGCTAACCCCGCAATAGCATGAATCCTTGTGAACCCACGCCAGAACGGGAGCCTGTTTAACACTAGGAGGAGGGGACCCCTGAACCTGGGCAGGCTGTTGCAACCGATCTAACAACATCTTCAATAACTCGCCCGTGTTCGTCTCCCCCGCCCCTGTCCCCACCACACCCACAGAATGGTACTCACCGGAAGAAGAGACAGGAATCACCGGAGGAGCAGGCATCAGAACCTCAGGCTGCACAGACGCCGTAGGAGCCAGCCAACGGACCCTGGATGACTGATGATGCGACCGCCCAGCACGACGCGAACAAGCTGCTCAACCAGACTCCCCCGACGCAGCCAGCGACCCTTCAGAGGAGGACGGCGAGCGCCATCTGGAGGATCTGGAGCGCCTGCTCCGCGCCAAGCCACCAGACCTGCGGCGGGAGTGACGCCTGCGGGAACCTCGCCGAACGCGCCTTCTGCTCTCCGGAGAGGAGGACGACGAGCTGGACCGAACCCTGTGCTGGTGTGACCTCTGGGAAAGTTAAAGGGGAGGCGGCAGAGGGTAAGCATTAACTGCAGGGGCAGAAAGGGGTTCCACCCGCACCCCATCGTCAGTATGAGACAGAGGGGCGGTCACTTCTACAACTGCAGCTGGTGGCAGAGCCCCATCTAATTGCTGCTGTCCCTGGGGAGCATGAGGGGGCAAGGACTGAGAAGCCGGAGGGGTGAGAGGGGAGACCCTGGGAGGAGGAGCTGCTGGCCTGTGCACCCATTACTACTCCCACCGCTCCAAGCCGCAGTTAAACGAGCGGCAGCAGGACGGGACATGCGAGGAGAGGGAACCGGAAGGGGCGGAGCCACCGCTGCCTCGGCAGCACGAGGGACCTGCCGGCCAGCATGAGCAGCACCAGCGCCAGCCGGAGCGCTCAGGGTAAGTGGAAATGGAGGGGGGGGACTGTACCCGAACCTAGCGGGGGGGGCGGATGTGCCGAGCAGACCGCCGGCCCACCACCGCAGCATCGGGATCGACGGGCATTACCTCCTCAGGGGGGCACGCCAAGCCAGGGGAGGAGGAAGATTGAGGGGAACCGAGGCTGCTCAAAAATGAGCGCAGCCATCCCTCACCCCCCTCCGCCATTCTCGCCCTCAAAGCCTCCAGCAGAGGGGCATCTGAGGCGGCCATCTCCATGCGGACAGAGCACTGCAAGACCACAAAGCGCTTCCGCTCAAAGAGGAAGAGGGAAGGCGGGACAGTGGCATATATGCCCTCCTGGCTGACCGCCCACTCTCACAACCGGATCCCTATTTTAACCCCTGCATGCCAAACCGGAACGGGCATCAGAGGAAATATACATAAAGGGGGTAGGAAAACAGGGGGGAAGGGCCACCAGTCCCTGCCCACCCTCCCTAAGCCGTCGGGTGGCCACCAAAAGTGGGATAGTAACGCTGAGAACGGCATTATCGGCACTGGCCATGTTGGTGGAGTACTCGAAACAGCGCAATAAGGAACACAGGTCTCGCATGGAGGCTCAGTCATTGGTGGTGAAGTGGTGCTGTTCCTCCGAGCGACTCACCCGTGCGTGCTGCAGCTAAAACTCCACTATCACCTGCTGCTTGCACAGTCTGGCCAGCATGTGTAAGGTGGAGTTCCACCTTGTAGGCACATCGCATATGAGACGGTGAGCGGGAAGGCCGAAGTTACGCCGCAACGCTGACAGGCGAGCAGCAGCAGGGTGAGAACGCCAAAAACGCGCACAGATGGCCCGCACTTTCTGCAGCAGCTCTGACATATCGGGGTAAATTTTAAGGAATCTCTGCACCACCAAATTCAGAACATGCGCCAGGCAAGGGATGTGCGTCAAACCGGCTAGTCCCAGAGCTTCTATGAGATTTCGCCCATTATCGCACACCACCAGGCCGGGCTTGAGGCTGACTGGCACCAACCACTCATCGGTCTGTTGTTCCATGCCCGTCCACAGCTCCTGCACGGTGTGGGGTTTGTACCCCAAACATAACAGTTTTAAAACTGCCTGCTGTCGTTTACCCCTAGCTGTGCTGAAGTTGGTGGTGAAGGTGTTACACTGACCGGATGAGGAGGCGGTAGAGGATGAGGAAGAGAAGTAGGAGGAGAAAGCAACAGGAGGCAAACTGAAGCGCCCTGCAATTCTAGGTGGTGGAAGGACATGCGCCAAACTGCTATCCGCCTCAGGCCCAGACGCCAATGCATTTACTCAGTGTGCTTTTAGGGAGATATAACATCCCTGACTGTGCTTACTGGTCCACGTATCCGCAGTTAGGTGGACCTTGCCACAGATGGGGTTGCGCAGTGTACACCTGATTTTGTCCCCCACTTGTTTATGCAGGGAAGGGATGGCTCGTCTGGAAAAGTAGTGGCGGCTGGGCACGATATACTGTGGACAGCAACCGCCATAAGGCTTTTAAAACTCTCCCTCTCCACTAGACAGAATGACAGCATTTCAAAGGCCAGTAATTTTGAAATGCTGGCATTAAGGGCCAGGGATCGCAGGTAAATGGGGGGTACTTCCTCTTTCTCTCCAGTGTTTGGAAGATGGAGAGCTGAATGCTTCCATGGGACATTGCGGAGATGCTTGGTGACCCAGGTGGTGGTGTTGCTGGCAGATTTATGCGGGGTGGCAGGTGGCACTGTCACTCCAGAGGTGGATGTGGAAAGAGAGAGGTTCTGCTTCGGCGCAAAATCTCCGGTGGAGACGGTCTTAATGGATGAAATTCTTCTTATTTAATGGAAACAACGCGTTTCAGGGATTAAAACTTCCCCTTAATCAGGTTTCATAATAATACAATAAATGCAATACATAAGTGGGTATTTATAGATAAAACACACAAGAAAACCGCCAAAAGGATGCACCTGGGAGATGCCCCCTGGAGGAGGGACCGCCCCCAGGTGTCATCCAAATGGCACAATAAGTTCTACAAATCAAATCGCTTCTATGAGTGTGGGGTAGGTTCTATTGTTTAAACACACATGGTTGCACATACATTTATAAATAAAATTGACCATTGTGGGTTATAAAACGGCTCAAAGTACTTCTGAGTATGTGTACACCTATCTGTCATGTGACCGCAAAGATAAGCGGTCACATGACCCGGAGAGTCGGAAGAGAAAGTGTCCTCTAGTGATCGGCCCTCTCCCATGTAGAAGGGCAGGGGGAGAGGCCAATCACAGTGGGTTATTACAGACACCGGCGGTGGCAGTAGGTAAGTGCGCCTGCGTGTGACGTGGAAGTCACATGATCGCAACTATACGGTCACGTGATCCGTTGTCTTGGAAGCGAGAATGCTGATGATCATGAGCCGCAGTTCTAGAAGATCGAGTTCATAAGTAGCTTGGGTTTGTCAGAAGATTCTCTGATGCGAATGTGCAACTACATTTATGCATACTGCCAGAGGCGTACATAGGAATCACTGGGCCCCATAGCAAAAATCTGAATTGGGCCCCTTAACCCCGCCCACTACCCACCATGGCCCCTCCCACTTCCTGACTTTGCTCCTCCCATGTCACACCCCCATTAAATAAATTTATACATGACCTACAGAAACTGTTAGGGGTTTCCTGGGGGTGACCTGTCACATGGGATATCTGCTGCAACCTGCAGGTCTCCTTATTTGGGGTGCCATGTTAGGCTACTTTCACACTTGCGTTCGGGTCTCCGCTTGTGAGCTCCGTTTGAAGGCTCTCACAAGCGGCACCGAACGGATCCGTCCAGCCCTAATGCATTCTGAGTGGATGCGGATCCGCTCAGAATGCATCAGTCTGGCACTGTTTGTCCTCCGCTCCGCTCAGCAGGCGGACACCTGAATGCTGCTTGCAGCGTTCGGGTGTCCGCCTGGCCGTGCGGAGGCAAACGGATCCGTCCAGACTTACAATGTAAGTCAATGGGGACGGATCCGTTTGAAGTTGACACAGTATGGCTCAATTTTCAAACGGATCCGTCCCCCATTGACTTTCAATGTAAAGTCAAAACGGATCCGTTTGCACTATCATGAACAAAAAAAAAAATGTTTTTTTTTTTTTTGTTCATGTTAATGCAAACGGATCCGTTCTGAACGGATCTAAGCGTTTGCATTATAGGTGCGGATCCGTCTGTGCAGACACCAGACGGATCCGCTCTGAACGCAAGTGTGAAAGTAGCCTTAAAGGGAATCTGTCACTAGCCCCAATTTTTTTTTCGTGAATCCATGTTTAACAGAGTACCTGTTTTCCATCTGTCTTGTTCTTTTGATTGTGAGTCTTGTCATTTCTTCAAAAAATCGATTCTTATGATATGTAAATGAAGCTGTAAGGAGCCCAGAGGGGCGTTATTCTTTCTCCACTGTGCCCAGGAACGCCCCTCTGAAGTGCCGTGCCCGCCTAAGTTTGAAAACTAATAACGCCTCCAAGTTCATCTAAATCGCCTCCCAGAGGCACGGCTAAGTGCCGCTCTGCGGCAAACACCCCGATCCTCCTCTCGCCGGCATCCCAAATCCCGCGCAGGCGCAGTGCCGTCAGTCATCTTATCATAGCGCAGGCAATCGCCGGCACTGCGCCTGCGCGGGATTTGGGATGCCAGCGAGAGGAGGATCGGATTTGGGAGGCGATTTAGATGAACTTGGAGGCGTTATTAGTTTTCAAATTTAGCCGGGCACGGCACTTCAGAGGGGCGTTCCTGGGCACCGTGGAGAAAGAATAACGCCCCTCTGGGCTCCTTACAGCGTCATTTACATATCATAACAATCGATTTTTTGAAGAAATGACAAGACTCACAATCCAAAGAACAAGACAGATGGAAAAAAGGTACTCATGGATCCATGTTTAATAAAGTACCTTTTTTCCATCTGTGTTCTTCTTTTCCATGTCAGTCTTGTCCTTTCTTCTAAAAATCGATTCTTAGGATATGCAAATGACGCTGTAAGGACTGGAGCCCAGAGGGGCGTTTTTCTTTCTCCACGGTGCCCAGGAACGGTGCCCCTCTGAAGTGCCGTGCCCGCCTAAATATGAAAACTACTAACGCCTCCATGTTTAGCTGAATCGCCTCCCAGAGGCGCGGCTAAGTCCTCAACACCCGCCCCCCTCCTCAGCGCCGCGCTCTGCAAACACCCGATCTTCCTCTCGTCGGCGTCCCAAATCCCGCGCAGGCGCAGTGCCGGCGATTGCCTGCGCCTGCGCTCTGATAATACGGCTGAGGGCAACAGCTTCAACATCGTCACTGGGCTCGGCGCATGCTGAAGCTGTTGCCCTCAGCCGTATTATCAGAGCGCAGGCAATCACCGGCACTGCGCCTGCGCGGGATTTGGGACGCCGACGAGAGGAGGATCGGGTGTTTGCAGAGCGCGGCGCTGAGGAGGGGGGCGGGTGTCTAGGACTTAGCCTCGCCTCTGGGAGGCGATTCAGCTAAACATGGGGGGGGGCCCTCGGGAGAAAAGCAGCCGCATAGCCGGCTGCAGGTCATGAGTGGGCGGGGCCTTATCTGCGCTACGGGCCCCCCAGTGCCGCGGGCCCCATAGCAGTGGCGTGGTCTGCCTCTATGGGCGGTACGCCACTGCATACTGCTGACTTAGAATGGCATGAAAATGGTTAAAATTTTATATTAGATACTAAAAGATAAAAATGAAGATAAAAGATTATATAAAAATTATTGTAAAAAATATATGATAAATAAAAATATTATGACTATGTGCTAGAAAGGAGTGGCCAATGGGGGGGGGGGGAGGGGGAGCGGGTACTCAAAATGATATTGTATACCATATCGAATCATTGTACAGAAAAGATGATATTGGGTGTGAGCTATATGGGTAGGTGCATATGAAAAGGGGCGTGTCCCGTTACTGGTGTATAGTTATATATTTTTAAAAAGTAGGATGAGGAATATAGGGTATCGTATAATTTGACTTTACAGATTGATTTTCGAAGGCCTCATTGAGACCATAGGGATTGAGGCAGTTTAGTTTAAAAATCCAATACATCTTACGGCGTCTGATGTACTGGACGTCCTTTTTGAGATGGATCGGAATTTGTTCAATTGGTGTTACGGAAAAACCGACAATGCTGCCGTAATGACGTTCAGCCGCGAGTCTGGACACGCTATGTTTCATATATTTCTTTTTTATATTATATCAATGTTTATTAAATCTGCGGCGCAGGGTCTGGATGGTACGACCTACATATTGCAGATGACATGGGCACTCGAGCAGGTATATTACGTAATTAGAATTACACATGGGTGTAGGAAGCGGGGGGGACGGGGGACTGACGAATCCCCCCCAGGAAATAATGCGGGGGGTGGGCAGATATGGTCAAATCCCCCCCAGCGGGGGCGGGACAATGTGTGTGGCGGCGGCGGGGCACGCACTGAGATGAGCGCTTCCATTGTGGAAGCGAAGCGCTCATCTCCATAGTGATCTGTTTGTATCGCTGTCCTCAGGACAGCGATACAAACAGAAGGCTGTGCGGAGGAGCAGGGCAGGGAGGTGTGTCCCTTTCCTTTCCTGTTCCAGCCTATCAGAGGCCGGCGTAGGCGGCGCGATGACGTCATCGTGCCGCATGAGCCGTACAGCGCTGGAGTCGGGACACTGGCCGGAAGAGGCCTGCATCGCATCGCTCCAAAGAGGCAAGTATAAGTGTATAGTTTTTTTTAAATATATACAATACTTAGTTTTACTGGCACATAATGGGGGGGGCTGTTTTTACTGGCACATGATTGGGGGGGCCCTGTTATTACTGGCACATGATTCGGGGGGGGGGGGCCCTGTTATTACTGGCACATGATTGGGGGGGCTGTTATTACTGGCACATAATGGGGGGGTGGGGGGCCCTGTTATTTCTGGCACATAATGGGGGGCGGGGGACCCTGTTATTACTGGCACATGATTAGGGGGGCTGTTATTACTGGCACATGATTGGGGGGGCCCTGTTATTACTGGCACATAATGAGGGGGGCCCTGTTATTACTGGCACATGATTGGGGGGGGCGGGGGGCCCTGTTATTAATGGCACTTGATGGGGGGGGGGGGGGGTTGTTATTACTGGCACATGATGGGGGGGCTGTTATTACTGGCACATGATTGGGGGGGGGCTATTATTACTGGCAAATGATTGGGGGGGCCCTTTTATTACTGGCACATGATTGGGGGGGGGCTGTTATTACTGGCACATGATTGGGGGGGCCCTGTTATTACTGGCACATGATTGGGGGGGGCTGTTATTACTGGCTGATGAGAGGCACTGGGGGCTGATATGAGGCATGGGGCTCTTATCTGAGGTCTGACTGGGGGTCATTCATATTGGAGTCTGAGCTGAGGTGTGATCTGAGGTCTTATTAACATTGGGGATCTTATTGGGGCTGATAGCTGAGGTCTGATTAACATTGGGGGTCTGATTGGTGGTCTGACCTGAGGTCTAATGAAAATTTTTTTTTTCTTATTGTGCCCACTTCCAGCCCGGAGCCCAGCTGCCCAGAGCACTGATCTGGAGCAGCTTGGAGAAAAAGGCCTCACAGTCTCCCACACTCCTTCTGCCCGGCCAAGCCAGCCAGCACCCCTGAGGCCAAGCCAGCCAGCACCCCTGAGTCTTCAGAACTGTAAGTAAATTATAAAACAAAACATGTAATGCAACAGCTCACTGCAAATCAAATAAAGTACAAAAATTATTGTGAGTATATAGCTTGGCCTGCTTCCCCTCACTCACTGGAAGCCATTTGGCACCAGGAGAGAGATAGTGTGTGGACTCTCATTGCAGTACTTGGTGGCCATTTGGCACCAGGGGTGGTGTGGAGTAAGCCCGGCATGCATGTTGGTACCTGCATTCCTTGGATAATAATAGTGGCCATTTTGGCCCCAAAAATGACAGAAATTACAGCAGGCCCGGCATGCATGTGGAACCTACACTCCCTGAATTGTATGGTAGCCGTCATGGCACATAACAGGTAGTATTTAGTGTTAGGAACCCGTCTTACAGAGATCGCCTTGACGTGCTCAGTTTGAGAACGTTTATGCCTCGCTTCAGGCTCTGATTGCACAGCGTGCAAACCACTTGTGTCTTGTCGTCAGCACATTATCTGAAGAACGGCCATGCTAGGGAACTCCTTGGAGCTGGCTTTGGTGTGCTCGGTCCTTTGATGCGTTGGGCAGTAGCTTTTGCACCCTGCTCCCTCTTCTGCTGTGCTGGTAGCTCTGTGCGACCACAGCCTCTTCCTCCGAACTACACCGGTCACTCGCATGTCCTTGATTCCATGTGGGGTCAAGGACCTCATCATCCTCCACATCATCTTCCACCCAGTCTTCACCCCTGCCCTCCTTGTCGGTCTGCACAATGCAGAAAGCCCCAGCAGTTGGCACCTGTGTTTCGTCATCGCCAGAGACGTGCTGCGATGGTCCTCCCATGTACTCCTCTTGAAACATAAGTGGTTGGGCATCGGTGCACTCAATCTCTTCCATATCTGGGGTAGGGCTATGTGGATGGCCCTGGGAAACCCTGCTAACAGAGTCATCAAAAAGCAGAAGAGACTGCTGCATGACGGGGCTCAGACTGCTTGGCTGATTTGCAAGGGGGTGAGGTGAAAGACTGATGGACATCGGCTGCAGGTGCTAACTCTGATCTTTTAGCAGGAGACTGGGTGGGAGACAATGTGAAGGAACTGGAGGCACTGTCAGCAACAGGGGCGTAGCGCGGGGGGGGGGGCCAGGGGGGCCGTTGCCCCAGGCGCCAAACTGCAGGGGGGTGCTCCGGCGCCGGCTGAAAGTTTATAATAGTGCGTTTTTGCCAGAGACGAGTGCCGGGTCCTGCGCAACAGCTAGAGATAGAGGAGGCAGAGAGCAGCTGTTTAGTGCGCCCGCCCGGCCCTGATGATTCATTTGTGCGGTCGCGGCGGGCGCACTGGTTGGTTAGTTAACTGTTAACAGTGCACTATTAAGATACATGGTCGGCGCCGCCTCCTGCTCCTAGTGGCAATCATTAGGCTGGCCTGGCTCCCTCCGGCTCCGCCCACTTTCCAGGCGGGAAACACAGTGTGGAGCGCGGGAGCCAGAGCAAGCAGAAGCCAGTAGAAGATTGCCAGGTAAATCCCTTGTAGCTCCGACTTGTCCTGTTTGTATAAGGGATTTATCTCTTCCACCAGATTGGGGCCAGGTCAACTGTCCAGACACGGCCAGAGACACAGACTGTGTTCCTCCGGAGGATGGAGACTGGTCCAGTACAGGATGCAAGGATCTGGTTGATGTCTTAGATCAGACATAATCAAAAATGAGCTCCAGTCACAGACACTGTGGCTGCTTCACAAGTTCTTTCCCAGCAGTGCTGACATCTCTGCGCATGGGCATTGCCTGCCATCTTATCTTGGGGTGGTGGGGCCATTATATTACTAATAAAGAGGAGGACATTATATTAATAATAAAGAGGAGGACATTATACTACTAATAAAGAGGGGGGCATAATATGAATAATAAAGAGGGGCTATTATATTAATAAAAAAGAGGGGTACTTTATAATAATAATACAGAGGGGGTCATTAATAATAATACTAATACAAAGGGGGCCATTATAATATACAGGTGGAAAAATATTATGGGGAATGGGGGACTATCTGTCTGGCTCTAGCACAGTATTGGATGATAGTAAAGGGAGGAACCTAATTTTTTTTTCGGTGAAACTCTGCAGAGACGAGAAGCGGTTGAAAGAAGGTGTCATAGTGATCCTATCTCTGAATGAAGACGTTGAGGAAAGTCTAAATCACAGGAGACGTCACTGGATGTAACAGGTATGGGGCGGTATTATACTGTATATAATAATGGCCATCCACATCTGTTTCACGGTAGGGTTGGGGGAGGAGATTGAGAATTGGGCCCACCCTGCCGCATCTGACCCCAGACTTCAGGTCACACTGTGCGTGTTTTGAATTTTGGGGCCTCACACCCATCTACTACATTACCTGTACACAGAGAGTTATGACTGTGTTATCTGAGGTGTTACATAGGACTGCAGGTGACATCTAATACATTATCTGTACTGAGAGTGTTATCACTGTGTTATCTGTGGTTTTACATAGCACTGCTAGTGATCTACTACATTATCTGTTAAAAAGGGCGTGCCCACAGGCTGAGGGGGGGGGGGCGCAATTTTTGGCTTGCCCCGGGTGCTAGCAACCCACGCTACGCCACTGGTCAGCAACCCAATCTACTATCACCTGTACCATTCGTAGAGCCTCATTAGGCCCAACCAAATAACGCTGAAGGTTCTGTCGCCTACTCGCACCTGAAGGAGGGGTTTCACTTGTGCGTGTAGCTGGCACAGATCGACCACGTCCTCTCCCTGCAACAGGAGCTCCACCAGCAGCACCACGACCGGGGCCACGTCCCTTATTCCACGCTCTCCTCATTCTCTGCAAGTTCATGATCTTGCGAACAATGGGTGTTTTTTTTATAACAGAATATAACAGCAGTATCTAACGCGTGTATTTCACACTGACAGATGCAGCAAGGTCTGTAAAATTTAGTTTTTTGCCCAGAAAATTATTGCAGTATTTCAAGCTTAAATTTCACACTGACAAATTCTGCATAGGCCCCAGATGTAAGTTATTGCCAAAAAGGGGTGCTTTTTTAAACCCAGAAAATTATTGCAGTCTTTCAAGCTTGTATTTAACAATGACAGATGCAGCAAATGTCTCAAATTTTGTATTTTGCCCAAAATGGGTGTTTTTCTATTAACAGTATACGACAGCAGTATCCAACGCTTGTATTTCACACTGACAAATGCAGCAAGGGCTGTAAAATTTAGTATTTTGACCAAAAAGAGTGTTTCTTAAAACCTAGAAAATTATTGCAGTATTTCAAGCTTAGTCAGTCGCTAGGTACCGAGTTGGCAGGTCTTAAGACACCGGGACTGAAGATTGCTACAAAAATGGTGGATTGAAGTCCAGTCCAAGCGTTGTTGGATGCAGGGAGCCAGGTGAGCCTGGTACATGCCAGCTTGGTAGCTGGGGACTATGTGTGGGCCAAAGTGGTTTGGACATACATGTGGATAGCAAAGACTATCCTGTGGCTCTCACTGAGTGTGAGACTCCAGTAGGAACTGGGACTTATGAACTTGCAGTTGCAAATACGCTCATGCATGGTGTAATGTTGGGCCGTGATTTCCCTTTTGTTCTGGGAGTTATGGGGAACGGGAGACACTTCTGCAGCGAGTAATGAAACTCCTGCAGAACCTGTATCTGTCCCTTTAAATTAAGGTGTAAGGGAGATGCACCTGAAACACAATGGTTTAAGTGAAATGACCAATGAAAACAATGGTGCAGATGAGGTGCCAAGTGAACCTGACAAGCCAACTGAGATGTGTAATAAAAATGTGGAGTTATATGAAATATGTGATTATGATGATGTCACCCTTTTCCTCTGCAGGCTGTGATCAGGGTAGAAGCTCCCCCTGCTGGTAAAGATATAATATGTAATTTAGAAATTTAGTATTGCCCAAAAGGGGTGTTTTTTTAAACCCAGAAAATTATTGCAGTATTTCAAGCTTAAATTTCACACTGACAGATGCAGCAAACGCTGCAAAATTAGTATTTTGCCAAAATGGGTGTTTTTTTAATAACAGAATATGAGAGCATTAGCTAACGCTTGTATTTATTATTATTATTATTATTTATTATTAAAGCGCCATTCATTCCATAGCGCTTTACATGTGATAAGGGGTGCACATACATAATACAGACAATTGTACTAATCATAAACAAGATGAGTTACAAACTGGTACAGAAGGAGAGAGGGCCCTGCCCGTGAGGGTTTACAATCTACATGGTATGGGAGAAGGACACAGTAGGTGCGGGTTAAGTTGGTCATGGCGGTATAGAGGCAGCAGGGTCACTGGTTGTAGGCTTGTCTGAAGAGGTAGGTTTTCAGGTTTCTTTTGAAGGATTCCACTGTAGGTGACAGTCTGATATGTTGGGGTAGCGAGTTCCAGAGTATGGGGGATGCACGGGAGAAATCTTGGAGTCGACTGTGGGAAGAGGCGATAAGAGGAGAGGAGAGAAGGAGGTCTTGTGAGGATCGGAGAGTGCGTGTGGGGATGTATCGGGAAAGTAGCTCAGAAATGTAGGGAGGGGACAGGTTATGGACGGCCTTGTATGTATTTGTTAGTACTTTGAAGTGAATTTGTTGGGGAATGGGGAGCCAGTGAAGGGATTGGCAGAGGGGAGAGGCAGAGGAATAATAGAGTGAGAGGTGGATTAGTCGGGCAGCAGAGTTGAGGATAGATTGGAGGGGTGCGAGAGTGCTAGATGGAAGGCCACAGAGGAGAATGTTGCAGTAGTCTAGGCGGGAGATAATGAGGGCATGTTCAAGCATTTTTGCAGATTCAAAGTTAAGGAAAGCACGGATGCGGGAGATGTTTTTGAGTTGGAGGCGGCAGGTGGTGGAAAGGGCTTGGCTGTGCGGTCAGAAGGAAAGGGCAGAATCCAAGGTCACTCCAAGGCAGCGGGCTTTGTTGACTGGGGAGAGTGTGCAGCCATTGATCATGATAGATAGGTCTGTTGGGGGGGTTGAACAAGATGAGGGAAAGATTATGAATTCTGTCTTATCCATGTTAAGTTTTAGAAAGCGAAAGGCAAAGAAGGATGATATAGAAGATAGACATTGTGGGATTCTTGATAGTAAGGTGGGGATGTCTGGACCAGAGATGTAGATTTGTGTTGTCAGCGTAGGAGTGATACTGAAAGCCATGGGACTCTATGAGCTGTCCCAGGCCAAAAGAGTAGATAGAGAAGAGCAGGGGTCCTAGGACAGAGCCTTGCGGGACACCAACAGAGAGGGAATGAGACGAGGAGGTGGTGCGAGAGTGGGAGACGCTAAACGTCCAGTCTATGAGGTATGATGTGATCCAGGAGAGGGCCAGGTCAGTGATGCCAAGACATGAGAGAGTTTGCAACAGAAGGGAGTGGTCAACAGTGTTGAATGCAGAGGACAGGTCAAGGAGAAGGAGGACAGAGTATTGTTTCTTGGTTTTGGCTGTCAGTAGGTCATTGGTTACTTTGGTAAGGGCAGTCTCGGTTGAGTGGTGGGGTCGGAAGCCAGATTGTAGACGGTCAAAGAGGGAGCAGGATGAGAGGTGGGAGGACAGTTCTGAATGGACATGTTGTTCAAGTAGCTTTGAGGCATACGGAAGAAGTGATATGGGGCGATAACTGGACAAGGAAGATGGGTCAAGTGAAGGCTTTATGAGGATGGGTGTAATGGTAGCATGTTTAAAAGCAGAGGGGAAGACACCAGAGTTTAGTGATAGGTTGAAGAGATGAGTTAGGGCTGGGATAAATACTGTGGTGAGGTTAGGGATGAGGTGGGATGGGATTGGGTCAAGTGCACAGGTGGTCAGATGAGATTTGGAGAGTAGAGTGGAGAGTTTTTCTTCTGTAATGGTGGAGAAGCGGGTTTTGGGAGAAAAGGACTGCGCAGTTGTGTAGAGGGTCTGTGGGGACTGTATAGTAAAGCTTTCTCTGATGTTGACTATCTTTTGTTTGAAATATTTGGCAAAGTAATCAGCTGAGAAGAGAGGAGAGGGTGGGGGCGCTGGGGGACAGAGAAGAGAGTTAAAAGTGCTAAAAAGTTGTTTAGGGCTATGTGACAGGGAAGATATGAGAGATGAGAAGTAGGCCTGTTTTGCATCAGCGAGTGAAGATTTGTATATGAGGAGGGATTGTTTGTATGCGGTGAAATGATCTTTAGAATGGGATTTCTTCCATTGCCGCTCAGCAGCCCTGGAAGCTTGTCTTAGTTTTTTGGTCAGGTTGGTGTGCCAGGGTTGTCTGTTGATTTTTTGGGTTTTGTTGTGTGTGAGGGGGGCAACAGTGTCCAGAGCTGTACTTATTGTGGTGTTATATAGGGTGGTAGCAGTTTCTGGGTCTTGGAGGGAACAGATGGTAGAGAGTGGGAGAAGAGAGTCAGAAAGCAAGCGAAAGTTGAGATGTTTGAGGTTCCTGCGGGGGTGTGCTAGTGTGTGGACTGGGGGAGCTGCAGAAGAGACCAGTGAAGATAAGTTGAGTAGGTTGTGGTCGGATAGGGGGAGAGGTGAATTAAAAAGGTTAGATAGGGAGCAGAGGCGGGTAAAGGTCAGATCCAGAGTGTGACCATCTCTGTGGGTGGTGGCTGAAGACCACTGTGATAGGCCAAAGGAGGAAGAGAGTGAAAGGAGTTTAGAAGCGGCCGAGTGGCAGGTGTCAATAGGGATGTTGAAGTCACCCATGATGATAGTGGGGATGTCGGCAGAAAAAAAAGTGTAGTAGCCAAGTGTTAAAGTGGTCAAGAAAGATGGTGGCTGGGCCTGGAGGGCGGTAAATGACGGCTACTTGAAGGTTGGAGGGAGAATATATGCGAACAGAGTGTACTTCAAATGAGGTGAGCGTGATGGAGGGTGGCAGTGGAGTTGGGCTGTAGGAGCAGGTGTCTGATAGGAGAAGACCAACTCCTCCACCATGTTTACAGCGGGGCGGGGGGTGTAAGTGAATTGAAATCCGCTATAAGAGAGTGCAGCAGGGGAGGAGGTGTATGAGAGTGTCAGCCATGTTTCTGTGAGACCCAGAAAGGAAAGGTTTTGCGAGATGAAAAGTTCATGAATGTACGACAGTTTGTTACAGACAGAGCGCGCGTTCCATAATGCTCCTGCAAGAGGAACCAAAGGAGCAGGGGTCAGAGGAATGGTTATTAGGTTTAAGGGGTTGCAGAAATTTGTAGAAGGAGATTTGTAGTGGGACATGAAGGTGATAGTGGGGATTTGCTGAGGGGTCCTGGATTTGGAGAGTTATCACCAGCAATAAGGAGAAGCAGAAAAAGTGTTAATAGGTGAGAATAAGAGAGGGCATGAGGTGTATGTGTGTGTTTGGGAAAGAAGTGTTTTATGTTGGCAAACAGGTTTGTGCAAGCAGTCAGATGAGAAGGTAAGATGTAGGAAGAGATGACTAGTTCCTTGCTGAGTGAATGGATGTAGGGGTATTTCAGGAGGTTGTGGAAAAGTAGGAAGAGTAAGGGGAAAAATGTAAAAATTGTTAGCATTGACTATGTCTGTAATTACCTGTGGTCCCCTTCTGGTCCAATTCTGGTACAATTCAGTCTGTGCACTCAAGAGTTGCACTTGAGAGATGTTGTATTTGGAAAGACCAAGGTCTGAAAAGACCTAGGACCTTAGATTTATACCACTCAGTGTTCAATCAGGTGTGACCAAGAGGGGACATTTGGCCTAATCAAGGAGGACCAGATACAGGGGTGAAATAGTCAATGTAAACAAATACTCAACAAATCCAGCAGGAAAAGAGACATTCATAGTTCAGAAAAGACATACCGGGATTTAGAAGGAGAGATGAGAGGGATGGACAATATCAGACTGTGGAAAAGCTGGATTTCACACTGACAGATGCAGCAAGGGCTGTAAAATTTAGTATTTTGCACAAAAATTGTGTTTTTTAAAACCCGGAAAATTATTGCAGTATTTCATGCTTAAATTTTACAGTGACAAATGCTGCATAGGCCCCAGATGGAGGGTATTGCTAAAAAGGGGTGCTTTTTTAAACCCAGAAAATTATTGCAGTCTTTCAAGCTTGTATTTAACAATGACAGATGCAGCAAACACTGCAAAATTAGTATTTTGCCCAAAATGTTTTTTTTTTTTAAATAAAAGAATATGACAGCAGTATCTAACGCTTTTATTTCACACTGACAGATGCAGCAAGGGCTGTAAAATTTTGTATTTTGCCCAAAAAGGGGTGCTTTTTTAAACCCAGAAAATCATTGCAGTATTTCAAGCTTCTATTTGACTGTCACAAATGTACATATGCTGTGCTGGTGCACTGAACTTGCATAAAATGGCCGCCACCACCAACCTAACTAATAGACGGATAAAAGTTATTTTTCTGGGTCACTGGGCTCAGGGCAGGGTAAAAAGATTGTGCACTGCACCCACAAAACAAAATCTAGGTAGAAATCTGAGTTAACTTCAGATTAAAGATTCTTTCCTATTCTCTTCCTGACAGCAGCAGCATCCTATCCCTACACTAATCAGAGCAGAGTGACGTGCAGCACTACGTGACTCCAGCTTATATAGAGGCTGGGTCACATGCTGCACTGGCCAATCACAGCTATTCCATTAGTTGGCATGGCTGTGATGCCATCTAAGGGCACAAGAGTAAAACGCTTATTGATTGACTGCTCTGCAGCATTTCAAAAAGCAACATTAAATCACCGAACACCGAACCCAAACTTTTACTGAAAAGTTCGGGTTTGGGTCCGGGGTCCTAAAACCCTAAAGTTCGGTACGAACCCGAACTTACAGTTCAGGTTCGCTAAACCCTAGTGGTTACATACGCACAGTCTATTACTTACAGCTGGTTGTGGTGGTGACGGTAAAGTATCCACACTGTTTTTGAATTAAAATCGATTCGAGGAAGCTTCCTTCTTTTACCCCACTGAATCTCTAGATCTTCTCACAGTACATTCTGCAGCCATGGTCACAGCAGTCTCTTATATCTCTTTTCCACTCTCCTACATAATCCTGCTTATCATAACTACTGTGGCTTAACAATTTACCACCTGGAAGTTAAACTTTGCTATCTTAGACAGAGGACTTAGCTTTCTTGGAAGAAATACTTGCTCATCCTTTATGATACAGAACTTATTTGTCCAACATAAAGGACTTACTTGTCTTGGAGTAGATAAAGGATTTATTCATCTTGGACAAAGGACTTATGAAGGAGTCACCTATCCTAGATGTAGAACTTTTATACTATACCTTGACTGAAGGACTTTATGGATGAAGGACTTATCTACTTTGAATAGAGTTATTGCCTATCCTGTTTGAAGGACTCACATATCCTAGATGAAGAATTTACATATTCTAGTTTAATTTCTTAGATGGAGAAACTGCCTTTCTTAGATTGAATACATGCCTATTCTGCATGAGGGACTTATTTATCTTGGATAAAGGACTTACCTATCTGGATGTAGGATTTGCCTATCCTGCATGGATGGCTTACCTATTCAGGATGTAGGGCTTAGTATTTGCGTATCATGGATAAAGATATTGTCTATTCAGAATAAATGATTTACCAGTAGTGATGAGTGAAAAATGTGAAAATTTGATTTGGCTGCTTCGCCGAACTTTCCAGAAAAATTAGCTTAGTGACAAATTACTTTGTCACAAAGCTCATTTCTTTTTAAGTAGTGGGTGCAATGACAGCTCATGTCATTGTACCCCTCAGATGCCGAGTTTATAGCTGATCGCAACATCTGACAGAAATAACACAGTGTAAAAGAAAAAAGCCAGTCGCCATCTTGATTGAAGATCTAGCACAAAATCTCACGTGGACCATGGACTTCGATTCACTGAACACTATTTACCAGTTTTGGATTAAGATCTTCCCTATGATAGATGAATGATTTACTTATCCTAGGTAGAGCATTTACTTTTCTTGGGTGACTTATAGTATCTATCCTGAAAGAAGAACTTATCTATCCTAGATAAAGGACTTTTCTCTCTTGAATGAAGTACTCACCTATCCTGGAAAAATAATTGCCTATCCTATCCATAGCTGTCCTGCAGGAAGGATTTATGTCTTTTGGATAAAGGATTTACTGTATGTATTCAGGATGAAGGACTTACCTTGGATGAAGGACTTGCCTATTGTGGATGGAGGATTTACTTATCCTGGATGAAAAACGTAACTTTCTTAGATGAACGACACCTATTCTAAATTAAGGATTTACCGATCTTGGACAGGGGACTTACTATACCTGCCCTGCATGAAGGACCTACATATCCTGGCTGAAGTATCTACCAGATTTTGAATGACTTGTCAGTCCTGGCTGAAGGACTGTACCTATCCTACTGTAGGTGATGTTTTTACTAATCCTGGTTGATGGGCTTACAAATACAAAATAAAAGAGTTAACTTGCCAAGATGAAGGACTTGCCTATTTTGCATGAAAGTCTTCCATCTCCTAGATGAAAAATGTACCTGACTATCCTCCTGGTATTTTCCCACCCTTCCCAGTTTTGCCTACTGCTGTCATGACATGACAAAAAAGGAAAGTCCCATAACATTGTATAGAGACATCATAGTATCATGCGCAAAATCGCCACAAACCAATCTGTCTCAGTATCCTTGCTGGTGCCAGAGAAGAATTGCACTACAGCCTGCTACTACTGCATGTATTTCAAGTTCTATCTTGCACTTAGTAAAACAGACTTTGTTATGTTCATCTCTGGCTTTATTTTTCAGTGTTGTAATTGATCCAAGGGAGCAACGACCTGAGATAGGTCACTGTGACATCAAAACACTTCATCAGGGCCACTACCACTTCCATCCTTTTTACCAGCTTCCATGGGGGCTTGCTGCATTAATTTGGCGTCATGAACAGGATTGTGCTTCTGCGCCTTGCAATTTTGTGCCAAATTGTGTGGACCCAAAGAGTAACTTTATTGCCTTGCCGGAGAAATTCAGTCAAAGCTACAGCCACCTCATGGTAACAAGACTCAGTGTGGGTGTTTCACATTCACCATTAAACATCAGCACAGAAGAGGTTAATTGGACATCTTGGATACACGCCGACGCATCGAAGCATCACCACTCCAGATCAGGAAATGGAGCAAACCAGACGTGTCTGCCAGATGGTCCAAAGGTTTGGGGTTCAAGTAATTTCAACCGGGCTCCTATTTCTGGCATTTGTGCCAGAAGATATGTTTGTACCTGGGATGGAGCGTTTGGTAGAAGTCCCGCTGAAGTTTTAGAGATGAAGGCAGAAGAGTCCACCAAGTGCTCAAGATGACGGCAAGATCTACTGATGTCCTCTATGTGAAGGGATTATTGACCTGTCTTTGTAGGTTACATATACATTATGCTGTCAGCCAGGATTACAAAAGAGAGACATCAGAAAGACACCTAATGAAATTGCCACTTATCCAGCCACCATAGCTGTCTCGCAGAAGTGCTAGAGACGAAGGCAGAGGAGTCCACCAAGGGCTCAAGATGACAGCAGGATCACTCAGCTCAGAAGACTTGCCGTCACCACTGTCTCCAGTGAGCAATATACGAGTAGAAGTGGAGACAGATCGAGGCCCTATGCTCGTTCCGATGCTATTCAAACCACGAGTCAGAAAACAGTGTCATGCTCTCCTCCCTCCTTTAATGAGAGGCTGCCAACCAGCCACACCACTATCTCGCCCACGCAAATCTTCATATAGCAGTGGGCAATGGATGCCTAGACCTGACACCCTGGCCAGATGTTTGCCCCGGATTGTACTAGGTATGGCAGCACCCAATCTGGAACACTGCAGAACCTTCTGGGAGGCCATAAATATTCTAGATTAAATTATATCTCTGATTGGGATACAAGTGGAGTTAACCATGCCGCCGGGGCGTGGAATGAGAGGAGTGTCTTCCTCCAACCTGCTGCTGCCTCCATTGTACACCCATAGGCAGGACACAATATAATTGTGGGTGCAATCATCTCCATTTACACTGGTTTGGGGCATTCCTATGCTCTGCCTTGATAAAGACTGGAGTACCCTAACCAGATACTAAGTGGGCTTGACCTGCCGCTTGCTCATCATTGTGAGGGTTAAGACCTGGATCCTGTTTTGCTTTTCACAGATACCAACCATGCAGTTCCCATCACAGGAATTCGCCAAAGGAAAATCCAAGATGCTCCTGCAGGAGATACAGCCATCCAGGATACCCTAGCCTACAGGCCTAACATCCAGGTTCCAGAGGGTGACAAGTTAGCGGCCGGGAATATTGACCAGGCCTGAAACTCTTCAGTAAAGCTGGAGCCCAACGAGCTTCAGGAGGGTGAGATACCTGGGACAGACCCCTGTTTATTGCTGTTAAAGGGCCCTAGATTTTGTGACTCTCCTGTGCCCTTAGATGAGTCCTCGAGCTTGTGGAGTCATCTTGCCAAAGGAGTGCAATATTTTAAGAATAAAAGCCAAGGAATAGACAATTTATCTGAGCTCTTTGCGACCCTCATCTACACTTGTGGGACTTTTTGCTATAGAGCTGCAAGTGAGAGGTTACGTTTCCTGCATAGTTTTTAAGATCATGGCCCACATCCAGGACTCGAATACACCTGGAGGGAGGTGTGCTTGGGTTCTGTGTTTCTGTGACTCTGGAGTAGAGCCGCAGACTCAAGAAACTCTATTGCCACACTGGATTATCAAGGACTCTGACACATCAGAGCGCTGTATATTAGTGAGCCTGTTTTATTAGTGCAGACTACCTAGCACACCTCCTTAAAACTATCATGGACTGCTACTTGGAACTCTAGCCTATTATGTCCCCCTGGTAATTAGAATTGCTAGCTCAACAATGAGAGTAAGATGGTCAGCGAGAACTGTGCCCTTGAGTATCTGATGCAGGACTACCAGGAAGACACCACAAGTACCACCCGAGGATGGATTGTCTTTCACCATGGGTTGTGATGTACCCCATATCTGGGGTTACTACAAGTTGTTTATTGTGCTTTGTATTTCACTGTTTGCTTCCTGGCTATTATTACCAGCAAGGAAGGTATAGCAAAGGTTTGCCGGAACAGCGTTGAGCACTCTTTCCTCACCTCTTCTTTGGAGTTGGCTGATCCTTCTTACTGCCAAGAGGGGGAGTTCCTGTCTTGAGACAGAGTGGAGTTGGCACAGACTGTAGTACTCTTTCTCCTACAGAAATTGTTGTCTATTAACTAAAGTCTTGAAAGGATAAAGACAGCAGAGTGAACTGTTAAATTCAGCTTCTATAGACACTGGTGTGATGTGAGGGAATGTTGCTAAGTCACCCTTCACTAAACAACCACTAGGTCAGTATCATCATCATCATCAAGTGCTGAATAACCACCAACCAACCTGTCTTAATATCCTTGATGGTACCAGAGAAGAATTGCACTAAAGCCTGCTACTACTGTATCTATTTCAAGTTCTACATTGCACTTATTAAAAAGGACTGTGTTATGTTTAACTCTGGCCTCATTCTTCAGTGCTACCACTTTCACTACAATTGTCCCCAGGGAACGATGGCCTGAGCTAGGACACCGTGACACTACAATTAGGGCCAATATCACTCCCATGGTCTACTCCGCCTTCAGGGGGGCTCACTGCAGATATTTTTTTCTGTACAAGCAGGGACAGTAAAAACACCATAAAACACCACTGACAAGATGGTCGCTTGCAACTTCTTCTCCAAAGCCTTTTCTACAGATAAGTATATCAGAGACATTGCATTATGAGCTATCAAACTGGTCTTGGAGGAGTGGTGTCAAATGTTAGAGGGTACCAGTCACCCTGATTTCATTTATACCGACCATAAGAACCTTATCTATCTCCAATCTGCCGAGAGACACAATCCTTGTCAGGCAAATAGATAACTTACAAGTATAGACCACCTGCTGCTAATGATGAACCTTCAATGGTGGCAGACCAGGCAACTGCTACAAGGGCTTAGGGGGAGGTGGAACCTGGAGCTGAACTGCTTCTTCTCTCCCTAGCCTAAAAATACTGAATTTTCATTCCCCACCACTAGGGGGAGCTCAAGGCAAAGAGATTTTTACAGCATCCCTGTTAATTGTATAAATTCCTACGCATTGCGCTCCCCCTAATGGTGGCGGCCAACTTTATAGTACATGGGAAGCAGATTTATCAATGTATTTATGCCAGTGGTCTGGTGGCCTGCCCCTCACAAGAGCCCCAGAACGCCTCCTCACTTTGTGCCAGTACCTCCCCTTGTGATGACAACTCTACCCCCTCTACTGCAACGTCATGACATCCACTCCCCTCCACTACATCAGCTTATTTGTACAGATATAGTAGAGTTAATACACATGCTTAACTACATGCGTTAACTAAACTATTAGGCCCCTTTCACACGGGGGAGATTTCCGCACAGGTGCAATGCGTGAGGTGAACGCATTGCACCCGCACTGAATCCGGACCATTCATTTCTATGGGGCTGTGCAGCATGTTCTATATTGTGCATTTTTCACCAACGCAGGCCCCATAGAAGTGAATGGGGCTGCGTGAAAATCGCAAGCATCTGCAAGCAAGTGCGGATGCGGTGCGATTTTCACGCACGGTTGCTAGGAGATGATCGGGATGGGGATCCGATTATTATTATTTTCCCTTACAGCATGGTTTCAAGGGAAAATAATAGCATTCCTAATACAGAATGCATAGTACAATAGGGCTGAAGGGGTTAAAAAAAAAATAAAAAAAATGTAAAACTAAAAATAATTTAACTCACCTTAATCCACTTGTTCACGCAGCCCGACTTCTCATCTGTCTTCATCTTTGCTGTGCACAAGAAAAGGACCTGTGGTGACGTTACTACGCTCATCACATGGTCCGTCACATGATCCATCACCATGGTAAAAGATTGTGTGATGGACCATGTGATGAGCGCAGTGACGTCATCAAAGGTCCTATTCCTCAATAAAGAAGACAGAAGAGATGCTGGCTGCGCGAACAAGTGAATTAAGGTGAGTTAAATTATTATTATTTTTTTAACCCCTCTAGCGCTATTGTACAGAATGCTATTATTTTCCCTTATAACCATGTCATAAGAGAAAATAATACAATCTACACAACACCTAACGCCTGGGTACCACATTCAGTTTTTTATCACGCGCGTGCAAAACACATTGCACCCGCGCAATAAAAACTGAACAACGGAACGCAATCGCAATTGGGTTCCTACTCACGCGGGTTTGCCGCAACGCATCCGGACCTTATCCGGACACGCTCGTCTGCAAGGGGCCTTAGGGTTAAGACAACACCTTCAGTTGGCCTTTGGTACAGGATATCACGATTAGTGTTAAGCGCGAATATTCGAATATCGAATTTATTTTGCGAATATCGTCACTTCGCTAATATTTCGAATATAGTGCTATAAATTTGATATTTCGAATATTCATTTTTTTATTTTATTTTTTCGTTTAATTGTTATATTTTTTTCTTTCCCACTTCCCTAAAGTTGTTCTTACCTGTCCTTTGGATTCCTGGCTTCATTGCTGCTCCAGTCAGTGCCCGTTGCCGCTTCTGACGACTTCCGTGCTCATGGAGCGTCCCCATCACCATGGGCACATCTCCATATACTAGAATGTACTGTCGGATTTGAGAATTACGTTGAAATCGCAATTCGATTATTTCAAGTTATAATAATCGAATTGCGATTTCAACTTAACACTGCTATATTCCATATTCGTTAATTCTAGCCTAATATGGAATATAGCAGTGCTAAGCTGAAATCGAAATTTGATTCATTTAAGTTATAATAATCGCATTGCGATTTCAACTTGGACCTGGTTTACTATGGTTAGCTTGGTAGAATTAGCGAATATGACAAATATATTCGTTATATTCCACAAAACTAATATAACGAATGTATTCGTCATATTCCACAAAACGAAGATAACGAAGTATTCTGCATCTTCGTTTTAGCTACCTATTCATCAACTTCGCTAATTCTAGCAATCATGTAGGAAGGTTTACTATAGAGACAGCTAAGTTTAATTCGCTATGCGATTATATTACTTAGCTTTTTTTTAAATAAATAGAATAATTATAATGCCTGATAATTATTATAATTATTCTATTTATAAAAAAAAAAGCTAAGTAATATAATCGCATAGCGAATTAAACTTAGCTGTCTCTATAGTCAACTTTCCTATATGATTGCTAGAATTAGCGAAGTTGACGAATAGTTAGCTAAAACGAAGATGCAGAATACTTCGTTATCTTAGTTTTGTGGAATATAACGAATATATTTGTCATATTCGCTAATTCTACCAAGCCAACCATAGTAAACCAGGTCCAAGTTGAAATCGCAATGCGATTATTATAACTTGAACGAATCGAATTTCGATTTCAGCTTAGCACTGCTATATTCCATATTAGGCTAGAATTTACGAATATGGAATATAGCAGTGCTAAGTTGAAATCGCAATTCGATTATTATAACTTGAATTAATCGCATTGCTATTTCAATACGAGAGTAGCCTTTAAGTTAAAATCGCACTACGCATATTAATCGCGATAACTAGAATAATTCCGAATATTCGATTTCGACGAATATAAAATGAATATTCTATCGAATATTCGCGAATTTTGTCGAAATCGAATATGGCACCTGCCGCTCATCACTAATCACGATGAGTTAAGAAATTTGAGTTAAGAGTTTGAGTGTTAACTCTACTATATCTGTACTTAAAATCTTGTGCAGTGATGATGTCAGCAGTGAGGAGCATAGGCTCTACATACAGTAAGTCCAATGCCTACTATAGGCAGTGGCGTGCCTAAGGTGTTTGGCATCCGGGGTGGGTCCTTTCTCTGGCACAATTCCCCTTCCCCCTTCAATACTTTAAAAAATTGTGCCACCTCACAGTAGCATTGCCTTCATTGTACAACCTTCACAGTAGTTATCTTCAGACATGTGCCCCCTAATAATATCCACCATGTGCCCCCTCATGGTAGTTATACCTATATTGTGCCCCCTCACGGTAGTTATACCCATATTGTGCCCCTTCACAGTAGTTATGCCCTCTCTGTACCCCTTTATAATAATAATGCCCATTGTGCCCCCTTCATATTAATGCCCATTGTGCACCTCTACATAAGACCTCTACATGACTTTGGTGCTTGGTGCAGCCGGACATGCAACATACTTTACACGATGCTAGCTCCCTTGCTGGTGAAGTTTAAGATCATTTTACACTCCATAAACTGGCATAAAAAATGATGAATGAGATGGGACTTAAGTCATTGGCTACTGATCTCAGCCAACCTTCTCCCCCTCCCGTGATATACCCACTTTTTTGATCTGTTGGAAAAGTGGCGTGACTGGTAAAAATTCGCAGATTTGGTACGTGACTGATATACGCCATAAAAGTGATGTATATCAGTTCATAAATGAACCCCTCGGTGTCTTATAATATTGACTCTGTGTATTATTATGTGGACTCTGCATATTATAATATGTATTTTATTATTATATGGACTCTGTATTACAATATAGAGACTATTGGGGGAATCTATCATAGACCAGCGTTGTAGAATCTCCAGGCCTGGTGGAAGCTTCCATACTCTCTATGATGTCATAATTAATGCCTGGTCTGCTCACACTTATTGTGATGTCATAATGGGTAGAATCTGGATGAGGTCAACATCTTGTGATGTCATAATTAATGCCAGGTCTGCTCACACTTATTGTGATGTCATAATGTGCAGAATCTGGATGAGGTCAACCTCTTGTGATGCCATAATGTAGAATGTGGGTAATACCGGCTCACTCCCTGACACCTGTGTCAGTCTTCGTCTGGCTCACGATGTGCTCAAGAAAGCGACGCAGATTGGAGGAGATTTTGTGCAAGCGATGGAAAGTGGAGGAAGTCGTCCCACACAAGAGACGACGAGTGGAAAGGGATGAGGTTGAGGATATGGAGGTCGGGGAACGGCAGTACCCCGACGATGTAGAGATGATGGATCTGGAAGAAAAATACGACTTTGACAGGGACGGGGACTGTATTATGAAGGATGTCAGCGCCCCCAAACAGTGAACCCAAAATAAGGTGCAGGGATTTCTCATTGTGTTTCTTTATATTGTTACATCCTGGAATGCTTGTACTCACTTTTTGTCTTTCTTCTCAAAGATCTGGCTGCAAAGAACATGCGAATCCTTCCTTGGAGATACCAAACATCACCAGGGATGATTCATGGGAAGAAAAACATCTTGTAGACAAATATCTACACAGAAGTGCCCAGCTGAACATCCACAGATCACAGCCAAAAATTTAAAAAACTCATAAAAATATATATATCTTTCAATAAACATGTTTTTTCCCCTCTGTATTATTGGTTTTCAGTCTGTTTGGGGGGGGGGGGGGGCGGGGGGCTGATATGTAATTTTCAGGGGTCTGGTGTAGTCTACATATTACGTTTTGAGGTGTGTTTGAGCATTATATACTGGCATTACAGGGGTTGGGGAACTTTATGTACTGGCAACACTGGGGTGGAGATGATTACATGCTGGCACTGCAGGGAAGGGGAGCATTATATACAGGCACTGAAGGGTGAGGGAGCATTATATACTGGCACTGAAGGGTGAGGGAGCATTATATACTGGCACTGAAGGGTGAGGGAGCATTATATACAGGCACTGAAGGGTGAGGGAGCATTATATACAGGCACTGCAGGGTGAGGGAGCATTATATACCTGGATAATAGGCTAGGAGCATTATATACCGGCATGACAGGGGAAAGGATCATTATATACTGGCACAACAGGGGAAGCATTATATACTGGCAGTATGGGTGCAGCACGCCAGACCTGCAGGGTATTGCGATAGTGAGGTCACGGTTATGGGCAATCGAGGGTTACTCACTTTTTAGACGAGAACCCTGGGCAGACATGCGGCAGTGAAGGAGAGGTAGACACAAGTTCCTCTGGGGCACACTCTGGATGTAGGGACCAGGCCTGATGGTGTGTGAGGTGCCCTGGATGTTGCAGGTATTTTTAGTGCCTGAGGCAAGGTCCCTTTAAGAATCGTGACGCCAGTGCCTGTAACGGTGGCACACCGATTTATAGGAGTAGTAATGGAGGTACACAGCTGGTATGGTAAACCAAACGTTGCTTTACTTGGAAAACAGTCCAACTTTATACAGACAGTTGATTATGATGCAGTCCCTTGAATCATATAAATCACAAGCAGGTTTACTTCACAATACAGGTCCTTCTAAAAAAATTAGCATATTGTGATAAAGTTCATTATTTTCTGTAATGTACTAATAAACATTAGACTTTCATATATTTTAGATTCATTACACACCAACTGAAGTAGTTCAAGCCTTTTATTGTTTTAATATTGATGATTTTGGCATACAGCTCATGAAAACCCAAATTTCCTATCTAAATCTGGTTGGATCCCAAGGCCCGGATGCCTAAATGCTGGCTTTAATCCTTGGTATTAAATCTTCCTCCAGTATTGACCCTTGATTCTATCTTATAGTACCTCTGCCTCTCAGCTTACTTCTCTGAGCTGGTTGTCCTGTTCCTGTTGTGAGGGAAGCTGCAGGTTTCTCCCAGGAGGTTCATCCCTACTACTGGGGTTGCTTCTTCTGTGCTTGTTGGATTACTGGTCTCCAGGCAGGCTGTACTCCTTCACTAGCCTCCTGGGGGCAACTAGAAACCAGGACTATCTAGCTGCATGTCAGGAGGAGGCTCTCAGTATATCTCTGGCTGGTGCCTTCTCACTTCTGTCTCCACAGACTCCTGACTATGACCTAACCCTTCCCTGTCTGGGCCTGAACATTTATACTAGGGGCTCCCTATCTCCCTCTAGTGTCTAGGATGTCTAACTACACCCAAATAGGCCTGCTGAGCATATAACAGGGGAACCATACAAATATAAAAACACATAGAAAAATACTTTAAATGCATAGGTAAATATAATATCACTGTCCCTTGTGAGCAGAAGTAACATGTGATCCAATTGACCCTTGTGTAGTGCCCACTCCTACCTAGTGGGACACTACATGGGGATGACGGTGCAGCATTATACATACTGGCATTACAGGGGCATTATAATACAGAGGGAACTAAGGGGGCCATTATACATACTGGCACTACAGGACCATTATATCACAGGGGGCATTACAGGGGTGATTGTAAAACTGGGGGCACTACAGGGGGTTATAACTGTGGGGTGATTAGAAACTGCAGGGGGGGAAGGACATTATAAATGCCAGAGAGCACTATGGTGAAAATATTACTACTAGGGCTTCTGTGGGGGCATCATTATCATTGGGCACAGTATGGAGGGTATTGCTATTGCAGTAATCCAGACCTGGGAGTACTTGCAATTGTTATATGTAATCGTATGTTTTGCATGTGATGTTAATGTAAATACAACAGCATGGTAGGAGTGGGCTGGTCCTGCTTCCTGCCAGGAGGGGGAGTCCTAGTTTCTTAAAAAACTAATATATTCGATATGGTGCTATATATTAGTTTTTTAGAATATTCATAATAAAACAAGAATATATAGCAATATAGCGAATATTCGAAAAAAATGAATGTAGGACAATTTAGCTAATACAGGGAGTGCAGAATTATTAGGCAAATGAGTATTTTGACCACATCATCCTCTTTATGCATGTTGTCTTACTCCAAGCTGTATAGGCTCGAAAGCCTACTACCAATTAAGCATATTAGGTGATGTGCATCTCTGTAATGAGAAGGGGTGTGGTCTAATGACATCAACACCCTATATCAGGTGTGCATAATTATTAGGCAACTTCCTTTCCTTTGGAAAAATGGGTCAAAAGAAGGATTTGACAGGCTCAGAAAAGTCAAAAATAGTGAGATATCTTGCAGAGGGATGCAGCACTCTTAAAATTGCAAAGCTTCTGAAGCGTGATCATCGAACAATCAAGCGTTTCATTCAAAATAGTCAACAGGGTCGCAAGAACCGTGTGGAAAAACCAAGGCGCAAAATAACTGCCCATGAACTGAGAAAAGTCAAGCGTGCAGCTGCCAAGATGCCACTTGCCACCAGTTTGGCCATATTTCAGAGCTGCAACATCACTGGAGTGCCCAAAAGCACAAGGTGTGCAATACTCAGAGACATGGCCAAGGTAAGAAAGGCTAAAAGACGACCACCACTGAACAAGACACACAAGCTGAAACGTCAAGACTGGGCCAAGAAATATCTCAAGACTGATTTTTCTAAGGTTTTATGGACTGATGAAATGAGAGTGAGTCTTGATGGGCCAGATGGATGGGCCCGTGGCTGGATTGATAAAGGGCAGAGAGCTCCAGTCCGACTCAGACGCCAGCAAGGTGGAGGTGGAGTACTGGTTTCAAAGATGAGCTTGTGGGTCCTTTTCGGGTTGAGGATGGAGTCAAGCTCAACTCCCAGTCCTACTGCCAGTTTCTGGAAGACACCTTCTTCAAGCAGTGGTACAGGAAGAAGTCTGCATCCTTCAAGAAAAACATGATTTTCATGCAGGACAATGCTCCATCACACGCGTCCAAGTACTCCACATCGTGGCTGGCAAGAAAGGGTATAAAAGAAGAAAATCTAATGACATGGCCTCCTTGTTCACCTGATCTGAACCCCATTGAGAACCTGTGGTCCATCATCAAATGTGAGATTTACAAGGAGGGAAAACAGTACACCTCTGTGAACAGTGTCTGGGAGGCTGTGGTTGCTGCTGCACGCAATGTTGATGGTGAACAGATCAAAACACTGACAGAATCCATGGATGGCAGGCTTTTGAGTGTCCTTGCAAAGAAAGGTGGCTATATTGGTCACTGATTTGTTTTTGTTTTGTTTTTGAATGTCAGAAATGTATATTTGTGAATGTTGAGATGTTATATTGGTTTCACTGGTAAAAATAAATAATTGAAATGGGTATATATTTGTTTTTTGTTAAGTTGCCTAATAATTATGCACAGTAATAGTCACCTGCACACACAGATATCCCCCTAAAATAGCTAAAACTAAAAACAAACTAAAAGCTACTTCCAAAAATATTCAGCTTTGATATTAATGAGTTTTTTGGGTTCATTGAGAACATGGTTGTTGTTCAATAATAAAATTAATCCTCAAAAATACAACTTGCCTAATAATTCTGCACTCCCTGTATAGTGCTATAATCTTTTTTTTTTATAGTTGTAATTTTTTTCCAATCTGAACAAAGATGAGACAAAGATGAGACAAAGATTATAGCACTATACTAGCTAAATTGCTCTACATTTGTTTTTTCCAATATTCGTTATATTGCTATATATTTTTTTTTTAGAATATTACGAATATTCTAAAAAACAAATATATTAGTTTTTTAGAATATTCGTATATATATTTTTTCAATCTGTACAGTTGTTCCACTTCGGCATACTCCTCCCCGACAAGCGTCCCGGTCACCATGGGAATATCACTGAGATCGTGAAAACTCAGATCCGGTTGTATATTCTAACCCCCAGGCAAGAGTCCCGTCACCATGGGAATGCCTGGGGGTTAGAATATACCATTGGATCTGAGTTTTCATGATCTCACTGAGATCATGAAAACTCAAATCTGATGGTATATTCTAACCCCCAGGCGTTCCCATGGTGATGGGGACGCTTGTCGGGGAGGAGTATGCCGAAGTGGAACAACAGTAGAGATAAAAAAAAAAAAAAAAAAGAATATTCTAAAAAAGGAATATATTCGATATAGTGCTATATATTCGTTTTTTAGAATATTCGTAATATTCTAAAACAGGCATGCTCAACCTGCGGCCCTCCAGCTGTTGCAAAACTACAACTCCCAGTGTGCCCAAACAGCATACAGCTATCAACCTACAGCAGGGCATTGTGGGAGTTGTAGTTTTACAACAGCTGGAGGGCCGCTGATTGAGCAGGCCTGTTCTAAAACATGAATATATAGCAATATAGCGAATATTCGAAAAAAACGAATGTAGAGCAATTTAGCTAATATAGTACTATAATTTTTTTTATAGTCGTCATTTTTTTCCAATCTGAACTTCAGATGAGAAAAAAATTACAACTATTAGACAAAGATTATAGCACTATACTAGCTGAAATTGCTCTACATTAGTTTTTTCGAATATTCGCTATATTGCTATATATTCTTATTAGAATATACAAACTCAGATCTGATTGTATATTCTAACCCCCAGGCAAGCGTCCTCGTCAGAATGGGAACGCCTGGGGGTTAGAATATACCATAGGATCTGAGTTTTCATGATCTCACTGAGATCGTGAAAACTTACATCTGATGATATATTCTAACCCCCAGGCAAGCGTCCCCGTCACCATAGGAATGCCTGGGGGTTAGATTATACCATCGGATCTGAGTTTTCACGATCTCACTGAGATCATGAAAACTCAGATCTGATGGTATATTCTAACCCCCAGGCATTCCCATGGTGACGGGGACGCTTGTCGGGGAGGAGTATGCCGAAGTTGAACAGTAGAGATGTCGCGAACATAAAATTTTCTGTTCGCGAACAGTGAACGCGAATTTTCGTAACTGTTCGCAAACGGGCGAACCGGGCGAACCGCCATTGACTTCAATGGGCAGGCGAATTTTAAAACCCACAGGGACTCTTTCTGGGCAAAATAGTGATGGAAAAGTTGTTTCAAAGGGACTAACACCTGGACTGTGGCATGCCGGAGGGGGATCCATGGCAAAACTCCCATGGAAAATTACATTGTTGACGCAGAGTTGGGTTTTAATCCATAAAGGACATAAATCACCTAACAATCCAATTTTTTTTTAACAACGTGGTTTAAAACATCCAGTGTGTGTATACGATCAGTTATTATGTTGTATCGATCAGGTAGTGTAAGGGTTACGCCCACTTCACAGACATTGACAGATCAAACTCCCCTTTTAATGCACCGCAAACCACCGCAAACAGTCCATTTGCCCAACCGCAAACTTCCCATTTGCACAAGGTTGGATACCAAGCTAGCCATGTCCCGTTGATGTCATTGAAGGTTTCTTCCTCCACCCAGCCACGTACAACACCAAGGGTCCCCGAAAGGTGAATTGAATTGATTTTTCGAATGGGGAGATGGTTAAAAAAACGCTGGCTCCCTCCCCTTTGTTTGAATCCACGGTCACTGCGTCTGCGCCGTGCAATTTACTGTCCCACCCGATATGAGTGGTATTTTCTGTAGTACTATTCTCATCCGTTTAATCCCTGTTACGTCTCATATCAGGGTGGGATTGCCTTTTGTGAAAAAAATTTAGGCCGGGTATCTTTGACTGCCTTCACAAACTCTGATACACCAAACTGAATTGATTTTAGGAACTGGGTGTCACGGAAGGTGTACAGGAAACAAGACAACACAAAATGAATACACGACTCACTGGATCCAAAACTAAGGAACAAAAAGGGAGACCCCTGCATAAGTCCTGGCACTCTCCCTGTCTGCTAAGCCTATGCGAAAATCCCAATGGTAGATGATCGCATATCCTTGTACCTCGACTGTATAACACCTGAACACCCTATAATAGTGAGGGGACACGACCACCGGCTCCCTACACTAGATACAGAGGGAGTCAGGGTCACCTGGGATCCAGCAAACAGAAAAACTCAAATGAATGCACAACACCTATCTTGTAGAAGACTGGGAAGTAGGATCAGCATGCACACACACTCCAGGAAGTAATATAAACCGCAAACTGATGCACTATGGGGAGGAATTTAAAGGGATGCAATCTGTCCAACTACATGACAGCTGAGAGAGGCTAACGAGATGAGGAACTGAAAGCAAAACAAAGTAAGCTCAAGGAGGAGGTTCTGAAAGGCATCTGTCAGAGCTTCTCAGATGTCTGGTGGTGACACCGGGAGATGGAAAAAGCAGCTTGGTCGGTCCTCTTACTCCCAAGTTGGGGCACTGCGCGTGCACGGAGCAATGTGCTGTGACACCTTATATGAGTGGTGTCTTAACTAGTCCTATTCCTATCAGTTTAATCCCTGTTACGTCCCCTATCCGGGGACGTGTGTCGAATTGATTAACCATTGTCGAATTAACGAACCATTACGACATCCTGGAATAATTTAGTTCTGAGCTTTGTACTTGATTTGTATTGGAATTGTTGGGGATTTTTTAAATTCTCTGCATTATTTCTAATAAAATAATAAAGTCTCTTAATAGTTTATTTTATGTATTAAAAACCCACCCATACAACTTAAAAAAAGATAAATTAAAAAATGTAAGTTTTTTCTATGAAAAAACATCCAGCCGTCCCGATCGCTTTTGGTCTGATCATAATGAAGCATTGGCCTTATCATCTGGGATGTGGCAACATTGCCAACACACTCATAGAGGTGATGATCGCTTCATTGTGATACGCAAGCCCCTTCACCACAACAAGGTAACGATCACGAAAGGGGAATTGACACTTGTATGTGCCTTTTTTTTGTTTTGTTTTTGCAGCCACAGTGCAGCACCAGAGGCCAGAAAAATTAGGCATGTAAACATGCCTGAAAAACAATGTTATTGTTGCAGCCGCTGTTGTAGCAGCGGCCGGAAAAATTTATGTTTTCAAGGCAGAAAGGTGACTAAAACATTGCGGCTTGAACCCTAGTTGGTGGCGGAGAATTCACGAAAGTCATCCGGTATGCAGACATTAAATACAGCAGCGTGGGGACCATTTTGAGGCCAAGGCATGTCATCAGGCCTTTTGTTAGTTAAACGTATCCCCTACTGTCAGTCCCTTCGGGATCCATGCCTCATTCATCTTAATGAAGGTGAGGTAATCAACACTTTTTTGACCGAGGCGACTTTTTTTTGTCAGTGACAATGCCTCCTGCTGCACTGAAGGTCCTTTCTGACAGGAAACTTAAAGCGGGGCAGGCCAGAAGTTCTATCGCAAACTGGGATAGCTCAGGCCACAGGTCAAGCCTGCACACCCAGTAGTCAAGGGGTTCATCGCTCCTCAGAGTGTCGATACCTGCAGTTAAGGCGAGGTAGTCTGCTACCTGTCGGTTGAGTCGTTCTCTAAGGCTGGATCCTGAAGGGCTGTGGCGATGTGTAGGACTGAAAAAGCTGTGCATGTCCTCCATCAACAACACATCTGTAAAGCGTCCTGTCCTTGCCGCTGTGGTCGTGGTAGAAGGAGGATTACTTTCACCTCTTCCCCAGTTAGATTCCCGTTGTGCTGTGACAGCCCCCTTATAAGCTGTGTAAAGCATATTTTTTAGTTTGGTTTTGAACTGCTGCATCCTTTCTGACTTCCGGTAATTTGGAAACATTTCCGCCACTTTCTGCTTATACCGGAGGTCTAGTAGCGTGGCCACCCAGTACAGGTCATTCTCCTTCAGCCTTTTTATACGAGGGTCCCTCAACAGACATGACAGCATGAAAGACCCCATTTGCACAAGGTTGGATGCCGAGCTACTCATTTCCCGTTCCTCCTCCTCACTGATGTCATTGACAGTCTGTTCTTCCCCCCAGCCACGTACAAGACCACGGGTCCCAGATAGGTGACAACAACGAGCACCCTGGGATGCCTGCTGTGGTTGGTCTTCCTCCTCCTCAAAGCCACATTCCTCCTCTGACTCCTCTTCCTCATGCTCCTCTTGCAGCGTTGCCGCAGGTCCGGCAAGCGATGATGACAAGGCTGTTTCTGGTGGTGATGGTGACCACAACTCTTCCTCTTCCCGCTCATCTACATCCTGATCCAGCACTCTTCGCAGGGCACGCTCCAGTAAGAAAACAAATGAGATGAGGTCGCTGATGGTGCCTTCGGTGCGACTGATTAGGTTTGTCACCTCCTCAAAAGGACGCATGAGCCTACAGGCATTGCGCATGAGCGTCCAGTAACGTGGCAAAAAAATTCCTAGCTCTGCCGAGGCTGTCCTAGCACCCCGGTCATACAAATACTCATTGACGGCTTTTTCTTGTTGGAGCAGGCGGTCGAACATTAGGAGTGTTGAATTCCAACGTGTCGGGCTGTCGCAAATCAAGCTCCTCACTGGCATGTTGTTTTGGCGCTAAATGTCTGCAAAGTGCGCCATGGCCGTGTAGGAACGCCTGAAATGGCCACACACCTTCCTGGCCTGCTTGAGGACGTCCTGTAAGCCTGGGTACTTAGACACAAAGCGTTGTACGATGAGATTCAACACATGTGACAACTTGCCCAAATTCAATGCCGCCAACAAATTGCTTCCATTGTCACACACAACCTTGCCGATCTCCGGTTGGTTCGGGGTCAGCCACTGATCCACCTGTGCGTTTAGGGCGGACAGGAGTGCTGGTGTGTTGTGGCTCTCTGCTTTCAGGCAAGTCAACCCCAAGACAGCGCGAAACTGTCGTATCCGGGATGTGGAATAGCCCCTGGGGAGCTGGGGGGGTTCAGTTGATGTGCAGCCAGATGCCGCAGCAGATGAGGACTCAGCCGAGGAGGTTATGGAAGAGGATGGAGTAGGAGGAGTAGAGGAGGCGGCAGTAGACCTGCCTGCAAGTTGTGGTGGTGTCACCAACTCCGCTGCAGAGCCACGCATTCCATGCTTGGCAGCCGTCAGCAGGTTGACCCAATGCGCAGTGTAGGTGATATACCTGCCCTGACCGTGCTTTGCAGACCAGGTATCAGTGGTCAGATGGACCCTTGCCCCAACACTGTATGCCAGAGATGCCATGACTTCCTTTTCAATCACCGAGTAGAGGTTTGGGATTGCCTTATTAAAAAAAAAAAATTGTCTGGGTACCTTCCACTGTGGTGTCCCAATAGCGACAAACTTTTTTAAAGGCCTCAGACTCCACCAGCTGGTATGGTAAAAGCTGGCGGGCTAAGAGTTCCGTCAAGCCAGCTGTCAGACGCCGGGCAAGGGGGTGACTCTGTGACATTGGCTTCTTACGCTCTAACATTTCCTTAACAGACACCTGACTGTGGGCAGATGAGATGGAACTGCTCAAGGTGAGAGGCGGAGTGGCGGGTGGTTGAGAGGGGGCAAGGAGGACAGCAGTGGTTGACGTGGCTGAAGATGCTGGACCAGGAGGAGGATGGTGGCTTTGAACTTGTGTGCTGCTTCTACTCGTCATCATGTGTTGATCCCATTGGCGTTTGTGATGTGAGATCATGTTCCTTCGCAAAGCAGTTGTACCTAGGTGGGTGTTGGATTTCCCACGACTCAATTTCTTTTGGCACAGGTTGCAAATGGCATCGCTGTTGTCAGAGGCAGACACACAAAAAAATGCCACACTGCTGAGCTTTGCATTGACGGCATTCTGGTGGTGGCAACAGCATGCGTTGATTGGCGTGCTGTCTGGCTGACCCCGGGTGCCGATGCATGCTGTCTGACTGTGCCACTAGCTCCTTGCGACGACCTCCCCCTGCTTCCAACTCGTCTCCTCCTTCTCTCTGTCTCCCCTTCTGAACTTTCCCCCTCTTCTTCTTCTAACACTGCTTTTTTGGTTTTAATTTTTAATTTATTTTTTAATTTAAAAAAAAATTAGGGTACACCTCAAAAGAGTGGAAAATATCAAAAATACAACAATGAGCAATTGCGCTGTAGTATAACAATAGCTGGGTAAGGCCGGTATACATGTCTATTCTGCACAAGGTAAGGACAAGTCCTGTGGAATCCATGCCTGGTTCATTTTAATGAACGTGAGCTTGTCCAAATTGTCTGTGGACAGGCGGCTGCGCTTGTCTGTGATGACGCCCCCTGCCGTGCTGAACACACGTTCAGATAATACACTGGCTGCAGGGCAGGACAGAACCTCCAAGGCATAAAGGGCAAGCTCAGGCCATGTGCCCAATTTGGAGACCCAGAAGTTGAAGGGGACAGACCCTCATTCAGTATGTGTAGGCGTGTGCACACATACTGCTCCATCATGTTGGTGAAATGCTGCCTCATGCTCAGACGTTCCATATCAGCTGGTGGTGCTGGTTGTTGTGGCGTGCTGACAAAGCTTTTCCACATTTCGGCCATGCTAACCCTGCCTTCTGAGATGCTGGTGGTGCCCCAGCTGCGTTGACGTCCTCTTCCTCCTCCTCTGCCTTTGCCTTGTGCTTTCACTGTGCCCCCGCTGTCAGGTGGGAATGCCACCAGCAGCGAGTCTACCAGCGTGCGCTTGTATTCAAGCACCTTACGATCACGCTCCAGTGACGGAATTAAGGACGTTACGTTGTCCTTGTAACGGGGATCCAGCAGCGTGGCCACCCAGTAATCAGCATAAGTTAGAAATTGGGCAACTCGGCGGTCATTGCGGAGACACTGCAGCATGTAATTGCTCATGTGTGCCAGGCTGCCCAGAGGCAACTACAAGCTGTCCTCTGTGGGAGGTGTGTCTTCTGTGTCCTCTGTATCCCCCCAGCCACGCTCCAGTGATGGCCATGAGCTGGTTTGAGTGCCACCCTGCTGTGAACACAGTTCCTCCTCCTCCATAGAAGTGGGATAGTAACGCTTTGAACGGCATTATCGGCACTGGCCATGTTGGTGGAGTACTCGAAACAGCGCAATAAGGAACACAGGTCTCGCATGGAGGCTCAGTCATTGGTAGTGAAGTGGTGCTGTTCCGCAGAGCGACTCACCCGTGTGTGCTGCAGCTAAAACTCCACTATCACCTGCAGCTGCTCGCACAGTCTGGTCAGCATGTGCAAGGTGGAGCTCCACCTTGTGGGCACATCGCATATGAGACGGTGAGCAGGAAGGCCGAAGTTACGCCGCAACGCTGACAGGCGAGCAGCAGCAGGGTGAGAACGCCAAAAACGCGCACAGACGGCCCGTACTTTCTGCAGCAGCTCTGACATATCGGGGTAAATTTTAAGGAATCTCTGCACCACCAAATTCAGCACATGCGCCAGGCAAGGGATGTGCATCAAACCGACTAGTCCCAGAGCTTCTATGAGATTTCGCCCATTATCGCACACAGGGCCGGCTCCAGGTTCATGTGGGCCCTTGGGCGATAAAGTCTCAGTGGGCCCCCTTACACAGTGATAACTCTGCAGTCCTATGTAACAGCACAGATAACACAGTCATGGCTATCTGAGTACAGAAAAGGTAGTAGTGTTACCTGCAGTCCTATTTAAAACCACAGATAACACTGGTGCTAATAATGTGGTAGTGTTACCTGCAGTCCTATGTAAAACAGATAACACTAGTGTAGATTATGTGGTAGTGTTACCTAGGTCTTTAGTGTGCCTCCCTATGTCTCTGCCACGGACTCCATGCTGGCGGCGCTGCCTCCTCCTTTTCTTCTTGCCCCGTACAGAACGTCCTGATGCAGCTGCGTCAAGAGAAAGGAACACTGTGGGCATGGTGATTGTGACGAAACCAACCTCGCCACGGTGTTTTGGAGGGGGCTGGTTGCTAGCCTCTTGCCTCAGGATTATGGCCCATACTAACTTTAAAGAAAACAGACCGGCCGCACAGCTTAAATCTGTCTTTGGAATTGTGTTTTATGTTATTATGCGTTCGGTTAAATTGTATGTTATGTGAGGGCACCCAGATAGCTAATATTATTGTATTCGTGTATTCTGAGTGCCATTCACCTAATGATATGCACTCAGACTTGAGCTATCTGGGGATATGTTAAATGTCTGTGTTTGCTGTGGGGGTGTGCCATTGTGTGTTTGGGTGGTGATTCCTGTCCTGTTGTCTCCACGTGTGTATTGGTGTTTTCCCTTTGTCCTGAGACATAATTGGATTGCTCCTCGGGTGTCGCCAGGCAGAGAGGAAGAAACCATGATGCATTGTGGGGATGTGTTGTGTCTGTGTATCCTGAATTTCTGCATATCTGTCCTGTGTCGCAGTCTCCATTCTGGTCCCCTAAGGGCGTGGCCACCAGATGGGGACCTGCATAAATACGGGCGGGTAGCCCTCAATAAAGTGTTCCTGTTTTTATCCTTCATCATGCTGAGACTGGTGTTTGGATAACTGATCAAACTGGGGGATTGCTATACGCTGAAGAGTTGCTATACTCCCCTGGCATAACTACGAGCTCTTGTAAGAGCTGTTCCTGCTCTCTGGCTGTAGGAGAGGTTTACCCACTGGAGCCTGGAGCCTTGTCGTAGGTCCAGCGTGGGTGGAGGACGGTGAGACCCCAACCAAGCTGCGGCGGTTCGTGGGGTCTGCAGGGCGTATGGTGTCAAGTGGAGTGCTTGGAGTCCTCGGAAAGCACTAGGAGCATCTATCGACGGAGGTACCCGGTCGGGGTGCTAGGCGTTCCGTTACATTGGTGGCAAGCAGTGGGATGGCGTCCTAGTGTGAGGAGAAGCAGCTCGGAGACACCGTTCGTGGAGTATATTGAGGGCAACGCTAGTATCCGTACAGCGCCCCTGGCTACAGCAGGATGGAATCGGCTAGTCTTCGAACAGCGTTCCACTACGAGGAGGATGATGACCCGGACTGGAGGGATGCAGTCCGGAAAGGCGTCTGGCATGAGGCCCTGGAAGATGTACAGCGTCGGCGGGGCGAGTGTCTCCCCAGTGAGGAGCAGCAGTTGCGGATGCGAGTGGCCCTGCGAATGCCCCTTCTGGGAGAGGAGCCCCTGAATGAGTGGGTGACAGAACTGGAGAGCCTGGTATGGAAGGAGCTTTGGCTAGATGACGCCTACCAGGCACTCTGGTGGTATGTGATTCGGCACTCTCCCTGGATGGCTGAGCACGACAGACCCGAGGGTGAGGATTATGATGGCCCTGGCCTGTTGTTTGAGGCCTTCGCAGAACCGGAGTTCGGAGATGCTGGAGGGTCCCGGTTCTGGGATATCTATGACTACAGAGAGGCTATGCATGATTGGGCTACAGCAAGAGAGGTGAGACAAGACCTGGCATCTCTAGTGACAAAGGAGTGGGAGCTGGAGCAGGACTACCAATACTTCTTCAGCTCAATTCGGTCCCAATATACACTGCCAGAGAGCTGGGTGGCAGTCCCAGACCTACAACCCTACAGCTGGGAAGACCCGACTGAAGTATCCCCTGCTTCAGTGCCAGCTACAGAGGTAGGGGTCCTCATAGACTGGTCCTGTGAGGAACCACAACAGGCAGGTGGAGACGGGACCGAGGGCTCTCCACCGGGATGCTGGGATGCTGGCCCAGACCCTCAGCAGCAGCCGGAGTTGCCAGGTGTGGACGCAGGTGATCCTGACTCGCAAATGTTGAGGGACCTCACAGACTGGTCTTGGGAGGACCCACAGATGGCAGGTGGAGATGGGACCGAGGTCTCTCTACTGGCCCTACAGGGATGCTGGGCCGCCTGCCCAGATCTCCAGCGGCAGTGCATATCACAGGGAGAGGAGACAACCGGTCTCTCTCCCCAGCGGCAACCTGAGTTCCAGGGGGAGGAGATGCGGGGTCCCTCTGCCTTACAGCAACCAGAGTCCTGGGGAGGAGAGGCAACCAGCCTCACCTTCCACCAGCAGCCGGAGATACCGGGAAAAGGGGAACACAAGCCCCTCTGCATGGGCGCGGATGAGACCGCGGGCTCGGTGCCAGTCCTACAGGGATGCTGGACAGTCGGTCCAGATCCCCATCCATCTCCGCAGGGATACCAGGAGGAGGAGGTAAGCGAGCCCTCCCCTTCCCAGCTACTTCCCAACAGAGTTCTGGGGGCAGGGGATGAGCCTGCGCTACCCACTGATTTCTTCCCAGCGGAAGAGCTGGCATCAGGGCAGAGCGCAGTTGGCCTCTGCCCTCCTCTATCCTCTTCTCCAGAGCCGGACATCCCACAGGCTACCCCAGCGGAAGAGCTGGCATCTGGGCAGAGCGCAGTCGGCCTCTGCCCTCCCCTACCCTCTTCTTCAGAGCCGGACTTTCCACAGGCTACCCCCGCGGAAGAGCTGGCATCTGGGCAGAGCGCAGTCGGCCTCTGCCCACCAAGTACCTACAGCTCCAAGCTGGAGAACCACAAGGCAGCAAGGAGTCGCAGATGCCCACTCAACAGCTGGGGACATACGGAACAGAGCCAGGCCCCAAAATTCAACAGGTCCAGTATGGGGTTGTGGTTGGACTTCCAGACTAACTCAGGTACTGACCGTGAGGTCAGGTATCTGGTTAGTCTTCCCTGGAAGGGGGAGATGTGTGACGAAACCAACCTCGCCACGGTGTTTTGGAGGGGGCTGGTTGCTAGCCTCTTGCCTCAGGATTATGGCCCATACTAACTTTAAAGAAAACAGACCGGCCGCACAGCTTAAATCTGTCTTTGGAATTGTGTTTTATGTTATTATGCGTTCGGTTAAATTGTATGTTATGTGAGGGCACCCAGATAGCTAATATTATTGTATTCGTGTATTCTGAGTGCCATTCACCTAATGATATGCACTCAGACTTGAGCTATCTGGGGATATGTTAAATGTCTGTGTTTGCTGTGGGGGTGTGCCATTGTGTGTTTGGGTGGTGATTCCTGTCCTGTTGTCTCCACGTGTGTATTGGTGTTTTCCCTTTGTCCTGAGACATAATTGGATTGCTCCTCGGGTGTCGCCAGGCAGAGAGGAGGAAACCATGATGCATTGTGGGGATGTGTTGTGTCTGTGTATCCTGAATTTCTGCATATCTGTCCTGTGTCGCAGTCTCCATTCTGGTCCCCTAAGGGCGTGGCCACCAGATGGGGACCTGCATAAATACGGGCGGGTAGCCCTCAATAAAGTGTTCCTGTTTTATCCTTCATCATGTTGAGACTGGTGTTTGGATAACTAATCAAACTGGGGGATTGCTATACGCTGAAGATTTGCTATACTCCCCTGGCATAACTACTAGCTCTTGTAAGAGCTGTTCCTGCTCTCTGGCTGTAGGAGAGGTTCACACACTGGAGCCTGGAGCCTTGTCGTAGGTCCAGCGTGGGTGGAGGACGGTGAGACCCCAACCAAGCTGCGGCGGTTCGTGGGGTCTGCAGGGCGTACGGTGTCAAGTGGAGTGCTTGGAGTCCTCGGAAAGCACTAGGAGCATCTATCGACGGAGGTACCCGGTCGGGGTGCCAGGCGTTCCGTTACAGTGATGGTGACACCCACACAGAGGGAGAGACACGCACACAGAGGGAGAGACACGCACACAGAGGGAGAGACACAGACACACACAGAGGGAGAGAGACATATACACAAGGACACAGATTGGGACAGTCAAATACACACAGGAACAGATACACATACACACACACAGGGACGGACACACACACACACACACACAGGGATGGACACACACACACACACACACACAGGGACGGACACACACACAGGGATGGACACACACACAGGGATGGACACACACACACACAGGGACGGACACACACACACAGGGATGGACACACACACACACAGGGACAGACACACACACAGGGATTGACACACACACACACAGGGACAGACACACACACAGGGATGGACACACGCACACACACAGGGACAGACACACGCGCACACACACACAAAGGGACAGACACACGCGCACACACACACAGGGACAGGCGCACACACACACAGGGACAGACACACGCGCACACACACACAGGGACAGACACACGCGCACACACACACAGGGACAGACACACGCGCACACACACACACACAGGGACAGACACACGCGCACACACACACACACAGGGACAGACACACGCGCACACACACACACACAGGGACAGACACACGCGCACACACACACTGGGACAGACACACGCGCACACACACAGGGACAGACACACGCGCACACACACACAGGGACAGACACACGCGCACACACACACAGGGACAGACACACGCGCACACACACACAGGGACAGACACACGCGCACACACACACAGGGACAGACACACGCGCACACACACACAGGGACAGACACACGCGCACACACACACAGGGACAGACACACGCGCACACACACACAGGGACAGACACACGCGCACACACACACAGGGACGGACAGACACACGCGCACACACACACAGGGAAAGACACACACGCACACACACAGGGACAGACACACACGCACACACACAGGGACAGACACACGCACACACACACACAGGGACAGACACACACACAGGGACAGACACACACACAGGGACAGACACACACACAGGGACAGACACAGGGACTGACACACGCACACACACAGGGACGGACACACACACACACACACAGAGGGATGGACACACACACACAGGGACGGACACACACACAGGGACGGACACACACACACAGGGACGGACACACACACACACACACACAGGGACAGACACACACACACACACAGGGACGGACACGCACACACACAGGGACAGACACACGCACACACACAGAGGGACAGACACACGCACACACACAGAGGGACAGACACACGCACACACACAGGGACAGACACACGCACACACACAGGGACAGACACACGCACACACACAGGGACAGACACACACACAGGGACAGACACAGGGACAGACACACGCACACACACAGGGACAGACACACGCACACAGACATACATATGGACAGACACCTGTTCAATCATCAACCAACTTCTATCTAATGTGTGGCCACCTTTAGGGGACATTAAAAGGGAATTCCACCTTTAGTTATGCTCCAACCTTTTGTTACCGTCTAATATGACTCCCACTGATTCCCAGTACTAAGGGGACACGGACTGGGGTTTAAAAGGGAATTATCAACATGTACCAGAAGGTGGTCTAAACTGTAACCCATTAGGCACTGGCTAGACTGTGGGATGGAGTCTAAGCAATGCCTTAGGCCTCATGCACACTGCCGTTATGCATCCGTTCTGTGCATTGGAGACCGCAATCTGTGGTCCCCAATGCACGGGCAATATCCGTGCGGCGCCGGGACGGATTGGGACCTATTCAACTTTAATGGGTACGTGATCCGTCCCACCCGCAAAAAATAGAACATATTCTATTTTTTTTTGTGGTGCAAAGGCACGGCCAGAAACACGAAGGAAGCACTCCATAGTGCTTCCGTGGGGTTCCGATCCATGCTTTCGTTACGCATATCTGTGATTGCGGACCCATTCAAGTGAATGGGTCCGCATCTGTGATGTAGAGTGCACATGGGCTGTGTGGCCATGGGCACACAATGGCCGTATGCATGAGGCCTAAAACATAAACTCCTATAAGAAAATAATAATCAATAATACACTTTATTGGCAAAAATTCATAAGAGGAAAATTTCCTCTAATACATTTTTGCCAATAAACTGTATAATTGATTTCATGTGTTCTGGCATTTTCTTATAGGAGTTTATTGTTTTGCAGGCATGTGTGCTGCTGAGCAAGTTGCAATACATGGTAATGGTCATCTATTCAATTATTGGCTTGGCTTGCTCTTTTATTTTTGGGTTTTACACATATAGCCCCACATTACTTTGTAGACTGTAGTTCATCTGACCTGAATTCTAAAAGAACAACTTCAGATGCTGCTCCAGCCTCCAGGTTTCCTCTTGGGCTCCGCTCGGCTATCGGCTATCGGCTATGATGTCCTGAATCTTCTTCTGCAGGCTGCAGCTGCGCCTGCTGATCAGCTCCGCCCCCTGTGCCCTCTGAGACGAGTCCTGGCTGGGAAGCTGAGAGTCTGTGCACTGTAGTGCGGCGTGACCAACTGTACTCACGCGCCGCACAGAAGCTCAGCCTGGAGAGACCGCGAGGGGGCAGCAAGCAGCAGCCCTGCACATTCAGTATGTCAAAATTTTTAAGGAGCCGCGCCGGGAAAACGAGTGGGCACCCTAACTTACAGTGGGCCCCGGCACTTGCCCGGGTATGCCGGGTTCTGACGCCGGCCCTGATCGCACACCACCAGACCGGGCTTGAGGCTGACTGGCACCAACCACTCATCGGTCTGTTGTTCCATGCCCGTCCACAGCTCCTGCACGGTGTGGGGTTTGTACCTCAAACATACCAGTTTTAAAACTGCCTACTGTCGTTTACCCCTGGCTGTGCTGAAGTTGGTGGTGAAGGTGTTACGCTGACTGGATGAGGAGGCGGTAGAGGATGAGGAAGAGAAGTAGGAGGAGAAAACAACAGGAGGCAAACTGAAGCGCCCTGCAATTCTAGGTGGTGGAAGGACATGCGCCAAACTGCTATCCGCCTCAGGCCCAGCCGCCAATGCATTTACTGAGTGTGCTTTTAGGGAGATATAACATACCTGACCGTGCTTACTGGTCCACGTATCCGCAGTTAGGTGGACCTTGCCACAGATGGGGTTGCGCAGTGCACAACTGATTTTGTCTCCCACTTGGTTGTGCAGGGAAGGGATGGCTCGTCTGGAAAAGTAGTGGCGGCTGGGCACGACGTACTGTGGACAGCAACCGCCATAAGGCTTTTAAAACTCTCCATCTCCACTAGACAGAATGACAGCATTTCAAAGGCCAGTAATTTTGAAATGCTGGCATTGAGGGCCAGGGATCCACGTGGGTAGGGGGGTACTTCCTCTTTCTCTCCAGTGTTTGGAAGATGGAGAGCTGAATGCTTCCATGGGACATTGCGGAGATGCTTGGTGACCCAGGTGGTGGTGTTGCTGGCAGATTTATGCGGGGTGGCAGGTGGCACTGTCACTCCAGAGGTGGATGTTGAAAGAGATAGGTTCCGCTTCGGCGCAAAATCTCCACTGGAGACGGTCTTAATGGATGAAATTCTTCTTATTTAATGGAAACAACGCGTTTCAGGGATTAAAACTTCCCCTTAATCAGGTTTCATAATAATACAATACATAAGTGGGTATTTATAGATAAAACACACAAGAAAACCGCCAAAAGGATGCACCTGGGAGATGCCCCCTGGAGGAGGGACCGCCCCCAGGTGTCATCCAAATGGCAGAATAAGTTCTACAAATCAAATCGCTTCTATGAGTGTGGGGTAGGTTCTATTGTTTAAACACACATGGTTGCACATACATTTATTTAAAAAATGGACCATTGTGGGTTATAAAATGGCTGAAAGTACTTCTGAGTATGTGTACACCTATCTGTCATGTGACCGCAAAGATAAGCGGTCACATGACCCGGAGAGCCGGAAGAGAAAGTGTCCTCTAGTGATCAGCCCTCTCCCATGTGGAAGGGCAGGGGGAGAGGCGGTGGCAGTAGGTAAGTGCGCCTGCGTGTGACGTGGAAGTCACGTGATCGCAACTATACGGTCACGTGATCCGTTGTCTTAGAAGCGAGAATGCTGATGATCGTGAGCCGCAGTTCTAGAAGATTGAGTTCATAGGTAGCTTGGGTTTGTCAGAAGATTCGCTGATGCGAATGTGCAACTACATACAGTACAGACCAAAAGTTTGGACACACCTTCTCAATCAAAGAGTTTTCTTTATTTTCATCACTATGAAAATTGTAGATTCACACTGAAGGCATCAAAACTATGAATTAACACATGTGGAATTATATACATAACAAAAAAGTGTGAAACAACTGAAAATATGTCATATTCTAGGTTCTTCAAAGTAGCCACCTTTTGCTTTGATTACTGCTTTGCACACTCTTGGCATTCTCTTTATGAGCTTCAAGAGGTAGTCACCTGAAATGTTTTTCACTTCACAGGTGTGCCCTGTCAGGTTTAATAAGTTAGGGTACTTTCACACTAGCGTTTTTCTTTTCCGGCATAGAGTTCCGTCACAGGGGCTCTATACCGGAAAAGAACTGATCAGGCATATCCCCATGCATTCTGAATGGAGAGTAATCCGTTCAGTTTGCATCAGGATGTCTTCAGTTCAGTCGTTTTGACTGATCAGGCAAAAGAGAAAACCGCAGCATGCTACGGTTTTCTCTCCGGCCAAAAAAACTGAAGACATGCCTGAACGCCGGATCCGGCATTTTTCCCCATAGGAATGTATTAGCGCCGGATCCGGCATTCAGAATACCGGAATGCCGGATCCGTCGTTCCGGCATGCGCATGCGCAGATCGGTAAAAATGAGAAAAATGTACAAGACGGATCCGTCGGTCCGCATGACAAGCGGAGAGACGGATCCGTCCTTGCAATGCATTTGTGAGACGGATCCGCATCCAGATCCGTCTCACAAATGCTTTCAGGCAGCAGCAGATCGGCGGATCCGGCGGCCAGTTCCGACGACGGAACTGCCCGCCGGATCACACTGCCGCAAGTGTGAAAGTAGCCTTAGATTTCTTGCCTTATAAATTGTGTTGGGGCCATCAGTTGCATTGTGGAGAAGTCAGGTGGATACACAGCTGATAGTCCTACTGAATAGACTGTTAGAATTTGTATTATGGCAAGAAAAAAGCAGCTAAGTAAAGAAAAACAAGTGGCCATCATTACTTTAGGAAATGAAGGTCAGTCAGTCCGAAAAATTGGGAAAACTTTGAAAGTGTCCCTAAGTGCAGTCACAAAAACCATCAAGCGCTACAAAGAAACTGGCTCACATGCGGACCGCCCCAGGAAAGGAAGACCAAGAGTCACCTCTGCTGCGGAGGATAAGTTCATCCGAGTTACCAGTCTCAGAAATCGCAGGTTAACAGCAGCTCAGATTAGAGACCAGGTCAATGCCACACAGAGTTCTAGCAGCAGACACATCTCTAGAACAACTGTTAAGAGGAGACTGTGTGAATCAGGCCTTCATGGTAGAATATCTGCTAGGAAACCACTGCTAAGGACAGGCAACAAGCGGAGACTTGTTTGGGCTAAAGAACACAAGGAATGGACATTAGACCGGTGGAAATCTGTGCTTTGGTCTGATGAGTCCAAATTTGAGATCTTTGGTTCCAACCACCATGTCTTTGTGCGACGCAGAAAAGGTGAACGGATGGACTCTACATGCCTGGTTCCCACCGTGAAGCATGGAGGAGGAGGTGTGATGGTGTGGGGGTGCTTTGTTGGTGACACTGTTGGGGATTTATTCAAAATTGAAGGCATACTGAACCAGCATGGCTACCACAGCATCTTGCAGCGGCATGCTATTCCATCCGGTTTGCGTTTAGTTGGACCATCATTTATTTTTCAACAGGACAATGACCCCAAACACACCTCCAGGCTGTGTAAGGGCTATTTGACCATGAAGGAGAGTGATGGGGTGCTGCGCCAGATGACCTGGCCTCCACAGTCACCGGACCTAAACCCAATTGAGATGGTTTGGGGTGAGCTGGACCGCAGAGTGAAGACAAATGGGCCAACAAGTGCTAAGCATCTCTGGGAACTCCTTCAAGACTGTTGGAAGACGATTTCAGGTGACTACCTCTTGAAGCTCATCAAGAGAATGCCAAGAGTGTGCAAAGCAGTAATTAAAGCAAAAGGTGGCTACTTTGAAGAACCTAGAATATGACATACAGGTCCTTCTTAAAAAATTAGCATATTGTGATAAAGTTCATTATTTTCTGTAATGTACCGATAAACATTAGACTTTCATATATTTTAGATTCATTACACACAACTGAAGTAGTTCAAGCCTTTTATTGTTTTAATATTGATGATTTTGGCATACAGCTCATGAAAACCCCAAATTCCTATCTAAAAAAATTTGCATATTTCATCCGACCAATAAAAGAAAAGTGTTTTTAATACAAAAAAAGTCAACCTTCAAATAATTATGTTCAGTTCTGCACTCAATACTTGGTCGGGAATCCTTTTGCAGAAATGACTGCTTCAATGCGGCGTGGCATGGAGGCCATCAGCCTGTGGCACTGCTGAGGTGTTATGGAGGCCCAGGATGCTTCAATAGCGGCCTTAAGCTCATCCAGAGTGTTGGGTCTTGCGTCTCTCAACTTTCTCTTCCCAATATCCCACAGATTCTCTATGGGGTTCAGGTCAGGAGAGTTGGCAGGCCAATTGAGCACAGTAATACCATGGTCAGTAAACCATTTACCAGTGGTTTTGGCACTGTGAGCAGGTGCCAGGTCGTGCTGAAAAATGAAATCTTCATCTCCATAAAGCTTTTCAGCAGATGGAAGCATGAAGTGCTCCAAAATCTCCTGATAGCTAGCTGCATTGACCCTGCCCTTGATAAAACACAGTGGACCAACACCAGCAGCTGACATGGCACCCCAGACCCTCACTGACTGTGGGTACTTGACACTGGACTTCAGGCATTTTGGCATTTCCCTCTCCCCAGTCTTCCTCCAGACTCTGGCACCTTGATTTCCGAATGACATGCAAAATTTGCTTTCATCCGAAAAAAGTACTTTGGACCACTGAGCAACAGTCCAGTGCTGCTTCTCTGTAGCCCAGGTCAGGCGCTTCTGCCGCTGTTTCTGGTTCAAAAGTGGCTTGACCTGGGGAATGCGGCACCTGTAGCCCATTTCCTGCACACGCCTGTACACGGTGGCTCTGGATGTTTCTACTCCAGACTCAGTCCACTGCTTCCGCAGATCCCCCAAGGTCTGGAATCGGTCCTTCTCCACAATCTTCCTCAGGGTCCGGTCACCTCTTCTCGTTGTGCAGCGGTTTCTGCCACACTTTTTCCTTCCCACAGACTTCCCACTGAGGTGCCTTGATACAGCACTCTGAGAACAGCCTATTCGTTCAGAAATTTCTTTCTGTGTCTTACCCTCTTGCTTGAGGGTGTCAATGATGGCCTTCTGGACAGCAGTCAGGTCGGCAGTCTTACCCATGATTGCGGATTTGGAGTAATGAACCAGGCTGGGAGTTTTTAAAAGCCTCAGGAATCTTTTGCAGGTGTTTAGAGTTAATTAGTTGATTCAGATGATTAGGGTAATAGCTCGTTTAGAGAACCTTTTCATGATATGCTAATTTTTTTAGATAGGAATTTGGGGTTTTCATGAACTGTATGCCAAAAGTACAAAATGATATTGTATACCATATCGAATCATTGTACAGAAAAGATGATATTGGGTGTGAGCTATATGGGTAGGAGCGTATGAAAAGGGGCGTGTCCCGTTATATATTTTTAAAAAGTAGGATGAGGAATATAGGGTATCAGATAATTTGACTTTACAGATTGATTTCGAAGGCCTCATTGAGACCATAGGGATTGAGGCAGTTTAGTTTAAAAATCCAATACATCTTACGGCGTCTGATGTACTGGACGTCCTTTTGGAGATGGATCAGAATTTGTTCAATGGGTGCTACGCAAAAAAACGACAATGCTGCCGTCATGACGTTCGGCCGTGTGTCTGGACACGCTATGTTTAATATATTTATTTTTTATATTATATCGATGTTTATTAAATCTGCTGCGCAGGGTCTGGATGGTACGACCTACATATTGCAGATGACATGGGCACTCGAGCAGGTATATTACGTAATTAGAATTACACATGGGCCTAGGAAGCGGGGAAGACGGGGGGACGGATCCCCCCTAGGAAATAATGCGGGGGGGACAGATATGGTCAAATCCCCCCCAGAAGCAGCAGGGCAATGTGTGTGGCGGCGGCGGGGCACGCACTGAGATGAGCGCTTCCATTGTGGAAGCGAAGCGCTCATCTCCATAGTGATCTATTTGTATCGCCGTCCTCAGGACAGCGATACAAACAGAAGGCTGTGCGGAGGAGCAGGGCAGGGAGGTGTGTCCCTTTCCTTTCCTGTTCCAGCCTATCAGAGGCCGGCGTAGGTGGCGCAATGACGTCATCGCGCCGCCTGAGCCGTACAGCGCTGGAGTCGGGACACAGGCCTGAAGATGCCTGCATCGCATCGCTCCAAAGAGGTAAGTATAAGTGTTAATTTTTAAAAAAATATACAATACTTAGTTTTACTGGCACATAATGCGGGGGGGGGGGCTGTTTTTACTGGCACATGATTGGGGGGGCGGGGAGCCCTGTTATTACTGGCACATTATGAGGGGGGGCCCTGTTATTACTGGCACATGATTGGCGGGGGGACTGTTATTACTGTCACATAATGGGGGGGGCCCTTTTATTACTGGCACATAATGGGGGAAGAGCGGGGTTGGCCCTGTTATTACTGGCACATGATTGGCGGGAACCCTGTTATTACTGGCACATAATGGGGGGGCGGGGGACCCTGTTATTACTGGCACATGATTAGGGTGGGGCTGTTATTACTGGCACATGATTGGGGGGGCCTCTTATTACTGGCACATAATGGGGGGCCTGTTATTACTGGCACATGATTGGGGGGGGCCTGTTATTACTGGCACATGATTGTGGGGGGTTGTTATTACTGGCACTTTTTTGGGGGGGGGCTGTTATTACTGGCACATGATTGGGGGGGCTGTTATTACTGGCACATGATTGGGGGGCCCTGTTATTACTGGCACATAATGGGGGGGACTGTTATTACTGGCACATGATTGGGGGGGGCGTGGGGCCCTGATATTACTGGCACATGATTGTGGGGGGTTGTTATTACTGGCACATGATTGGGGGGCTGTTATTACTGGCACATGATTGGGGGGGCTGTTATTACTGGCTGATGAGAGGCGCTGGGGGGGCTGATGAGAGGCTTTGGGGGGCTGATGAGAGGCACTGGGGGCTGCTGGAGAGGCACTGGGGGTTGCTATGAGGCATGGGGCTCTTATCTGAGGTCTGATTGGGGGTCATTCATATTGGGGTCTGAGCTGAGGTATGATCTGAGGTCTTATTAACATTGGGGATCTTATTGGGGCTGTTAGCTGAGGTCTGATTAACATTGGGGGTCTGATTAACATTGGGGGTCTGATTAACATTGGGGGTCTGACCTGAGGTGTAATGAATTTTTTTTTTTTCTTATTGTGCCCACTTCCAGCCCGGAGCCCAGCTGCCCAGAGCACTGATCTGGAGCAGCTTGGAGAAAAAGGCCTCACAGTCTCCCACACTCCTTCTGCTTGGCCAAGCCAGCCAGCACCCCTGAGGCCAAGCCAGCCAGCACCCCTGAGTCTTCAGAACTGTAAGTAAATTATATATAAGGGGAGATTATTGTTTCGGCGGGGGGAAGGGGGGAGTGCCAGAGAAAGTACCCGGAATAACTGAAATATATGCCAAACGTTTGTTTAATTTCTGTGACCTGATAAACAAAAAACTGTTAATTCTACATATTTTTTTGTTGTGAGATTTTTCACACACACACACACTTTAAATTTAACGATATAAACAACTCACAGTTTACTGAATAAGAATATACCTGGCGAGCAAAAATGCTGTCCCCCCCAGATTTTTGGGGCTTCCTACACCCATGGAATTACGGGTTAGATGGTGTGGGATTAAGAAGGAATTCCCAGTAGTTCAACTATGAAAGGATGATCTTTGGTATAGACCGTCTCCACCGGTGATTTTGCTCCGAAGCAGAACCCCTCTCTTTACACTGAAAATATCTTTTGAGGGACTGGACATCCATCCTATCCAGAAGAAAACACAGTCTGCGGCTGCAGTCCCGGTCCAAAGGCCTTACCTATATAAGTTTACAGTAGGCTTGTGCCTATATTAGCACAACCCCAGAAGGTGAGCCTTCACATTCCTCACCATATCTTTTTATTTGTATGAGCATACTACCCTATTGTGCGCCCCCTTTTTTTCCCTTTCTCTATTCCCCCCATTTCTTGAGGGAAATCTAGATTTGTCCATTATCTAAGACTCCAGAGGTGGATGAAGAAGCCGAGACTGCAGCAGAAGAGGAAGCAGGAGGAGCCAGAGACCTTTCTTGGTTTTTGAGGTGTCTACTCTACTGCAGCTCGTGCTTTGCACTTGGATGCCTGGTCATGCAGGTTGTGCTCAGGTTGAGAACATTTATGCCTCGCTTCAGGCTCTGATTGCACAGCGTGCAAACCACTCGTCAGCACATTATCTGAAGAACTGCCACGCCAGGGAACTCCTTGGAGCTGGCTTTGGTGTGCTCGGTTCTTTGATGCGTTGGGCAGTAGCTTTTGCACCCTGCTCCCTCTTCTGCTGTGCTGGTGGCTCTGTGCGACCACCGCCTCTTCCTCCGAACTACACCGGTCACTTGCATGACCTTGATTCCATGTGGGGTCGAGGACCTCATCATCCTCCACATCATCTTCCACCCAGTCTTCACCCCTGCCCTCCTTGTCGGTCTGCACACTGCAGAAAGCCCTAGCAGTTGGCACCTGTTTTTCGTCATCGCCAGAGACATTCTGCGGTGGTCCTCCCATGTACTCCTCTTGAAACATAAGTGGTTGAGCATCTTCCACTTCTGGAGCAGGGCTAGGTGGATGGCCCTGGGAAACCCTGCTTGGCTGATTTGCACGGGGGTGAGGTGAAAGACTGATGGACATCGGCTGCAGGTGCCAACTCTGATCTTTTAGCAGGAGATTGGGTGAAAGACAATGTGAAGGAACTGGAGGCACTGTCAGCAACCCAATCTACTATCGCTTGTACTTGTTCTGGCCACACCATTCGTAGAGCCTCATTAGGCCAAACCAAATAACGCTGAAGGTTCTGTCGCCTACTCGCACCTGAAGGAGGGTTTTACTTGTGCGTGTAGCTGGCACAGATCGACCACGTCCTCTCCCTGCAACAGGAGCTCCACCAGCAGCACCACGACCGAGGCCACGTCCCTCATTCGACACTCTCCTCATTCTCCGCAAATTCATGATCTTGCCAACAATGGGTGTTTTTTTTATAACAGAAAATAACAACAGTATCTAACGCGTGTATTTCACACTGACAGATGCAGCAAAGGCTGCAAATTTAGTATTTTTCCCAAAATGGGTGTTTTTTTGAATAACAGAATATAACAGCAGTATCTAACACTTGTATTTCACACTGACAGATGCAGCAAGGGCTGTAAAAATTTTTGCCCAAAAGGGGTGTTTTTTCAAACCCAGAAAATTATTGCAGTATTTCAAGCTTAAATTTCACACGGACAAATTCTGCATAGGCCCCAGATGTAAGTTATTGCCAAAAAGGGGTGCTTTTTTAAACCCAGAAAATTATTGCAGTCTTTCAAGCTTGTATTTAACAATGACAGATGCAGCAAATGTCGCAAATTTAGTATTTTGCCCAAAATGGGTGTTTTTTTATTAACAGTATATGACAGCAGTATATGACAGCAGTATCTAACGCTTGTATTTCACACTGAAAAATGCAGCAAGGGCTGTAAATTTAGTATTTTGCCCAAAAATGTTGTTTTTTAAAACCTAGAAAATTATTGCAGTATTTCAAGCTTAGGCAGTCGCTAGGTGCCGAGCTGGCAGGTCTTAAGACACCGGGACTGAAGATTGCTACTAAAATGATGGATTGAAGTCCAGTCCAAGCGTTGTTGGATGCAGGGAGCCAGGTGAGCCTGGTACATGCCAGCTTGGTAGCTGAAGACTATATGTGGGACAAAATGTACATATGCTGTGCTGTTGCACTGAACTTGCATAAAATGGCCGCCACCGCCCACCTAACTAACAGACGGATAAAAGTTATTTTTCTGGGTCACTGGGCTCAGGGCAGGGTAAAAATATTGTGCACTGCACCCACAAAACAAAATCTAGGTAGAACGCTGAGTTAACTTCAGATTAAAGATTCTTTCTTATTCTCTTCCTGACAGCAGCAGCATCCTATCCCTACACTAATCAGAGCAGAGTGACGTGCAGCGCTAGGTGACTCCAGCTTATATAGAGACTGGGTCACATGCTGCACTGGCCAATCACAGCCATTCCATTAGTAGGCATGGCTGTGATGGCTTCTAAGGGCACAAGAGTAAAACGCTTTTTGATTGACTGCTCTGCAGCATTTCAAAAAGCAACATTAAATCACCGAACACCGAACCCGAACATTTGCTGAAAAGTTCGGGTTTGGGTCCGGGGTCCTAAAATCCTAAAGTTCGGTACGAACCCGAACTTTACAGTTCAGGTTCGCTAAACCCTAGTGGTTACATACGCACAGTCTATTAGTTACAGCTGGTTGTGGTGGTGACTGGTGACGGTAAAGTATCTACACTGTTTTTGAATTAAAATAGATTACAGGGAGCTTCCTTCTTTCACCCCACTGAATCTCTAGATCTTCTCACAGTACATTCTGCAGCCATGGTCACAGCAGTCTCTTATATCTCTTTTCCACTCTCCTACATAATCCTGCTTATCATAACTACTGTGGCTTAACAACTTACCACCTGGAAGTTAAACTTCGCTATCTTAGACAGAAAACTTAGCTTTTTTGGAAGAAATACTTGCTCATCCTTTATGATACAGAACTTATTTGTCCAACATAAAGGACTTACTTGTCTTGGAGTAGATAAAGGATTTATTCATCTTGGACAAAGGACTTATGAAGGAGTCACCTATCCTAGATGTAGAACTTTCATACTATACCTTGACTGAAGGACTTTATGGATGAAGGACTTACCTACTTTGAATAGAGTTATTGCCTATCCTGTTTGAAGGACTCACCTCTCCTAGATGAAGAATTTACATATTCTAGTTTCATTTCTTAGATAGAGAAACTGCCTTTCTTAGATGGAATACATGCCTATTCTGCATGAGGGACTTATTTATCTTGGATAAAGGACTTACCTATCTGGATGTAGGATTGCCTATCCTGCATGGATGGCTTACCTATTCAGGATGTAGGGCTTACTTTTTTTTTAAGTATTTGCCTATCCTGGATGAAGATCTTGTCTATTCAGAATAAATGATTTACCAGTAGTGATGAGTGAATTTTTTTAAAATTCGATTTGGCTGCTTTGCCGAACTTTACAGAAAAATTTGCTTGGTGACAAATTACTTTGTCACAAAGCTCATTTCTTTGTAAGTAGTGGGTGCAATGACAGCTCATGTCATTGTACCCCTCAAATGCCGAGTTTATAGCTGATCGCAATATCTGACAGAAATAACACAGTGTAAAAGAAAAAAATTAAATCATGCATTTGATCGCAAAGAGCCAGTCGCCATCTTGATTGAAGATCTAGCACAAAATCTCACGTGGACCATGGACTTCGATTCACTGAACACTATTTACCAGTTTTGGATTAAGGTCTTCCCTATGATAGATGAATGATTTACTTATCCTAGATAAAGCACTTACCTATCTTGGGTGACTTATAGTATCTATCCTGAAAGAAGAATTTATCTATCCTAGATAAAGGACTTTTCTCTCTTGAATGAAGTACTTACCTATCCTGGAAAAATAATTGCCTATGCTATCCATAGCTGTCCTGCAGGAAGGATTTACTGTATGTATTCAGGATGAAGGACTTACCTTGGATGAAGGACGTGTCCATTGTGGATGGAGGATTTACTTATCCTGGATGAAAAACGTAACTTTCTTAGATGAACGACACCTATTCTAAATTAAGGATTTACCGATCTTGGACAGGGGACTTACTATACCTGCCCTGCATGAAGGACCTACATATCCTGGCTGAAGTATCTACCAGATTTTGAATGCTTTGTCAGTCCTGGCTGAAGGACTGTACCTATCCTACTGTAGGTGATGTTTTTACTTATCCTGGTTGATTGGCTTACAAATACTAAATAAAAGAGTTAACTTGCCAAGATGAAGGAATTGCCTATTTTGCATGAAAGTCTTCCATCTCCTAGATGAAAAACTTACCTGACTATCCTCCTGGTATTTTCCCACCCTTCCCAGTTTTTCCTACTGCTGTCATGACATGACATAAAAGGAAAGTCCCATAACATTGTATAGAGACATCATAGTATCATATGCTAAATCGCCACCAACCAATCTGTCTCAGTATCCTTGCTGGTGCCAGAGAAATATTGCACTACAGCCTGCTACTACTGCATGTAAAACACAGAGAAAGAATGCACCAAACAGATATAACACTGACTATGCTGGCAAGACACAAATAAAGGTATTAAAAGCTGAGACTTTCGCCAATATATACCAGTGATGGATATATCGGAGCCCATCATGCACCACGTCACGGCTCTCAGCATGGCAAGGGGTCCTAACCGCTGCTATAACTATGGTGTGAACACGGTCTGGGGGTGATATAATTCAGCTCGCAGCAAAGCTTCCCACAAACGCCCAGCATGAATGCTGCGGTTGTGCAATGTGAATGAAGCCAGGCTGCGAGCCACACCCACACCAGACCATGTGATGCATGTATTTCAAGTTCTATCTTGCACTTAGTAAAACAGACTTTGTTTTGTTCATCTCTGGCTTTATTTTTCAGTGTTGTAATTGATCCAAGGGAGCAACGACCTGAGATAGCTCACCATGACATCACAACACTTCATCAGGGCCACTACCACTTCCATCCAGGGCCATATTTAATATTGATTGGACCCTGGGCAAAAATTTGCTGGGGCCCCCGGGATCCGGCCTTCCCACACCTTAGCAGGCAATCACGGCCTCCACCACAACACACACACAGAAAATCCACACACCTGGTAAAGTACAGTGAATGACTGTAAATACTTCCAGTTCTGAAGACTCCAGCGGCTCAGGATCAGTGCTCTGGGCAGCTTGGCTTAGGCTGGAAGTGGGCACCGCTCTGCAGGAAGGAGACCAGGGCTCGGCTCACCCTAGTGTTACAGTGCACCCCAGCACCCCACAGTATGCAGTAGATCACCCTATAGTATACAGCAACCCACAGTATGCAGTATAGCACCCTATAGTATACAGCACCACCTAGTATGCAGTATAGCACCCCACACTATACAGTACCCCACAGTATATAGTAGAGCAGTATAGCAGCCCACAGTATTCAGCACCCCACAGTATACAACACCTCACAGTATACAGTAGAGCAGTATAGCACCTCACCGTATACATCACCCCAAAATATACACGATACAGCACCCCACACTATACAGCCCCCCACACTATACAGTACAGCAGTATAGCACTCCACACTATACAGCACCCACAGTATACAGTATACAGCCCCCCACAGTATACAGTACAGCAGTATAGCACTCCACAATATACAGCACCCACAGTATACGGTATACAACCCCCCACACTATTCAGCCCCCCACACTATACAGGCCCCCCACACTATACAGGCCCCCCACACTATACAGCCCCCCACACTATACAGCTGCCACAGTATACAGCCCCCACACAGTATACGGCCCCCCACACAGTATACGGCCCCCCACACAGTATACAGCCCCCCACAGTATACCGCCCCCACAGTATACAGGCCCCCCACAGTATACATCCCCCCCCACAGTATACAGCCCCCCATAGTATAAAGGCCCCTCACAGTATACAGCCCCCACAGTATACAGGCCCCCCACAGTATACAGTCCCACACAGTATACAGGCCCCCCACCGTATACAGCCCCCCACAGTATACAGGCCCCCACACAGTATACAGGCTTCCACACAGTATATAGCACCCCACTATACAGTAGCTTACAGTATATTAGCATAACAGCCCCTGTCACCTTTTTCTGATGTAATCTTCACAAAAAAAGCTTCACAGTTAAGGCGAACTTCTCCTGCAACACTCCTGGTAGGACCTGTGATGACCTCATAGCCATGTGACCAGTAATATTGCTAGGATACTGAACACATGGTGATGATGTCATCTAAGGTCCTAGATCACAGCTCTCACAGTACGCTGCCTGGACCCATTGCTGGAAGGCATGGCATGGCAGCACCCCCTGTGTAGCTGACAGCCTGACATCAGGGGCAGTGGCTAGCAGGGTTCAAGAGGCAGCTGCCTTGAGCCCCCCAGGAGCAACTGGGCCCGGGGAAGCTGCCCCTTTTGCCCCTTGTTAAGACGGCCCTGCTTCCATCCTTTTTACCAGCTTCCATGGGGGCTTGCTGCATTAATTTGGCATCATGAACAGGATTGTGCTTCTGTGCCTTGCTATTGTTGGCCTTCTTGTGTGGACCCAAAGAGTAACTTTATTGCCTTGCCGGAGAAAATTCTGTGAAATCTACAGCCACCTTATGGTAACAAGACTCAGTGTGTGTGTTTCACATTCACCATTAAACATCAGCACAGAAGAGGTTAATTGGACATCTTGGATCCACGCCGACGCATCGAAGAATCACCACGCGAGATCAGGAAACCATACTTAACTGACAGATGGTCCAAAGGTTTGGGGTTCAAGTAATTTCAACCGGGCTCCTGTTTCTGGCATTCGTGCCAGAAGATATGTTTGAAGAAAACAGAAGTATTGAGCAGCTCTCACCTGCCAGGGATTCCACTGGTATAGCACGGAACAGCTCCTTCACCCGAATCAGGAGAAATACGGAAGTATAGAGGAAAAGAGATTTTGTCCAGCTTGTACTTGTGGTAATCCAAGGCTTCTTTATTGAAAATTCAGTATAAAATCCAGGTACAGAAAGCAGAGTCTACATGTTTCGGGCACAATGCAATCTTAGCCCTTACTCATGACTGTTTCAGATACACTGTGAGTTACTTTTTTAGAGAGGGGGGGGGGGGGGAGGGTCTCTCACCTGAGATAATCAGGCTGAAAATTCAGCTGAAAATTCAACCCCTCCCTTCTACAAATGTGTACATAGGTAAAAACATGCCAAAAAGACAATTCATATGGTCCATAAAATAATACATATAAGGCTACTTTTAGAGTTGAGCGAACACCTGGATGTTCGGGTTCGAGAAGTTCGGCCGAACATCCCGGAAATGTTCGGGTTCGGGATCCGAACCCGATCCGAACTTCGTCCCGAACCCGAACCCCATTGAAGTCAATGGGGACCCGAACTTTTCGGCACTAAAAAGGCTGTAAAACAGCCCAGGAAAGAGCTAGAGGGCTGCAAAAGGCAGCAACATGTAGGTAAATCCCCTGTAAACAAATGTGGATAGGGAAATGAATTAAAATAAAAATTAAATAAATAAAAATTAACCAAAATCAATTGGAGAGAGGTCCCATAGCAGAGAATCTGGCTTCACGTCACCCACCACTGTAAGAGTCCATTTTCATAAATTTAGGCCCAGCACCCAGGCAGAGGAGAGAGGTCCCGTAACAGAGAATCTGGCTTCATGTCAGCAGAGAATTAGTCTGCATGTCATAGCAGAGAATGAGGCTTCACGTCAGCCACCACTGCAACAGTCCATTGGCATAAATTTAGGCCCAGCACCCAGGCAGAGGAGAGAGGTCCCGTAACAGAGAATCTGGCTTCATGTCAGCAGAGAATTAGTCTGCATGTCATAGCAGAGAATGAGGCTTCACGTCAGCCACCACTGCAACAGTCCATTGGCATATATTTAGGCCCAGCACCCAGGCAGAGGAGGGAGGTCCCGTAACAGAGAATCTGTCTTCATGTCAGCAGAGAATCAGTCTGCATGTCATAGCAGAGAATGAGGCTTCACGTCAGCCACCACTGCAACAGTCCATTGGCATATATTTAGGCCCAGCACCCAGGCAGAGGAGGGAGGTCCCGTAACAGAGAATCTGGCTTCATGTCAGCAGAGAATCAGTCTGCATGTCATAGCAGAGAATGAGGCTTCACGTCAGCCACCACTGCAACAGTCCATTGGCATATATTTAGGCCCAGCACACACACAGGCAGAGGAGAGAGGTCCCGTAACAGAGAATCTGTCTTCATGTCAGCAGAGAATTAGTCTGCATGTCATAGCAGAGAATGAGGCTTCACGTCAGCCACCACTGCAACAGTCCATTGGCATATATTTAGGCCCAGCACCCAGGCAGAGGAGGGAGGTCCCGTAACAGAGAATCTGGCTTCATGTCAGCAGAGAATCAGTCTGCATGTCATAGCAGAGAATGAGGCTTCACGTCAGCCACCACTGCAACAGTCCATTGGCATATATTTAGGCCCAGCACACACACAGGCAGAGGAGAGAGGTCCCGTAACAGAGAATCTGTCTTCATGTCAGCAGAGAATTAGTCTGCATGTCATAGCAGAGAATGAGGCTTCACGTCAGCCACCACTGCAACAGTCCATTGGCATATATTTAGGCCCAGCACACACACAGGCAGAGGAGAGAGGTCCCGTAACAGAGAATCTGGCTTCATGTCAGCAGAGAATCATTCTGCATGTCATAGCAGAGAATCAGGCTTCACGTCACCCAACATTGGAACAGTCCATTGGCATATATTTAGGCCCAGCACCCAGGCAGAGGAGGGAGGTCCCGTAACAGAGAATCTGGCTTCATGTCAGCAGAGAATCAGTCTGCATGTCATAGCAGAGAATGAGGCTTCACGTCAGCCACCACTGCAACAGTCCATTGGCATATATTTAGGCCCAGCACACAGGCAGAGGAGAGAGGTCCCGTAACAGAGAATCTGTCTTCATGTCAGCAGAGAATTAGTCTGCATGTCATAGCAGAGAATGAGGCTGTCACGGAATGTGTACAGGTAACAAGGCAAAGCAACATGTATAAACGACTCGCTGGATCCAAAAACTAAGGAACCAAGGGAGACCCCTGCAGAAGACCTGGCACTTTCCCTGGCTGCTCAGCCTATGCAAAGATCCTAATGGTGGAGGTTTGCATATCCACGAACCTTGACTATAAAGCCCTGAGCACCCTACTATAGTGAGGGGACACGACCACCGGCTCCCTACACAAGACACGGAGGGAGTCAGGGTCATCTAGGATCCAGCAAACAGATATTAACATATAAAACTACACTTAGCTTTGAAGCAAACAGGAGGACAGATCAGCGTGCACACACACTCCAGGAAGTAATATAAGCCGCCCAGAAAAGCATTCTGGGGAGGCATTTAAAGGGAAGCAATTAAGACATGACAGCTGAGAGAGGCTGACGAGAGGAGGAGCTGAATACCACAACACAGAAATTCAAGGAGGAGGTTCTGAAAGGCCTCTGTCAGAGCTTCTCAGCTGTCTGGTTGTGACAGTACCCCTCCCTCTACGAGTGGACTCCGGACACTCAGAACCCACCTTCTCAGGATGGGACCTATGGAATGCCCTGATGAGACGAGAGGCCTTAATGTCCGTCACTGGGACCCACATCCTCTCCTCAGGACCATACCCCTCCCACTGAACAAGGTACTGAAGAGAACCGCGGACAAGACGAGAATCCACAATCCTAGAGACCTGAAATTCAAGATTCCCATCAACCATAATCGGAGGAGGAGGCAAAGGCGAGGGTACAATGGGTTGAACATAAGGTTTCAATAAGGACTTATGAAAAACATTATGGATCTTCCAAGTCTGAGGAAGATCAAGACGGTATGCAACAGGATTGATGACAGACAGGATTTTGTAAGGCCCAATAAACCTAGGACCCAACTTCCAGGAGGGAACCTTCAATTTGATATTCTTGGTAGACAACCACACCAGATCACCAACATTCAGGTCCGGACCAAGCACACGTCTCTTATCAGCCACACGCTTATATCTCTCACTCATGCTCTTTAGATTATCTTGAATCTTTTGCCAAATAGATGACAAAGACGAGGAGAATCTGTCCTCATCAGGTAAACCAGAAGACCCCTCTCCCGAGAAAGTCCCAAACTGTGGATGAAACCCATATGCACCAAAAAATGGTGACTTATCAGAGGACTCCTGACGACGGTTATTTAAAGCAAACTCAGCAAGGGACAAAAAAGAACACCAATCCTCTTGATTCTCCGCCACAAAACAACGCAGATATGTCTCCAGATTCTGATTGACGCGCTCTGTCTGGCCATTCGACTGCGGGTGGAAAGCAGAAGAGAATGACAACCGAACCCCCAAGCGAGAACAGAAAGCCTTCCAGAATCTGGAAACAAACTGCGTGCCCCTATCAGAGACTATGTCTGAAGGAATACCGTGCAACTTGACAATGTGATCAACAAATGCCTGCGCCAGCGTCTTAGCATTGGGCAAACCAGGAAAAGGGATGAAATGCACCATTTTGCTAAAACGGTCCACCACCACCAGAATCACAGTCTTCCCCGAGGAACGAGGCAGGTCCGTGATAAAGTCCATGGACAGATGTGTCCAAGGACGGGAAGGAATGGGTAAGGGAAGGAGAGGACCTGATGGCCGTGAATGAGGGACCTTGGCACGAGCGCAAGTCTCGCAGGCTGCCACAAAACCCTCAACCGACTTACGAAGCGCAGGCCACCAGAATCTCCGAGCGATGAGATCCAGTGTGGCTCTTACCCCCGGGTGCCCAGCAAGGACCGTATCGTGGTGTTCTTTAAAAATCTTGTGTCTTAAAGCGAGAGGCACAAACAACCTCCCAGGAGGACAAAGATCAGGAGCCTCTGACTGGGCTGCCTGCACCTCTGCCTCCAATTCAGGAAAAAGAGCAGAGACCACCACACCTTCAGCCAAAATGGGACCCGGGTCTTCAAAATTCCCGCCTCCCGGAAAACAACGTGACAGGGCATCTGCCTTCACATTCTTAACTCCAGGGCGGAACGTGACAACAAAATTAAACCTAGAAAAGAACAACGACCATCTGGCCTGTCTCGGGTTCAGACGCTTGGCTGACTCCAAGTAGGCCAGATTTTTATGGTCAGTAAATACGGTAATAGGGTGTCTGGCCCCCTCTAGCCAATGGCGCCATTCCTCAAAAGCCAACTTGATGGCCAACAATTTCCTATCTCCCACATCGTAATTTCTCTCTGCGGAGGAGAGTTTTCTTGAGAAAAAGGCACACGGTCGCCAATTGGCAGGAGAGGAACCCTGAGACAAGACCGCCCCCACACCCACCTCAGAAGCATCAACCTCAACTATGAAGGGTAATGAAACATCAGGTTGCACCAAGATGGGAGCGGAAGCAAAACTCTCCTTGATATCAGAAAAGGCCTTACGCGCCTCTACTGACCAAGAAGAAAAATCTACCCCCTTTCTGGTCATATCAGTGAGTGGTTTAACAATAGAAGAATAATTCAAAATGAACTTCCTGTAATAATTGGCAAAGCCCAAAAAACGCATCAGCGCCTTTTGATTCTCAGGAAGCTCCCACTCAAGCACAGCGCGGACCTTCTCGGGGTCCATGCGAAAACCAGAAGCGGAGAGAAGAAACCCCAGAAATTGAATTGCTGGAACCGCAAACACACATTTTTCCAGTTTCGCATATAATTTATTCTCCCGCAGGATGAGCAAGACCTGACGTAAATGTTCCTTATGAGTTTTGAAATCGGGAGAAAAAATCAAAATGTCATCCAAATACACCAATACAAATTTTCCCATCAAATGATAAAAAATGCTGTTCACGAAATGCTGAAAAACGGCTGGGGCATTCATCAACCCAAAAGGCATAACCAAATTCTCAAAATGGCCCTCAGGGGTATTGAAGGCCGTCTTCCATTCGTCCCCTTCTCTGACCCTGACCAGGTTGTATGCCCCTCTTAAATCTAATTTGGAAAAGACTTTAGCCCCAACAACCTGGTTAAACAGGTCCGGGATCAGAGGAAGCGGATAAGGGTCACGAATTGTGATATTGTTCAGCTCCCTGAAATCCAGACAAGGTCTTAAAGAACCATCTTTTTTCTTAACAAAGAAAAAACCAGCGGCAACAGGTGACTTTGAGGGTCGTATGTGTCCCTTTCTCAGACTCTCAGAGATATAAGTACGCATAGCGATCCTCTCAGGTTGGGAAAGATTGTATAAACGAGATTTAGGCAGCTTGGCGTCTGGGATGAGATTAATAGGGCAATCGTACTCCCTGTGCGGGGGCAAATCCTGAACTCCACTCTCAGAGAAGACATCCGAAAATTCAGAGAGAAAAGATGGTACAGTCTTAGTAGCAACCTCAGAAACAGATGTCGTGAGGCAATTCTCTCTGCAAAAGTCACTCCAACCATTTATTTGCCTTGCTTGCCAATCAATGGTGGGGTTATGTTTAGTGAGCCAGGGTAGCCCCAACACTAGAGGAGTCGGCAAACCGCTAAGGACGAAACATGACACATCCTCAACATGAGCATCACTCACAATTAAACGGATATTGTGAACTATGCCCTTTAATGACTTCTGAGAAAGTGGAGCGGAATCGATAGAAAACACAGGAATATCCTTTCTCAAAGCGCACACCTGGAAACCATGAGTTATCGCAAAGTGATTATCAATGAGATTAACCGCTGCTCCACTATCCACAAAAATCTCACAAAAAATGTTCTTGCTCTCTAGCGCCACCCTAGCCGGCAGGACAAAACGGGAACTACAAGCAAACGGAAAATCTTCAATTTCCGCCTCAATCCTGCCAATAGTAACAGACGGAACATTTTTCAAAGATTTTTTCCTCTTTGTTTCTTTATTATACCCAGAGAACTGCCTGAATCTCCTAGAGGGACAAATATTTGCCAAATGATTAATACCTCCACAACAAAAACAAACCCTCTCATGCGGGCTGAATCTTCTATTGTCAGAAGCAATCAACCCCAGCTGCATGGGCTCCTGCTCAGAAGGGGCTGACAGCGACTGAGACCCCTGCGCAGAGAATGGGACCGCTGCACAGTCCTGGGACCGAGTATGACAGGAAGGAGAGATCTCTCCTCTCTCTCTAAGACGCCTGTCAATACGAACGGCCTGAGACATAGCAGAGTCCAAAGAAATAGGCCTTTCATGAAAGGCAAATGCATCTTTCAATCCCTCTGAAAGACCATGGCAAAATTGACTTCGGAGTGCAGCATCATTCCAACCAGTATCAGCTGCCCAACTCCGAAATTCTGAGCAGTATATTTCTGCGGATTGTTTACCCTGGCATAGGAGACGTAGTCTAGACTCCGCCAGAGCAATACGATCCGGATCATCATATATCTGACCCAGGGCTAAAAAGAATTCATCCACTGAACGGAGGGGCCGTGCCCCCTCCGGCAGCGAAAAGGCCCAGGACTGAGCGTTACCCCTGAGCAGCGATATAATGATCCCCACCCTCCGTTCCTCATCACCAGAAGAATGGGGAAGAAGGCGAAAATGGAGTTTGCAAGCCTCTCTAAAACGCACAAAATTCTCACTACCCCCGGAGAACGTATCCGGGAGCGAGATCTTAGGCTCAGAACAAGCTCCATGAACGCAAGCTGAACCGGTCACTTGAAGCTGAGACAAAGTCTTACGGAGGTCAGCTACCTCCAATGAAAGACCCTGGAAGCGTTCAGCCAAAAGTGAAACCGGATCCATGCTTAAGACGGTTTTGGCGGCTTATAATGTCACGGAATGTGTACAGGTAACAAGGCAAAGCAACATGTATAAACGACTCGCTGGATCCAAAAACTAAGGAACCAAGGGAGACCCCTGCAGAAGACCTGGCACTTTCCCTGGCTGCTCAGCCTATGCAAAGATCCTAATGGTGGAGGTTTGCATATCCACGAACCTTGACTATAAAGCCCTGAGCACCCTACTATAGTGAGGGGACACGACCACCGGCTCCCTACACAAGACACGGAGGGAGTCAGGGTCATCTGGGATCCAGCAAACAGATATTAACATATAAAAGTACACTTAGCTTTGAAGCAAACAGGAGGACAGATCAGCGTGCACACACACTCCAGGAAGTAATATAAGCCGCCCAGAAAAGCATTCTGGGGAGGCATTTAAAGGGAAGCAATTAAGACATGACAGCTGAGAGAGGCTGACGAGAGGAGGAGCTGAATACCACAACACAGAAATTCAAGGAGGAGGTTCTGAAAGGCCTCTGTCAGAGCTTCTCAGCTGTCTGGTTGTGACAGAGGCTTCACGTCAGCCACCACTGCAACAGTCCATTGGCATATATTTAGGCCCAGCACCCAGGCAGAGGAGAGAGGTCCCGTAACAGACAATCTGGCTTCATGTCAGAAGAGAATCATTCTGCATGTCATAGCAGAGAATCAGGCTTCACGTCAGCCAACATTGGAACAGTCCATTGGCATATATTTAGGCCCCGGCACCCAGACACAGGAGAGGTTCATTCAACTTTGGGTAGCCTCGCAATATAATGGTAAAATGAAAATAAAAATAGGATTGAATGAGGAAGTGCCCTGGAGTCCAATAATATATGGTTAAGGGGAGGTAGTTAATGTCTAATCTGGACAAGGGACGGACAGATCCTGTGGGATCCATGCCTGGTTCATTTTTATGAACGTCAGCTTGTCCACATTGGCTGTAGACAGGCGGCTGCGTTTGTCTGTAATGACGCCCCCTGCCGTGCTGAATACACGTTCAGACAAAACGCTGGCCGCCGGGCAGGCCAGCACCTCCAAGGCATAAAAGGCTAGCTCTGGCCACGTGGACAATTTAGAGACCCAGAAGTTGAATGGGGCCGAACCATCAGTCAGTACGTGGAGGGGTGTGCACACGTACTGTTCCACCATGTTAGTGAAATGTTGCCTCCTGCTAACACGTTGCGTATCAGGTGGTGGTGCAGTTAGCTGTGGCGTGTTGACAAAAGTTTTCCACATCTCTGCCATGCTAACCCTGCCCTCAAAGGAGCTGGCATTGACACAGCTGCCTTGGCGACCTCTTGCTCCTCCTCTGCCTTGGCCTTGGGCTTCCACTTGTTCCCCTGTGACATTTGGGAATGCTCTCAGTAGCGCGTCTACCAACGTGCGCTTGTACTCGCGCATCTTCCTATCACGCTCCAGTGCAGGAAGTAAGGTGGGCACATTGTCTTTGTAGCGTGGATCCAGCAGGGTGGCAACCCAGTAGTCCGCACAGGTTAAAATGTGGGCAACTCTGCTGTCGTTGCGCAGGCACTGCAGCATGTAGTCGCTCATGTGTGCCAGGCTGCCCAGGGGTAAGGACAAGCTGTCCTCTGTGGGAGGCGTATCGTCATCGTCCTGCCTTTCCCCCCAGCCACGCACCAGTGATGGACCCGAGCTGCGTTGGGTGCCACCCCGCTGTGACCATGCTTCATCCTCATCCTCCTCCACCTCCTCCTCATCCTCGTCCTCCTCGTCCTCCAGTAGTGGGCCCTGTCTGGCCACATTTGTACCTGGCCTCTGCTGTTGCCAAAAACCTCCCTCTGAGTCACTTCGAAGAGACTGGCCTGAAAGTGCTAAAAATGACCCCTCTTCCTCCTCCTCCTCCTCCTCCTCCTCCTGGGCCACCTCCTCTTGCATCATCGCCCTAAGTGTTTTCTCAAGGAGACATAGAAGTGGTATTGTAACGCTGATAACGGCGTCATCGCCACTGGCCATGTTGGTGGAGTACTCGAAACAGCGCAACAGGGCACACAGGTCTCGCATGGAGGCCCAGTCATTGGTGGTGAAGTGGTGCTGTTCTGTAGTGCGACTGACCCGTGCGTGCTGCAGCTGAAACTCCACTATGGCCTGCTGCTGCTCGCACAGTCTGTCCAGCATGTGCAAGGTGGAGTTCCACCTGGTGGGCACGTCGCATATGAGGCGGTGAGCGGGAAGGCCGAAGTTACGCTGTAGCGCAGACAGGCGAGCAGCAGCAGGATGTGAACGCCGGAAGCGCGAACAGACGGCCCGCACTTTATGCAGCAGCTCTGACATGTCGGGGTAGTTGTGAATGAACTTCTGCACCACCAAATTCAGCACATGCGCCAAGCAAGGGATGTGCGTCAAATTGGCTAGTCCCAGAGCTGCAACGAGATTTCGCCCATTATCGCACACCACCAGGCCGGGCTTGAGGCTCACCGGCAGCAACCACTCGTCGGTCTGTTGTTCTATACCCCGCCACAACTCCTGTGCGGTGTGGGGCCTGTCCCCCAAACATATGAGTTTCAGAATGGCCTGCTGACGTTTACCCCGGGCTGTGCTGAAGTTGGTGGTGAAGGTGTGTGGCTGACTGGATGAGCAGGTGGAAGAAGAGGAGGAGGAAAGCCGAGAAGGAGGAGGTGGCAACAGGAGGCAAAGAATGTTGCCCTGCGATCCTTGGCGGCGGAAGGACGTGCGCCAAACAGCTCTCCGCCTGGGGCCCAGCTGCCACTACATTTACCCAGTGTGCAGTTAGGGAGATATAGCGTCCCTGGCCGTGCTTACTGGTCCACGTATCTGTGGTTAGGTGGACCTTGCCACAGATGGCGTTGCGCAGTGCACACTTGATTTTATCGGATACTTGGTTGTGCAGGGAAGGCACGGCTCTCTTGGAGAAGTAGTGGCGGCTGGGAACAACATACTGTGGGACAGCAAGCGACATGAGCTGTTTGAAGCTGTCTGTGTCCACCAGCCTAAATGACAGCATTTCATAGGCCAGTAGTTTAGAAATGCTGGCATTCAGGGCCAGGGATCGAGGGTGGCTAGGTGGGAATTTACGCTTTCTCTCAAATGTTTGTGAGATGGAGAGCTGAACGCTGCCGTGTGACATGGTTGAGACGCTTGGTGACGGAGGTGGTGGTGGTGGTGTTGGTGGTACATCCCCTGTTTGCTGGGCGGCAGGTGCCAACGTTCCTCCAGAGGCGGAGGAAGAGGCCGAGGCGGCAGCAGCAGAAGAGGCCGAGGCGGCAGCAGCAGAAGAGGTAGCAGGGGGAGCCTGAGTGACTTCCTTGGTTTTAAGGTGTTTACTCCACTGCAGTTCATGCTTTGCATGCAGGTGCCTGGTCATGCAGGTTGTGCTCAGGTTCAGAACGTTAATGCCTCGCTTAAGGCTCTGATGGCACAGCGTGCAAACCACTCGGGTCTTGTCGTCAGCACATTGTTTGAAGAAGTGCCATGCCAGGGAACTCCTTGAAGCTGCCTTTGGGGTGCTCGGTCCCAGATGGCGGCGGGCAGTAGCAGGCGGAGTCTCTTGGCGGCGGGTGTTCTGCTTTTGCCCACTGCTCCCTCTTTTGCTACGCTGTTGGCTCAGTCTCACCACTGCCTCTTCCTCCGAACTGTGAAAGTCAGTGGCACGACCTTCATTCCATGTGGGGTCTAGGACCTCATCATCCCCTGCATCGTCTTCCACCCAGTCTTGATCCCTGACCTCCTGTTCAGTCTGCACACTGCAGAAAGACGCAGCAGTTGGCACCTGTGTTTCGTCATCATCAGAGACATGCTGAGGTGGTATTCCCATGTCCTCATCATCAGGAAACATAAGTGGTTGTGCGTCAGTGCATTCTATATCTTTCACCGCTGGGGAAGGGCTAGGTGGATGCCCTTGGGAAACCCTGCCAGCGGAGTCTTCAAACAGCATAAGAGACTGCTGCATAACTTGAGGCTGAGACAGTTTCCCTGGTATGCATGGGGGTGATGTGACAGACTGATGGGGTTGGTTTTCAGGCGCCATCTGTGCGCTTTCTGCAGAAGACTGGGTGGGAGATAATGTGAACGTGCTGGATCCACTGTCGGCCACCCAATTGACTAATGCCTGTACCTGCTCAGGCCTTACCATCCTTAGAACGGCATTGGGCCCCACCATATATCGCTGTAAATTCTGGCGGCTACTGGGACCTGAGGTAGTTGGTACACTAGGACGTGTGGATGTGGCAGAACGGCCACGTCCTCTCCCAGCACCAGAGGGTCCACTAACACCACCACGACCATGTCCACGTCCGCGTCCCTTACTAGATGTTTTTCTCATTGTTATGGTTCACCACAACAACAAAAATATTATTTGGCCCAATGTATTGTATTCAAATTCAGCGGGATATAAATTTGAGGCCTAGTATTTAGGCGCTGGGTGACCGGTATGGATTTAGCGACAGAATTAGACTTGGAAATGCACAGTAGCGTGTGTGTGAAGTTATTCTGAATGACCCTATGTGCACCTTGAATATTATATACCCTTTTAGGGATAGATTTCAAATAGCTCTGATATAGCAGGAACCACTAAATTATGAAATTGCTAAATTGGGAATTGTACTTCAACCCAGAACAAAAAATGTGCTTTGACGGACACTAAATAACTTTCCCAGCCACAACAGGACAGCGGTAACGAGAGATTTAGCGGGATATAAATTTGAGGCCTAGTATTTAGGCGCTGGGTGACCGGTATGGATTTAGTGACAGAATTAGACTTGGAAATGCACAGTAGCGTGTGTGTGAAGTTATTCTGAATGACCCTATGTGCACCTTGAATATTATATACCCTTTTAGGGATAGATTTCAAATAGCTCTGATATAGCAGGAACCACTAAATTATGAAATTGCTAAATTGGGAATTGTACTTCAACCCAGAACAAAAAATGTGCTTTGACGGACACTAAATAACTTTCCCAGCCACAACAGGACAGCGGTAACGAGAGATTTAGCGGGATATAAATTTGAGGCCTAGTATTTAGGCGCTGGGTGACCGGTATGGATTTAGCGACAGAATTAGACTTGGAAATGCACAGTAGCGTGTGTGTGAAGTTATTCTGAATGACCCTATGTGCACCTTGAATATTATATACCCTTTTAGGGATAGATTTCAAATAGCTCTGATATAGCAGGAACCACTAAATTATGAAATTGCTAAATTGGGAATTGTACTTCAACCCAGAACAAAAAATGTGCTTTGACGGACACTAAATAACTTTCCCAGCCACAACAGGACAGCGGTAACGAGAGATTTAGCGGGATATAAATTTGAGGCCTAGTATTTAGGCGCTGGGTGACCGGTATGGATTTAGTGACAGAATTAGACTTGGAAATGCACAGAAGCGTGTGTGTGTGAAGTTATTCTGAATGACCCTATGTGCACCTTGAATATTATATACCCTTTTAGGGATAGATTTCAAATAGCTCTGATATAGCAGGAACCACTAAATTATGAAATTGCTAAATTGGGAATTGTACTTCAACCCAGAACAAAAAATGTGCTTTGACGGACACTAAATAACTTTCCCAGCCACAACAGGACAGCGGTAACGAGAGATTTAGCGGGATATAAATTTGAGGCCTAGTATTTAGGCGCTGGGTGACCGGTATGGATTTAGCGACAGAATTAGACTTGGAAATGCACAGTAGCGTGTGTGTGAAGTTATTCTGAATGACCCTATGTGCACCTTGAATATTATATACCCTTTTAGGGATAGATTTCAAATAGCTCTGATATAGCAGGAACCACTAAATTATGAAATTGCTCAATTGGGAATTGTACTTCAACCCAGAACAAAAAATGTGCTTTGACGGACACTAAATAACTTTCCCAGCCACAACTGGACAGCGGTAACGAGAGATTTAGCGGGATATAAATTTGAGGCCTAGTATTTAGGCGCTGGGTGACCGGTATGGATTTAGTGACAGAATTAGACTGGGATATGGCCAAAAAATAACCACACTATTGCTGGTTAAATGCACTTGGTGACGGGCGCAGCTTGCCCCTGATGTAGTATATGGCCAAAAAATGAACAGACTATTGCTGGTTAAATGCACTTGGTGTCACAGCTTGACGAACCACACTACTGAGGGTTAAATGCACTTGGTGACGGGCGCAGCTTGCCCCTGATGTAGTATATGGCCAAAAAATGAACAGACTATTGCTGGTTAAATGCACTTGGTGTGATAGCTTGACCAACCACACTACTGAGGGTTAAATGCACTTGGTGACGGGCGCAGCTTGCCCCTGATGTAGTATATGGCCAAAAAATGAACAGACTATTGCTGGTTAAATGCACTTGGTGACGGGCGCAGCTTGCCCCTGATTTAGTATATGGCCAAAAAATGAACAGACTATTGCTGGTTAAATGCACTTGGTGTGATAGCTTGACCAACCACACTACTGAGGGTTAAATGCACTTGGTGACGGGCGCAGCTTGCCCCTGATGTAGTATATGGCCAAAAAATGAACAGACTATTGCTGGTTAAATGCACTTGGTGTCACAGCTTGACCAACCACACTACTGAGGGTTAAATGCACTTGGTGACGGGCGCAGCTTGCCCCTGATGTAGTATATGGCCAAAAAATAAACAGACTATTGCTGGTTAAATGCACTTGGTGTGACAGCTTCACCCTGATGTAGGCTTTAGCCAAAAAACAACCACACCATTGAGGGTTAAATGCACTTGGTGACAGGCGCAGCTTGCCCCTGATGTAGTATATGGCCAAAAAATGAACAGACTATTGCTGGTTAAATGCACTTGGTGTGACAGCTTCACCCTGATGTAGGCTTTAGCCAAAAAACAACCACACCATTGAGGGTTAAATGCACTTGGTCGCAGCTTGGATGCACTTGGTCGCAGCACCGCACAAGACACAAAATGGCCGCCGATCACCCCAGAAAAAAGTGACTGACAAACGGTCTGGGCAGCCTAAAAACAGTGAGTGAGCATTTGAATTTCAGCAGCTCAATGATGCACAGCTGCAGATCGATCGATTAATCAAGTGAAGTCCTTTGGAGGAGTTAATCTGCCTAATCTCGCCCTACTGTCGCATCCGCAACCTCTCCCTACGCTAATCAGAGCAGAGTGACGGGCGGCGCTATGTGACTCCAGCTTAAATAGAGGCTGGGTCACATGGTGCTCTGGCCAATCACAGCCATGCCAATAGTAGGCATGGCTGTGACGGCCTCTTGGGGCAAGTAGTATGACGCTTGTTGATTGGCTGCTTTGCAGCCTTTTCAAAAAGCGCCAAGAAAGCGTCACAAAAGCGCCAAGAAAGCGACGAACACCGAACCCGAACCCGGACTTTTACGAAAATGTTCGGGTCCGTGTCACGGACACCCCAAAATTCGGTACGAACCCGAACTATACAGTTCGAGTTCGCTCATCCCTAGCTACTTTCACACTAGCGCTTGATCGGATCCGTTCAGTACGGATCCGTCTGCATTAATAACTTAGAAAAATTTCTAAGTGCGCAAGATGCCTGAGCGGATCCGTTCAGACTCCCAACGCAAAGTCAATGGGGGACGGATCCGCCCGAAGATTGAGCCATATGGTGTCATCCTCAAGCGGATCCGCTCCCACCGACCTACACTGCAAGTCCGAACGGATCCGCTCGCCTCCGCACGGCCAGGCGGACAGCCGAACGCTGCAAGCAGCGCTCAGCTGTCCGCCCGGCCGCGCGGAGGCGAGCGGAGGCTGAACGCCGCCAGACCGACGCAGTCCGAGTGGATCCGCTCCATTCAGACTGCATCAGGGCTGGACGGAGGCGTTCGGGTCCGCTCACGAGCCCCTTCGAACGGAGCTCACGAGCGGACCGACGAACGCCAGTGTGAAAGGAGCCTAAAGGAAATGGGAAATAGAGGAAGAAAGGAGGAGAAATAAGCCATTGGTTAATACTGCAGAATTAGATCCAGTTTCTTATTTAAACCTTGAGGCTGGCGACTTTCAAGTCGGAAAATCCAGTATGATTCTCTGTTCAAGAGTTTCCTCTTTCTGTCACCACCTCGTGTTGGTTTTTTAACCTTTTCAATGCCTTGTACTGACATATAGGAGACATCACCACCATGTACCATGGCAAAATGGAGACTTGCCGCAGATATGTTGCGGTTCTCATGGTGCGGTATGTCTGATATATGTTTTCTAATGCGTATTTTTATTGCATTTGTGGTACATCCCACGTATTTACAACAAATGCAAATGGAGTGACCGCATTTATAGTTTCCTGTTGTTGACAGCCATGTGTTTTGTGTTGTTCGAGATTTGTCATTTTTGAAGAGAGATGGGCTGACGGAGCTAGCTATGGTGGGTGCCTTTCGGGCTGCACATTTAATGCCATTGTGTACCATAGATGCCCATGTTTTGTCACACGCTAGCACTGGGAAGTGTTTTCTGACAATGTCACAAATTTGAGTGTATTCCTTACTATATTGTGTGACAAAAATATTTTTTCTTTCTTGGTTAGATATCTCTCTAGTTTTTTGTCTCTTTGTTTCTATATGTGTGTTCAATAATGTATTCCTATTCACGTATTGAATGTCTCTGCTGCATTTCTTCATCTTTTTTTCCGAACATGCTCTATGTGTTAGTCTACTTATGATGTTTTGCGCCTCTGTTTCGTATGTCGACTCGTCACTGCAGTTTCTTCTAGCCCTAATTAGTTCTCCTTTTGGTATATTTCTGATGGTATGCATGGGATGGCATGATTGTGCATGTAGTATTGTATTGCCTGATGTTGGTTTTCTGTAGGTGCTAGTGTAAATGGAGGCCGAGGCGGAGTCTCCCCTGAGGCGGAGATCCAGGAACTCAATGCTCCTGGCGCTATGTTAAACGGTAAATTGGATACCGTTCACACATGCGTTCAGATAATCTGCAAATGATGGTATGGCCAGGTTAATTGGACATCTTGGATACACGCCGACGCATCGAAGCATCACCACTCCAGATCAGGAAATGGAGCAAACCAGACGTGTCTGCCAGATGGTCCAAAGGTTTGGGGTTCAAGTAATTTCAACCGGGCTCCTATTTCTGGCATTTGTGCCAGAAGATATGTTTGTACCTGGGATGGAGAGTTTGCCTGTCACCAGAAGTCTCGCTGAAGTTCTAGAGATGAAGGCAGAAGAGTCCACCAAGTGCTCAAGGTGACGGCAAGATCTGCTGATGTCCTCTATGTGAAGGGATTATTAACCTGTCTTTGTAGGTTACATATACATTATGCTGTTAGCCAGGATTACAAAAGAGAGACATCAGAAAGACACCTCATGAAATTGCCACTTATCCAGCCACCATAGCTGTCTCGCAGAAGTGCTAGAGACGCAGGCAGAAGAGTCCACCAAGGGCTCAAGATGACAGCAGGATCACTCAGCTCATAAGACTTGCCATCAACACTGTCTCCAGTGAGCAATATACGAGTAGAAGTGGAGACAGATCTAGGCCCTATGCTTGTTCCGATGCTTTTCAAACCACGAGTGAGAAACTAGTGTCATGCTCTCCTCCCTCCTTTAATGAGAGGCTGCCAACCAGCCACACCACTATCTCGCCCACGCAAATCTTCATATAGCAGTGGGCAATGGATGCCTAGACCTGACACCCTGGCCAGATGTTTGCCCCGGATTGTACTAGGTATGGCAGCACCCAATCTGGAACACTGCAGAACCTTCTGGGTGGCATAAATATTCTAGATTAAATTATATCTCTGATTGGGATACAAGTGAAGTTAACCATGCCGCCGGGGCGTGGAATGAGAGGAGTGTCTTCCTCCAACCTGTTGCTGCCTCCATTGTACACCCATGGGCAGGACAAACTATAATTGTGGGTCCAATCATCTCCATTTACACTGGTTTGGGGCATTCCTATGCTCTGCCTTGATAAAGACTGGAGTACCCTAACCAGATACCGAGTGGGCTTGCCCAGCAACTTCCCCATCATTGTGAGGGTAAAGTCCTGGATCCTGTTTTGCTTTTCACAGATACCAACCATGCAGTTCCAGTTCCCATCACAGGAATTCGCCAAAAGAAAATCCAAGATGCTCCTGCAGTAGATACAGCCATCCAGGATACCCTAGCCTACAGGCCTAGCATTCAGGTTCCAGAGGGTGACAAGTTAGCGGCCGGGAATATTGACCAGGCCTGATATTCTTCAGTAAAGCTGGAGCCCAACGAGCTTCAGGAGGGTGAGATACCTGGGACAGGCCCCTGTTCATTGCTGTTAAAGGGCCTTAGATTTTGTCACTCTCCTGTGCCCTTAGATGAGTCCTCGAGCTTGTGGAGTCATCTTGCCAAAGGAATGCAATATTTTAAAAGCCAAGGAATAGACAATTTATCTGAGCTCTTTGCGACCCTCATCTGCACTTGTGGGACTTTTTGCTATAGAGCTGCAAGTCAGAGGTTACATTTCCTGCTGAATTTTTAAGATCATGGCCACATCCAGGATTCAAATACACCTGGAGGGAGGTGTGCTTGGGTTCTGTGTTTCTGTGACTCTGGAGTAGAGCCGCAGACTCAAGAAACTCTATTGCCACACTTTATTATCAAGGACTCTGACACATCAGAGCCCTGTTTTATTAGTGAGCCTGTTTTATTAGTGCAGACTACCTAGCACACCTCCTTAAAACTATTATGGACTGCTCCTTGGAACTCTAGCCTATTATATCCCCCTGGTAATAAGAATTGCTAGCTCAACAATGAGAGTAAGATGGTCAGTGAGAACTGTGCCCTTGAGTATCTGATGCAGGACTACCAGGAAGACACCACAAGTACCACCCGAGGATGGATTGTCTTTCACCATGGGGGTGTGAAGTACCCCATATCTAGGGTTACTACAAGTTGTTTATTGTGCATTGTATTTCACTGTTTGCTTCCTGGCTATTATTACCAGCAAGAAAGGTATAGCAAAGGTTTGCCGGAACAGCGTTGAGCACTCTTTCCTCACCTCTTTTTTGGAGTGGGCTGATCCTTCTTACTGCACAGACTGTAGTACTCTTTCTCCTATAGAAATTGTTGTCTATTATCTAAAGTCTAGAAAGGATAAAGACAGCAGAGTGAACTGTTAAATTCAGCTTCTATAGACACTGGTGTGATGTGGGGGAATGTTGCTAAGTCACCCTTCACCAAACAACCACTAGGTCAGTATTATCATCATCATCATCATCATCATCATCATCAAGTGCTGAATCACCACCAACCAACCTGCCTTAATATCCTTGATGGTACCAGAGAAGAATTGCACTAAAGCCTGCTACTACTGTATCTATTTCAAGTTTTACATTGCACTTATTAAAAAGGACTTTGTTATGTTTTACTCTGGCCTCATTCTTCAGTGCTACCACTTTCACTACAATTGTCCCCAGGGAACGATGGCCTGAGCTAGGACACCGTGACACTACAATTAGGGCCAATATCACTCCCATGGTCTACTCCGCCTTCAGGGGGGCTCACTGCAGATATGTTTTCTGTACAAGCAGGGACAGTAAAAACACCATAAAACACCACTGACAAGATGGTCGATTGCAACTTCTTCTCCAAAGCCTTTTCTACAGATAAGTATATCAGAGACATTGCATTATTAGCTATCAAACTGGTCTTGGAGGAGTGGTGTCAAATGTTAGAGGGTACCAGTCACCCTGATTTCATTTATACCGACCATAAGAACCTTATCTATCTCCAATCTGCCTAGAGACACAATCCTTGTCAGGCAAATAGGTAACTTACAAGTATAGACCACCTGCTGCTAGTGATGAACCTTCAATGGTGGCAGACCAGGCAACTGCTACAAGGGCTTAGGGGGAGGTGGGACCTGGAGCTGAACTGCTTCTTCTCTCCCTAGCCTAAAAATACTGAATTTTCATTCCCCACCACTAGGGGGAGCTCAATGCAAAGAGATTATTACAGCATCCCTGTTAATTGTATAAATTCCTACGCATTGCGCTCCCCCTAATGGTGGCGGCCAACTTTATAGTACATGGGAAGCAGATTTATCAATGTATTTATGCCAGTGGTCTTGTGGCCTGCCCCTCACAAGAGCCCCAGAACGCCTCCTCACTTTGTGCCAGTACCTCCCCTTGTGATGACAACTCTACCCGTCTACTGCAACGTCATGACATCCACTCCCCTCCACTGCATCCGCTTATTTGTACAGATGTAGTAGAGTTAATACACATGCTTAACTACATGCGTTAACTAAACTATTAGGCCCTATTCACACGGGCGAGATTTCCGCACGGGTGCAATGCGTGAGGTGAACGCATTGCACCCGCACTGAATCCGGACCATTAATTTCTATGGGGCTGTGCAGCATGTTCTATATTGTGCATTTTTCACCAACGCAGGCCCCATAGAAGTGAATGGGGCTGCGTGAAAATCGCAAGCATCTGCAAGCAAGTGCGGATGCGGTGCGATTTTCATGCACGGTTGATAGGAGATGATCGGGATGGGGATCCGATTATTATTATTTTCCCTTACAACATGGTTTCAAGGGAAAATAATAGCATTCCTAATACAGAATGCATAGTACAATAGGGCTGGAGGGGTTAAATTTTTTTTAAAATAATTTAACTCACCTTAATCCACTTGTTCGCGCAGCCCGGCTTCTCATCTGTCTTCATCTTTGCTGTGCACAGGAAAAGGACCTGTGGTGGCGTCACTACGCTCATCACATGGTCCGTCACATGATCCATCACCATGGTAAAAGATCATGTGATGAGCGCAGTGACGTCATCAAAGGTCCTATTCCTCAATAAAGAAGACAGAAGAGATGTCGGCTGCGCGAACAAGTGAATTAAGGTGAGTTAAATTTATTTTTATTTTTTTAACCCCTCCAGCGCTATTGTACTATGCATTCTGTATTCAGAATGCTATTATTTTCCCTTATAACCATGTTATAAGAGAAAATAATACAATCTATACAACACCTAAGCCAAACCCGAACTTCTGTGAAGAAGTTCTGGCCTGGGTACCACATTCAGTTTTTTATCACGAGCGTGCAAAACACGTTGCACACGCGCAATAAAAACTGAACAACGGAACTGTCATGGACGGTGTACAGGAAACAAGACAAAGCAACATGCATATATGACTCACTGGATCCAAAGACTTTCCCTGGCTGCTCAGCCTATGCAACGATCCCAGAGGTGGATGGTTGCATATCCACGTACCTCGACTATATAACCCCTGAACACCCTACAATAGTGAGGGAACACGACCACCGGCTCCCTACACCAGACACAGAGGGAGTCAGGGTCACCTGGGATCCAGCAAACAGAAATTTGCAGATAAATGTTCAGCACTTAACTTTGTAGCAGACTGGAAAACAAGATCAGCATGCACACACACTCCAGGAAGTAGTATAAGCCGCCCAGTAATGCATTATGGGGCGGAATTTAAAGGGATGCAATTAGTCCAACCACATGACAGATGAGAGAGGCTAACGAGATGAGGAACTGAACATCACAACAAAGAAACTCAAGGAGGAGGTTCTGAAAGGCCTCTGTCAGAGCTTCTCAGCTGTCTGGTTGTGACAGGAACGCAATCGCTATTGGGTGCCTACTCGCGCGGGTTTGTCGCAACGCATCCGAACCTTATCCAGACACGCTCGTCTGCAAGGGGCCTTAGAGTTAAGACAACACCTTCAGTTGGCCTTTGGTACAGGATATCACGATGAGTTAAGAAATTTGAGTTAAGAGTTTGAGTGTTAACTCTACTATATCTGTACTGAAAATCTTGTGCAGTGATGATGTCAGCAGTGAGGAGCATGGGCTCTACATACAGTAAGTCCAATGCCTACTATAGGCAGTGGCGTGCCTAAGGTGTTTGGCATCCGGGGTGGGACCTTTCTCTGGCACAATTCCCCTTACCCCTTCAATACTTAAAAAATTGTGCCACCTCACAGTAGCATTGCTTTCATTGTACAACCTTCACAGTAGTATCTTCAGACATGTGCCCCCTAATAATATCCACCATGTGCCCCTCATGATAGTTATACCCATATTGTGCCCCCTCACGGTACTTATATCCATATTGTGCCCCCTTCACAGTAGTTATGCCCTCTCTGTACCCCTTTATAATAATAATGCCCATTGTGCCCCCTTCATATTAATGCCCATTGTGCACCTCTACATAAGACCTCTACATGACTTTGGTGCTTGGTGCAGCCGGACATGCAACATACTTTACACTATGCTAGCTCCCTTGCTGGTGAAGATTAAGATCATTTTACACTCCATAAACTGGCATCAAAAATGATGAATGAGATGGGACTTAAGTCATTGTCTACTGATCTCAGCCAACCTTCTCCCCCTCCCGTGATATGTCCCCTTTTTGGATCTGTTGGAAAAGTGGCGTGACCGGTGACAATTCGCAGATTTGATACGTGACTGATATACGCCATAAAAGTGATGTATATCATTTCATAAATGAACCCCTCGGTGTCTTATAATATTGACTCTGTGTATTATTATGTGGACTCTGCATATTATAATGTGTATTTTATTATAATATGGACTCTGTATTACAATATAGAGACTATTGGGGGAATCTATCATAGACCAGCGTTGTAGAATCTCCAGGCCTGGTGGAAGCTTCCATACTCTATGATGTCATCATTAATGCCTGGTCTGCTCACACTTATTGTGATGTCATAATGTGCAGAATCTGGATGAGGTCAACATCTTGTGATGTCATAATTAAGGCGTGGTCTCCTCACACTTATTGTGATGTCATAATGTGCAGAATCTGGATGAGGTCAACCTCTTGTGATGTCATAATGTAGAATGTGGGTAATACCGGCTCACTCCCTGACACCTGTGTCAGTCTTCGTCTGGCTCACGATGTGCTCACGAAAGCGACGCAGATTGGAGCTCGGTCAGGTGGAGGAGATTTTGTGCAAGCGATGGAAAGTGGAGGAAGTTGTCCCACACAAGAGACGACGAGTGGAAAGGGATGAGGTTGAGGATATGGAGGTCGGGGAACGGCAGTACCCCGACGATGTAGAGATGATGGATCTGGAAGAAAAATACGACTATGACAGGGACGGGGACTGTATTATGAAGGATGTCAGCACCCCCAAACAGTGAACCCAAAATAAGGTGCAGGGATTTCTCATTGTGTTTCCTAATATTGTTACATCCTGGAATGCTTGTACTTACTTTTTTGTCTTTCTTCTAAAAGATCTGGCTGCAAAGAACATGGGAATCCTTCCTTGGAGATACCAAACTTCACCAGGGATGATTCATGGGAAGAAAAACATCTTGTAGACAAATATCTACACAGAAGTGCCCAGCTGAACATCCACAGATCACAGCCAAAAATTACAAAAAACTCATAAAAAAAAATATCTTTCAATAAACATGTTTTTTCCCCCCTGTATTGTTGGTTTTCAGTCTGTTTGGGGGGGGGGGGGGGGGGGGGGGGATTCTAGTGTTTGTTCTGGGGAGGCGGTTAATTTGGTAAATCTCCGGGCCACTTCTTGCCTTTACGTGTTGTTTCAGGGGTCTGGTGTGGTCTATATATTACGTTTTGAGGTGTGTTTGAGCATTATATACTGGCATTACAGGGGTTGGGGAACTTTATGTACCTGCAACACTGGGGTGGGGGATGATTACATGCTGGCACTGCAGGGAAGGGGAGCATTATATACAGGCACTGAAGGGAAGGGGAGCATTATATACAGGCACTGAAGGGTGAGCGAGCATTATATACAGGCACTGCAGGGTGAGGGAGCATTATATACAGGCACTGCAGGGAAAGGGAGCATTATATACAGGCACTGAAGGGTGAGGGAGCATTATATACTGCCACTACAGGGGAAGCATTATATACTGGCAGTATGGGGACAACGGTGAAGCATTATACATACTGGCATTACAGGGGCATTATAATACAGAGGGAACTAAAAAAAGGGCCATTATACATACTGGCATTACAGGACCATTATATCACAGGGGACATTACAGGGGTGATTATAATACTGGGGGCACTACCGGGGGTTATAACTGTGGGGTGATTAGAAACTGCAGGGGGGGGGGGGGGGTGGAAGGACATTATAAATACCAGAGAGCACTATGGTGAAAATATTACTACTAGGGCTTCTGTGGTGGCATCATTATCATTGGGCACAGTATGGAGGGTATTGCTATTGCAGTAATCCAGACCTGGGAGTACTTGCAATTGTTATATGTAATGGTATGTTTTGCCATGCGATGTTAATATAAATACAACAGCATGGTAGGAGTGGGCTGGTCCTGCTTCCTGCCAGGAGGGGGAGTCCTAGTCCAGACAGAGTGGAGGAGGGAAACACATGCTTGAGCTCCTTTTCCAAGGGTCCTTTTCCAGATCTTCTGTGAGACCACCGCTTCAGAGAGATTCATAAAATCACTTCTATCTTAACTACAGAGCGGTTAGTCAGAAAGTGACCATCAACCACAGCTTTACAGACCCTGCTGCAGGTGAGGAAATACAGTTCAGACACCCATCCCTAAACAACATCCAGGCCAGACTAACCCCCAGCCTGTATTATGCAGTGGACACCTATCTGCACAAGTACAGCACTGTGGCGAAACATGCTCAAGGACTTTTCTTTCTGTTTTATTATCATTTATATGTGGGAAGGTGTTTCCCCGCTATCCCTGGATGTCACAGTGATATTATTGTTTGGTGTTTTGGTGCCATCACTGTACACTATATGACCCTAGTTCTTTATATCCTGTATTATACCAGGTTTTGTATTACATCTCTATGCTGCTGTACCTACACTTTGTGTGCCTTTTATACACTGCCTTATTGATCATAATATTTATTGGATTTCATTATTTTTGCAGTGTTGTGACACAAGTTGCGGATTCAAAGTGCACTTATTTCAAGGTCTTTATATATTTGTAAGGCCATATGGTATGTCAATTAGATTATTTTTTGGGGGAAGATGGTGAATATGTTTCACCTGTTCCCTTTGTATTCTGGTGCAGTATTTTACTGTGCCATTTTTGCTGTCAGTGTTATTATATAGATATTTAATTTTGGTGTATATATACTGTATATATACAGTCATGGCCAAAAGTTTTGAGAATGACACACATATTAGTTTTCACAAAGTTTGCTGCTAAACTGCTTTTAGATCTTTGTTTCAGTTGTTTCTGTGATGTAGTGAAATATAATTACACGCACTTCATACGTTTCAAAGGCTTTTATTGACAATTACATGACATTTATGCAAAGAGTCAGTATTTGCAGTGTTGGCCCTTCTTTTTCAGGACCTCTGCTCTCAATCAACTTCTGGGCCAATTCCTGACTGATAGCAACCCATTCTTTCATAATCACTTCTTGGAGTTTGTCAGAATTAGTGGGTTTTTGTGTGTCCACCCGTCTCTTGAGGATTGACCACAAGTTCTCAATGGGATTAAGATCTGGGGAGTTTCCAGACCATGGACCTAAAATGTCAACGTTTTGGTCCCCGAGCCACTTAGTTATCACTTTTGCCTTATGGCACGGTGCTCCATCGTGCTGGAAAATGCATTGTTCTTCACCAAACTGTTGTTGAATTGTTGGAAGAAGTTGCTGTTGGAGGGTGTTTTGGTACCATTCTTTATTCATGGGTTTGTTTTTGGGCAAAATTGTGAGTGAGCCCACTCCCTTGGATGAAAAGCAACCCCCCACATGAATGGTCTCAGGATGCTTTACTGTTGGCATTGACACAGGACTGAGTAGCGTTCACCTTTTCTTCTCCGGACAAGCCTTTTTCCTGATGCCCCAAACAATTGGAAAGAGGCTTCATCGGAGAATATGACTTTGCCCCAGTCCTCAGCAGTCCATTCACCATATTTTCTGCAGAAGATCAATCTGTCCCTGATGTTTTTTTTGGAGAGAAGTGGCTTCTTTGCTCCCCACATTTTGACACCAGGCCATCTTCCAAAAGTCTTCACCTCACTGTGCGTGCAGCTGCGCTCACACCTGCCTGCTGCCATTCCTGAGCAAGCTCTGCACTGGTGGCACTCCGATCCCGTAGCTGAATCCTCTTTAGGAGACGATCCTGGCGCTTGTTGGACTTTCTTGGACGCCCTGAAGCCTTCTTAACAAGAATTTCCTTGAAGTTCTTGATGATCCTATAAATTGTTGATTGAGGTGCAATCTTAGTAGCCACAATATCCTTGCCTGTGAAGCCATTTTTATGCAACGCAATGATGGCTGCACGCGTTTCTTTGCAGGTGACCATGGTTAACAATGGAAGAACAATGATTTCAAGCATCACCCTCCTTTTAACAGGTCAAGTCTGCCATTTTAACCCAATCAGCCTGACATAATGATCTCCAGCCTTGTGCTCGTCAACATTCTCACCTGAGTTAACAAGACGATTACTGAAATTATCTCAGCAGGTCCTTTAATGACAGCAATGAAATGCAGTGGAAAGGTTTTTTGGGGATTAAGTTAATTTTCATGGCAAAGAAGGACTATGCAATTCATCTGATCACTCTTCATAACATTCTGGAGTATATGCAAATTGATATTATAAAAACTTAAGCAGCAACTTTTCCAATTTCCAATATTTATGTAATTCTCAAAACTTTTGGCCACGACTGTATATAACTTTATACCTTTGGGGTCCGAATTACCTACTCATTGTGCTTCCTTGCCTACAGCAGTATTGAGGTTGTTTTTTTTCTATCTTACTCTAGTTGTCTCACCTACATTATATGTCATTATATGTCTAATTATCTTAATAAACATTTATATTTCTTTTATATATTGCTGATATCCTTTATGTGAAGGGGTTATTGACCTGTCTTTGTAGGTTACATAGCAAACTGCTGTTAGCCAGGATTACAAATGAGAGACATCAGCTAAAAAATTTGGGTTTGGGTCCGGGGTCCAAAATTCCTAAAGTTCGGTACGAACCCCAACTTTACAGTTCAGGTTCGCTAAACCCTAGTGGTTACATACGCACAGTCTATTAGTTACAACTGGTTGTGGTGGTGACGGTAAAGTATCCACACTGTTTTTGAATTAAAATAGATTCCAGGGAGCTTCCTTCTTTCACCCCACTGAATCTCTAGATCTTCTCACAGTACATTCTGCAGCCATGGTCACAGCAGTCTCTTATATCTCTTTTCCACTCTCCTACATAATCCTGCTTATCATAACTACTGTGGCTTAACAACTTACCACCTGGAAGTTAAACTTCGCTATCTTAGGCCTCATGCACATGGTCGCTTTTTTTTGCGGTCCGCAAAAACGGGTTCCGTAGTTCCGTGATCCGTGTCCGTTTTTTCTTCCGTGGGTCTTCCTTGATTTTTGGAGGATCCACGGACATGAAGGAAAAAGTCGTTTTGGTGTCCGACTGGCCGTGCGGAGCCAAACTGATCCGTCCTGACTTACAATGCAAGTCAATGGGGACGGATCCGTTTGACGTTGACACAATATGGTGCAATTGCAAACGGATCCGTCCCCTATTGACTTTCAATGTAAAGTCAGGAGTCCCTATTATACCATTGGATCAGAGTTTTCTCCAATCCGATGGTATATTTTAACTTGAAGCGTCCCCATCACCATGGGAACGCCTCTATGTTAGAATATACCATCGGATTTGAGTTAGATCGTGAAACTCAGATCCAACAGTATATTCTAACACAGAGGTGTTCCCATAGTGATGGGGACGCTTCAAGTTAGAATATACTACGAACTGTGTACATGACTGCCCCCTGCTGCCTGGCAGCACCCGATCTCTTACAGGGGACTGTGATCCGCACAATTAACCCCTCAGGTGCCGCACCTGAGGGGTTAATTGTGCGTATCATAGCCCCCTGTAAGAGATCAGGGGCTGCCAGGCAGCAGGGGGCAAACCCCCCTCCCTCCCCAGTTTTAATTTAATTGGTGGCCAGTGCGGCCCCCCCCCCCCTCCCTCCCTCTACTGTATTAATTTAATTGGTGGCAAGTGTGCGCCCTCCCCTCTCCCCCCCCAATCATTGGTGGCAGCGGAAAGTTCCGATCGGAGTCCCAGTTTAATCGCTGGGGATCCAAACGGTAACCATGGCAACCAGGACGCTACTGCAGTCCTGGTTGCCATGGTTACTTAGCAATATTAGAAGCATCATACTTTCCTGCTGCGCTGTCTGTGACCGGCCGGGCGCTCCTCCTACTGGTAAGTGACAGGTCTGTGCGGCGCATTGCTTAATGATCTGTCACTTACCAGTAGGAGGAGCGCCCTGCCGGACACAGACAGCGCAGCAGGTAAGTATGATGCTTCTAATATTGCTAAGTAACCATGGCAACCAAAGCTGCAGTAGCGTCCTGGTTGCCATGGTTACCGATCGGAGCCCCAGTGATTAAACTGGGACTCCGATCGGAACTCTCCGCTGCCACCAATGATCGTGGGGGGGGGGGGGGGATAGGGGAGGCCGCACACTGGCCACCAATGAAATTAATACAATAGAGGGGGGGGCACACTGGCCACCAATGAAATTAAAACTGGGGAGGGAGGGGGGTCTGCCCCATGATCTCTTACAGGGGGCTATGATACGCACAATTAACCCCTCAGGTGCGGCACCTGAGGGGTTAATTGTGCGGATCACAGCCCCCTGTAAGAGATCGGGTGCTGCCAGGCAGCAGGGGGCAGTCATGTACACAGTTCGTAGTATATTCTAACTTGAAGCGTCCCCATCACTGTGGGAACGCCTCTGTGTTAGAATATACTGTCGGAACTGAGTTTTCACAAAGTAAAAACAGCTCTGAAAAAGCTTTTATGCAGACGGATCTATGGATCCGTCTGTATGAAAGTAACCTACGGCCACAGATCACGGACGCGGATGTCAATCTTGTGTGCATCCGTGTTTTTTCACGGACCCATTGACTTGAATGGGTCAGTGAACCGTTGTCCGTCCAAAAAATAGGACAGGTCCTATTTTTTTGACTGACAGGAAACACGGATCACGGACGCGGATGAACAACGGTGCATTTTCCGAGTTTTCAACTGACCCATTAAAAGTCAATGGGTCCGCAGAAAATCACGGAAAACGGCACAACGGACACGGATGCACACAACGGTCGTGTGCATGAGGCCTTAGACAGAGGACTTAGCTTTTTTAGATGAAATACTTGCTCATCCTTCATGGAGGATGTATCTATCCTTGATACGAAACTTATTTGTCCAACATAAAGGACTTACCTGTCTTGGACTAGATAAAGGATTTATTCATCTTGGATAAAGGACTCATTTGTATAAAAATTTGTTTTATCAATTACAGTATGTATGAAGAACTTTTTTGTCTGAGATATAGGACTCACCTACAATGGATAAAGGAGTCACCTCCTTGCATGAAGGAGTCACCTATCCTAGATGTAGAACATCTAGGAAGGGACAACTCTTCCTTCTTTTGCAATTTTTTTTTTGTAGAACATTTATACTATACCTTGACTGAAGGACTTTATGGATAAAGGACTCTGCCACTGAGGAAGGGGAGGTACCTCCAAACGCATATGGCTGGAGTTATCACGACCGGCGTGCCTATCACATACGTGACACAGAGGGAGGGAAAGAGGAAGGCTCTGTCCAAGGGGGAGGGAAAGGTGTTGACCCCTATCTCACCTTGAGGCTGGCACCTGACTGCCCTGACGTCCCTAGACGGGTTCCTCACCCGTACGCCGATCACGTGCCTAAAACCCTGGCTTTCCCTAAGATGAGCCCTAGATAGTGAATAGGGCGGTGGGAACACTAGTCCGCACCACTAGCTCTAAAGGAAAACACCAAGGGGAGGACAGACAATACAGACTAAACATATAATCCCAGGTGGGCGACAACAGAAGACAACAAAAAGCCCAACAGGGATCCGGAGGGTAACACTCTGGAACAACAACCAGGATTCACAGCTCCAGTGGGTCAGTATAGAAGTCCAGGCAGGAAGCTCTATATCTGGCAACTAGAGAAGTGGGAGAGGAGAATATAAGGAGGTTGGGAGTGACAGACAAGAAACAGCTGAGGAGGAGAAGCTACGGATCCCTGAGTGAGACAAAAAGGATAGCAAGGCAAACACAGAAAACTATCATTAAGAAACAACGTGGCAAAGTGATTGGATGTATTGCTAAACTTGTAGCAAAAGAAATGTGAATGACTCAACCACACATCCTCACTTCGGCTACATTGAAACTAACCTGTGAACTTTCTAAAATCTTGATTACTACGGACTACGTCCAAACAGCGTGGATATCAGGTCTACTGGACAATTATTGTAACACGGACATTCAGAGTAATAGAAAGGAACAAATAATCTGAAACTCTAATAGGACATTTCCTCCCTAGGATTTTCTACTTAATTTTATATTTTAGTGTTGCTTATTATGGATGGTTGCAATTTTAATCAATTTTAAAGCGATTATAAGTCTATATAGCATGCAAATATATGTTTAATAATATTTTATGTATTACTATATTTCTGGTATAAATAAAATTACTGTCTAGAAAACTCTCCTATGTGTATCTGAATGTAGGTGTGCCCTACTCCAATTTATCTATACAATTCTCTTGAAGATTGGGTGTAACCTTCTTTGTAGGTGCACCAACTAAATTTTTTGTCTAGGAGGTGAGCCTTCTCTAATTACATTTTGAATTTTTTGCTATAGAGCTGCAAGTGAGGGGTTACGTTTCCTGCTGAATTTTTAAAGGGAACCTGTCACCGGGATTTTGTGTATAAAGCTGAGGACATAGGTTGCTAGATCACCGCTAGCACATCCGCAATACCCAGTCCCCATAGTTCTGTGTGCTTTTATTGTGTAAAAAAAAATCAATTTAAACATATGTAAATTAACATAAAAGAGTCATATCTTACTTGTGTGACCAGAGAAGAGTCATGTTTTCAAGCTCTGACTCATCTCAGGTTAATTTGCATATGGATCAAATCGTTATTTTTTATACAATAAAAGCACCCAGAGCTATGGGGACTGGGTATTGCAGATGTGCTAGCGGCCATCTAGCAACCCATGTCCTCAGCTTTATACCCAAAATCCCGGTGACAGGTTCCCTTTAAGATCATAGCCCACATCCAGGACTCAAATACACCTGGAGGGAGGTGTGCTTGGGTTCTGTGTTTCTGTGACTCTGGAGTAGAGCCGCAGACTCAATAAACTATTGCCACACTGGATTATCAAGGACTCTGACACACCAGAGCCCTGTTTTATTAGTGAGCCTGTTTTATTAGTGCAGACTACCTAGCACACCTCCTTAAAACTATCATGGACTGCTCCTTGGAACTCTAGCCTATTATGTCCCCCTGGTAATTAGAATTGCTAGCTCAACAATGAGTGTAAGATGGTCAGCGAGAACTGTGCCCTTGAGTATCTGATGCAGGACTACCAGGAAGACACCACATGTATCACCCGAGGATGGCTTGTCTTTCACCATGGGGGTGTGAAGTACCCCATATCTAGGGTTACTACAAGTTGTTTATTGTGCATTGTATTTCACTGTTTGCTTCCTGGCAATTATTACCAGCAAGGAAGGTATAGCAAAGGTTTGCCGTAACAGCGTTGAGCACTATTTCCTCACCTCTTCTTTGGAGTGGGCTGATCCTTCTTACTGCCAAGAGGGGGAGTCCCTGTCTTGAGTTGGCACAGACTGTAGTACTCTTTCTCCTACAGAAACTGTTGTCTATTAACTAAAGCCTTGAAAATATAAAGACAGCAGAGTGAACTGTTACATTCAGCTTCTATAGACACTGGTGTGATGTGAGGGAATGATGCTAAGTCACCCTTCACTAAACAACCACTAGGTCAGTATCATCATCATCATCATCAAGTGCTGAATCACCACCAACCAACCTGTCTTAATATCCTTGATGGTACCAGAGAAGAATTGCACTAAAGCCTGCTACTACGGTATCTATTTCAAGTTCTACATTGCAGTTATTAAAATGGACTTTGTTATGTTTAACTCTGGCCTCATTCTTCAGTGCTACCACCTTCACTACAATTGTCCCCAGGCAACGACGGCCTGAGCTAGGACACCGTGACACTACAATTAGGGCCAATATCACTCCCATGGTCTACTCCGCCTTCAGGGGGGCTCACTGCAGATATTTTTTCCTTACAAGCAGGGACAGTAAAAACACCATAAAACACCACTGACAAGATGGTCGCTTGCAACTTCTTCTCCAAAGCCTTTTCTACAGATAAGTATATCAGAGACATTGCATTATTAGCTATCAAACTGGTCTTGGAGGAGTGGTGTCAAATATTAGAGGGTACCAATCACCCCAATGTCATTTATACCGACCATAAGAAGCTTAACTATCTCCAATCTGCCTAGAGACACAATCCTTGTCAGGCAAATAGATAACTTACAAGTATAGACCACCTGCTGCTAGTGATGAACCTTCAATGATGGCAGACCAGGCAACTGCTACAAGGGCTTAGGGGAGGTGGGACCTGGAGCTGAACTGCTTCTTCTCTCCCTAGCCTAAAAATACTGAATTTTCATTCCCCACCACTAGGGGGAGCTCAATGCAAAGAGATTATTACAGCATCCCTGTTAATTGTATAAATTCCTATACACTGAGCTCCCCTTAATGGTGGCGGCCAACTTTATAGTACATGGGAAGCAGATTTATCAATGTATTTATGCCAGTGGTCTGAAGGCCTGCCCCTCACAAGAGCCCCAGAACGCCTCCTCACTTTGTGCCAGTACCTCCCCTTGTGATGACAACTCTACCCCCTCTACTGCAACATCATGACATCCACTCCCCTCCACTACATCAGCACTGAATCCGAACCATTCATTTCTATGGGGCTGTGCAGCATGTTCTACATTGTGCATTTTTCACCCCCTCCCGTGATATGCCCCTTTTTTGATCTGTTGGAAAAGTGGCGTGACTGGTGACAATTCTCAGATTTGGTACGTGACTGATATACTCCACAAAAGTGATGTATATCATTGTGCATTTTTCACGCACGGTTGCTAGGAGACGATCGGGATGGGGACCCGATTATTATTATTTTCCCTTACAACATGGTTTCAAGGGAAAATAATAGCATTTCTAATACAGAATGCATAGTACAATAGAGGGGTTAAAAAAATAAAAAATAAAAATATTTTTTTTTAACTCACCTTACTCCATTGTTCGCACAGCTGGCATCTCTTCTGTCTTCATCTTTGCTGTACACAGGAAAAGGACCTGTGGTGATGTCACTGCGCTCATCACATGGTCCGTCACATGATCCATCACCATGGTAAAAGATCGTGTGATGGACCATGTGATGAGCGCAGTGACGTCATCAAAGGTCCTATTCCTCAATAAAGAGATGCTGGCTGCTCGAACAAGTGAATTAAGGTGAGTTAATTTTTATATATTTTTTTAACCCCTCCAGTGCTATTGTACTATGCATTCTGTATTCAGAATGCTATTATTTTCCCTTATAACCATGTTATAAGAGAAAATAATACAATCTATACAACACCTAACCCAAACCCGAACTTCTGTGAAGAAGTTCGGGCCTGGGTACCACATTCAGTTTTTTATCATGCGCGTGCAAAACACATTGCACCCGCGCAATAAAAACTGAACAACGGAACGCAATCGCAATTGGGTACCTACTCGCGCGGGTTTGCGGCAACGCATCCGGACCTTATCCGGACACGCTCGTCTGCAAGGGGCCTTAGGGTTAAGACAACACCTTCAGTTGGCCTTTGGTACAGGATATCACGATGAGTTAAGAAATTTGAGTTAAGAGTTTGAGTGTTAACTCTACTATATCTGTACTGAAAATCTTGTGCAGTGATGATGTCAGCAGTGAGGAGCATAGGCTCTACATACAGTAAGTCCAATGCCTACTATAGGCAGAGGCGTGCCTAAGGTGTTTGGCATCCGGGGTGGGTCCTTTCTCCGGCACAATTCCCCTTCCTCCTTCAATACTTAAAAAAAATTGTGCCACCTCACAGTAGCATTGCCTTCATTGTACAACCTTCACAGTAGTTATCTTCAGACATGTGCCCCCTAATAATATCCACCATGTGCCCCCTCATGGTAGGTATACCCATATTGTGCCCCCTTCACAGTAGTTATACCCATATTGTGCCCCCTTCACAGTAGTTATGCCCTCTCTGTACCCCTTTATAATAATAATGCCTATTGTGCACCTCTACATAAGACCTCTACATGACTTTGGTGCTTGGTGCAGCCGGACATGTAACATACTTTACACGATGCTAGCTCCCTTGCTGGTGAAGTTTAAGATCATTTTACACTCCATAAACTGGCATCAAAAATGATGAATGAGATGGGACTTAAGTCATTGTCTACGCCAAAAATTGAAGTAGAAACTGATCTCAGCCAACCTTCACCCCCTCCCGTGATATGCCCCCTTTTTTGATCTGTTGGAAAAGTGGCGTGACCGGTGACAATTCGCAGATTTGGTACGTGACTGATATACGCCACAAAAGTGATGTATATCAGTTCATAAATGAACCCCTCGGTGTCTTATAATATTGGCTCTGTGTATTATTATGTGGACTCTGCATATTATAATGTGTATTTTATTATAATATGGACTCTGTATTACAATATAGACACTATTGGGGGAATCTATCATAGACCAGCGTTGTAGAATCTCCAGGCCTGGTGGAAGCTTCCATACTCTCTATGATGTCATAATTAATGCCTGGTCTGCTCACACTTATTGTGATGTCATAATGGGCAGAATCTGGATGAGGTCAACCTCTTGTGATGTCATAATTAATGCCAGGTCTGCTCACACTTATTGTGATGTCATAATGTGTAGAATCTGGATGAGGTCAACCTCTTGTGATGTCATAATGTAGAATGTGGGTAAGGCTACTTTCACACTAGCGTTCGATCGGATCCGTTCTGAACGGATCCGATCATATTAATGCAGACGGAGGCTCCGTTCAGTACGGATCCGTCTGCATTAATAACTTAGAAAAAATTCTAAGTGTGAAAGTAGCCTGAGCGGATCCGTTCAGACTTTCAATGTAAAGTCAATGGGGGACGGATCCGCTTGAAGATTGAGCCATATTGTGACATCTTCAAGCGGATCCGTTCCCATTGACTTACATTGTAAGTCTGAACGGATCCGCACGCCAGACTGATGCAGTCTGAGCGGACCCGCTCCATTCAGACTGCATCAGGGCTGGACGGAGGCGTTCTGGTCCGCTCGTGAGCTCCTTCAAACGGAGCTCACGAACGGACCTATGAACGCTAGTGTGAAAGTAGCCTAATACCGGCTCACACCCTGGCACCTGTGTCAGTCTTCGTCTGGCTCACGATGTGCTCACGAAAGCGACGCAGATTGGAGCTCGGTCAGGTGGAGGAGATTTTTCGCAAGCGATGGAAAGTGGAGGAAGTCGTCCCACACAAGAGACGACGAGTGGAAAGGGATGAGGTTGAGGATATGGAGGTCGGGGAACGGCAGTACCCCGACGATGTAGAGATGATGGATCTGGAAGAAAAATACGACTTTGACAGTGACGGGGACTGTATTATGAAGGATGTCAGCGCCCCCAAACAGTGAACCCCAAATTAAGGTGCAGGGATTTCTCATTGTGTTTCTTAATATTGTTACATCCTGGAATGCATGTACTTACTTTTTGTCTTTCTTCTCAAAGATCTGGCTGCAAAGAACATGGGAATCCTTCCTTGGAGATACCAAACTTCACCAGGGATGATTCATGGGAAGAAAAACATCTTGCAGACAAATATCTACACAGAAGTGCACAGCTGAACATCCACAGATCACAGACAAAAATTACAAAAAACTCTATATTTACAAAAAATATATCTTTCAATAAACATGTTTTTTCCCCCCTGTATTATTGGTTTTCAGTCTGTTGGGGGGGGGGGGGGGCTGATATGTAATTTTGCAGTTGTCCAGGGTCACTTCTTCCTAGGAGGATTCTAGTGTTTGTTCTGGGGAGGCGGTTAATTTGGTAAATCTCCGGGCCACTTCTTGCCTTTACGTGGTGTTTCAGGGGTCTGGTGTGGTCTATATATTACGTTTTGAGGTGTGTTTGAGCATTATATACTGGCATTACAGGGGTTGGGGAACTTTATGTACCTGCAACACTGGGGTGGAGATGATTTCATGCTGGCACTGCAGGGAAGGGGAGCATTATATACAGGCACTGAAGGGAAGGGGAGCATTATATACAGGCACTGAAGGGTGAGCGAGCATTATATACAGGCACTGCAGGGAAAGGGAGCATTATATATTGGGATAAAAGGCTAGGAGCATTATATACCGGCATGACAGGGGAAAGGATCATTATATACTGGCACTACAGGGGAAGCATTATATACTGGCAGTATGGGGACGACGGTGCAGCATTATACATACTGGCATTACAGGACCATTATATCACAGGGGGCATTACAGGGGTGATTATAATACTGGGGGCACTACAGGGGGTTATAACTGTCGGGTGATTAGAAACTGCAGGGGGAAGGACATTATAAATACCAGAGAGCACTATGGTGAAAATATTACTACTAGGGCTTCTGTGGGGACATCATTATCATTGAGCACAGTATGGAGGGTATTGCTATTGCAGTACTCCAGACCTGGGAGTACTTGCAATTGTTATATGTAATGGTATGTTTTGCATGTGATGCTAATAGTAAGGCTGTTAAAAGCCTGCATTTGTGGGAGGGGCGTCTGGTTATTTATCCCCCTACCTGCCGCTCAGCCAGGCGCCCGAGCCTCACGCATTCCTGCGGTATCGCGCTCCTTCCCCTCTGATCCGAGACCTTCCTTCCGGTTTCTGCATACACGCACCGCCGGAGTCTGAATCATCGCCCTCCTCTCCGGCCTTCCAGGTAATCGAGGCTCAGCTGGCGCCGTCCTAGCTGTGCCTCACGTCTGGGCTCGTGCCCCCTGGTGGTACAAGTCAGGTGCCGCTCTCCCCCAGCCTAGTTCCGATCGCTGGATTCCGGCTGCAGGGCCGGCAAGCTGCGTCCCGGTTCACTATTTTGCCGGTCACGTGCCGCGCAACTGGGGGTGCTAAGTAGTTTCACTTTGGGCAGACAGTGTTGTCCTCACATTTCGCCACCCATGCACTCTTCTAATCTTTTGTTTTGGCAAGTGTTAGCACAAGTAATTCAGGCATTGTTCTGGCTCTGTGATGCAGGCAGCGCGCCCACTCGGGGGGGGGGGGGGCGCAGTTTTTGAAACCATGTGCCCTCTTGATAGGCAGTGCACAAATAGAAAAAGAAAAAAAAAAGAGGGGAGAGGGGATAATAAAATTCCATCAATCGGGGGGGGGGGGGGGGGGGGGAACGATTCCCTTCAGTCAGTATGCCCTCGTCACTGCCTCAGCATCACATTGCCAGAATTTGCGCCGTGAAGTTGGTGATACATTACTGTTCAATTCAGCGGTTTTTCTATCTCACGCTGCTTCCGTCTCCGGATCCTCCCACTTTTTCGGGGTCCTCCGGATCATCCAGGGTTTCCGTGCCTTGTGGTTCACCCAGGGTGTCACGTCACTGGATCGCCCAGGTCGTCAGTGTTCCTGGATTGCCCAGGTTGTCAGTGTTCCTGGATCGCCCAGGTTGTCAGTGTTCCTGGATCGCCCAGGTTGTCAGTGTTCCTGGATCGCCCAGGTTGTCAGTGTTCCTGGATCGCCCAGGTTGTCAATGTTCCTGGATCGCCCAGGTTGTCAATGTTCCAGGATCGCCCAGGTTGTCAATGTTCCTGGATCGCCCAGGTTGTCAATGTTCCTGGATCGCCCAGGCTGTCAATGTCCCTGGATCGCCCAGGTTGTCAATGTTCCTGGATCGCCCAGGTTGTCAATGTTCCTGGATCGCCCAGGTTGTCAATGGTCCTGGATCGCCCAGGTTGTCAATGTTCCTGGATCGCCCAGGTTGTCAATGTTCCTGGATCGCCCAGGTTGTCAATGTTCCTGGATCGCCCAGGTTGTCAATGTTCCTGGATCGCCCAGGTTGTCAGTGTTCCTGGATCGCCCAGGTTGTCAGTGTTCCTGGATCGCCCAGGTTGTCAGTGTTCCTGGATCGCCCAGGTTGTCAGTGTTCCTGGATCGCCCAGGTTCTGTCTTTGTTTTCTAAGGGTTTTTACATCTGTTCTGATATCGGTTGTTCCTTCCTTTAGATTGGGCAGTTCTTATTTTTCCTTCCTCTCCTTCGTGTCATCTAGGAATTTCGAGGCAATTTCAGGTAAGTCGGCTCAGAGACGGTCACTGGGGCGGGGTCAACCGTCAGTTCGATACTCAAGTCCGTTCTTTTTCATTAGTTCCATTTAAACGATTGTTTTTTTTTTTTGGAGCCGTGTTTCCAAATCCGTCTGTATCCCGTCAGGTAGGTTCTTACGTTGGTCACTTTTTACACACTTTCAGTCTCACACTTTCTCTCGACCGCTCTCTCCGCATCGTCTGTGCTTCTTTCCGTTTTCAGGTAGGCATAAGTTCGCCTTTTTTTCTCAGGTCAACATGTCTCACATGTCCGATATGGATGACAACCTCTCCTTGCCAGGATCGGCCATCTCGGGGCATAATAGCTGCACATCTTTAAGGAGTTGGACAGTGCCAAAGTTGATCGCCGAGCTCAATCGCAGGGGGATTCGGCATCCCGCAACTGCCCGCAAGGCCGAATTATACCATCTCCTGATGACTACTCCGGGTTCGACAGCTGAGCAGTCCAATAACGACTCCATCCGGCTGGCACTAGCTCAGATCCAGTCGTCCATCGCCGGACTCGTTAGCTCAGTCACGGACATTCAGTCCAGGGTAGCGGTTTTAGAAACCAGGCCAGCTGCCTCACCGCAAAATCCAGGTTCGGCAGTCATTTCTGCCATTCCTCCGGACGTTGCAGGTAGGCCTTCTGCCACCCCCCAAATTGCTCCTTCCCATTTTGTGCCAGAACATATTAAGAAGGATATCCTGGCAGGCAAGGACGTCAATTTGGCATCCATTTTGATTGCCTCCCAGGATATTTCCGAAAACCAGGTAATTAACTGCGGAGAGGTTTCCGTGGTCTTGAAGGCCAAGGATGCTCGGCTAAATAGGAAATTGTCAGTTTCCGAATTCGTCCTGGCCTTCAGCCTCTACAGGGACGTGGTGTGCTCCGCCCAGCCTAATCGCAGGGAGGAGTTAGATACCTACTTGTACCGGATTGCGGATTTGGGGCACAAGTACGGCGGCTCGGCATTTTACGACTATCATCGTTCGTTTTCTGCCAAAGCCGCCGCAGCCCTGCATCAATTTCAGTTCATGTCCAACTGGGCAGACTTGGACATGGAGTTATTCTGCCGGCACTTTGCGGGTCTGAGGGCTCCTCTGTGCGCTATCTGCCAATCTATTTTTCATTCTACGGAATGGTGCCCCAATCCGGTACAAGATCCACAGTCAGCGCCCAATCCAGGTCCTTTCGGGTCCTCCAGGACTTCCTCCTCATTAGACAAGCTGGGCAGGCCAATTGTGTATCTCGGCAGTAGCCAGGTGTGCAACAATTTTAATGCCAAGGGCTGCGCCTTCAATGCGTGCCGAGCACTGCACATTTGCTCTCTTTGTTTTCGGGCTCACCCTCGTCCTTCCTGTCCCAGGAAGTCAGCCAGGGACTCCTGACTAGCCGACCTCAACTTGGAGTTACTGGCTGCACCCCTGCAGGGCCATCCAGATCGTCCCTTTGTCGCCTTCTTATTGGATGGGTGCAGAGAGGGGTTTCACACCGGCATTGTCACGCGCCCACAGGGCTGATGGATGGGCCCCAATCTGCTATCCGCCTCCAGTGACCCTGAGGCGGTGACCACCCTCATTCAAGCAGAGGTCGATAAGGGGTTCGTCATTGGTCCCTTCCTAAAGATTCCGTTCCAGTCGTGGCGCATAAATCCTATCGGCCTTGTCACAAAACTATCATCCAATAAAAAACGTCTCATTTACGACCTCTCCGCGCCTCATATGTCCTCCATTCCCAGTCTCAATTCACTCATTCCCTCTGAGGAATATTCCATGCAGTATTCTTCAGTTGACGAGGCCATCCAGTATATTCTTCAAGCAGGTGTCGGGGCTTGGCTAGGCCAAGGTAGATATTGCCGATGCTTTCAAGCTGCTTCCAATACACCCGCAGCTTTGGAAGTACTACGGCATCAAGTGGGCAGATAAATTTTACTTTGCCAACCGGCTTACTTTTGGGTCCAAGAGCAGCCCTTGGCTTTTTGAACAACTTGCCAAAGCCCTGCACTGGATTCTCATCCATCACGGTGGCTTATCCATGGTCGTCCACTACTTGGACGACTTCCTTCTCATTGAAAGGCCCAGTCAGGTCCCTTCCATTCCCCATTCACTTCTGGATATTTTTTCCCGTCTCCAGGTTCCCGTGGCCTACGGCCAAGACTGAGGGTCCGGCCACCAAGGTCACCTTCCTGGGCATCATTTTAGATACCAGTCAAAATGGAGGCTAGCCTCCCCAGCGAGAAGTTGCTCAGGATCCGCTCAGCCTATTTCCCGGCGGTTCAGTCTCACTCTCTGACCAGGGCGGAGCTCCAATCCTTGCTGGGGATGCTTAACTTCGCCTCCAGAATTATGCCTCAAGGCAGGGCCTTCCTTTCCAGGTTATTATGTCTCCTGCCCTCTGCCCCAGAGCAGGATTCTGTCGTCCATTCTGGACAGCCAGGCCATTGCAGATCTCGACATGTGGAGTAGTTTTCTCTCTGACTGGAATGGCATTTCTTTGTTCATTCCGCGGTGGGAATTCCTCTTCCCCCATGGTTTTCTCCGACGCCGCTGGTTCCTCCGGATTCGCTGCCATTTTCAGGTCTCATTGGCTGGCTGCCGGATGGCCGCCTAGAATTAGCCTCAGACTCAGCAGCTCTAAAATCCTCCCCCCTTTTGGAACTGTATCCCATCGTGGCGGCTGCTCAGGTCTGGGGTCACCATTGGTCCTAACACTTCTGTGACGTTCATTACGGATAGTCAGACCTTGGTGGACATCGTCAACAAGGGCAGGGCCCAGTCCCCCAGGATCATGGCGTTGTTGCGCAAGTTAGTGTGGTTATCCCTCCACCACAATTTTCACATGCGCTGCGTACACATTTCAGGCGAACAGAATAGGGCCGCGGACGCTCTTTCCCGTGCTAATTTAGCGGTTTTCTTTCAGGAAATGCCCGACGCGGATCAGTCGGGCACGCCGGTGCCCCAATTCAGCACTCTTGTCCTGGCTTAGATTCGCTCTTAGAGGAGGCCAAGGGTCTGGTCGCAAAATCGTTGTCACGCAATACGGCGAGGAATTATCAGGCTGGCCTAAGAGCTTTTGACAAATTCTCTAAGAGTCATCCGAGGGGTCAACACTCCGAAACCTCTTACATCATGGCCTTCTTGGCCTATTGTCACTCACATCTCTCTCTGTCATATAGTACCATCAGACTTTATTTAGCCGGAATTCAACATCACGCTATGCTGGCCACCCCTCATCACAGGTCCTTTTTTTCCATTCAAGCTATTAAAGCCACCCTTCGGGGTATTCAAAAGGAGGGGAAGGGGTCTGTGAGCCATAGGCAACCAGTGTCCAGTAAATTGTTCAGGGATCTCTCCTCGTCATTGGATGGTCATCCTTTTGGGCCCTCCACTAGCCTGATTTTGAAAGCGGCCATGTATCTCACCTTTTATGGGTTCCTCCGGCCCGGAGAGGTTCTGGCCGGTCCAAATCGTCATAACCATCCTCTGAAGCAGCATCTGTTATGGGGCCAGGGCCATTACACTCTCCTGCTACCCTCCACCAAAACCAATCAGACGGTCCCCCTTCTGAGGTTAAATTCTACCCAACGTTGAACGATTGGTGCCCAGTTCAAGTGCTGCATCAACTGCTAGCTCTCATCCGAGGTTCATCACCAGATAGCCCACTCCTGCCACAGGCAGGCAAGCCTCTCAGCACCTCTCAGTTTATATCTTACATCCGTGCCCTCGCCCAGGGACTAGGCTATGACCCCAAGGTAATTTCGGGGCACTCATTCCGCATAGGGGCGGCCTCCGCTGCTTCTCGGCATCAGGTGCCAGCCCACGTCATCCGGTCCATGGGGCGGTGGCGGTCCTCCTGCTTTACCAGGTATATACCCAATCCTCAAGTAGAGATATCTCGTGCCTTTCGATCTCTGGCTTTGTAATTTGTAATAAAGTATTGTACCTAACTGATGTTTTTTGCCCCCTTTTTCACTTGTGTACCCGCGCCCGTGGCTCCCGACACAATTCAGCCACTATGTTCAGGGCAGGTTTCTCTGCGTACGCCAACGTTGTCCTAGCCCTGACCATAAATAGTAAGGCTGTTAACAGCCTGCATTTGTGGGAGGGGCGTCTGGCTATTTATCCCCCTACCTGCCGCTCAGCCAGGCGCCCGAGCCTCACGCCCCTCCCTCCCGCCCTTTTTCTCAAGCTTCCATCAGATATGCCCCCTTTTTTCACTGGTGTACCCGCGCCCGTGGCTCCCGGCACAATTCAGCCACTATGTTCTGGGCAGGTTTCTCTGCGTACGCCGACGTTGTCCTAGCCCTGACCATAAATGTAAATACAACAGCATGGTAGGAGTGGGCTGGTCCTGCATCCTGCCAGGAGGGGGAGTCCTAGTTTCTAAAAAAACAAATATATTCGATATGGTGCTATATATTAGTTTTTTAGAATATTCATAATACATCAAGAATATATAGCGAATATTCGAAAAAAACGAATGTAGAGCAATTTAGCTAATATAGTACTATAATTTTTTTTATAGTTGTAATTTTTTTCCAATCTGATCTTTAGAGGAGAAAAAAATTACAATTATTAGACAAAGATTATAGCACTATACTAGCTAAATTGCTCTACATTTGTTTTTTCGAATATTTGCTATATTGCTATATAGTCTTGTTTTAGAATATTTGTATATATATTTTTCACTACGGGAACACCTGGGAGTTAGAATATACCATCAGATCTTAGTTTTCACGATCCCACTGAGATCGTGAAAACTCAGATCACATTGTATATTCTAACCCCCAGGCAAGCGTCCCCGTCACCATGGGAATGCCTGGGGGTTAGAATATACCATCGGATCTGAGTTTTCAGGGACGCTTGTCGGGGAGGAGTATGCCGAAGTGGAACAACTGTACAGATTGAAAAAAAAAAGACGAATATTCTAAAAAACTTATATATTCGATATAGTGTCTTATTGGTCCACAAGCAAGAAGCAGGGAGGAATCATGTTTTCAGATGTTAAAAAATGACGAATATTCAATATAACGAATATATAGCACTATATTCGAAATATTCGCGAATTCTCAAAGTTGAGATGATCGGGATAAATATTCGTAAAATTCAAATATTCGCACTCAACACTATATACTGGCACTATAGGGGTGGGGAGCATTATATACTGGCATGACAGGGGAAAGGAGCATTATATGCTGGCACGACAGTGGAAGCATTATATAATGGCATTATTGGGGTGATTGTGCAGCATTATGCATACTGGCACTACAGAGGCATTATAATACAGAGGGAACTAAAGGACTATTACATCAAACAGGGCATTACAGGGGTCATTATAATACTGGGGGCACTACACGGGGTTATAATTGTGGGGCCATCAGAAACTGCAGGGGAGATTACATTATAAATACCAGGGAACACTATGGTGGAATTATTACTACTATGGCTCCTGTGGGGGGCATGATTGTAATTGGGCATAGTATGGAGGGCATTGCTATTGCAGTACCCCAGAGCTGGCAGTATCTGAAATTGTGATATGTAATGTTAGATTAACATCACATGGCAAAACCTAAGTACAACAGCATGGTAGAGTGGGCTGGTCCTGCTCCCTGCCAGGAGGGGGAGTCCTAGTCCAGACAGAGTGGAGGAAGAAAACACATGCTTGAGCTCCTTCTCCAAGGGTCCTTTTCCAGATCTTCTGTGAGACCACCACTTCAAAGAGATTCAGAAAACCACTTCAATCTTAGCTACAGAGCGGTTAGTCAGCAAAGTGACCAGCAACCACAGCTTTACAGATCCTGCTGCAGGTGAGGAAATACAGTTCAGACTCCCATCACCTAAACAAATCCCAGCCTGCCTTATGCAGTGGACATCTATCTCCACAAGTACCAGCATACTGCCTCCTGATGAAGCCAGCTCAATGGTGAAACGTGCTCAAGGACTTTTATTTCTTTAATGTGTGGATCAGACCATCCCCATTACGGGTCTACATTGATTATATATTACATGTCTGTCTAAATATTTCTATTATGTATATACACTGATTGCATATTGCTTGTCTGTTACACTTTAGCCACCTGTTTTATTATCAGGTATATGTGGGAAGCAGAGGCGTAGCTAAAGGCTCATGGGCCCTGGTGCAAGAGTTCAGCTTGGGCCCCCCTTCACTCAGCGCTGGTGGACCTAGCTTTTCTGCTGCCCAAGGCAAATATTAAAATACCCCCCTTTCCCTCCAGTCCTACTGTTAAAGTAGTTGTCCTCTTTTTACTACCGATGAGCTATCCTCAGGATAGGTCATCAATATCAGATCCGTCGAGGTCCTCCGGCACCCCCGACGATCAGCTATTTGAAGAGAGGGCAGCGCTCATATGAGAGCTGCTTTCTCTGTTCTGTTCACCTTCTCGCTGTAGCATTTGCAGTGATGAGCAGGTTAACAGAGCAGAGAAGGCAGCGCTCATACAAAAAAAAAAAAAAATGACAACCCTTTTAAAGACATACTTGGAAACCATTGCATACAGCGTTACAGAACATACAGGGTAATACAGCGCCACATATGTATCTCTTACATCCAGTGACTTCTCTCTGATATAGATATTCTCTTTCCACTTTTTCTCCTGTCAGACCAGACCACCATGGTGACTTCTTTCAGCTGCGCCTCGTCTCTACAGAGTTTAAGAAACAGACATCTTAACCCCTTAAGGACTCAGCCCTATTTCACCTTAAGGACTTGGCCATTTTTTGCTAATCTGACCAGTGTCAGTTTATGTAGTGATAACTTTAAAACGCTTTTACTTATACAGGCAATTCTGAGATTGTTTTTTTTGTCACATATTTTACTTCATAACACTGGTAAAATAGAGTATAAAAAATTATTTTTATTTATAAAAAAATAAAAAATTTCCCAAAATTTTGGAAAAATTTGTAAATTTCCAAGTTTCAATTTCTCTACTTCTATAATACATAGTAATACCTCCAAAAATAGCTATTAGTTTACATTCCCCGTATGTCTACTTTATGTTTGGATCATTTTGGGAATGCCATTTAATTTTTTGGGGACATTACAAGGCTTAAAAGTTTAGATGCAAATCTTGAGAATTTTCTGAAATCTTCAAAAACCCACTTTTTAGGGACCACTTCAGGTCTGAAGTCACTTTGTGAGGCTTACATAATAGAAACCACCCAAAAGTGACCCCATTCTAGAAACTACACCCCTCAAGGTATTCAAAACTGATTTTACAAACATTATTGACCCTTTAGGTGTTCCCCAAGAGTTGATGGCAAATGGAGATGAAATTTCAGAATTTGAATTTTTTTACAAATTTTCCATTTTAATCCATTTTTTCCACTAACAAAGCAAGGGTTAACAGCCAAACAAAACTCTATATTTATTGCCCTGACTCTGCGGTTTACAGAAACACCCGGTATGTGGTCGTACACCCCTCTATGGCCCAACGTCAGGGCGTAGAGGGAAAGAAATGCCGTGTGGTTTATTTACACCATGTCCCATTTGAAACCCCCTGATGCACCATTAGAGTAGAAACTCCAAAAACGTTACCCCATTTTGGAAACTACGGGATAAGGTGGCGTTTTTTTTGGTACTATTTTAGGGTAAATATGATTTTTGGTTGCTCTATATAACACTTTTTAAGGCAAAGTAACAAAAAAATAAGAAATTCTGAAATTTCATCTCCATTTGCCATTGACTCTTGTGGAACACTTAAAGGGTTAACAAAGTTTGTAAAATCAGTTTTGAATACCTTGAGGGGTGTAGTTTCTTAAATGGGGTCACTTTTTGGAGTTTCTACTCTAGGGGTGCATCAGGGGAGCTTCAAATGGGACATGGTGTCAAAAAACAAGTCCAGCAAAAACTGCTTTCCAAAATCCATATGGCATTCCTTTCCTTCTGCGCCCTATTGTGTGCCCGTACAGAGGTTTACGACCACATATGGGGTGTTTCTGTAAACTAAAGAATCAGGGCAATAAATACAGAGTTTTGTTTGGCTGTTAACCCTTGCTTTGTTACGGGAAAAAATGGATTAAAATGGAAAAGTTGCCAAAAAATACCAGTTTTGGCACCGTTTTTATTTTTTATTATTTACAACGTTCATCTGACAGATTAGATCATGTACTATTTTTATAGAGCAGGTTGTTACGGACGCAGGGATACCTAATATGTATACTTTTTGAAATTTATTTAAGTTTTACACAATAATATCATTTTTGAAATAAAAAAAATCATTTTAGTGTCTCTATAGTCTGAGAGCCATAGTTTTTTAAATTTTTGGGCGATTGTCTTAGTTTACGTTGTTTACCTGAGGGGTTAGATCATGTGATATTTTTATAGAGCAGGTTCTTACAGACACATCAATACCTAATATGTGTACCTTTTTTTTATTTATTAAGGTTTTACACAATAATATAATTTTTTAAACAAAAAAAACTTGTTTTAGTGTTTCCTTATTCTGAGACGGTTTGAATGGTACTATTTTAGCATACATACGACTTTTTAATCACTTTTATTACCTTTTTTTGGAAGTAAGGTGAGCAAAATTTCAATTTCATCATAGTTTTTATTTTTTATTGCGTCCACCGTGCGGGAAATGTAACATGACCGTTTTATAGATCGGGTCGTTACGGACGCGTTGATATGTAACATGTGTAGGGAATTTTATTATTTTAATTTTTAATCAGGGATATATATGTTTTTTTTATTTTTACATTTTTTTTCACTTTTTTCACTTTTTTTCACCCAGACCCACTTTGTTCTTGAAGATCCAGTGGGTCTGATGTCTGTATAATACAGTACAGTACACTATATAGTGTACTGCACTGTATTTCACTCAAACTTTGTCTGAACAGATCTCTGCCTTTAGCACAGATCTGTTCAGCACCATGGACAGCAGGATGCCTGAGAAGGCGTCCTGTTGCCATGGGAACCTTCCCCGTCTGCCACAACTGAGCAGATGGGGAAGGGGAGGGAGGAGGGCTCACCCTCTTTGTGACCCCATCCTGTCCCTCTGTGACCCAAACGGAGCACGACATGGAAGGGGTTAAAACGGCAGACATATGCACAGATGACTGCCATTTGAATCGAATTGTCAGCAATGAGCTGACACTCTGATTCAACCGCTCGGTCATCCTGAAAATAAATGGACGGAAGATCGCGCACCCGCCCCCCACACTGCCGCCCGCCTCCCGCACCGCCCGCAATCCTCCCCCCCCCCCCCCGCTGCGCTCGCAGGCACAAAAACACAGAGGGTTGCAGGGGGGGAGTAAACTTTTAAAAATATGGGCACTTTGAGGTTTCTGATCCCTGCGGTCACGGGCCGCAGGGATCAGAAACTTGCATAAGCGCTAAAAAACGCAGGTCTGAATTGACCTGCGGTTTGTAGCGATTGGCGATGCGGGGGGGTCACAAGACCATCGTCACAGGGTGCCTGCTGAATGATTCCAACAGGCACCCTGTTCCGACAGTGCGGCAGTGATCTAAACTACACAGGACGTACCGGTACGCCCTGGGTTCTTAAGGACTCGGGAAACAGGGCGTACCGGTACATCCGAAGTCCTTAAGGTGTTAATTTCCTATTTTTCCATCCTCCTCTTCACCTTCTCAACACCCCATCCTGCCACCCCCAATACTGTGCCCACTGTGCTTCCCAATACTTTCCTGCAGAAACAGTCCCCCTGAAATTACTGGTACCACACATATAGTGCGTCAGTATAAAAACACCCCTTTATATTGTGCGCTAGTACCATAAAATCCTCCCTTCCTTTCAGATCAGACACCCATATAAAACCCTAAATGAGATCCCCCATCTCAGACCAAACCCCCTTTAGACCTCTATGTCAGACCCCATATAAGACCCCAGTTTTAGACCTCAGATCAGACCCCTATTAAACCTCCATGTAAGATCCCGACCCAATATCAGACCTCAGATAATACCCCCATTAGACCTCCAGACCCCCATATAAGATCCTCCAGATCCCCCATAGACCACTCCAGACCCCCATTAGACCTCTCCAGACCCCCAGTGAGACCTCTCCAGACCCCCCTATTAGACTTCCATATAAGACGTTAGATCAGACTGTAAATTAATAAAGTAACTTACCTCTCCTGCCTAGAGTTGAGCGGACAACTTGAAGTCAATGGGGACCCGAACTTTGGAGCACTAAAATGGCTCTAAAAAAGTCATGGAAAGGGCTAGAGGGATGCAAATGGCAGAAAAATGTGGTTAAGAGCATGGCAAGTGCTCTGCAAACAAATGTGAATAGAGAAAAGATTTAAAATAACATAAAATACGTAAAAATAAAAAATAATAATCTTGATCTTGGAGGAGAATGTCCATATGGAGTAAGAGGTTGAGGAGGCGGTAGATGTTGGGGTGTAGGTGGAAGCGGCGGTGGAGGATGAGGAGGTAGCCTACACTGCTTTTTGGTTTTATTTTTAAATTTTTTTTTGTTTAAATTAGGGTACACCCCAAATCATTGGGAAACATAACATGTTATAACCCCCTCCAGCCGTGATAAACCAATGTACAGACAATACACTGGCTGCATGGCAGGCCAGCACCTCCAAGGCATAAATGGCAAGCTCAGGCCATATGCCCAATTTGTAGACCCAGAAGTTGAAGGGGGCAGACCGATCAGTTAGTACGTGTAGGCGTGTGCACACATACTGCTCCACCATGTCGCACATCCCTGTGATGTCCACGATCCAATTGAATATCTGCTCTATCAACTTTCGATGTTCTTTTCTGCGCCTACCATGTTGATCATGGTTAGCGACGAATCAGGGTTCCACGCAGGAGAAGGAGCATGAGAAAGGGAGACCACATCCAAGGGGGGGTCAATGGCTGCAATGTGATCAAGCTGAAATGTGGGACAAATTATTGAAGCCGAAGCTTCCAAGTAAAGGAGGGGGCGCGCGGCAATTACCCACTCCTGACTCGGGGAGATAGTGACGATATATAACAATACAGGACTCTTAGGATGCCCTGTTATTGGAATGATTATCCACATCCAAGGGAGGTCAATGGCTGTCAATGTGATCGAGTGAAAATATCGGACAAGTTATTAAAGCAGATGGATCGTATGAAAGGGCAAGTTAAAGACAAATTTTTGAAATTCAAGTTCCTGTCACCTATGCAGAGCAGGGGTTTTTCATCGCCACAAATGGGTTAATGTCACCCACCAATGGAAAAGATGATTTCAAAAAATTTCGGTCCCTGTCAACTAGGTAGACCAGGGGTATATCACAGCCAAAAATTGGTGAATGTCACCCAACTATGTAACAGAAAAATTTGTGAAATTTGTTTACCTGTCTACTAAGTAAAGCAGGGGTATATCCCAGGCAAAAATTTGTGAATTTTAACCGAAAATGTAACAGACAAATTTGTGAAATTTGTTTACCTGTCTAGTAAGTAGAGCAGGGGTATATCACAGCCAAAAATTGGTGAATTTCAACTAAAAATGTAACAGACAAATTAGTGAAATGACATAAAATAAAAATACGTACAAATTTTAATAAATTATATTGATGTGTGAGGTGGAGGTCTATATGGAGTAGGAGGTTGAGGAGTCAGTGGACGTAACAGTGTAGGTGGAAGCGGCGGTGGAGGAGGACGAAGTAGCCAACACTGCTTTTTTTATTTAAAAAAATTTAGAGTACACACCAAAAGAGTAGGAAATATCAAAAATACAACAATGAGCAATTGCATAGTAGTATAACAATGGCTGGGTAAGGCCGGTATACATGTCTATTCTGCACAAGGTATGGACAAGTCCTGTGGGATCCATGCCTGGTTCATTTTAATAAACGTGAGCTTGTCCAAATTGGCTGTGGACAGGATTGTCTGTGATAACGCCGCCTGCCGTGCTAAACACACGTTCAGATAATACACTGGCTGCAGGGCAGGCCAGCACCTCCAAGGCATAAAGGGGAAAGTTCAGGCCATGTGCCCAATTTGGAGACCCAGAAGTTGAAGGGGGAAGACCCGTCATTCAGTACGTGTAGGCATGTGCACACATACTGCTCCATCATGTTGGTGAAATGCTGCCTCATGCTAAGACGTTCCATATCAGCTGGTGGTGCTGGTTGTTGTGGCGTGCTGACAAAGCTTTTCCACATTTCGGCCATGCTAACTCTGCCTTCTGAGGTGCTGGTGGTGCCCCAGCTGCGTTGGCGACCTCTTCCTCCTCCTCTGCCTTGTGCTTTCACTGTGCCCCCGCTGTCAGGTGGGAATGCCACCAGCATTGCGTCTACCAGCGTGCACTTGTACTCGAGCATCTTATGATCACGCTCCAGTGACGGAATTAAGGACGTTATGTTGTCCTTGTAACGGGGATCCAGCAGCGTGGCCACCAAGTAATCAGCATAAGTTAGAATGCGGGAAATTAGGCGGTCATTGCGGAGACATTGCAGCATGTAATCGCTCATGAGTGCAAGGCTGCCCAGAGGCAACGACAAGCTGTCCTCTGTGGGAGGTGTGTCTTCTGTGTCCTCTGTATCCCTCCAGCCACGCACCAGTGATGGCCATGAGCTGGTTTGAGTGCCACCCTGCTGTGAACACAGTTCCTAGTCCTCCATTTTCATCTCCTCCTCCTCATCCTTCACCTCATCATCCTCCAGAACTGTGCCCTGGCTGGACAATTGTGTACCTGGCGTTTGTGGGTGCAGGACCCCACCCTCGGCGCCACTGGGGAATGACTGATCGTTAACCCTATGAAATGATCCCTCTTTCTCCTCCTGTGCCACATCCTCTTCCATCAACGCCAGAATTGTTTTTTCAAGGAGCCATAGAAGTGGGATAGTAACGCTGAGAATGACATTATCGGCACTGGTTATGTTGGTGGAGTACTCGAAACAGCGCAATAAGGAACACAGGTCTTGCATGGAGGCCCACCCGTGCGTGCTGCAGCTAAAACTCCACTGTCACCTGCTGCTGCTCGCACAGTCTGGCCAGCATGTGCAAGGTGGAGTTCCACCTTGTGGGCACATCGCATATGAGACGATGTGGTTGTGCAGGGAAGGGATGGCTCGTCTGGAAAACTAGTGGCGGCTGGGCACGACGTACTGTGGACAGCAACCGCCATAAGGCTTTTAAAACTCTCCATCTCCGCTAGACAGAATTACAGCATTTCAAAGGCCAGTAATTTTGAAATGCTGGCATTAAGGGCCAGGGATCGCAGGTAAATGGGGGGTACTTCCTCTTTCTCTCCAGTGTTTGGGAGATGGAGAGCTGAATGCTTCCGTGGGACATTGCGGAGATGCTTGGTGACCCAGGTGGTGGTGTTGCTGGCAGATTTTTGCGGGGTGGCAGGTGGCACTGTTACTCCAGAGGTGGATGTGGAAAGAGAGGTTCTGCTTCGGCGCAAAATCTCCGGTGGAGACGGTCTTAATGGATGAAATTCTTCTTATTTAATGGAAACAACGCGTTTCGGGGATTAAAACTTCCCCTTAATCAGGTTTCATAATAATACAATAAATACAATACATAAGTGGGTATTTATAGATAAAACACACAAGAAAACCGCCAAAAGGATGCACCTGGGAGACGCCCCCTGGAGGAGGGGCTGCCCCCAGGTGTCATCCAAATGGCAGAATAAGTTCTACAAATCAAATCGCTTCTATGAGTGTGGGGTAGGTTCTATTGTTTGAACACACATGGTCGCACATAAATTTATAAAAACACCATTGTGGGTTATAAAACGGCTCAAAGTACTTCTGAGTATGTGTACACCTATCTGTCATGTGACCGCAAAGATAAGCGGTCACATGACCCGGAGAGCCAGAAGAGAAAGTGTCCTCTAATGATCGGCCCTCTCCCATGTGGAAGGGCAGGGGGAGAGGCCAATCACAGTGGGTTATTACCAGTGGCGACTCTAGGAACAATATATAGGGGGGGCACAAAGATACCACAGTCAAAAATGGGGGGGCACAAACAAAATAAGTATATATCAATAAGATTACAAAATACGAGAGAATTGCGGTATGCAGGGATACAGTTATAATAAAGCAATTTACTTACAAAAGAAGCTATTCAGTCGTCTGCAGTGCCGTCCTCTGCTTGCTTCCACGGATTCTTTCCCCTTCTTTCTGTCTCTCGTCAGTGCACAGGCGCACTGTTATGGTGGATCTGTGGAAGACACACTGTTATGGGGGCATCTGTGGATGACACATTATGCCTCTCATTAGCCCTCATTATGCCTCTCATATCAGCCCCCATATCAGCCCTTATGCCTCATTAGCCCCCATATCAGCCCTTATGCCTCATTAGCCCCCATTATGCCTCTTATTAGCCCCATTATGCCTCCAATTAGCCCCCATATGCCTCCAATTAGCCCCCATATGCCTCCTATTAGCCCCATATGCCTCCAATTAGCCCCATATGCCTCCAATTAGCCCCCATATGCCTCCAATTAGCCCCCATATGCCTCCAATTAGCCCCCATATGCCTCCTATTAGCCCCATATGCCTCCTATTAGCCCCATATGCCTCCAATTAGACCCCATATGCCTCCAATTAGCCCCCATATGCCTCCTATTAGCCCCAATATGCCTCATATTAGCCCCCATATGCCTCCTATTAGCCCCATATGCCTCCTATTAGCCCCCATATGCCTCCTATTAGCCCCATATACCTCCTATTAGCCCCATATGCCTCCTATTAGCCCCATATGCCTCCTATTAGCCCCATATGCCTCCTATTAGCCCCATATGCCTCCTATTAGCCCCCATATGCCTCCAATTAGCCCCATATGCCTCCTATTAGCCCCCATATGCCTCCTATTAGCCCCCATATGCCTCCAATTAGCCCCATATGCCTCCAATTAGCCCCCATATGCCTCCAATTAGCCCCCATATGCCTCCTATTAGCCCCCATATGCCTCCTATTAGCCCCCATATGCCTCATATTAGCCCCATATGCCTCCTATTAGCCCCCATATGCCTCCTATTAGCCCCCATATGCCTCATATTAGCCCCATATGCCTCCTATTAGCCCCATATGCCTCCTATTAGCCCCATATGCCTCCTATTAGCCCCCATATGCCTCCAATTAGCCCCATATGCCTCCAATTAGCCCCATATGCCTCCAATTAGCCCCCATATGCCTCCAATTAGCCCCCATATGCCTCCTATTAGCCCCCATATGCCTCCTATTAGCCCCCATATGCCTCCTATTAGCCCCCATATGCCTCCTATTAGCCCCATTATGCCTCATATTAGCCCCCATATGCCTCATATTAGCCCCATATGCCTCCTATTAGCCCCATATGCCTCCTATTAGCCCCATATGCCTCCTATTAGCCCCATATGCCTCCTATTAGCCCCAAATATGCCTCCAATTAGCCCCCAAATATGCCTCCAATTAGCCCCCATATGCCTCCAAATGCCCCCATATGCCTCCAATTAGCCCCCAAATATGCCTCCAATTAGCCCCCATATGCCTCCAAATGCCCCATATGCCTCCAATTAGCCCCCATAATGCCCCCAGCAGCCACATTTTCTATAAAATAAAAAATAAAAACACTTACCTCTCCTGCTCCTGGACGGACGCCGCCTGCCATTTTCTCCTCAGTCGACTGTGCTCTAAACTGGCGCGCACAGCGTGAGGTCACAGAGCGACCTTACGCTGTGTGCAGCCCTGCACAGCCGACAGCCGAGGACCAGGAAGTGGTGAGTACAGAGCGTTCACCACTTCCTGGTCCTTCGGTACTAATGAGCGCTTCCATAATGGAAGCGCTCATTAGTATTCACTCTGGGGAATCAGCGGGGGGGCACCCGGGGGGGCAAGGGACAACATAGGGGGGGGCAATTGCCCCCCCTCGCCCCCCTCTAGCGACGCCACTAGTTATTACCCACAGGTTGTCATACGCTCATTTGCCAAACAGACACCGGCGGTGGCAGTAGGTAATTGCGCCTGCGTGTGACGTGGAAGTCACGTGATCGCAACTATGCGGTCACGTGATCCGTTGTCTTGGAAGCGAGAATGCTGATGATCGTGAGCCACAGTTCTAGAAGATCGAGTTCATAGGTAGCTTAGTCAGGTTTGTCAGAAGATTCGCTGATGCGAATGTGCAACTACATATATGCACACTGCTGACTTAGAATGGCATGAAAATGGTTTAAATTTTATATTAGATACTAAAAGATAAAAATGAAGATAAAATATTATATAAAAAATTATTGTAGAAAATATATAATAAATAAAAATATTATGCTGCTCTTCTTGTCTAGTACTGATCTCCTACTATGTGCTAGAAAGGAGTGGCCAATATGGGGGGGGGGGAGCGGGTACACAAAGGGATATTGTATACCATATCGAATAATTGTACAGAAAAGATATTGGGTGTGAGCTATATGGGTAGGAGCGTATGAAAAGGGGCGTGTCCCGTTACTGGTGTTTATTTATATATTTTTTTAAAAGTAGGATGAGGAATATAGGGTATCGGATAATTTGACTTTACAGATTGATTTCGAAGGCCTCATTGAGACCATAGGGATTGAGGCAGTTTAGTTTAAAAATCCAATACATCTTACGGCGTCTGATGTACTGGACGTCCTTTTGGAGATGGATCAGAATTTGTTCAATTGGTGTTACGGAAAAACCGACAATGCTGCCGTCATGACGTTCGGCCGCGTGTCTGGACACGCTATGTTTCATATATTTATTTTTTATATTATATCGATGCTTATTAAATCTGCTGCGCAGGGTCTGGATGGTACGACCTACATATTGCAGATGACATGGGCACTCGAGCAGGTATATTACGTAATTAGAATTAGAGGTTAGATGGTGTGGGATTAAGAAGGAATCCCCAGGAGTTCGACTATGAAAGGATGATCTTTGGTAAAGACCGTCTCCACCGGTGATTTTGCTCCGAAGCAGAACCCCTCTCTTTCCACTAAAAATATCTTTTGAGGGACTGGACATCCATCCTATCCAGAAGAATACACAGTCTGCGGCTGCAGTCCCGGTCCAAAGGCCTTACCTATATAAGTTTACAGTAGGGTTGTGCCTATATTAGCACAACCCCAGAAGGTGAGCCTTCACATTCCTCACCATATCTTTTTATTTGCATGAACATACTACCCTATTGTGCTCCCCCTTTTTTTACCTTTCTCTATTCCCCCCATTTCTTGAGGGGAATCTAGATTTTTTTCCATTATCTAAGACTCCAGAGGTGGATGAAGAGGCCGAGACTGCAGCAGAAGAGGAAGCAGGAGGAGCCAGAGACCTTTCTTGGTTTTTGAGGTGTCTACTCTACTGCAGCTCGTGCTTTGCACTTGGATGCCTGGTCATGCAGGTTGTGCTCAGGTTGAGAACGTTTATGCCTCGCTTCAGGCTCTGATTGCACAGCGTGCAAACCACTCGTGTCTTGTCGTCAGCACATTATCTGAAGTACTGCCACGCCAGGGAACTCCTTGGAGCTGGCTTTGGTGTGCTCGGTCCTTTGATGCGTTGGGCAGTAGCTTTGCACCCTGCTCCCTCTTCTGCTGTGCTGGTGGCTCTGTGCGACCACCGCCTCTTCCTCCGAACTACACCGGTCACTCGCATGACCTTGATTCCATGTGGGGTCAAGGACCTCATCATCCTCCACATCATCTTCCACCCAGTCCTCTCGCCTGCCCTCCTTGTCGGTCTGCACACTGCAGAAAGCCCCAGCAGTTGGGCATCGGTGCACTCAATCCCTTCCACATCTGGGGCAGGGCTATGTGGATAGCCCTGGGAAACCCTGCTAGCAGAGTCATCAAAAAGCAGAAGAGACTGCTGCATGACGGGCCTCAGACTGCTTGGCTGATTTGCAAGGGGGTGAGGTGAAAGACTGATGGACATCGGCTGCAGGTGCCAACTCTGATCTTTTAGCAGGAGACTGGGTGGGAGACAATGTGAAGGAACTGGAGGCACTGTCAGCAACCCAATCTACTATCGCTTGTACTTGTTCTGGCCTCACCATTCGTAGAGCCTTATTAGGCCCAACCAAATAAAGCTGAAGGTTCTGTCGCCTACTCGCACCTGAAGGAGGGGTTTCACTTGTGCGTGTAGCTGGCACAGATCGACCACGTCCTCTCCCTGCAAAAGGAGCTCCACCAGCAGCACCACGACAGGGGCCACGTCCCTTATTCGACGCTCTCCTCATACTCTGCAAATTCATGATCTTGCCAACAATGGGTGTTTTTTTAATAACAGAAAATAACATCAGTATCTAATGCGTGTATTTCATACTGACAGATGCAGCAAAGGCTGCAAATTTTGTATTTTTCCCAAATTGGGTGTTTTTTTTAATAACAGAATATAACAGCAGTATCTAACGCTTGAATTTCACACTGACAGATGCAGCAAGGTCTGTAAAATTTAGTTTTTTGCCCAAAAAGGGTGTTTTTTCAAACCCAGAAAATTATTGCAGTCTTTCAAGCTTGTATTTAACAATGACAGATGCAGCAAATGTTGCAAATTTAGTATTTTGCCCAAAATGAGTGTTTTTTTTTTATTAACAGTACACTCACCTAAAGAATTATTAGGAACACCTGTTCTATTTCTCATTAATGCGATTATCTAGTCAACCAATCACATGGCAGTTGCTTCAATGCATGTAGGGTTGTGGTCCTGGTCAAGACAATCTCCTGAACTCCAAACTGAATGTCAGAATGGCAAAGAAAGGTGGGCTACAACAGCAAAAGACCCCACCGGGTACCACTCATCTCCACTGCAAATAGGAAAAAGAGGCTACAATTTGCACGAGCTCACCAAAATTGGACTGTTGAAGACTAGAAAAATGTTGCCTGGTCTGATGAGTCTCGATTTCTGTTGAGACATTCAAATGGTAGAGTCCAAATTTGGCGTAAACAGAATGAGAACATGTATCCATCATGCCTTGTTACCACTGTACAGGCTGGTGGTGGTGGTGTAATAGTGTGGGGGATGTTTTCTGGGCACACTTTAGGCCCCTTAGTGTCAATTGGCCATCGTTTAAATGCCATGGGCTACCTGAGCATTGTTTCTGACCATGTCCATCCCTTCATGACCACCATGTACCCATCCTCTGATTCCAGCAGGTTAATGCACCATGTCACAAAGCTCCAATCATTTCAAATTGGTTTCTTGAACATGACAATTACTTAATTGTACTAAAATGGCCCCCACAGTCACCAGATCTCAACCCAATAGAGCATCTTTGGGATGTGGTGGAACGGGAGCTTCGTGCCCTGGATGTGCATCCCTCAAATCTCAACTGCAAGATGCTACCCTATCAATATGGGCCAACATTTCTAAAGAATGCTATCAGCACCTTGTTGTATCAATGCCACGTAGAGTTAAGGCAGTTCTGAAGGCAAAAGGGGGTCCAACACCGTATTAGTATGGTGTTCCTAATAATTCTTTAGGTGAGTGTATATGACAGCAGTATCTAACGCTTGTATTTCACACTGACAAATGCAGCAAGGCCTGTAAAATTTAGTATTTTGCCCAAAAAGGGTGTTTTTTTAAAACCTAGAAAATTATTGCAGTATTTCAAGCTTAGGCACTCGCTAGGTGCCGAGCTGGCAGGTCTTAAGACACCGGGACTGAAGATTCCTACAAAAATGGTGGATTGAAGACCAGTCCAAGCGTTGTTGGATGCAGGGAGCCAGGTGAGCCTGGTACATGCCAGCTTGGTAGCTGGGGACTATATGTGGGACAACATGCTAAGTGGTTTGGACATACATGTGGATAGCAAAGACTATCCTAGGGCTCTCACTGAGTGTGAGACTCCAGTAGGAACTGGGACTTATGAACTTGCAGTTGCAAATACGCTCATGCATGGCGCAATGTTGGGCCGTGATTTCCCTTTTGTTCTGGGAGTTATGGGGAACGGGAGACACTTCTGCAGCAAGTAATAAAACTCCTGCAGAACCTGTACCTGTCCCTTTAAATGAAGGTGTGAGGGAGATGCATCTGAAACACAATGGTTTAAGTGAAATGACCAATGAAAACAATGGTGCAGATGAGGTGCCAAGTGAACCTGACAAGCCAACTGAGATGTGTAATGAAAATGTGGAGTTATATGAAATATGATGATGACACCCCTTTTCCTCTGCAGGCTGTGATCAGGGTAGAAGCTCCCCCTGCTGGTAAAGATATAATATGTAATTTAGAAATTTAGTATTTTGCCCAAAAAGGGTGTTTTTTAAAACCCAGAAAATTATTGCAGTATTTCAAGCTTAAATTTCAGACTGACAAATGCTGCATAGGCCCCAGATGTAGGGTATTGCCAAAAAGGGGTGCTTTTTTAAACCTAGAAAATTATTGCAGTCTTTTAAGCTTGTATTTAACAATGACAGATGCAGCAAACACTGCAAAATTAGTATTTTGCCCAAAATGGGTGTTTTTTTAATAACAGAATATGAGAGCAGTAGCTAATGCTTGTATTTCACAGATGCAGCAAGGGCTGTAACATTTTGTATTTTGCCCAAAAAGGGGTGCTTTTTTTAAACCCAGAAAATTATTGCATTATTTCAAGTTTCTATTTGAATGTCACAAATGTACATATGCTGTGCTGTTGCACTGAACTTGCATAAAATGGCCGCCACCACCAACCTAACTAATAGACGGATAAAAGTTATTTTTCTGGGCTCAGGGCAGGGTAAAAAGATTGTGCACTGCACCCACAAAACAAAATCTAGGTAGATCGCTGAGTTAACTTCAGATTAAAGATTCTTTCCTATTCTCTTCCTCACAGCAGCAGCATCCTATCCCTACACTAAGCACAGCAGAGTGACGTGCAGCGCTACGTGACTCCAGCTTATATAGAGGCTGGGTCACATGCTGCACTGGCCAATCACAGCCATTCCGTTAGTAGGCATGGCTGTGATGGCTTCTAAGGGCACAAGAGTAAAACGCTTGTTGATTTACTGCTCTGCAGCATTTCAAAAAGCAACATTAAATCACCGAACTCAAACTTTTACTGAAAAAATCCAAAAATCCTAAAGTTCGGTACGAACCCAAACTTTACAGTTCAGGTTCGCTAAACCCTAGTGGTTACATACGCACAGTCTATTAGTTACAGCTGGTTGTGGTGGTGACGGTAAAGTATCCACACTGTTTTTGAATTAAAATAGATTACAGGGAGCTTCCTTCTTTCACCCCACTGAATCTCTAGATCTTCTCACAGTACATTCTGCAGCCATGGTCACAGCAGTCTCTTATATCTCTTTTCCACTCTCCTACATAATCCTGCTTATCATAACTACTGTGGCTTAACAACTTACCACCTGGAAGTTAAACTTCGCTATCTTAGACAGAAAACTTAGCTTTCTTGGAAGAAATACTTGCTCATCCTTCATGATACAGAACTTATTTGTCCAACATAAAGGACTTACTTGTCTTGGAGTAGATAAAGGATTTATTCATCTTGGACAAAGGACTTATGAAGGAGTCACCTATCCTAGATGTAGAACTTTTATACTATACCTTGACTGAAGGACTTTATGGATGAAGGACTTACCTACTTTGAATAGAGTTATTGCCTATCCTGTTTGAAGGACTCACCTCTCCTAGATGAAGAATTTACATATTCTAGTTTAATTTCTTAGATGGAGAAACTGCCTTTATTAGATGGAATACATGCCTATTCTGCATGAGGGACTTATTTATCTTGGATAAAGGACTTACCTATCTGGATGTAGGATTTGCCTATCCTGCATGGATGGCTTACCTATTCAGGATGTAGGGCTTACTTTTTTTTTTTTTTTAAGTATTTGCCTATCCTGGATAAAAATATTGTCTATTCAGAATAAATGATTTACCAGTAGTGATGAGTGAAAAATTTGAAAATTCGATTTGGCTGCTTCGCTGAACTTTACAGAAAAATTTGCATGGTGACAAATTACTTTGTCACAAAGCTCATTTCTTTGTAAGTAGTGGGTGCAATGACAGCTCATGTCATTGTACCCCTCAGATGCAGAGTTTATAGTTGATCGCAACATCTGACAGAAATAACACAGTGTAAAAGAAAAAAGTAAATCATGCATTTGATCGCAAAGAGCCAGTCGTCATCTTGATTGAAGATCTAGCACAAAATCTCACGTGGACCATGGACTTCGATTTACTGAGCACTATTTACCAGTTTTGGATTAAGGTCTTCCCTATGATAGATGAATGATTTACTTATCCTAGGTAGAGCATTTACTTATCTTGGGTGACTTATAGTATCTATCCTGAAAGAAGAACTTATCTATCCTAGATAAAGGACTTTTCTCTCTTGAATGAAGTACTTACCTATCCTGGAAAAAGAATTGCCTATCCTATCCATAGCTGTCCTGCAGGAAGGATTTATGTCTTTTGGATGTAGGATTTACTGTATGTATTCAGGATGAAGGACTTACCTTGGATGAAGGACTTGCCTATTGTGGATAGAGGATTTACCTATCCTGGATGAAAAACGTAACTTTCTTAGATGAATGACACCTATTCTAAATTAAGGATTTACCTATCTTGGACAGGGGACTTACTATACCTGCCCTGCATAAAGGACCTGCATATCCTGGCTGAAGTATCTACCAGATTTTGAATGACTTGTCAGTCCTGGCTGAAGGACTGTACCTATCCTACTGTAGGTGATGTTATCACTTATCCTGGTTGATGGGCTTACAAATACTAAATAAAAGAGTTAACTTGCCAAGATTAAGGACTTGCCTATTTTGCATGAAAGTCTTCCATCTCCTAGATGAAAAACTTACCTGACTATCCTCCTGGTATTTTCCCACCCTTTCCAGTTTTTCCTACTGCTGTCATGACATGACAAAAAAGGAAAGTCCCATAACATTGTATAGAGACATCATAGTATCATGCGCTAAATCGCCACCAACCAATCTGTCTCAGTATCCTTGCTGGTGCCAGAGAAGAATTGCACTACAGCCTGCTACTACTGCATGTATTTTAAGTTCTATCTTGCACTTAGTAAAACAGACTTTGTTTTGTTCATCTCTGGCTTTATTTTTCAGTGTTGTAATTGATCCAAGGGAGCAACGACCTGAGATAGGTCACCATGACATCACAACACTCCATCAGGGAAGCTTCCACTTCCACCCTCTTCACCAGCTTCCATGGTGGATTGCTGCATTAATTTGGCATCATGAACAGGATTGTGCTTCTGTGCCTTGCTATTGTTGGCCTAATTGTGTGGACCCAAAGAGTAACTTTATTGCCTTGCCGGAGAAAATTCTGTCAAAGCTACAGCCACCTCATGGTAACAAGACTCAGTGTGGGTGTTGCACATTCACCATTAAACATCAGCACAGAAGAGGTTAATTGGATATCTTGGATCCAAGCCGACGCATCGAAGCATCACCAGTCCAGATCAGAAAATCAGACTTGTCTGCCAGATGGTCCAAAGGTTTGGGGTTCAAGTAATTTCAACCGGGCTCCTGTTTCTGGCATTCGTGCCAGAAGATATGTTTGTACCTGGGATGGAGAGTTTGCCTGTCAGCAGAAGTCTTGCTGAAGTTCTAGAGATGAAGGCAGTAGAGTCCACCAAGTGCTCAAGATGACGGCAAGATCTGCTGATGTCCTCTATGTGAAGGGATTATTGACCTGTCTTTATAGGTTACATATACATTATGCTTTTAGCCAGGATTACAAAAGAGAGACATCAGAAAGACAGCTAATGAAATTGCCACTTATCCAGCCACCATAGCTGTCTCGCAGAAGTGCTAGAGACGAAGGCAGAGGAGTCCACCAAGGGCTCAAGATGACGGCAGGATCACTCAGCTCAGTGCCGTCACCACTGTCTCCCGTGAGCAATGTACGAGTAGAAGTGGAGACAGATCGAGGCCCTATGCTCGTTCCGATGCTATTCAAACCAGGAGTCAGGAACCAGTGTCATGCTCTCCTCCCTCCTTTAATGAGAGGCTGCCAACCAGCTACACCACTATCTCGCCCACACAAATCTTCATATAGCAGTGGGCAATGGATGCCTAGACCTGACACCCTGGCCAGATGTTTGCCCCGGATTGTACTAGGTATGGCAGCACCCAATCTGGAACACTGCAGAACCTTCTGGGTGGCCATAAATATTCTAGATTAAATTATATCTCTGATTGGGATACAAATGGAGTTAACCATGCCACCAGGGCGTGGAATGAGAGGAGTGTCTTCCTCCAACCTGCTGCTGCCTCCATTGTACACCCATGGGCAGGACACACTATAATTGTGGGTCCAATCATCTCCATTTACACTGGTTTGGGGCATTCCTATGCTCTGCCTTGATAAAGACTGGAGTACCCTAACCAGATACCGAGTGGGCTTGACCTGCCGCTTGCCCATCATTGTGAGGGTAAAGTCCTGGATCCTGTTTTGCTTTTCACAGATACCAACCATGCAGTTCCCATCACAGGAATTCACTAAAGGAAAATCCAAGATGCTCCTGCAGGAGATACAGCCATCCAGGATACCCTAACCTACAGGCCTAGCATCCAGGTTCTGCAGCACGCCAGACCTGCAGGGTATTAGCGAGAGTGAGGTCACGGTTATGGGCAATCGAGGGTTACTCACTTTTCTCAGGAGAACCCTGGGCAGGCATGCAACAGTGAAGGAGAGGTAGACACTAGTTCCTCTGGGGCACACTCTGTAAATAGGGACCAGGCCTGATGGTGTGTGAGGTGCCCTGGATGTTGCAGGTATTTTGAGTGCCTTAGGTAAGGTCCCTTTAAGAATCGTGACGCCAGTGCCTGTAACGGTGGCACACCGGTTTGCAGGAGGATTAATGGAGTACACAGGTGGTAAACCAAACGTTGCTTTACTTTAGGAAACTGTCCAACTTTATACATACAGTTGCAGTAGTATATACAGGTCCTTCTAAAAAAATTAGCATATTGTGATAAAGTTCATTATTTTCTGTAATGTACTGATAAACATTAGACTTTCATATATTTTAGATTCATTACACACCAACTGAAGTAGTTCAAGCCTTTTATTGTTTTAATATTGATGATTTTGGCATACAGCTCATGAAAACCCCAAATTCCTATCTAAAAAAATTAGCATATCATGAAAAGGTTCTCTAAACGAGCTATTAACCTAATCATCTGAATCAACTAATTAACTTTAAACACCTGCAAAAGATTCCTGAGGCTTTTAAAAACTCCCAGCCTAGTTCATTACTCAAAACCGCAATCATGGGTAAGACTGCCGACCTGACTGCTGTCCAGAAGGCCATCATTGACACCCTCAAGCAAGAGGGTAAGACACAGAAAGAAATTTCTGAACGAATAGGCTGTTCCCAGAGTGCTGTACCAAGGCACCTCAGTGGGAAGTCTGTGGGAAGGAAAAAGTGTGGCAGAAAACGCTGCACAACGAGAAGAGGGGACCGGACCCTGAGTAAGATTGTGGAGAAGGACCGATTCCAGACCTTGGGGGACCTGCGGAAGCAGTGGACTGAGTCTGGAGTAGAAACATCCAGAGCCACCGTGTATAGGCGTGTGCAGGAAATGAGCTACAGGTGCCGCATTCCCCAGAAACAGCGGCAGAAGCGCCTGACCTGGGCTACAGAGAAGCAGCATTGGACTGTTGCATGTCATTCGGAAATCAAGGTGCCAGAGTCTGGAGGAAGACTGGGGAGAGGGAAATGCCAAAATGCCTGAAGTTCAGTGTCAAGTACCCACAGTCAGTGATGGTCTGGGGTGCCATGTCAGCTGCTGGTGTTGGTCCACTGTGTTTTATCAAGGGCAGGGTCAATGCAGCCGCTATCAGGAGATTTTGGAGCACTTCATGCTTCCATCTGCTGAAAAGCTTTATGGAGATGAAGATGTCATTTTTCAGCACGACCTGGCACCTGCTCACAGTGCCAAAACCACTGGTAAATGGTTTACTGACCATGGTATTACTGTGCTCAATTGGCCTGCCAACTCTCCTGACCTGAACCCCATAGAGAATCTGTGGGATATTGGGAAGAGAAAGTTGAGAGACGCAAGACCCAACACTCTGGATGAGCTTAAGGCCGCTATCGAAGCATCCTGGGCCTCCATAACACCTCAGCAGTGCCACAGGCTGATTGCCTCCATGCCACGCCGCATTGAAGCAGTAATTTCTGCAAAAGGATTCCCAACCAAGTATTGAGTGCATAACTGAACATCATTATTTGAAGGTTGACTTTTTTTGTATTAAAAACACTTTTCTTTTATTGGTCGGATGAAATATGCTAATTTTTTTAGATAGGAAATTTGGGTTTTCATGAGCTGTATGCCAAAATCATCAATATTAAAACAATAAAAGGCTTGAACTACTTCAGTTGGTGTGTAATGAATCTAAAATATATGAAAGTCTAATGTTTATCAGTACATTACAGAAAATAATGAACTTTATCACAATATGCTAATTTTTTGAGAAGGACCTGTAATGCAGTCCTTTACAGTATAAATGCACAGCAGGTTCACTTTACAGCACGGCAGGTTTAAATCTTGCAAGATACTTGGAGGGCAAACAGTTAATGCTTTGCAGTACAATGCTGCTCTATCCCCACAGCTATTCTAGCTGGCTGGATCCCAAGGCCCGGATGCCTAAATGCTGGCTTGAATCCTTGGTGTATAAATCTTCCTCCAGTATTGGCACTTGCTTTATATATTACAGTACCTCTGCCTCTCAGCTGAACTCTCTGCTGGGTTGGAAGGTGGCTGTAGGTTTCTCCCAGGAGGTCCACTCCTACTACTGGGGTGTCTCATCTGTGTTTGTTGGATTACTGGTCTCCAGGCAGGCTGTACTCCATCTAGCCTCCTGGTGCAGCTAGGAACCAGGACTATCTAGCTGCATGTCAGGAGGAGGCCCTCAGCATATCTCGGGCTGGTGCCTTCTCACTTCTGTCACCACAGACTCCTGACTATGACCTAACCCCTCCCTGTCTGGGCCTGGACATTTATACTAGGGGCTCCCTATCTCCCTCTAGTGTCTGGGATGTCTAATTACACCCAACTAGGCCTGCTAATCATTAACAGGGGAAACATACAAATGTAAAAACACACAGAAAATACATTACAATGTATGGATTAATATAATATCACTGTCCCTTGTGAGCAGAAGTAACACCTTACCCAATTTACCCTTGTGTAGTGCCCACTCCTACCTAGTGGGACACTACAGTTCCAGAGGGTGACAAGTTAGCGGCCGGGAATATTATCCAGGCCTGAAACTCTTCAGTAAAGCTGGAGCCCAACGAGCTTCAGGAGGATGAGATACCTGGGACAGGCCCCTGTTCATTGCTGTTAAAGGGCCCTAGATTTTGTCACTCCCCTGTGCCCTTAGATGAGTCCTCGACATTGTGGAGTCATCTTGCCAAAGGAGTGCAATATTTTAAGAATAAAAGCCAAGGAATAGACAATTTATCTGAGCTCTTTGCGACCCTCATCTACACTTGTGGGACTTTTTGCTATAGAGCTGCAAGTGCGAGGTTACGTTTCCTGCTGAATTTTTAAGATCACGGCCCCACATCCAGGACACAAATACACCTGGAGGGAGGTGTGCTTGGGTTCTGTGTTTCTGTGACTCTGGAGTAGAGCCGCAGACTCAAGAAACTCTATTGCCACACTGGATTATCAAGGACTCTGACACATCAGAGCCCTGGTTTATTAGTGAGCCTGTTTTATTAGTGCAGACTACCTAGCACACCTCCTTAAAACTATCATGGACTGCTCCTTGGAACTCTAGCCTATTATGTCCCCCTGGTAATTAGAATTGCTAGCAGGGGCGGACTGAGAAGCCCCAGGGCCCCCGGGCAAAATAAATCAAGGGCCCCCTTACAGGCCCCACCCATGTTCTGCTGCAAGCCCCACCCACGTGTACAGGACCAGGCCCCTCCTGAGTCCTATACTATACAGGTAAGTATTACGATTCGCAACTAGGGCGGCCACTTGCTTCACCCCAAAAAGGAGGACATTCTAGGCCACACCCTCAACCTTATAAACCACGTCCCTCTCCCAGTAAGTGCCCGGCAAAAGAAAAAACAATACGTCACTATAGCGCTTTTACTTTACTGGACTCTACGGGGTGGAAAAGCGCTGTATTATTAACTCAGTTCAGTAGTCCTGAGTCCCCCATTCACAGTAGTTATTAACCCCTTTCACTAGTCCCCTCTTCAGTGAAGAGGGGACTGCTGAAGGTGTTAATAAATACTGTGAACAGGGGACATTTGAAAGGGGTTAATAATTACTGTGAAGGGCCTTCAATAGTTATTAACCCCTTTCAGCAGTTCCCAATTCACAGTATTTATTAACCACTTCAGCAGTCCCCCATTCACAGTATTTATTAACCCCTTCAGCAGTCCCCCCTTCACTGAAGAGGGGACTAGTGAAAGGGGTTAATAAATACTGTGAATGGGGGACTGCTGAAACGGGTTAATAACTACTGTGAAGGGCCTTCAGTAGTTATTCAATGGAAGCGGACGCCGGACAGGAGGACTCAGGAGTCAGGAGCTGTCATGTGTGGTGTGACTGTGCATTGTTGTCTGTTGTGCATGCAATGCATTGTTACCCACAGTGACAGCAGTCTGACAGCAGTACAACCAAGTGAATGCACAGAGAAAACTGTATGTGCTAAGTTGATAACAGTATTACAGTAACACTGGCTGATAATAAAATAGTCCCCACAGTCCACACAGACATCACTCAGGAAAATAACTAGTGTGCAATTTGTGCACGATTTTCCAATAAACCTGAAGAGAGATTGTCACACTGTCGGATCAGTCCTGCTGCCGCTCCGTCCCCGGACACCATTGACTATAATGGGGACGGGGGTGGAGCTCCGGCGCAGCACGGCAGTTCGCGGTGAGAGGCCGCCGGACTAAAAAGTTGGACATGCAGTACTTTTAGTCCGGTGGCCTTTCGCCATGCACTGCCGTGCTGCGCCGGAGCTCCACCCCCGTCCCCATTATAGTCAATGGGGACGGAGCGGCGAAACAGCGGAAGGACGGATCCGACAGGGTGAACAGCCTGCCGGATCCGTCCTGCCGCTAGTGTGAAAGTACCCTTAGTTATATAGCTACTGAATGAGACAGAAGAAGGGATGCCTTTAACATATATATCTCCTTGAGAAGCCAATTTGATCCTAAAGGGTTAATTCAAACTGTAATCTAAACTCTGTCCTGTCACTTCTCTTATCTCTCTGCTCCTGTCCCTTAATCTTATCACTGCTGCAAAAGCATCAGCCTCAGTGTAAACTGTTCTAGAGTCTGACTCACGGTTCTTTAAACTCAAAGAATCAAAAGAGTCTCTAACTAAGTCGGATCTTTAGATTCTTTTAACCTGAGACTCATTCGATTCTTTCTTAGACTCCCTCACTTGTGTCAGTGACTCAGAGCTGCTAGTGCTTGCATTGCCTTAGCTCTGATTGGTTGGTGGGCGGGGAGGGGAGGGGCTGGCAGAAGCAGCTTCCACTCTAGGATCAGATTACACTCCTCCCTGTACTTGTGTCAGTGACTCAGACTCAGAGCTGCTAGTGCTTGCATTGCCTCAGCTCTGATTGGTTGGTGGGCGGGGAGGGGAGGGGCTGGCAGAAGCAGCTTCCACTCTAGGATCAGATTACACTCCTCCCGAGCCCCTCCCCTCCCTGCTGCCAGCGGCTCTGTGTGCTGTGACGGAGCTGACTCAGTCTGAGGAGCTGTTTCACACGGATCAGCTCAGGCAGGTGAATCGACTCGAGTCCTCCGGTTCAGTGAACTGAATCGATTCAAATGAACGATTCGTTCATGAACCGGACGTGACTGACGTTATGTGCACTGCTGCAGTGGGCCCCCATCCCGGCCGGGCCCTCGGGCCGCGTCCGAAGTGTCCGACCGCTCAGTCCGCCCCCGATTGCTAGCTCAACAATGAGAGTAAGATGGTCAGCGAGAACTGTGCCCTTGAGTATCTGAAGCAGGACTACCAGGAAGACACCACAAGTACCACCTGAGGAGGGATTGTCTTTCACCATGGGGGTGTGAAGTACCCCATATCTGTCGTTACTACAAGTTGTTTATTGTGCATTGCATTTCACTGTTTGCTTCCTGGCTATTATTACCAGCAAGGAAGGTATAGCAAAGGTTTGCCGGAACAGCGTTGAGCACTCTTTCCTCACCTCTTTTTTGGAGTGGGCTGATCCTTCTTACTGCACAGACTGTAGTACTCTTTCTCCTACAGAAATTGTTGTCTATTATCTAAAGTCTTGAAAGGATAAAGACAGCAGAGTGAACTGTTAAATTCAGCTTCTATAGACACTGGTGTGATGTGAGGGAATGTTGCTAAGTCACCCTTCACTAAACAACCACTAGGTCAGTATCATCATCATCATCATCATCATCATCAAGTGCTGAATCACCACCAACCAACCTGCCTTAATATCCTTGATGGTACCAGAGAAGAATTGCACTAAAGCCTGCTACTACTGTATCTATTTCAAGTTCTACATTGCACTTATTAAAAAGGACTTTGTTATGTTTAACTCTGGCCTCATTCTTCAGTGCTACCACTTTCACTACAATTGTCCCCAGGGAACGACGGCCTGAGCTAGGACACCGTGACACTACAATTAGGGCCAATATCACTCCCATGGTCTACTCCGCCTTCAGGGGGGCTCACTGCAGATATTTTTTCTGTACAAGCAGGGACAGTAAAAACACCATAAAACACCACTGACAAGATGGTCGCTTGCAACTTCTTCTCCAAAGCCTTTTCTACAGATAAGTATATCAGAGACATTGCATTATTAGCTATCAAACTGGTCTTGGAGAAGTGGTGTCAAATATTAGAGGGTACCAGTCACCCTGATTTCATTTATACCGACCATAAGAACCTTATCTATCTCCAATCTGCCCAGAGACACAATCCTTGTCAGGCAAATAGATAACTTACAAGTATAGACCACCTGCTGCTAGTGATGAACCTTCAATGGTGGCAGACCAGGCAACTGCTACAAGGGCTTAGGGGGAGGTGGAACCTGGAGCTGAACTGCTTCTTCTCTCCCTAGCCTAAAAATACTGAATTTTAATTCCCCACCACTAGGGGGAGCTCAATGCAAAGAGATTTTTACAGCATCCCTGTTAATTGTATAAATTCCTACGCATTGAGCTCCCCCTAATGGTGGCGGCCAACTTTATAGTACATGGGAAGCAGATTTATCAATGTATTTATGCCAGTGGTCTGAAGGCCTGCCCCTCACAAGAGCCCCAGAACGCCTCCTCACTTTGTGCCAGTACCTCCCCTTGTGATGACAACTCTACCCCTCTACTGCAACGTCATGACATCCACTCCCCTCCACTACATCAGCACTGAATCCGGACCATTCATTTCTATGGGGCTGTGCAGCATGTTCTACATTGTGCATTTTTCACCCCCTCCCGTGATATGCCCCTTTTTTGATCTGTTGGAAAAGTGGCGTGACTGGTGACAATTCTCAGATTTGGTACGTGACTAATATACGCCACAAAAGTGATGTATATCATTGTGCATTTTTCACGCACGGTTGCTAGGAGACGATCGGGATGGGGACCCGATTATTATTATTTTCCCTTACAACATGGTTTCAAGGGAAAATAATAGCATTTCTAATGCAGAATGCATAGTACAATAGGGCTGGAGGGGTTAAAAAAATAAAAATAAAATTTTTTTTTTTTTAACTCCCCTTACTTATTGTTCGCATAGCTGGCATCTCTTCTGTCTTCATCTTTGCTGTACACAGGAAAAGGACCTGTGGTGATGTCATTGCGCTCATCACATGGTCCGTCACATGATCCATCACTATAGTAAAAGATTGTGTGATGGACCATGTGATGAGCGCAGTGACGTCATCAAAGGTCCTATTCCTCAATAAAGAAGACAGAAGAGATGCTGGCTGCTCGAACAAGTGAATTAAGGTGAGTTTATTTTTATATATTTTTTTAACCCCTCTAGCGCTATTGTACTATGCATTCTGTATTCAGAATGCTATTATTTTCCCTTATAACATGGGTACCATAGCCTGGGTACCACATTCAGTTTTTTATCACGCGCGTGCAAATCACATTGCACCCGAGCAATAAAAACTGAACAACGGAACGCAATCGCAATTGGGTACCTACTCGCGCGGGTTTGCGGCAACGCATCCGGACCTTATCCAGACACGCTTGTCTGCAAGGGGCCTTAGGGTTAAGACAACACCTTCAGTTGGCCTTTGGTACAGGATATCACGATGAGTTAAGAAAATTGAGTTAAGTGTTTGAGTGTTAACTCTACTATATCTGTACTGAAAATCTTGTGCAGTGATGATGTCAGCAGTGAGGAGCATGGGCTCTACATACAGTAAGTCCAATGCCTACTATAGGCAGTGGCGTGCCTAAGGTGTTTGGCATCCGGGGTGGGTCCTTTCTCTGGCACAATTTCCCTTCCCCCTTCAATACTTAAAAAAATTGTGCCACCTCACAGTAGCATTGCCTTCATTGTACAACCTTCACAGTAGTTATCTTCAGACATGTGCCCCCTAATAATATCCACCATGTGCCCCCTCATGGTAGGTATATCCATATTGTGCCCCCTCACGGTAGTTATATCCATATTGTGCCCCCTTCACAGTAGTTATGCCCTCTCTGTACCCCTTTATAATAATAATGCCCATTGTGCACCTCTACATAAGACCTCTACATGACTTTGGTGCTTGGTGCAGCCGGACATGTAACATACTTTACACGATGCTAGCTCCCTTGCTGGTGAAGATTAAGATCATTTTACACTCCATAAACTGGCATCAAAAATGATGAATGAGATGGGACTTAAGTCATTGTCTACTGATCTCAGCCAACCTTCACCCCTCCCGTGACATGCCCCCTTTTTTGATCTGTTGGAAAAGTGGCGTGACTGGTGACAATTTGCAGATTTGGTCTGTGACTGATATACGCCACAAAAGTGATGTATATCAGTTCATAAATGAACCCCTCGGTGTCTTATAATATTGGCTCTGTGTATTATTATGTGGACTCTGCATATTATAATATGTATTTTATTATTATATGGACTCTGTATTACAATATAGAGACTATTGGGGGAATCTATCATAGACCAGCGTTGTAGAATCTCCAGGCCTGGTGGAAGCTTCCATACTCTCTATGATGTCATCATTAATGCCTGGTCTGCTCACACTTATTGTGATGTCATAATGGGTAGAATCTGGATGAGGTCAACCTCTTGTGATGTCATAATGTAGAATGTGGGTAATACCGGCTCACGCCCTGGCACCTGTGTCAGTCTTCGTCTGGCTCACGATGTGCTCACGAAAGCGACGCAGATTGGAGCTCGGTCAGGTGGAGGAGATTTTGCGCAAGCGATGGAAAGTGGAGGAAGTCGTCCCACACAAGAGACGACGAGTGGAAAGGGATGAAGTTGAGGATATGGAGGTCGGGGAACGGCAGTACCCCGACGATGTAGAGATGATGGATCTGGAAGAAACATACGACTTTGACAGGGACGGGGACTGTATTATGAAGGATGTCAGCGCCCCCAAACAGTGAACCCGAAAATAAGGTGCAGGGATTTCTCATTGTGTTTCTTAATATTGTTACATCCTGGAATGCTTGTACTCACTTTTTTTTTTCTTTCCTCTAAAAGATCTGGCTGCCAAGAACATGCGAATCCTTCCTTGGAGATACCAAACTTTACCAGGGATGATTCATGGGAAGAAAAGCATCTTGAAGACAAATATCTACACAGAAGTGCACAGCTGAACATCCACAGATCACAGACAAAAATTACAAAAAACTCATAAAAAAATATATCTTTCAATAAACATGTTTTTTTCCCCCTGTATTGTTGGTTTTCAGTCTGTTTGGGGGGGGGGGGGGGGGGGCCTGATATGTAATTTTCAATTTTGCAGTTGTCCAGGGCCACTTCTTCCTAGGAGGATTCTAGTGTTTGTTCTGGGGAGGCGGTTAATTTGGTAAATCTCCGGGCCACTTCTTGCCTTTACGTGGTGTTTCAGGGGTCTGGTGTGGTCTATATATTACGTTTTGAGGTGTGTTTGAGCATTATATACTGGCATTACAGGGGTTGGGGAACTTTATGTACTGGCAACACTGGAGTGGAGATGATTACATGCTGGCACTGCAGGGAAGGGGAGCATTATATACAGGCACTGAAGGGTGAGGGAGCATTATATACTGGCACTGAAGGGTGAGGGAGCATTATATACAGGCACTGAAGGGTGAGGGAGCATTATATACAGGCACTGAAGGGTGAGGGAGCATTATATACAGGCACTGAAGAGTGAGGGAGCATTATATACAGGCACTGAAGAGTGAGGGAGCATTATATACTGGGATAATAGGCTAGGAGCATTATATACCGGCATGACAGGGGAAAGGATCATTATATACTGGCACTACAGGGGAAGCATTATATACTGGCAGTATGGGGATGACGGTGCAGCATTATACATACTGGCATTACAGGGGCATTATATCACAGGGGGCATTACAGAGGTGATTATTATACTGGGGGCACTACAGGGGGTTATAACTGTGGGGTCATTAGAAACTGCAGGGGGGGAAGGACATTATAAATACCAGAGAGCACTATGGTGAAAATATTACTACTAGGGCTTCTGTGGGGGCATCATTATCATTGGGCACAGTATGGAGGGTATTGCTATTGCAGTACTCCAGACCTGGGAGTACTTGCAATTGTTATATGTAATGGTATGTTTTGCATGTGATGCTAATGTAAATACAACAGCATGGTAGGAGTGGGCTGGTCCTGCTTCCTGCCAGGAGGGGGAGTCCTAGTTTCTAAAAAACAAATATATTCGATATGGTGCTATATATTAGTTTTTTAGAATGTTCATAATAAAACAAGAATATATAGCAATATAGCGAATATTCGAAAAAAACGAATGTAGAGCAATTTAGCTAATATAGTACTATAATTTTTTTTATAGTTGTAATTTTTTTCCAATTTGATCTTCAGAGGAGAAAAAAATTACAATTATTAGACAAAGATTATAGCACTATACTAGCTAAATTGCTCTACATTCGTTTTTTTGAATATTTGCTATATTGCTATATATTCTTGTTTTAGAATATTTGTATATATTTTTTTCACCACGGGAACACCTGGGGGTTAGAATATACCATCAGATCTTAGTTTTCACGATCCCACTGAGATCATGAAAACTCAGATCCCATTGAATATTCTAACCCCCAGGCAAGCGTCCCCATCACCATGGGAATGCCTGGGGGTTAGAATATACCATCGGATCTGAGTTTTCAGGGACGCTTGTCGGGGAGGAGTATGCCGAAGTGGAACAACTGTACAGATTGAAAAAAAAAGACGAATATTCTAAAAAACTTATATATTCGATATAGTGTCTTATTGGTCCACAAGCAAGAAGCAGGGAGGAATCATGTTTTCAGATGTTAAAAAATGACGAATATTCGATATAGCGAATATATAGCACTATATTCGAAATATTCACGAATTCTCAAAGTTGAGATGATCGAGATAAATATTCGTAAAATTCAAATATTCGCGCTCAACACTATATACTGGCACTATAGGGGTGGGGAGCATTATATACTGGCATGACAGGGGAAAGGAGCATTATATGCTGGCACGACAGTGGAAGCATTATATAATGGCATTATTGGGGTGATTGTGCAGCATTATGCATACTGGCACTACAGAGGCATTATAATACAGAGGGAACTAAAGGACTATTACATCAAACAGGGCATTACAGGGGTCATTATAATACTGGGGGCACTACACAGGGTTATAATTGTGGGGCCATCAGAAACTGCAGGGGAGATGACATTATAAATACCAGGGAACACTATGGTGGAGTTATTACTACTATGGCTCCTGTGGGGGGCATCATTGTAATTGGGCATAGTATGGAGGGCATTGCTATTGCAGTACCCCAGAGCTGGTAGTATCTGAAATTGTGATATGTAATGTTAGGTTTTGCCATGTGATGTTAATCTAAGTACAGCAGCATGGTAGACGTGGGCTAGTCCTGCTCCCTGCCAGGAGGGGGAGTCCTAGTCCAGACAGAGTGGAGGAAGAAAACATGCTTGAGCTCCTTCTCCAAGGGTCCTTTTCCAGATCTTCTGTGAGACCACCACTTCAAAAAGATTCAGAAAACCACTTCAATCTTAGCTACAGAGCAGTTAGTCAGCAAAGTGACCAGCAACCACAGCTTTACAGACCCTGCTGCAGGTGAGGAAATACAGTTCAGACTCCCATCACCTAAACAAATCCCAGCCTGCTTTATGCAGTGGACATCTATCTCCACAAGTACCAGCATACTGCCTCCTGATGAAGCCAGCTCGGTGGTGAAACGTGCTCAAGGACTTTTATTTCTTTAATGTGTGGATCAGACCATCCCCATTACGGGTCTACATTGATTATATATTACATGTCTGTCTAAATATTTCTATTATGTATATACACTGATTGCATATTGCTTGTCTGTTACACTTTAGCCACCTGTTTTATTATCAGGTATATGTGGGAAGCAGAGGTGTAGCTAAAGGCTCATGGGCCCTGGTGCAAGAGTTCAGCTTGGGCCCCCCTCCCCCCTTCACTCAGCGCTGGTGGACCTAGCTTTTCTGCTGCCCAAGGCAAATATTCAGATACCCCCCTTTCCCTCCAGTCCTACTGTTAAAGTAGTTGTCCTCTTTTTACTACCGATGACCTATCCTCAGGATAGGTCATCAATATCAGATCAGTCGAGGTCCTCCGGCACCCCCGACGATCAGCTATTTGAAGAGAGGGCAGCGCTTATATGAGAGCTGCTTTCTCTGCTCTGTTCACCTTCTCGCTGTAGCATTTGCAGTGATGAGCAGGTAAACAGAGCAGAGAAGGCAGCGCTCATACAAAAAACTGACAACCCCTTTAAAGACATACTTGGAAACCATTACATACAGCGTTACAGAACATACAGGGTAATACAGCGCCACATATGTATCTCTTACATCCAGTGACTTCTCTCTGATATAGATATTCTCTTTCCACTTTTTCTCCTGTCAGACCAGACCACCATGGTGACTTCTTTCAGCTGCGCCTCGTCTCTGCAGAGTTTAACAAACAGACATCTTAACCCCTTAAGGACTCAGCCCTATTTCACCTTAAGGACTTGGCCATTTTTTTGCAAATCTGACCAGTGTCACTTTATGTAGTGATAACTTTAAAACACTTTTACTTATCCAGGCAATTCTGAGATTGTTTTTTCTTTTTTGTCACATATTGTAATTCGTTACACTGGTAAAATGGAGTAAAAAAAATCATTTTTATTTATAAAAAAATACCAAATGTACTAAAATCTTGGAAAAATTAGCAAATTTCCAAGTTTCAATTTCTCTACTTCTATAATACATAGTAATACCTCCAAAAATAGCTATGAGTTTACATTCCCCATATGTCTACTTTATGTTTGGATCATTTTGGGAATGCCATTTTATTTTTTGGGGACGTTACAAGACTTAGAAGTTTAGATGCAAATCTTGAAAATTTTCAGAAATTTAAAAAAACCCACTTTTTAGGGACCAGTTCAGTTCTGAAGTCACTTTGTGAGGCTTACATAATAGAAACCACGCAAAAGTGACCCCATTCTAGAAACTACACCCCTCAAGGTATTCAAAACTGATTTTACAAACATTATTAACCCTTTAGGTGTTCCCCAAGAGTTGATGGCAAATGGAAATGAAATTTCAGAATTTAAATTTTTTGCCAAATTGTCAATTTTAATCAATTTTTTCCACTAACAAAGCAAGGGTTAACAGCCAAACAAAACTCTATATTTATTGCCCTGACTCTGCTGTTTACAGAAACATCCGATATGTGGTCGTACACAACTCTACGGCCCCACGTAAGGGCGTAGAGGGAAAGGAATGCTGTGTGGTTTATTTACACCATGTCCCATTTGAAGCCCCCTGATGCACCATTAGAGTAGAAACCCCAAAAACGTGACCCCATTTTGGAAACTACGGGATAAGGTGGCAGTTTTTTGGGTACTATTTTAGGGTACATATGATTTTTGGTTGCTCTATATTACACTTTTTGTGAAGCAAAGTAACAAAAAATAGAAATTCTGAAATGTCATCTCCATTTGCCATTGACTCTTGTGGAACACTTAAAGGGTTAACAAAGTTTGTAAAATCAGTTTTGAATACCTTGAGGGGTGTAGTTTCTTAAATAGGGTCACTTTTTGGAGTTTCTACTCTAGGGGTGCATCAGGGGGGCTTCAAATGGGGCATGGTGTCAAAAAACAAGTCCAGCAAAAACTGCCTTCCAAAATCCATATGGCATTCCTTTCCTTCTGCGCCCTGCCGTGTGCCCGTACAGAGGTTTACGACCACATATGGGGTGTTTCTGTAAACTAAAGAATCAGGGCAATAAATATTGAGTTTTGTTTGGCTGTTAAACCTTGCTTTGTTACAGGAAAAAATGAATTAAAATGGAAAATTTGAAAAAAAAATACCTGTTATGGCACCGTTTTTATTTTTATTATTTACAACGTTCATCTGACAGATTAGATCATCTACTATTTTTATAGAGCAGGTTTTTACAGACGCAGGGATACCTAATATGTATACTATTTGAAACTTATTTAAGTTTTACACAATAATATCATTTTTGAAAAAAAAAAAACATTTTAGTGTCTATATAGTCTGAGAGCCATAGTTTTTTTTAATTTTTGGGCGGTTGTCTTAGTTAGGGTCTCATTTTTTGCAGGATGAGATGACTGTTTTAATAGTATGATTTTGGGGTACATACGACTTTTTTATCACTTTTATTACCTTTTTTTGGAAGTAAGGTGACAAAATTATGGCTTTTTTTACACCATATATATATATTTTTTTTACGTTGTTCACCTAAGGGGTTAGATCATGTGATATTTTTATAGAGCAGGTTCTTACAGACACGTCAATACCTAATATGTGTACCTTTTTTTATTTATTAAAGTTTTACACAGTAATATCATTTTTTAAACCAAAAAAACTTGTTTTAGTGTCTCCATAGTCTGAGAGCCATAGTTTTTTTTATTTTTTGGGCCATTGTCTCATGTCAGGGCTCATTTTTTACGGGCTGAGACGACGGTTTGAATGGTACTATTTTGGCGTACATACAACTTTTTTATCACTTTTATTGACTTTTTTTGGAAGTAAGGTGAGCAAAATTTCAGCATAGTTTTTATTTTTTATTGCGTCCACCGTGCGGGAAATGTAACATGACCGTTTTATAGATCGGGTCGTTATGGACGCGGTGATATATAACATGTGTAGGGAATTATTTTTTTTTTAATCAGGGATAAAAATTTATTTTTATTTTTTTTACTTTTTTTTTACTTTTTTTAACATTTGTTTTACCCAGACCCACTTTGTTCTTGAAGATCCAGTGGGTCTGATGTCTGTATAATACAGTACAGTACACTATATAGTCTACTGCACTGTATTTCACTCACACTTTGTCTGAACAGATCTCTTCCTTTAGCACAGATCTGTTCAGCACCATGGACAGCAGGATGCCTGAGAAGGCGTCCTGTTGCCATGGGAACCTTCCCCGTCTGCCACAACTGAGCAGACGGGGAAGGGGAGGGAGGAGGGCTCCCTCCCTCTGTGACCCCATCCTGTCCAGGGGCTGCAAAGGCACAGCAGCACCCCCAATGGGAGAGGGAGCTCCCTCTTCACTTCTTCCATACAGCAGTCCCTACGGAGTACGGCATGGAAGGGGTTAAAACGGCAGACATCTGCACAGATGTCTGCCATTTGAATCTGAGTGTCAGCAATGAGCTGACACTCTGATTCAACCGCTCGGTCATCCTGAAAATAAACCGGGGGCGGACGGAAGATCGCGCACCCGCCCCCCACACTGCCGCCCGCCTCCCGCACCGCCCGCAATCCTCCCCCCGCTGTGCCCGCAGGCACAAAAACACAGAGGGCTGCAGGGGGGGTTAACTTTCAAAAATATGTGCACTTTGAGGTTTCTGTGACCGCAGGGATCAGAAACTTGCATAAGCGCTAAAAACCGCAGGTCTGTATTGACCTGCGGTTTGTAGCGATTGGCGATGCGGGGGGTCACAGGACCCCCCTAGGCATTGTCACAGGGTGCCTGCTGAATGATTTCAACAGGCACCCTGTTCCGACCGTGCGGCAGTGATCAAAACTACACAGGACATACCGGTACTTCCTAGGTCCTTAAGGACTCGGGAAACAGGGCATACCAGTACGTCCTAAGTCATTAATGGGTTAATTTCCTACTTTTCCATCCTCCTCTTCACCTTCTCAACACCCCATCCTGCCACCCCCAATACTGTGCCCACTGTGCTTCCCAATACTTTCCTGCAGAAACAGACCCCTGAAATTACTGGTACCACACATATAGTGCATCAGTATAAAAACACCCCTTTATATTGTGCGCTAGTACCATAAAATCCTCCCTTCCTTTCAGATCAGACACCCATATAAAACCCTAAATGAGATCACCCATCTCAGACCAAACCCCCCTTAGATCTCTATGTCAGACCCCATATAAGACCCCAGTTTTAGACCTCAGATCAGACCCCCATTAGACCTCCATGTAAGATCCCGACCCAATATCAGACCTCAGATAAGACCCCCATTAGACCTCCAGACCCCCATATAAGATCCTCCAGATCCCCAATAGACCACTCCAGACCCCCATTAGACCTCTCCAGACCCCCAGTGAGACCTCTCCAGACCCCCCTATTAGACCTCCATATCAGACCTCAGATCAGACTGTAAATTAATAAAGTAACTTACCTCTCCTGCCTAGAGTTGAGCGGACAACTTGAAATCAATGGGGACCCGAACTTTGGAGCACTAAAATGGCTCTAAAAAAGTAATGGAAAGGGCTAGAGGGATGCAAATGGCAGAAAAATGTGGTTAAGAGCATGGCAAGTGCTCTGCAAACAAATGTGGATAAAGAAAAGATTTAAAACAACATAAAATACGTAAAAATAAAAAATAATAATCTTGATCTTGGAGGAGAAGGTCCATATGGAGTAGGAGGTTGAGGAGGCAGTGGATGTGGAGGTGTAGGTGGAAGCGGCGGTGGAGGATGAGGAGGTAGCCTACACTGCTTTTTGGTTTTATTTATATTTATTTTTTTGTTTAAATTAGGGTACACCCCAAAACATTGGGAAATATAACCTGTTATAACCCCCCTCCAGCCATGATAATCCAATGTACAGACCAGGGGCGTCGTTAGGTCAAAACATTCGGGGCTTGAGCCCCGGATGTTTTGACCAGTGCCCCGAATGTATTGCTGGCAGTGCACTGGCAGGGCCGGCCAGCGCTCTGACTCTCCTGCGCTACACCGGCCCTGCCGCTCAAGTCCTAATCCGCCTGCCCTGTGCCTGCAGAGAGCAGACTTAACTTGAAAAATCATCCCCAGATTCTGCAGCCGGCCGCTCATCTCGGTGATTCCTACTGCAGCTCCGCCTCCGGTAACAGCAGGCAGCGCGGGGCGGCGCTTGCTCACTGACGTCAGGCGTCTGCTCCTCCCACTAGGCGACGCAGGCGTATGACGTCAGCGAGTGAGCACCGCCCGCACTGCCTGGAGGCTGGAGCTGACTAGCTGAATAAAACTAGAGAGACTCTCTGACTGGGTAAGACTAGGTCACTATCACAGTATCACTATGAGCAAATTAAGTTAAAGTTACTAGGATTACAGTTTAAAATAATGTCCAGTTGTACACTGCTGTGAGTGGAGGGGAGGGGGATCTGTGGTGGATGGCACTGTTATGGGGAGGGCTGGGGGATCTGTGGATGGCACTGTTATGGGGAGGGGGGATCTGTGGATGGCACCGTTATGGGGAGGGGGGATCTGTGGATGGCACCGTTATGGGGAGGGGGGATCTGTGGATGGCACCGTTATGGGGAGGAGGGGATCTGTGGATGGCACCGTTATGGGGAGTGGGGATCTGTGGATGGCACCGTTAAGGGGAGGGGGGATCTGTGGATGGCACCGTTATGGGGAGGGGGGATCTGTGGATGGCACTGTTATGGGGAGGGCTGGGGGATCTGTGGATGGCACTGTTATGGGGAGGGGGGATCTGTGGATGGCACCGTTATGGGGAGGGGGGATCTGTGGATGGCACAGTTATGGGGAGGGGGGATCTGTGGATGGCACCGTTATGGGGAGGAGGGGATCTGTGGATGGCACCGTTATGGGGAGTGGGGATCTGTGGATGGCACCGTTAAGGGGAGGGGGGATCTGTGGATGGCACCGTTAAGGGGAGGGGGGATCTGTGGATGGCACTGTTATGGGGAGGGGGGGGGGATCTGTGGATGGCACCGTTATGGGGAAGGGGGATCTGTGGATGGCACCGTTATGGGGAGGGGGAATCTGTGGATGGCACCGTTATGGGGAGGGGGATCTGTGGATGGCACAGTTATGGGGAGGGGGATCTGTGGATGGCACCGTTATGGGGAAGGGGGATCTGTGGATGGCACCGTTATGGGGAGGGGGATCTGTGGATGGCACCGTTATGGGGAGGGGATCTGTGGATGTCACCGTTATGGGGAGGGGGGATCTGTGGATGGCACCGTTAAGGGGAGGGGGGATCTGTGGATGGCACCGTTATGGGGAGGGGGATCTGTGGATGGCACAGTTATGGGGAGGGGGATCTGTGGATGGCACCGTTATGGGGAAGGGGGATCTGTGGATGGCACCGTTATGGGGAGGGGGATCTGTGGATGGCACCGTTATGGGGAGGGGATCTGTGGATGTCACCGTTATGGGGAGGGGGATCTGTGGATGGCACCGTTAAGGGGAGGGGGGATCTGTGGATGGCACCGTTATGGGGAGGGGGGATCTGTGGATGGCACTGTTATGGGGAGGGGGGGGATCTGTGGATGGCACCGTTATGGGGAGGAGGGGATCTGTGGATGGCACCGTTAAGGGGAGGGGGGATCTGTGGATGGCACCGTTAAGGGGAGGGGGGATCTGTGGATGGCACCGTTATGGGGAGGGGGATCTGTGGATGGCACAGTTATGGGGAGGGGGATCTGTGGATGGCACCGTTATGGGGAAGGGGGATCTGTGGATGGCACCGTTATGGGGAGGGGGATCTGTGGATGGCACCGTTATGGGGAGGGGATCTGTGGATGTCACCGTTATGGGGAGGGGGATCTGTGGATGGCACCGTTAAGGGGAGGGGGGATCTGTGGATGGCACCGTTATGGGGAGGGGGGATCTGTGGATGGCACTGTTATGGGGAGGGGGGGGATCTGTGGATGGCACCGTTATGGGGAGGAGGGGATCTGTGGATGGCACCGTTAAGGGGAGGGGGGATCTGTGGATGGCACCGTTAAGGGGAGGGGGGATCTGTGGATGGCACCGTTATGGGGAGGGGGATCTGTGGATGGCACAGTTATGGGGAGGGGGATCTGTGGATGGCACCGTTATGGGGAAGGGGGATCTGTGGATGGCACCGTTATGGGGAGGGGGATCTGTGGATGGCACCGTTATGGGGAGGGGATCTGTGGATGTCACCGTTATGGGGAGGGGGATCTGTGGATGGCACCGTTATGGGGAGGGGATCTGTGGATGGCACCGTTAAGGGGAGGGGGATCTGTGGATGGCACCGTTATGGGGAGGGGGTCTGTGGATGGCACTGTTATGGGGAGGGGGTCTGTGGATGGCACTGTTATGGGGAGGCGGGATCTGTGGGGTTGCCCAGACGGCTAGGCCCTTCACTGTAGTTATTAACCCCATTCAGCAGTCCCCCATTCCCTGAAGGGGGGATTACTGAAAGGGGTTATTATGACCACTGTGAAGGCCCCTCACCCTTTTGGTGGCGATGAGGGAGTGGCTTCATGGGATGGGGGTGTGGCTTCATGGGATGGGGGCGTGGTTTCATGTGGGCTCGTGCCCCGGATGTCTTCAGACCCTAGCAACGCCCCTGGTACAGACAATACACTGGCTGCAGGGCAGGCCAGCACCTCCAAGGCATAAATGGCAAGCTCAGGCCATATGCCCAATTTGTAGACGCAGAAGTTGAAGGGGGCAGACCCATCAGTCAGTACGTGTAGGCGTGTGCACACATACTGCTCCACCATGTCGCACGTTCCCGTGATGTCCACGATCCAATTAGATATCTTCTCTATCAACTTTCGATATTCTATTCTGCGCCTACCATGTTGATCACGGTTAGGGGCGAATCAGGGTTCCACGCCGGAGAGGGAGCGTGAGAAAGGGAGACCACATCCAAGGGGGGGGTCAATGGCTGTCAATGTGATCGAGTGGAAATATGGGACAAGTTATTGAAGCAGATGGATCGAATGAAAGGGCCAATTAAAGACAAATTTTAGAAATTTAAGTTCCTGTCACCTATACAGAGCAGGGGTTTTTCATCGCCAGAAATGGGTTAATGTCACCCACCAATGGAACAGATGATTTCAAAAAATTTCTGTCCCTGTCACCTATGCAAAGCAGGGGTATATCACAGCCAAAAATTGGTGAATGTCACCCAACTATGTAACAGAAAAATTAGGGAAATTTGTTTACCTGTCTACTAGGTAAAGCAGGGGTATATCCCAGCCAAAAATTTGTGAATTTCAACCGAAAATGTAACAGACAAATTAGTGAAATTTGTTTACCTGTCTACTAGATAGAGCAGGGGTATATCACAGCCAAAAATTGGTGAATGTCACCCAACTATGTAACAGAAAAATTAGTGAAATTTGTTTACCTGTCTACTAGGTAAAGTAGGGGTATATCACAGAGAAAAATTGGTGAATTTCAACCGAAAATGTAACAGACAAATTAGTGAAATTTGTTTACTTGTCTACTAGGTAGAGCAGGGGTATATCACAGCCAAAAATTGGTGAATGTCACCCAACTATGTAACAGAAAAATTAGTGAAATTTGTTTACCTGTCTACTAGGTAAAGTAGGGATATATCACAGAGAAAAATTGGTGAATTTCCACCGAAAATGTAACAGACAAATTAGTGAAATTTGTTTACTTGTCTACTAGGTAGAGCAGGGGTATATCACAGCCAAAAATTGGTGAATGTCACCCAACTATGTAACAGAAAAATTAGTGAAATTTGTTTACCTGTCTACTAGGTAAAGTAGGGGTATATCACAGAGAAAAATTGGTGAATTTCAACCGAAAATGTAACAGACAAATTAGTGAAATTTGTTTACTTGTCTACTAGGTAGAGCAGGGGTATATCACAGCCAAAAATTGGTGAATGTCACCCAACTATGTAACAGAAAAATTAGTGAAATTTGTTTACCTGTCTACTAGGTAAAGCAGGGGTATATCACAGCCAAAAATTAGTGAAAGTCATGCGAAAATGTAACAGACAAATTAGTGAAATTTGTTTACTTGTCTACTAGGTAGAGCCGGGGTATATCACAGCCAAAAATTGGTGAATGTCACCCGAAAATGTAACAGACAAATTAGTGAAATGAAAATACGTAAAAATAAAAAATAATAATCTTGATGTATGAGGTGGAGGTCCATATGAAGTAGAAGGTTGAGGAGACAGTGGACGTAGCGGTGTAGGTGGAAGCGGCGGTGGAGGAGGACGAAGTAGCCAACACTGCTTTTTGGTTTTAATTTAATTTTTTTATATTTTATTTAAAAAAAAATTAGAGTACACTCCAAAAGAGTGGGAAATATAAAAAAATACAACAATGAGCAATTGCGCTATAGTATAACAATGGCTGGGTAAGGCTGGTATACATGTCTATTCTGCACAAGGTATGGACAAGTCCTGTGGGATCCATGCCTGGTTCATTTTAATGAATGTGAGCTTGTCCAAATTGGCTGTGTGCAGACGGCTGCGCTTGTCTGTGATAACGCCCCCTGCCATGCTAAACACACGTTCAGACAATACACTGGCTGCAGGGCAGACCAGCACCTCCAAGGCATAAAGGGCAAGCTCAGGCCATGTGCCCAATTTGGAGACCCAGAAGTTGAAGGGGGCAGACCCTCATTCAGTATGTGTAGACATGTGCACATATACTGCTCCATGATGTTGGTGAAATGCTGCCTCATACTAAGACGTTCCATATCAGCTGGTGGTGCTGGTTGTTGTGGCGTGCAAACAAAGCTTTTCCACATTTCGGCCATGCTAACCCTGCCTTCTGAGGTGCTGGTGGTGCCCCAGCTGCGTTGACGACCTCTTCCTCCTCCTCTGCCTTTGCCTTGTGCTTCCACTGTGCCCACGCTGTCAGGTGGGAATGCCACCAGCATCGCGTCTACCAGTGTGCGCTTGTACTCGAGCACCTTACGATCACGATCCAGTGACGGAATTAAGGACGTTACGTTGTCCTTGTAACGGGGATCCAGCAGCGTGGCCACCCAGTAATCAGCATAAGTTAGAATGCGGGCGACTTGGCGGTCATTGCGGAGACACTGCAGCATGTAATCGCTCATGTGTGCCAGGCTGCCCAGAGGCAACGACAAGCTGTCCTCTGTGGGAGGTGTGTCTTCTGTGTCCTCTGTATCCCCCCAGCCACGCACCAGTGATGGCCATGAGCTGGTTTGAGTGCCACCCTGCTGTGAACAGAGTTCCTCCTCCTCCATAGAAATGGGATAGTAACGCTGAGAACGGCATTATCGGCACTGGCCATGTTGGTGGAGTACTCGAAACAGCGCAATAAGGAACACAGGTCTCGCATGGAGGCCCAGTCATTGGTGGTGAAGTGGTGCTGTTCTGTAGTGCGACTCACCCGTGTGTGCTGCAGCTAAAATTCCACTATCACCTGCAGCTGCTCGCACAGTCTGGCCAGCATGTGTAAGGTGGAGTTCCACCTTGTGGGCACATCGCATATGAGACGGTGAGCAGGAAGGCCGAAGTTACGCCGCAAAGCTGACAGGCGTGCAGCCGCAGGGTGAGAACGCCAAAAACGCGCACAGACGGCCTGCACGTTCTGTAGCAGCTCTGACATATCGGGGTATATTTTAAGGAATCTCTGCACCACCAAATTCAGCACATGCGCCAGGCAAGGGATGTGCGTCAAACCGGCTAGTCCCAGAGCTGCTATGAGATTTTGCCCATTATCGCACACCACCAGGCCAGGCTTGAGGCTCACTGGCACCAACCACTCATCGGTCTGTTGTTCCATGCCCGTCCACAGCTCCTGCGCGGTGTGGGGTTTGTCCCCCAAACAGATACGTTTTAAAACTGCCTGCTGTCGTTTACCCCTGGCTGTGCTGAAGTTGGTGGTGAAGGTGTTACGCTGACCGGATGAGGAGGCGGTAGAGGATGAGGAAGAGAAGTAGGAGGAGAAAGCAACAGGAGGCAAACTGAAGCGCCCTGCAATCCTAGGTGGTGGAAGGACATGCGCCAAACTGCCTCAGGCCCAGCCGCCAATGCATTTACTCAGTGTGCTTTTAGGGAGATATAACATCCCTGACCGTGCTTACTGGTCCACGTATCCGTAGTTAGGTGGACCTTGCCACAGATGGGGTTGCGCAGTGCAACCTGATTTTGTTACCCACTTGGTTGTGCAAGGAAGGGATGGCTCGTCTGGAAAAGTAGTGGCGGCTGGGCACGACGTACTGTGGACAGCAACCGCCATAAGGCTTTTAAAACTCTCCATCTCCACTAGACAGAATGACAGCATTTCAAAGGCCAGTAATTTTGAAATGCTGGCATTGAGGGCCAGGGATCGCAGGTGGGTAGGGTGGTACGTCCTCTTTCTCTCCAGTGTTTGGGAGATGGAGAGCTGAATGCTTCCGTGGGACATTGCGGAGATGCTTGGTGACCCAGGTGGTGGTGTTGCTGGCAGATGTTTGCGGGGTGGCAGGTGGCACTGTCACTCCAGAGGTGGATGTGGAAAGAGAGAGGTTCTGCTTCGGCGCAAAATCTCCGGTGGAGACGGTCTTAATGGATGAAATTCTTCTTATTTAATGGAAACAACGCGTTTCAGGGATTAAAACTTCCCCTTCATCAGGTTTCATAATAATACAATAAATACAATACATAAGTGGGTATTTATAGATAAAACACACAAGAAAACCGCCAAAAGGATGCACCTAGGAGACGCCCCCTGGAGGAGGGGCCGCCCCCAGGTGTCATCCAAATGGCACAATAAGTTCTACAAATCGCTTCTATGAGTGTGGGGTAGGTTCTATTGTTTGAACACACATGGTCGCAGATACATTCATAAAAAAAAATTGACCATTGTCGGTTATAAAACGGCTCAAAGTACTTCTGAGTATGTGTACACCTATCTGTCATGTGACCACAAAGATAAGCGGTCACATGACCCGGAGAGCCAGAAGAGAAAGTGTCCTCTAGTGATCGGCCCTCACCCATGTGGAAGGGCAGGGGGAGAGGCCAATCACAGTGGGTTATTACAGACACCGGCGGTAGCAGTAGGTAAGTGCGCCTGCGTGTGACGTGGAAGTCACATGATCGCAACTATGCGGTCACGTGATCCGTTGTCTTGGAAGCGAGAAAGCTGATGATTGCGAGCAGCAGTTCTAGAAGATAGAATTCATAGGTAGCTTGGGTTTGTCAGAAGATTCGCTGATGCGAATGTGCAACTACATATATGCATACTGCTAACTTAGAATGGCATGAAAATGGTTTAAATTTTATATTACCGTATTTTTCGCTATATAAGATGCACCTGATGATAAGACGCACCTAGGTTTTTTAGGAGGAAAAAAATATAAAAATATTTTGAACCAAAAGGTGTGCTTTTGGTAGTTTTTGAACTAATGGTGGTCTGTGGATGACACACTGTTATGGGGATCTGTGAATGATGCACTGTTATGGGGGGATCTGTGGATGACACTGATATGGGGCTCTGTGGATGACACTGAGGGGGGCTCTGTGGATGACACTGATGGGGGATCTGTGGATGACACTGATGGGGGATCTGTGGATGACACTGATGGGGGATCTGTGGATGACACTGATGGGGGATCTGTGGATGACACTGATGGGGGATCTGTGGATGACACTGATGGGGGATCTGTGGATGACACTGATGGGGGATCTGTGGATGACACTTATGGGGATCTGTGGATGACACTGAGGGGGGATCTGTGGATGACACTTATGGGGCTCTGTGGATGACACTGATGGGGGATCTGTGGATGACACTGATGGGGGATCTGTGGATGACACTGAAGGGGGATCTGTGGATGACACTGATGGGGATCTGTGGATGACACTTATGGGGCTCTGTGGATGACACTGAGGGGGGATCTGTGGATGACACTTATGTGCGGAGGAGCAGGGCAGGGAGGTGTGTCCCTTTCCTTTCCTGTTCCAGCCTATCAGAGGCCGGCGTAGGCGGCGCGATGACGTCATCGCGCCGCCTGAGCCGTACAGTGCTGGAGTCGGGACACAGGCCGGAAGAGGCCTGACTCTACTCTAATACACCGGGCCCCGCAACTGTTAAACATTCAATCTGATCTCTATATCTAATTGTATACGTGCCGTACGGTACTTACTGTAGTACCGGAAGTATAACATTAAGACGGCGCAGACCGACATCTCCCTCGGTCATGCGCCACCTGTCGCAGCTCCCTCCTGATGTGCCGCCTGCCCCAGCTCCCTTGGTCATGCGCCGCATGCCCCAGCTCCCACCTCATGCACCGCCTGCCTGCTTATCTCACTTTATGAATGAACCGGCGCATGACAGAGGGAGCTGGGGCAGGCGCCGCATGACAGAGGGAGCTGGGGCAGGCGGCGCATGAGGAGGGAGCTGCGGCAGGCGCTGGCGGTCTTAATGTTATATCTCCAGTACTACAGTAAGTACCGTCTACAATTAGATATAGAGATCACATTGAATGTTTAACAGTTGCAGGGCCCGGTGTATTAGAGTAGAGTCACTGCACCGCCATGAGTGCCCCCGCCTCCTCTCTTCACACTGATACTTTGCTGGCCGCGCTCTGCAGCATAGCGGCCAGCGAAGTATTCGCTTTATAAGACGCACAGCCATTTCCCCCCCACTTTTGGGGTAAAAAAAAGTGCGTCTTATAAAGCGAAAAATACGGTAGATACTAAAAGATAAAAATGAAGATAAAAGATTATATAAAAATTATTGTAAAAAATATATAATAAATAAAAATATTATGAAGTATGCTGCTCTTCTTGTCTAGTACTGATCTCCTACTATGTGCTAAAAAGCAGTGGCCAATGGGGTGGGGGGAGCGGGTACACAAAGGGATATTGTATACCATATCGAATCATTGTACAGAAAAGATGATATTGGGTGTGAGCTATATGGGTAGGAGCGTATGAAAAGGGGCGTGTCCCGTTACTGGTGTATAGTTATATATTTTTAAAAAGTAGGATGAGGAATATAGGGTATCGGATAATTTGACTTTACAGATTGATTTCGAAGGCCTCATTGAGACCATAGGGATTGAGGCAGTTTAGTTTAAAAATCCAATACATCTTACGGCGTCTGATGTACTGGACGTCCTTTTGGAGATGGATCAGAATTTGTTCAATGGGTGTTACGGAAAAGCCAACAATGCTGCCGTCATGACGTTCGGCCGCGTGTCTGGACACGCTATGTTTCATATATTTCTTTTTTATATTATATCGATGTTTATTAAATCTGCTGCGCAGGGTCTGGATGGTACGACCTACATATTGCAGATGACATGGGCACTCGAGCAGGTATATTACGTAATTAGAATTACACATGGACGTAGGAAGCGGGGGGGGGGGACGGATCCCTCCCAGGAAATAATGCGGGAGGGACAGATATGGTCAAATCCCCCCAGCGGCAGCGGGACAATGTGTGTGGCGGCGGGGCACGCACTGAGATGAGCGCTTCTATTGTGGAAGCAAAGCGCTCATCTCCATAGTGATCTGTTTGTATCGCCGTCCTCAGGACAGCGATACAAACAGAAGGCTGTGCGGAGGAGCAGGGCAGGGAGGTGTGTCCCTTTCCTTTCCTGTTCCAGCCTATCAGAGGCCGGCGTAGGCGGCGCGATGACGTCATCGCGCCGCCTGAGCCGTACAGTGCTGGAGTCGGGACACAGGCCGGAAGAGGCCTGCATCGCATCGCTCCAAAGAGGTAAGTATAAGTGTAATTTTTTTTTTATATATATATATACAATACTTAGTTTTACTGGCACATAATGGGGGGGGGGCTGTTTTTACTGGCACATGATTAGGGGGGGCGGGGGGCCCTGTTATTACTGGCACATGATTGGGGAGGGCCCTGTTATTACTGGCACATGATTGGGGGGGCTGTTATTACTGTCACATAATGGGGGGCCCTGTTATTACTGGCACATAATGGGGGGGCGGGGGCCCTGTTATTACTAGCACATGATTAGGGGGGCCCTGTTATTACTGGCACATAATGGGGGGCGGGGGACCCTGTTATTACTGGCACATGATTAGGGGGGCTGTTATTACTGGCACATGATTGGGGGGGGGCTGTTGTTACTGGCACATAATGGGGGGGCCCTGTTATCACTGGCACATGATTGGGGGGGCGGGGGGCCCTGTTATTACTGGCACGTGATTGGGGGGGTTGTTATTAGTGGCACATGATTGGGGGGGCTGTTATTACTGGCACATGATTAGGGAGGCTGTTATTACTGGCACATGATTGGGGGGGGCCCTGTTATTACTGGCACATGATTGGGGGGGCTGTTATTGCTGGCTGATGAGAGGCACTGGGGGGCTGATGAGAGGCACTGGGGGCTGCTGGAGAAGCACTGGGGGCTGCTATGAGGCATGGGGCTCTTATCTGAGGTTTGATTGGGGGTCATTCATATTGGGGTCTGAGCTGAGGAGTGATCTGAGGTCTTATTAACATTGGGGATCTTATTGGGGCTGTTAGCTGAGGTCTGATTAACATTGGTGGTCTGATTGGTGGTCTGACCTGAGGTGTAATGAAATTTTTTTTTTCTTATTGTGCCCACTTCCAGCCCGGAGCCCAGCTGTCCAGAGCACTGATCTGGAGCAGCTTAGAGAAAAAGGCCTCACAGTCTCCCACACTCCTTCTGCCCGGCCAAGTCAGCCAGCACCCCTGAGGCCAAGCCAGCCAGCACCCCTGAGGCCAAGCCAGCCAGCACCCCTGAGTCTTCAGAACTGTAAGTAAATTATATATAAGGGGAGATTATTGTTTCGGCGGGGGGAAGGGGGGGGGTGCCAGAGAAAGTACCCGGAATAACTTAAATATATGCCAAACCTTTGGTTAATTTCTGTGACCTAATAAACAAAGAACTGTTCATGTTGCATATTTTTTTGTTGTGAGATTTTTCACACACACACACACACACACTTAAAATTGAAGGATATAAACAACTCGCAGTTTGCTGAATAAGAATATACCCGGCGAGCAAAAATGCTGTCCCCCCCCCAGATTTTTGGGGGTTCCTACACCCATGGAATTACGGGTTAGATGGTGTGGGATTAAGAAGGAATCCCCAGTAGTTCGACTATGAAAGGATGATCTTTGATAAAGACCGTCTCAACCGGTGATTTTGCTCCGAAGTAGAACCCCTCTCTTTCCACTGAAAATATCTTTTGAGGGACTGGACATCCTATCCAGAAGAAAACACAGTCTGCGGCTGCAGTCCCGGTCCAAAGGTCTTACCTATATAAGTTTACAGTAGGGCTGTGCCTATATTAGCACAACCCCAGAAGGTGAGCCTTCACATTTCTCACCATATCTTTTTATTTGTATGAACATACTAACCTATTGTGCGCCCCCTTTTTTCCCCTTTCTCTATTCCCCCCATTTCTTAAGGGGAATCTAGATTTGTCCATTATCTAAGACTCCAGAGATGGATGAAGAGGCCGAGACTGCAGCAGAAGAGGGAGCAGGAGGAGCCAGAGACCTTTCTTGGTTTTTGAGGTGTCTACTCTACTGCAAGTCGTGCTTTGCATTTGGATGCCTGGTCATGCATGTTGTGCTCAGGTTGGGAACGTTTATGCCTCGCTTCAGGCTCTGATTGCACAGCGTGCAAACCACTCGTGTCTTGTCTTCAGCACATTATCTGAAGAACGGCCATGCTAGGGAACTCCTTGGAGCTGACTTTGGTGTGCTCGGTCCTTTGATGCGTTGGGCAGTAGCTTTTGCACCCTGCTCCTTCTTCTGCTGTGCTGGTGGCTCTGTGCGACCACCGCCTCTTCCTCCAAACTACACCGGTCACCCGCATGACCTTGATTCCATGTGGGGTCGAGGACCTCATCATCCTCCACATCATCTTCCACCCAGTCTTCACCCCTGCCCTCCTTGTCGGTCTGCACAATGCAGAAAGCCCCAGCAGTTGGCACCTGTGTTTCGTCATCGCCAGAGACGTGCTGCGGTGGTCCTCCCATGTACTCCTCTTGAAACATAAGTGGTTGGGCATCGATGCACTCAATCTCTTCCACATCTGGGGCAGGGCTATGTGGATGGGAATCCCTGCTAGCAGAGTCATCAAAAAGCAGAAGAGACTGCTGCATGACGGGGCTCAGACTGCTTGGCTGATTTGCAAGGGGGTGAGGTAAAAGACTGATGGACATCGGCTGCAGGTGCTAACTCTGATCTTTTAGCAGGAGACTGGGTGGGAGACAATGTGAAGGAACTGGAGGCACTGTCAGCAACCTGTACTTGTTCTGGCCTCACCATTCGTAGAGCCTCTTTAAGGCCCAACCAAATAACGCTGAAGGTTCTGTCGCCTACTCGCACCTGAAGGAGGGGTTTCACTTGTGCGTGTAGCTGGCATAGATCGACCACGTCCTCTTCCTGCAACAGGAGCTCAACAGCAGCACTACGACCGGGGCCACGTCCCTTATTCAACTCTCTCCTCATTCTCCGCAAATTCATGATCTTGCCAACAATGGGTGTTTTATTTATAACAGAATATAACAGCAGTAGCTAACGCGTGTATTTCACACTGACAGATGCAGCAAGGTCTGTAAAATTTTGTTTTTTGCCCAAAAGAGGTGTTTTTTCAAACCCAGAAAATTATTGCAGTATTTCAAGCTTAAATTTCACACTGACAAATGCTGCATAGGCCCCAGATGTAAGTTATTGCCAAAAAGGGGTGCTTTTTTAAACCCAGAAAATTATTGCAGTCTTTCAAGCTTGTATTTAACAATGACAGATGCAGCAAATGTCGCAAATTTAGTATTTTACCCAAAATGGGTGTTTTTTTATTAACAGTATACGACAGCAGTATCTAACACTTGTATTTCACACTGACAAATGCAGCAAGGGCTGTAAAATTTAGTATTTTGCCCAAAAAGGGTGTTTTTAAAACCTAGAAAATCTTTGCAGTATTTCAAGCTTAGGCAGTCGCTAGGTGCCGAGCCGGCAGGTCTTAAGACACCGGGACTGTAGATTGCTACAAAAATGGTGGCTTGAAGTCCAGTCCAAGCGTTGTTGGATGCAGGGAGCCAGGTGAGCCTGGTACATGCCAGCTTGGTAGCTGGGGACTATGTGTGGGACAAAATGCTAAGTGGTTTGGACATACATGTGGATAGCAAAGACTATCCTGTGGCTCTCACTGAGTGTGAGACTCCAGTAGGAACTGGGACTTATGAACTTGCAGTTGCAAATACGCTCATGCATGGTGTAATGTTGGGCCGTGATTTCCCTTTGTTCTGGGAGTTGTGGGGAACGGGAGACACTTCTGCAGCAAGTAATGAAACTCCTGCAGAACCTGTACCTGTCCCTTTAAATGAAGGTGTGAGGGAGATGCACCTGAAACACAATGGTTTAAGTGAAATGACCAATGAAAACAATGGTGCAGATGAGGTGCCAAGTGAACCTGACAAGCCAACTGAGATGTGTAATGAAAATGTGGAGTTATATGAAATATGATTATGATGATGACACCCTTTTCCTCTGCAGACTGTGATCAGGGTAGAAGCTCCCCCTGCTGGTAAAGATATAATATGTAATTTAGAAATTTAGTATTTTGCCCAAAAAGGGTGTTTTTTTAAACCCAGAAAATTATTGCAGTATTTCAAGCTTAAATTTCACACTGACAAATGCTGCATAGGCCCCAGATGTAGGGTATTGCCAAAATGGGGTGCTTTTTTTAAACCCAGAAAATTATTTCAGTCTTTCATGCTTGTATTTAACAATGACAAATGCAGCAAATGCTGCAAAATTTGGATTTTGCCCAAAATGGGTGTTTTTTTAATAACAGAATATGAGAGCATTAGCTAACTCTTGTATTTATTATTATTATTATTATTATTTATTATTAAAGCGCCATTCATTCCATAGCGCTGTACATGTGATAAGGGGTGCACATACATAATACAGACAATTGTACTAATCATAAACAATATGAGTTACAAACTGGTACAGAAGGAGAGAGGGCCCTAACCGTGAGGCCTTACAATCTACATGGTATGGGAGAAGGACACAGTAGGTGCGGGTTAAGTTGGTCATGGCGGTATAGAGGCAGCAGGGTCACTGGTTGTAGGCTTGTCTGAAGAGGTGGGTTTTCAGGTTTCTTTTGAAGGATTCCACTGTAGGTGAGAGTCTGATATGTTGGGGTAGCGAGTTCCAGAGTATGGGGGATGCACGGGAGAAATCTTGGAGTCGATTGTGGGAAGAGGCGATAAGAGGAGAGGAGAGAAGGAGGTCTTGTGAGGATCGGAGAGTGCGTGTGGGGATGTATCGGGAAAGTAGCTCAGAGATGTAGGGAGGGGACAGGTTATGGACGGCCTTGTATGTATTTGTTAGTACTTTGAAGTGAATTCGTTGGGCAATGGGGAGCCAGTGAAGGGATTGGCAGAGGGGAGAGGCAGAGGAGTAATAGGGTGAGAGGTGGATTAGTCGGGCAGCAGAGTTGAGGATAGATTGGAGGGGTGCGAGAGTGCTAGATGGAAGGCCACAGAGGAGAATGTTGCAGTAGTCTAGGCGGGAGATAATGAGGGCATGTACAAGCATTTTTGCAGATTCAAAGTTAAGGAAAGCACCTGATGCGGGAGATGTTTTTGAGTTGGAGGCGGCTGGTGGTGGAAAGGGCTTGGATGTGCGGTCGGAAGGAAAGGGCAGAATCCAAGTTCACTCCAAGGAAGCGGGCTTTGTTGACTGGGGAGAGTGTGCAGCCATTGATCATGATAGATAGGTCTGTTGGGGGGTTGAACAAGATGGGGGAAAGATTATGAATTCTGTCTTATCCATGTTAAGTTTTAGAAAGCGAGAGGCGAAGAAGGATGATATAGAAGATAGACATTGTGGGATTCTTGATAGTAAGGTGGTGATGTCTGGACCAGAGAGGTAGATTTGTGTGTCGTCAGCGTAGGAGTGATACTGAAAGCCATGGGACTCTATGAGCTGTCCCAGGCCAAAAGTGTAGATAGAGAAGAGCAGGGGTCCTAGGACAGAGCCTTGCGGGACACCAACAGAGAGGGAATGAGACGAGGAGGTGGTGCGAGAGTGGGAGACGCTAAACGTCCGGTCTGTGAGGTATGATGTGATCCAGGAGAAGGCCAGGTCAGTGATGCCAAGACATGAGAGAGTTTGCAACAGAAGGGAGTGGTCAACAGTGTTGAATGCAGAGGACAGGTCAAGGAGAAGGAGGACAGAGTATTGTTTCTTGGTTTTGGCTGTCAGTAGGTCATTGGTTACTTTGGTAAGGGCAGTCTCGGTTGAGTGGTGGGGTCGGAAGCCAGATTGTAGACGGTCAAAGAGGGAGCAGGATGAGAGGTGGGAGGACAGTTCTGAATGGACATGTTGTTCAAGTAGCTTTGAGGCATACGGAAGAAGTGATATGGGGCGATAACTGGACAAGGAAGATGGGTCAAGTGAAGGCTTTATGAGGATGGGTGTAATGGTAGCATGTTTAAAAGCAGAGGGGAAGACACCAGAGTTTAGTGATAGGTTGAAGAGATGAGTTAGGGCTGGGATAAATACTGTGGTGAGGTTAGGGATGAGGTGGGATGGGATTGGGTCAAGTGCACAGGTGGTCAGATGAGATTTGGAGAGTAGAGTGGAGAGTTTTTCTTCTGTAATGGTGGAGGAGTGGGTTTTGGGAGAAAACGACTGCGCAGTTGTGTAGAGGGTCTGTGGGGACTGTATAGTAAAGCTTTCTCTGATGTTGACTAATCTTTTGTTTGAAATATTTGGCAAAGTCCTCAGCTGAGAAGAGAGGAGAGGGTGGGGGCGCTGGGGGACGGAGAAGAGAGTTAAAAGTGCTAAAAAGTTGTTTAGGGCTAGGTGACAGGGAAGATATGAGAGATTAGAAGTAGGCCTGTTTTGCATCAGCGAGTGAGGATTTGAATATGAGGAGGGATTGTTTGTATGCGGTGAAATGATCTTTAGAATGGGATTTCTTCCATTGCCGCTCAGCAGCCCTGGAAGCTTGTCTTAGTTTTTTGGTCAGGTTGGTGTGCCAGGGTTGTCTGTTGATTTTTCGGGTTTTGTTGTGTGTGAGGGGGGCAACAGTGTCCAGAGCTGTACTTATTGTGGTGTTATATAGGGTGGTAGCAGCTTCTGGGTCTTGGAGGGAACAGATGTTAGAGAGTGGGAGAAGAGAGTCAGAAAGCAAGCCAAAGTTGAGATGTTTGAGGTTCCTGCGGGGGTGTGCTAGTGTGTGGACCGGGGGAGCTGCAGAAGAGACTAGTGAAGAGAAGGTGAGTAGGTTGTGGTCGGATAGGGGGAGAGGTGAATTAAAAAGGTTAGATAGGGAGCAGAGGCGGGTAAAGGTCAGATCCAGAGTGTGACCATCTCTGTGGGTGGGGGCTGAAGACCACTGTGATAGGCCGAAGGAGGAAGAGAGTGAAAGGAGTTTAGAAGCGGCCGAGTGGCAGGTGTCAATAGGGATGTTGAAGTCATCCATGATGATAGTCGGGATGTCGGCAGAAAAAAAGTGTAGTAGCCAGGTGTTAAAGTGGTCAAGAAAAATGGTGGCTGGGCCTGGAGGGCGGTAAATGACGGCTACTTGAAGGTTGGAGGGAGAATATTTGCGAACAGAGTGTACTTCAAATGAGGTGAGCGTAATGGAGGGTGGCAGTGGAGTTGGTCTGTAGGAGCAGGTGTCTGATAGGAGAAGACCAACCATGTTTACAGCCGAGGCGGGGGGTGTAAGTGAATTGAAATCCACTATAAGAGAGTGCAGCAGGGGAGGAGGTGTAAGAGGGTGTCAGCCATGTTTCTGTGAGACCCAGAAAGGAAAGGTTTTGCGAGATGAAAAGTTCATGTACGACAGTTTGTTACAGACATAGAGCGCGTTCCATAATGCTCCTGCAAGAGGAACCAAAGGAGCAGGGGTCCGAGGAATGGTTATTAGGTTTAAGGGGTTGCAGAAATTTGTAGAAGGAGATTTGTAGTGGGACATGAAGGTGATAGTGGGGATTTGCTGAGGGGGTCCTGGATTTGGAGAGTTATCACCAGCAATAAGGAGAAGCAGATAAAGTGTTAATAGGTGAGAATAAGAGAGGGCATGAGGTGTATGTGTGTGTTTGGGAAGGAAGTGTTTTATGTTGGCAAACAGGTTTGTGCAAGCGGTCAAATGAGAAGGTGAGATGTAGGAAGAGATGACTAGTTCCTTGCTGGGTGAATGGATGTGGGGGTATTTCAGGAGGTTGTGGAAAAGTAGGAAGAGTAAGGGGAAAAATTTAAACATTGTTAGTGTGACGGAATGGAGTGTCCGCCTGCGGTCCTGCTCCTATCTGACCCCCTGGTTGGTGATGTCTCGGACGTCTGCGGAGGGGATGGGGCACCCACGGTGGAGATCAGCCCGACTGCCGAGTGGCCCGGCCTTCTTGGTACAATGTGTGGCGCCCTGGAATCACTCACCAGACGATGCTGTATGACTTGAAACAGGGACTGACTGATTTATTTAGGGTCTTGGACACAAGCATTTATACACACACTGCAAGCCTTATGTAACCTAGACATGTCCAGGCTGGAATCAGACCATCGGATTTGCATACAGATGGCCTTCTTACAGCCTCAGATTACACAGCCCTGGAGAGGTGAGGTACACAGTAATTAGCATACAATTGCATTTCCACCAGGCCATTCCAATCCTTACAACAAAGGGAAAAGAGAATACATTTAAAAGCACAACACCAGTAACCAAATCTAGCACGAAATAAGATGTCCATACACTTAAACGCACAACCGAAATATAAAAGGAAGGAAAATGGTCTTTCAAATTGTCTGAGTTATTAGTCACGTGGCCCGCTAGACGGCGCGCTCAGGGCCGTTTCGTGACAGTTAGCATTGACTATGTCTGTAATTACCTGTGGTCCCCTTCTGGTCCAATTCTGGTATAATTCAGTCTGTGCACTCAAGAGTTGCACTTGAGAGATGTTGCATTGGGAAAGACCAAGGTCTGAAAAGACCTAGGACCTTAGAGTTATACCACTCAGAGTTCAATCAGGTCTGACCAAGAGGGGAGAGGGCTACATTTGGCCTAATCAAGGAGGATCAGATACAGGGGTGAAATAGTCAATGTAAACAAATACTCAATAAATCCAGCAGGAAAAGAGACATTCATAGTTCAGACAAGACATACCAGGATTTAGAAAGAGAGATGAGAGGGATGGACAAAATCTAAATGTGGAAAAGCTGGATTTCACACTGACAGATGCAGCAAGGGCTGTGAAATTTAGTATTTTGCACAAAAATTGTGTTTTTGAAAACCCAGAAAATTATTGCAGTATTTCAAGCTTAAATTTTACACTGACAAATGCTGCATAGGCCCCAGATGGAGGGTATTGCCAAAAAGGGGTGCTTTTTTAAACCCAGAAAATTATTGCAGTCTTTCAAGCTTGTATTTAACAATGACAGATGCAGCAAACACTGCAAAATAAGTTTTTTGCCCAAAATGGGTGTTTTTTTAATAAAAGAATATGACAGCAGTATCTAACGCTTTTATTACACACTGACAGATGCAGCAAGGGCTGTAAAATTTTGAATTTTGCCCAAAAAGGGGTGCTTTTTTAAACCCAGAAAATTATTGCAGTATTTCAAGCTTCTATTTGAATGTCACAAATGTACATATGCTGTGCTGTTGCACTGAACTTGCATAAAATGGCCGCCACCACCAACCTAACTAACAGACGGATAAAAGTTATTTTTCTGGGTCACTGGGCTCAGGGCAGGGTAAAAAGATTGTGCACTGCACCTACAAAATAAAATCTAGGTAGAACGCTGAGTCAACTTCAGATTAAAGATTCTTTCCTATTCTCTTCCTCACAGCAGCAGCATCCTATCCCTACACTAATCAGAGCAGAGTAACTCAAGCTTATATAGAGGCTGGGTCACATGCTGCACTGGCCAATCACAGCCATGCCATTAGTAGGCATGGCTGTGATGGCCTCTAAGGGCACAAGAGTAAAACGCTTGTTGATTGACTGCTCTGCAGCATTTCAAAAAGCAACATTCAATCACCGAACACCAAACTTTTACTGAAAAGTTTGGGTTTGGGTCTGGGGTCCAAAAATCCTAAAGTGAGGTACGAACCCGAACTTTACAGTTCAGGTTCGCTAAACCCTAGTGGTTACATACACACAGTCTATTAGTTACAGCTGGTTGTGGTGGTGACGGTAAAGTATCCACACAGTTTTTGAATTAAAATAGATTCCAGGGAGCTTCCTTCTTTCACCCCACTGAATTTCTAGATCTTCTCACAGTACATTCTGAAGCCATGGCCACAGCAGTCTCTTATATCTCTTTTCCACTCTCCTACATAAATCCTGCTTATCATAACTACTGTGGCTTAACAACTTACCACAAGGAAGTTAAACTTCGCTATCTTAGACAGAGGACTTAGCTTTCTTGGAAGAAATACTTGCTCATCCTTCATGATACGGAAGTTATTTGTCCAACATAAAGGACTTACTTGTCTTGGAGTAGATAAAGGATTTATTCATCTTGGACAAAGGACTTATGAAGGAGTCACCTATCCTAGATGTAGAACTTTTATACTATACCTTGACTGAAGGACTTTATGGATGAAGGACTTACCTACTTTGAATAGAGTTATTGCCTATCCTGTTTGAAGGACTCACCTCTCCTAGATGAAGAATGTACATATTCTAGTTTCATTTCTTAGATGGAGAAACTGCCTTTCTTAGATGGAATACATGCCTATTCTGCATGAGGGACTTATTTATCTTGGATAAAGGACTTACCTATCTGGATGTAGGATTTGCCTATCCTGCATGGATGGCTTACCTATTTAGGATGTAGGGCTTACTTTTTTTTGCCTATCCTGGATAAAGATCTTGTCTATTCAGAATAAATGATTTACCAGTAGTGATGAGTGAAAATTTTTAAAATTCGATTTGGCTGCTTCGCTGAACTTTACAGAAAAATTTGCTTGGTGACAAATTACTTTGTCACAAAGCTCATTTCTTTGTAAGTAGTGGGTGCAATGACAGCTCATGTCATTGTACCCCTCAGATGCCGAGTTTATAGCTGATCGCAACATCTGACAGAAATAACAGTGTAAAAGAAAAAAATTAAATCATGCATTTGATCGCAAAGAGCCAGTCGCCATCTTGATTGAAGATCTACCACAGAATCTCACGTGGACCATGGACTTCGATTCACTGAACACTATTTACCAGTTTTGGATTAAGGTCTTCCCTATGATAGATGAATGATTTACTTATCCTAGGTAAAGCACTTACCTATCTTGGATGACTTATAGTATCTATCCTGAAAGAAGAACTTATCTATCCTAGATAAAGGACTTTTCTCTCTTGAATGAAGTACTTACCTATCCTGGAAAAATAATTGCCTATGCTATCCATAGCTGTCCTGCAGGAAGGATTTATGTCTTTTGGATGAAGGATTTACTGTATGTATTCAGGATGAAGGACTTACCTTGGATGAAGGACTTGCCTATTGTGGATGGAGGATTTACTTATCCTAGATGAAAAACGTAACTTTCTTAGATGAACTACACCTATTCTAAATGAAGGATTTACCGATCTTGGACAGGGGACTTACTATACCTGCCCTGCATGAAGGACCTACATATCCTGGCTGAAGTATCTACCAGATTTTGAATGACTTATCAGTCCTGGCTGAAGGACTGTACCTATTCTACTGTAGGTGATGTTTTTACTTATCCTGGTTGATGGGCTTACAAATACTAAATAAAAGAGTTAACTTGCCAAGATGAAGGACTTGCCTATTTTGCATGAAAGTCTTCCATCTCCTAGATGAAAAACGCACCTGACTATCCTCTTGGTATTTTCCCACCCTTTCCAGTTTTGCCTACTGCTGTCATGACATGACAAAAAAGGAAAGTCCCATAACATTGTATAGAGACATCATAGTATCATGCGCTAAATCGCCACCAACCAATCTGTCTCAGTATCCTTGCTGGTGCCAGAGAAGAATTGCACTACAGCCTGCTACTACTGCATGTATTTCAAGTTCTATCTTGCACTTAGTAAAACAGACTTTGTTATGTACATCTCTGGCTTTATTTTTCAGTGTTGTAATTGATCCAAGGGAGCAACGACCTGAGATAGGTCACCGTGACATCACAACACTTCATCAGGGCCACTACCACTACCATCCAGGGCCGTCTTTAATATTGATTGGACCCTGGGCAAAAATTTGCTTGGGCCCCCTGGATCCCGCCTTCCCACACCTTAGCAGACAATCACGCCCTCCACCACAACACACACACAGAAAATCCACACATCTGGTAGAGTCCGGTGAATGACTGTAAATACTTCCAGTTCTGAAGACTCCAGCGGCTCAGGATCAGTGCTCTGGGCAGCTGGGCTCAGGCTGGAAGTGGGCACCGCTCTGCAGGAAGGAGACCAGGGCTCGACTCACCCTAGTGTTACAGTGCACCCCAGCACCCCACAGTATGCAGTATAGCACCCTATAGTATACAGCAACACACAGAATGCAGTATAGCACCCTATAGTATACAGCACCACACAGTATGCAGTATAGCACCCCACACTATACAGTACCCCACAGTATATAGTAAAGCAGTATAGCAGCCCACAGTATTCAGCACACCACAGTATACAACACCTCACAGTATACAGTAGAGCAGTATAGCACCTCACCGTATACAGCACCCCAAACTATACACGATACAGCACCCCACACTATACAGCCCCCCACACTATACAGTACAGCAGTATAGCACTCCACACTATACAGCACCCACAGTATACAGTATACAGCCCCCCACAGTATACAGTACAGCAGTATAGCACTCCACAATATACAGCACCCACAGTATACAGTTTACAACCCCCCACACTATACAGGCCCCCCACACTATACAGCCCCCCCCATACTATACAGGCCCCCACAGTATACAGGCCCCCACACTATACAGGCCACCACACTATACAGCCCCCCACAGTATACAGCCCCCACACAATATACAGCCCCCACACAGTATACGGCCCCCCACACAGTATACAGCCCCCCACACAGTATACAGCCCCCCACAGTATACAGCCCCCCACACTATAAAGGCCCCCCACACTATACAGGCCCCCACAGTATACAGGCCCCCACACTATACAGGCCACCACATTATACAGCCCCCCACAGTATACAGCCCCCACACAATATACAGGCCCCCCTCAGTATACAGCCCCCCCACAGTATACCGCCTTAACACAGTATAAAGGCCCCCCACAGTATACAGCCCCCCACAGTATACAGGACCCCCACAGTATACAGTCCCACACAGTATACAGGCCCCCACAGTATACAGCCCCCCACAGTATACAGGCCCCCACACAGTATACAGCACCCCACTATACAGTAGTTTACAGTATATTAGCATAACAGCCCCTGTCACCTTTTTCTGATGTAATATTCACAAAAAAAGCTCCACAGTTAAGGCAAACTTCTCCTGCAACACTCGGTAGGACCCGTGATGACCTCATAGCCATGTGACCAGTAATATTGCTAGGTTACTGGTCACATGGTGATGATGTAATCTATGGTCCTAGATCACAGCTCTCACAGTACGCTGCCTGGACCCATTGCCGGAAGGCATGGCATGGCAGCACCCCCTGTGTAGCTGACAGCCTGACACCAGGGGCAGTGGCTAGCAGGGCTCAAGAGGCAGCTGCCTTGGGCTGCCCCTTTTGCCCCTTGGTAAAGACGGCCCTGCTTCCATCCTTTTTACCAGCTTTCATGGGGGCTTGCTGCATTAATTTGGCATCATGAACAGGATTGTGCTTCTGTGCCTTGCTATTGTTGGCCTAATTGTGTGGACCCAAAGAGTAACTTTATTGCCTTGCCGGTGAACTTTCAGTCAAAGCTACAGCCACCTTATGGTAACAAGACTCAGTGTGGGTGTTTCACATTCACCATTAAACATCAGCACAGAAGAGGTTAATTGGACATCTTGGATACACGCCGACGCATCGAAGCATCACCACTCGAGATCAGGAAACTAGACTTGTCTGCCAGATGGTCCAAAGGTTTGGGGTTCAAGTAATTTCAACCGGGCTCCTGTTTTTGGCATTCGTGCCAGAAGATATGTTTGTACCTGGGATGGAGAGTTTGCCTGTCACCAGAAGTCTCGCTGAAGTTCTAGAGATGAAGGCAGAAGAGTCCACCAAGTGCTCAAGATGACGGCAAGATCTGCTGATGTCCTCTATGTGAAGGGATTATTGACCTGTCTTTGTAGGTTACATATACATTATGCTGTTAGCCAGGATTACAAAAGAGAGACATCAGAAAGACACCTCATGAAATTGCCACTTATCCAGCCACCATAGCTGTCTCGCAGAAGTGCTAGAGACGAAGGCAGAGGAGTCCACCAAGGGCTCAAGATGACAGCAGGATCACTCAGCTCAGAAGACTTGCCGTCAACACTGTCTCCAGTGAGCAATATACGAGTAGAAGTGGAGACAGATCTAGGCCCTATGCTTGTTCCGATGCTATTCAAACCACGAGTCAGAAACTAGTGTCATGCTCTCCTCCCTCCTTTAATGAGAGGCTGCCAACCAGCCACACCACTATCTCGCCCACGCAAATCTTCATATAGCAGTGGGCAATGGATGCCTGGACCTGACACCCTGGCCAGATGTTTGCCCCGGATTGTACTAGGTATGGCAGCACCCAATCTGGAACACTGCAGAACCTTCTGGGTGGCCATAAATATTCTAGATTAAATTATATCTCTGATTGGGATACAAGTGAAGTTAACCATGCCGCCAGGGCGTGGAATGAGAGGCGTGTCTTCCTCCAACCTGCTGCTGCCTCCATTGTACACCCATGGGCAGGACAAACTATAATTGTGGGTCCAATCATCTAATCATCTCCATTTACACTGCTTTGGGGCATTCCTATGCTCTGCCTTGATAAAGACTGGAGTACCCCAACCAGATACCGAGTGGGCTTGACCTGCCGCTTGCCCATCATTGTGAGGGTAAAGTCCTGGATCCTGTTTTGCTTTTCACAGATACCAACCATGCTGTTCCAGTTCCCATCACAGGAATTCGCCAAAAGAAAATCCAAGATGCTCCTGCAGTAGATACAGCCATCCAGGATACCCTAGCCTACAGGCCTAGCATCCAGGTTCCAGAGGGTGACAAGTTAGCGGCTGGGAATATTGACCAGGCCTGAAATTCTTCAGTAAAGCTGGAGCCCAACGAGCTTCAGGAGGGTGAGATACCTGGGACAGGCCCCTGTTCATTGCTGTTAAAGGGCCCTAGATTTTGTCACTCTCCTGTGCCCTTAGATAAGTCCTCGAGCTTGTGGAGTCATTTTGCCAAAGGAGTGCAATATTTTAAAAGCCAAGGAATAGACAATTTATCTGAGCTCTTTGGGACCCTCATCTACACTTGTGGGACTTTTTGCTATAGAGCTGCAAGTCAGAGGTTACATTTCCTGCTGAATTTTTAAGATCATGGCCACATCCAGGACTGAAATACACCTGGAGGGAGGTGTGCTTGGGTTCTGTGTTTCTGTGACTCTGGAGTAGAGCCGCAGACTCAATAAACTCTATTGCCACACTGGATTATCAAGGACTCTGACACATAAGAGCCCTGTTTTATTAGTGAACATGTTTTATTAGTGCAGACTACCTAGCACACCTCCTTAAAACTATCATGGACTGCTCCTTGGAACTCTAGCCTATTATGTCCCCCTGGTAATTATAATTGCTAGCTCAACAATGAGAGTAAGATGGTCAGCGAGAACTGTGCCCTTGAGTATCTGATGCAGGACTACCAGGAAGACACCACAAGTACCACCCGAGGATGGCTTGTCTTTCACCATGGGTTGTGAAGTACCCCATATCTGGGGTTACTACAAGTTGTTTATTGTGCATTGTATTTAACTGTTAGCTTCCTGGCTATTATTACCAGCAAGAAAGGTATAGCAAAGGTTTGCCGAAACAGCGTTAACCACTCTTTCCTCACCTCTTCTTTGGAGTGGGCTGATCCTTCTTACTGCCAAGAGGGGGAGTCCCTGTCTTGAGTTGGCACAGACTGTAGTACTCTTTCTCCTACAGAAATTGTTGTCTATTAACTAAAGCCTTGAAAAGATAAAGACAGCAGAGTGAACTGTTACATTCAGCTTCTATAGACACTGGTGTGATGTGAGGGAATGTTGCTAAGTCACCCTTCACTAAACAACCACTAGGTCAGTATTATCATCATCATCAAGTGCTGAATCACCACCAACCAACCTGCCTTAATATCCTTGATGGTACCAGAGAAGAATTGCACTAAAGCCTGCTACTACTGTATCTATTTCAAGTTCTACATTGCACTTATTAAAAAGGACTTTGTTATGTTTAACTCTGGCCTCATTCTTCAGTGCTACCACTTTCACTACAATTGTCCCCAGGGAACCATGGCCTGAGCTAGGACACCGTGACACTACAATTAGGGCAAATATCTACTCCGCCTTCAGGGGGGCTCACTGCAGATATTTTTTCTGTACAAGCAGGGACAGTAAAAACACCATAAAACACCACTGACAAGATGGTCGCTTGCAACTTCTTCTCCAAAGCCTTTTCTACAGATAAGTATATCAGAGACATTGCATTATTAGCTATCAAACTGGTCTTGGAGGAGTGGTGCCAAATGTTAGAGGGTACCAATCACCCCAATGTCATTTATACCGACCATAAGAACCTTATCTATCTCCAATCTGCCCAGAGACACAATCCTTGTCAGGCAAATAGATAACTTACAAGTATAGACCACCTGCTGCTAGTGATGAACCTTCAATGGTGGCAGACCAGGCAACTGCTACAAGGGCTTAGGGGGAGGTGGGACCCGGAGCTGAACTGCTTCTTCTCTCCCTAGCCTAAAAATACTGAATTTTCATTCCCCACCACTAGGGGGAGCTCAATGCAAAGAGATTTTTACAGCATCCCTGTTAATTGTATAAATTCCTATGAGCTCCCCCTAATGGTGGCGGACAACGTTATAGTACAAGGGAAGCAGATTTATAAATGTATTTATGCCAGTGGTCTGGTGGCCTGCCCCTCACAAGAGCCCCAGAACGCCTCCTCACTTTGTTCCAGTACCTCCCCTTGTGATGACAACTCTACCCCCTCTACTGCAACGTCATGACATCCACTCCCCTCCACTACATCAGCTTATTTGTACAGATGCAGTAGAGTTAATCCACATGCTTAACTACATGCGTTAACTAAACTATTAGGCCCCTTTCACACGGGCGAGATTTCCGCATGGGTGCAATGCGTGAGGTGAACGTATTGCACCCACACTGAATCCGGACCAATTCATTTCTATGGAATTAATTGCTATGGGGCTGTGCACATGAGCGGTGATTTTCACGCATCACTTGTGCGTTGCGTGAAAATCGCAGCAAGCTCAATTTTGTGTTTTTCACGCAACGCAGGCTCCATAGAAGTGAATGGGACTGCGTGGAAATCGCAAGCATCTGCAAGCAAGTGCGGATGCGGTGCGATTTTCATGCACGGTTGCTAGGAGATGATCGGAATGGGGACCCGATTATTATTATTTTCCCTTACAACATGGTTTTAAGGGAAAATAATAGCATTCCTAATACAGAATGCATAGTACAATAGCGCTGGAGGGGTTAAAAAAAATAAAAAATAATTTAACTCACCTTAATCCACTTGTTCACGCAGCCGGGTTCTCTTCTGTCTTCATCTTTGCTGTGCACAGGAAAAGGACCTGTGGTGACGTCACTACGCTCATCACATGGTCCGTCACATGATCCATCACCATTATAAAATATCATGTGATGAGCGCAGTGATGTCATCAAAGGTCCTATTCCTCAAAGAAGAAGACAGAAGAGATGCCGGCTGCGCGAACAAGTGAATAAAGGTGAGTTAAATTATTATTATTTTTTGTTTAACCCCTCCAGCCCTATTGTACTATGCATTCTGTATTCAGAATGCTATTATTTTCCCTTATAACCATGTTATAAGAGAAAATAATAAAATCTACACAACACTTCACTTCGGACCTGGGTACCACATTCAGTTTTTTATCACGCGCATGCAAAACACATTGCACCCGCGCAATAAAAACTGAACAACGGAACTCAATCGCAATTGGGTACCTACGCAATTGGGTCCTTATCCGAACACGCTCGTCTGCAAGGGGCCTTAGGGTTAAGCCAACACTTCAGTTGGCTTTTGGTACAGGATATCACGATGAGTTAAGAAATTTGAGTTAAGAGTTTGAGTGTTAACTCTACTATATCTGTACTTAAAATCTTGTGCAGTGATGATGTCAGCAGTGAGGAGCATGGGCTCTACATACAGTAAGTCCAATGCCTACTATAGGAGGTGGCGTGCCTAAGGTGTCATCCGGGGTGGGTCCTTTCTCTGGCACAATTCCCCTTCCCCCTTCAATACTTAAAAAATTGTGCCACCTCACAGTAGCATTGCCTTCATTGTACAACCTTCACAGTAGTTATCTTCAGACATGTGCCCCCAAATAATATCCACCATGTGCCCCCTCATGATAGTTATACCCATATTGTGCCCCTAACGGTAGTTATACCCATATTGTGCCCCCTTCACAGTAGTTATGCCCTCTCTGTACCCCTTCATAGTAATAATGCCCATTGTGTCCTCTACATGACTTTGGTGCTTGGTGCAGCCGGACATGCAACATACTTTACACTATGCTAGCTCCCCTGCTGGTGAAGTTTAAGACCATTTTACACTCCATAAACTGGCATAAAAAATGATGAATGAGATGGGACTTAAGTCATTGTCTACGCCAAAAATTGAAGTAGAAACTGATCTCAGCCAACCTTCTCCCCCTCCCGTGATATGCCCCCTCTTTTTATCTGTTGGAAAAGTGGCGTGACCGGTGAAAATTCGCAGATTTGGTACGTGACTGATATATGCCACAAAAGTGATGTATATCAGTTCATAAATGAAGCCCTCGGTGTCTTATAATATTGACTCTGTGTATTATTATGTGGACTCTGCATATTATACTATGTATTTTATTATTATATGGACTCTGTATTACAATATAGACACTATTGGGGGAATCTATCATAGACCAGCGTTGTAGAATCTCCAGGCCTGGTGGAAGCTTCCATACTCTCTATGATGTCATAATTAATGCCAGGTCTGCTCACACTTATTGTGATGTCATAATGGGTAGAATCTGGATGAGGTCAACCTCTTGTGATGTCATAATTAATGCCTGGTCTGTTCACACTAATTGTGATGTCATAATGTGCAGAATCTGGATGAGGTCAACCTCTTGTGATGCCATAATGTAGAATGTGGGTAATACCGGCTCACGCCCTGACACCTGTGTCAGTCTTCGTCTGGCTCACCATGTGCTCACGAAAGCGACGCAGATTGGAGCTTGGTCAGGTGGAGGAGTTTTTTCACAAGAGATGGAAAGTGGAGGAAGTCGTCCCACACAAGAGACGACGAGTGGAAAGGGATGAAGTTGAGGATATGGAGGTCGGGGAACGGCAGTACCCAGACGATGTAGAGATGATGGATCTGGAAGAAAAATACGACTTTGACAGGGACGGGGACTGTATTATGAAGGACGTCAGCGCCCCCAAACAGTGAACCCGAAAATAAGGTGCAGGGATTTCTCATTCTATTTCTTAATATTGTTACATCCTGGAATGCTTGTACTTACTTTTTTGTCTTTCTTCTAAAAGATCTGGCTGCAAAGAACATGCGAATCCTTCCGAGGAGATACCAAACTTCACCAGGGATGATTCATGGGAAGAAAAACATCATGTAGACAAATATCTACACAGAAGTGCACAGCTGAACATCCACAGATCACAGCCAAAAATTACAAAAAACTCATAAAAAAAAAAATATATCTTTCAATAAACATGTTTTTTTCCCCCTGTATTATTGGTTTTCAGTCTGTTTGGGGGGGGGGGGGGGGGCTGATATGTAATTTTCAATTTTGCAGTTGTCCAGGGCCACTTCTTCCTAGGAGGATTCTAGTGTTTGTTCTGGGGAGGCAGTTAATTTGGTAAATCTCCGGGCCACTTCTTGCCTTTACGTGTTGTTTCAGGGGTCTGGTGTGGTCTATATATTACGTTTTGAGGTGTACCTATCAAACCCCAAATCACTTACACAAGAGCACAGAATTTAGGATTACAAATTGCACCCTCTATTAAGCACAAATCTAAAAATCCGTCCCTCAATAACTGGATAAGTCTGAAGGGGTTTTATAGGTGTGGAAAATGTCAGGGCTGTAAAATAACCAAATTTCCGAAAAAGACTACTGAAATCAGCTCATCTTAAAACACCTTTTCCATGACCATTAAAAACTTCCTTAATTGTAATACCTCTAGCGTAATCTACCTGATCCAATGTCCCTGCGGAAAGCAGTACATTGGTAGAACAAAGCGGTGCTTGAAAACCAGAATAAGTGAACATATACGAAATATTAAAAATGGATACATCAAACATTTACTATCAAAGCACTTTAAAGATTTCCACAATAAAGATCCGAAAGGCATGTTCTTTATGGCGCTACAAAAAATTTTAAACATTGGCGTGGGGGAAAACACGTAGAAAAAATGTCCAGAGCCGAATCTAGATTCATTTTTGATTTCGGCAGCCTCGTCCCAATGGGTTTAAACGCCGATTTGGACATTTTTGGCTTTTTGTGATCTTGGGGTAACGTGTTTGTCATCCGACAGAGAGTCTCATGTTTGGCTGTTCATCAGCACTGAGACTCTCCCTTGGAGACAAACACGCACCCCTACATCATCATGCAAAGTAAAACTAAGCAGTGATGGCATAAAAAGAATATATCTATTATATCAAGAATTCATCAAGATGTTGTACACAAACATATATCCACTGTCATATCTGTGTTCCATTATGGCATTTTAACTTAAAATTTTATGTTGTTCATATATTATATTTTATCAATATTTTGAAGTTTTTAAAGCATAGTATTATTGTTGCAATTTTTTATTTTTTTATGGGATAGATAGATCGCAGCATAACACACATTATAACAAAAAACGCATCAATAGCGAAAAAACCGCAACAGAACCGCAAGCAAAATCGAGTTAAATCCCTGAATTTCTGATTGCCAAACCCGCCCTACACCTTTGGGCTATTGTGGGCGGTCTATAAATAGTCAGTCCAAAATTGGGAGATCAGCTGCCACTGAGGAAGGGGTAAGAGGTCCCCGAAAGGCGTCTGGCGTAACCAGCTGAGAACTCCCACCGGACTGACAAGAGGCCTTTACTCGGATGATCTATTAAAATCTTACGAATAATTGGAGCGCTCCAAATAAGAAAAAACTTCGGATCACATTTTCGGCACCAAGTTCCCGCGATACCCTGCTGCGAGATACAAGCCTGTTTCCTGATACAGACCACGTGATATGCCGGCGTCTGCCTGAACAGCGTGGAGAAACAAACACGAAATTTTCAACCCACCTAGAAGCAGGTAAGACCTGTATAGGCGGGTATTACAGTGCATATTAGTACTTGTTTCATTATTATGGACAGAAACCAAGGTCTGGACATTTAAATTACAAGTAAATCGCAACTGTATCCAGGATTGCTTTTTCCATTTAAGGACGTTTCGGCCTACAAGCCGCAAGCTACAATGATATGAATGCATTTTATGCGGACTTTTGAATTAACACAAAGATCCAGTTAGTCTTATTGGGAAGTAATCTTTATTTGTTCCAGTAATCATTCGCACATCTGATAGATATTGTGCGTTTTCCAATATTTAATGTGTGTTAGCATGAACGTGTTCGATTGATGTTTTTATGGAATTTTACAATAGTTTTATAGTGTCTTATTGATATTGGTTCAGTTATTAAATTGAGTGTGATCACCTTTTATATTGTGTATTCATTTGTAACCACACATACAGAGGGCCAGTCCGAAATCTACAAGTTAGGCCTCATGCACACGACCGTTGTTTCTTTCCGTGTCCGTTGTTCCGTTTTTCGTGATTTTCAGCGGACCCATTGACTTTCAATGGTTCCGTTGAAAAATAGGCTAAAGGCACCGTTTGGCATCCGCGTCCGTGTTCCGTGGTTCCAGTCCGTCAATAAAATATGACCTGTCCTATTTTTTACGCGGACAACGGTTTGCGGACCCATTCAAATCAATGGGTCCGCGAAAATCGCGGATGCACAACCGTTTGTCATCTGCGTCTGCGTCCGTTTTATTAATCTTTTTCATGGCAAAACTGTCTGCCAGATTTGAGCCCAATAAAAAAATAAAAAATAATTTCAATACGGGAAGGAAGCTTCAGGTCATAGGTTATCACATTGCAGTTTACTACTGACCTGTGGTCACTGTGGTTTGGTGTAGTGAGCTGTTGCTTTGATTGCCCAAAACGTGGAACGTTGAAAAGCTGATCACTTTGGTGCAGGAGAGGCCTGAATTATGGGACAGCAGGCTCAACGTGTATCAGGACAGAGTCAGAAAGGACGTCTCCTGGGAGAAAGTGGCCAGGTCCATGAGGCGAGTGGAATGGCAAAAAGCCGATGCCAGAGGCCGGGCAGATTTAGGTAAGTGCCAGCAATGTCATTGTACTGTCCTGGTCCCTGTCTTGTCACTATTGAACTTACTGTTAATTACATGATGTGCAAATAACTGCTTACGAGCGTGGAACACGGAGGTGAGCGTTCCGCGGTATCCCAGCCTGGCATCCTCTTTTGTTGCTATGATGCCGTGTGCTTTTTGTCGACCCTGAAGTACAGTCAGACCCTGGTATAGTTCATACGAGTGTATTACGGTACTGCAGTGGCGGCACTAGGTGCACGGCGTCCTAGCAACCAATAATGACATGAACTCCTGTTCTCACCAGGATGCTAGGCCGTGATACTGCGGAACGCTTAGCTCCATGTTCCTAAACTGTTTGTTTTCTCCATTCACCTCCCTTATATTATATATGCCTATATATGGATTTTACATTTTATTTAATTAGATAAAATATACCCTACTCCTACTATTGGGTGTTTTTGAAATGCCTGGCCCTAGCTATGATACTGTAAACTGTAGTAATGGATACTATGCATGTGCACCTGCTAGTTGGTGGCACTTGTTCTAGTTTAAATTGCGTATGCAATAGTTGACACTTAACGCATATTGTGCATTAATTTACATACCAATGCCTAGCACGATTATTCCCTGGCTTCATGAACGTTTTTAATTAGTATGTCCAAACTGGCAGTACTGTAGCATGTGTTCTATTTTTTTTCATTATGGCCGAATTATCCTCCGGTTGTGGCTATTTTTTGGATCATTTTTTATATTGAATTGTCAAAAAGGTCAATTTTATAAACCAGACAAAAGTCTAAACTTGAATTATATATTTTTTTCACAATAGTGAAACAGACAAAGACTCGGTGGAACAGCTGCCGGGATCAGTTCCACCGGGAACTTAATGAGCGGGGACGAAGTGGCGAGGGGGGTGCCCGAAAAAGGCCATATATCTACACGGCGCAATTGGAGTTTCTGAAGCCGGTGATGGATTTGAGGCCGTAAGTATATTTATAATATGTTAATTATCTACTGATCACCTCTTACCTCGGTGTAGGTGCTTTTTTTGGATCTAAACTAAAAATGGTTAAAAAAAACACACTCTTTCAGCAGTATGACGAGACAACACAAGCACATCGCACATGTCCTGCCCTCTGCCGTCTCTCTTCATCCTGTGTGCCACTTTATGTGTAATATATAGTCTTTTAGATATCTGATAGGATAGAGTGCTATCAGTGCTTGAAATTAGAAGGGAGATGACACTTGTGCATTGCACGTTTTTTATCATCATACAGCTGATTGACATATATTTTGCCTGTTGTTTGGCGTTCGTCAATATGAGGAATTCGTGACTATGAAAATTTCCTTTAACAATATTCTCTAGTTGTATTTCAATTTCCGAAAATGTTTGGCATCAGATATTATAAAAAATGCTCAATACTTTGTACTATTATACATTGACTAATGATGCATCTTCTGCGTTCCTGGTGCAGCTTTTTAAGATAAACTTCCACCCTGACCTTAGGAAGCATTCAAAATGTTCAGGAAGTAGTATTTTGGAAGCTTTAATAAACCAAAACGAGTGTGACAGTGTACAAACTCGTCCACAATGCCGATGTGGAGAATTTCAGGATTTGGTTAGCTCCTAGAATGTGTTCACCATTTTTCGCACAGGAAATCCACAAACTTCTATCATTTTTCTGTTTTTTTATGTTAAAAAAAGAGTACTTGTTCACATTAGGATTCATCAGTGATTATTTAGTGTTTATATGGATATGTTAAGCTTTCATCTCACGAGGATATTCCTCTTTTTCCAAAGTTTGGACTTGCACAAACGAGTAGACACCTTTTTTTAAATTTTTTTATTATCTAAACCTTTTGAAAATCCTGAATGTTGTACAACATAAATTTAATATATGATTATCTATAATGTTTCCATACAGTACTGTGGACAGCTTGGAAGACGATACGGAGGATTCAGATGCTGGTGAAACTCCGCCAGTTTTCTCCCCGGAAAGCAGCCCCACCCATCCCCAGGCTGAGGAGCCACAACAACCACCTCTGGAGCCGCCAACCCTTTCACAGGGGACCCAGGATCCAACCCAGCAGCCTCATCCAAGGCGGAGACGCAATGTCCCTCATGCTTCCTCGGCACCAGATACGAGGGAACAAATAGATGCCAGAGTTATAGAGTTCCTGGCCAAGAGGAGGAGTGAGGGCCCGGAAGAAGCGGTGGTGAGGGGGCTGGGTCCTTTACTCAGGGGCGTCCCTGCCCACCGATTAAACCCTTGCGTGGTGGGGATTGCCATGTTGATAGAGCTCTTCTCCTCCCCCTACAAGGAAGATATTGTCTCCGAGATCTACCATGTGAGACGCCGGATACTTGCGGCACGCGCTCAACATGTTTCCGGGCAAAGTCAACCCCAACCCCATGGCCCCCTTGTACCTGGCCCATCTTACCAGGTGGCCCTAGAAGCCAGCCGGCCAGCTTCACAATACTTTCCACAGGCTGCAACAGCAGAGGCCTGGCAGTTCGTACCAGCCTGGTCCCTTCACCAGGGATTTGTTTGACCTGTAATTTGGTCTTCTTTTGTTTTTATTTTATATTTGTGGAATTTTTTATTGGGCAAATTTGTGCCAGCATACTTTTGTTAAAATGTTTGCGGAGACCTTTGGTTTCCTTCATTTAAAAAATAGTCAAAAGGAATGTGTCTTGTATTTATTTATAAAGCCTAACAAAATGTGATGGTAATCAAAACCGATAAAATTATGGGATAATGCTTTACAAACTACTCAACCATTTGTGGATGGAGAAGTAGCAATACAAATTAGATAGGGCAGTGATGGCTAACCTTTGCACTCCAGCTGGGAACGAATTTCAACTCCCAGCATGCTCCATTTATTTCTATCGTGTTTTTTTTAACTAATCAACGAAGCAAGGGGGGCATCTTGTGAGTTGGATTTTTAACCCAGCTGCAGTGCCAAGGTTAGCCATCACTGATCTTGCTCTTTTTACTAGGTGTTGGGACCAACATCTGTTTGTACGTGGAGCAATGTCAAAAAATAATAGATGAGAGGAGAATGCACAAATGGCCAAACACACCTTTTCTAAAATATTTGGTTTGGGAGAAATATAAGATTATCCTAATGTTTGAACTGAAAAGCTATTGGCTATGTGCATTTTCAACCAACAACACTTACAATTGTTTATTTTTGGTTGCAAAAAAGCATATCATGTTTGAGGACTACATGTAGAATGTGACAGTGTAAATTTCTAATTTTCAACTAGTTTTCAAATATATATCATTCATATATCTAAAGACACTTCAAAAAGACACAAACAATACTTGTAGTAGTAAAACAAGTTTATTTTACATGGTGACGGACACTTAAAAAAAAACATTTTTAGAGGTATTAGAAGGTTTTTGGAAACATATAGCAAATCCATTAATGATGTTTCTAAAATTGGAAAAACAAACATCTTGTTTGGGTCCAAAAAGATTGATTAGCTTTTAGTTCCCAAAAACCTCAGCCCGCAAGCCCACGTCAAGGGTCCTCATTGTCTTGCGAGTCCCTACACTCAACTATGTCTAAAATTACATAAGCTATCTGGAAAACAAAAAACAAAACTAACGAGCACAGAAGAAATCAAACACTGCCACGAATTGCGTCCCTCTGCCATGGCAAGGACCCCTCTGGGCTTAAAAAGTAGTCTGCATAGAGTTCTCGAACTGCAATGCCTGCAGTCCCAGGTCATCTATGCAGGGTCCGATCCAAGCCTAAACCTGCTGACGCGGGAAAATCTTCCATGTCAACAGAAGAGGAAGCCTCGTGAATCCTGGTGAAGTTGTGTAGAACAACACAAGCTTGAATCACCAGGGTAGCATTCTCCGCATCCATCTGTATGGATGACAAAAACACCCTCTATTTTCTAGAGAGTATTCCGAAAGCGCACTCAACATACCGACGGGCACGAGTCAACCGGTAGTTGAAAATACGCCTCCTGACATCCAAACCACGCTTTGAAAAGGGCGGCAGAACATGGTGAGTTAATGCAAACCCTTCATCCGCCACGATGACAAATGGAGCCGGCGGACCAGCAGATCCAGGCAGTCTTCTGGACTCGGGCAGGGCAAGCTGGTTGGCACGAAGCCGATCACCCATTCTAGAAGAGCTAAAGAGCAGTGCTTCCATAGGCCCCGATATCAACCATTATAAACCGGTAGTTACTGTCAGCAACAGCCATCAGCACTACCGAAAAATATTGTTTATAATTGAAGAATCGGGACCCTGAGTGTGGCGGCTTCTTCACACGGATGTGCTTGCCATCCATTGCCCCGATGCAGTTTGGAAACTGTGCAGAAAATTGGAAGCCCTCAGCGATCCGAAGCCAATCGTCCACCTTGGGCTGCGGCATCACCGTCTCTCAGAGTTGCTGCCAGATGACCTGGCAAGTGTGACGTACAATCCGAGAGATCGTCGAGGTTCCTAAAAGAAACTCAAAATGCAGGGATGCAAATGAGTTCCCCGTTGCAAGGAATCTGTGGAATAACAGAAAGAAAAAAAATCAGACAGCAGCAAATCAAAGGGAACATCAGATACATCAATGACATATAATTTTGTACACCAGATAAGATATAAAAGACCCTATGTCCATTGTGGCCAAAACCAAAAAATTAAGGCAAACACTAGGGGCTACGAGCAAAACACTACCAGCTATTGGGGTGTGGGCAGTACGACCAGAACTAAGTTACAAGTACTGTCTTTATCCCCTTTGAAATGTTGTACGTTATTGGCAAATTAAAACTTATGGGAACATTACGCATGATGAGGACGAAAGATGAAAATAACAGGGTTTGGCAACAACCTCAAACACACAAAATAGGGTACAGACCGGCATATAGGCTTCAAGCAGGGTGGTGCACGCAGCTAGGGATCCTGACTGAGGGTCCAAAAGCTTAAAGACACTACAATATAATCTGATGCAGTACCCAGTAAAGTTTGAAAAAAAAGGTGATTTAGTCACTCACACAGCCAGGATACAGGCTGCTGTAACCTGGCTGCCTGACTGAGCAAAAAAACAATTTTGTCACAAACTATTCTGGCGAGTGCTGTGGAGTATTGTAGTGTCTTAAGGACGTTTGCGGAACCAAAGTTTGAAACTTGCACATACGAATAGACAACCTTCAATATTTGGGTGTTGTGTCAGGGATTAACGGTTAGTACAACAAAAAACTAACAATAAAATTAAACCAAACATTATGGCAAAAGAAAGGTTACTTCAGCAAACAGAAGCACATGTCTAACAGCAGCCATTTTAAAACACATGTTCCTCCTGACAGAAGCACAGCACAGTACTGGTGAAGCTTGATAAATTAGATATTGCTTACCTCAGCGTGACGATGAGCCTTTCCTCAGGAGAAATGCTGCGCCTCATATTGGTGTCCATGAAGGTAAGGACAGTACGTAGAGACGACAGCAAGCGATCAAATGTATTGACTGACATCCTGCAGAAGGAGAAAAACTTCTCTGGATGCAGCCGCAGATCTTGGTATAGGGTATAGAAGTGTCCTTTCCGGTAACGTTGTGAAACAATCGGATGGACCCAAAATCTACGCCTTCTACTAGGTTCCTCAGGCAACAAAGGAGTGCGCGGTCCCCATCGCCGAGAAACGAGCCAATGCATTAAGACCTCGTCCTCAGAGGCATCATCCATGGTGAAATTGCAAAGAAAAGCAACCAAAATCACCTCTGTACTCTGTGCAAACTACAGAAAATGGCCACCAAACAAAACTCAGGTGCACTTCATTTATACCAGTATCCTGGGTGGAGTTATTAAAATTTAAATTTTTTAACCATTCCTTCTTTAAAGACGGTCCGCAAAAAAAACCGGGAACACGGACACACGGAAACACAACGGAAGGAAAAACGGACACGGATCACGGAACAACGGAACCCCCTTTTGCGGACCGAGAAAAAATACTGTCGTGTGCATGAGGCCTTATTTCAATATTTTTCTCTGTATGGGTGATACAGATATTTGGACTAGAGCACCTGTTCCCTGTCAGGTAAGAGTGAGCTATTCCTACTACCCTTTTTCTCAACGTTTGAGGTGTGTTTGAGCATAATATACTGGCATTACAGGGGTTGGGGAACTTTATGTACTGGCAACACTGGAGTGGAGATGATTACATGCTGGCACTGCAGGGAAGGGGAGCATTATATACAGGCACTGAAGGGTGAGGGAGCATTATATACTGGGATTATAGGCTGGGAGCATTATATACCAGCATGACAGGGGAAGGGATCATTATATACTGGCACTACAGGGGAAGCATTATATACTGGCAGTATGGGGACAACGGTGCAGCATTATACATACTGGCATTACAGGGGCATTATAATACAGAGGGAACTAAAGGGGCCATTATACATACTGGTACTACAGGACCATTATATCACAGGGGGCATTACAGGGGTGATTATAATACTGGGGGCACTACAGGGGGTTATAACTGTGGGGTGATTAGAAACTGCTAGGGGGAAGGACATTATAAATACTGTAAAGTAATTAACACTACAGAGGACAGTATACTACAGAGGGATCTGGATAGATTGGAGGCTTGGGCAGATAAGTGGCAGATGAGGTTTAACACTGACAAATGTAAAGTTATGAACATGGGAAGGAATAATGCAAGTCACCAGTACATACTAAATGGCAAAACACTCGGTAACACTGACATGGAAAAGGATCTAGGAATTCTAATAAACAGCAAACTAAGCTGCAAAAACCAGTGTCAGGCAGCTGCTGCCAAGGCCAATAAGATGATGGGTTGCATCAGAAGGGTGTCACGGCTGAGGATGGGGAAAACCCTCAGCCGTGCGATGCCGGAAGATGGTAGGCTGCTCGGCCAGGACGACAGGATTAGGGAGCAGGTCACCTCCTAAAGCGTCCCTAACCTGACCCTAACTCCTAGCTACATGGGCCAACCTTTAAGGTAGGAGGACCCATGCTCAGGAACCTCGGATCCCTAACTCACCCTCCCACCGGTCCCTGGACTAAGAGTCAGGGTAAGACGGCCTGTTCCTTCTGGACATGGAGGAACAGGGGTCTCACTGGCCAAGCTGCAGGGAAAAGGAGAACACTAACAGTTTTACGGATATGGCAGGTGAACCGAACTAGTTCCACCTACCTGCCACAGCCTCGCTGACTGGATCCCTGTGCTGGCAAGCTGATGTCCACACAACCTGAGATGAACCCAGCAACCACACATCCACGCACAGGAACCCAGATCCATAAGCTGAAATAAAGAAGCATAAAGACAAACACATCTAAACACCAAACAACATTATTTTTATGACCAGAAGGGTGGCCCCCACTGGCAGTTAGTAAATAACCAGGAGGATGTCTCCAGCAAGCATGGCTGAAGCACCCTCTCTGACTACTGCCTTCAACTGAGGCTTTATAGGGCCAAGAAGCCACACCCAACAGTCAGACACACCCCGTGACTCACACACACAGAAAGGGAGTTAACCCTTCCAATACCAAAGAAGGGAAAACACAATTTAAAGGGGAAGTGTCCAAACCAAGAACACACTGTGGCTGTTGCCGCAGGCAACGACATGGGTGGCAACCATGTCCTGGGAGTCAGCCCGAAGGCCGGGACACTGCCACCACATGTACACATACAACCAAACGTTGCCACAGGCAACCACAGTGAAGGGAAGATGTCAGTGCACACCAAACATAAAACCGAGTGCACAAAGACATACAAAAGTGCATACATACACGCACACAAACTCCAAGGCAACCGCACACATAACTGTTGTCCGCGGCAACCGCACCTGAGGCAAATAGCAAAATGCCTCCAGCTGCGGTTGACACAACAACCCCAAACCGCGGGCAACTGTATGCGGCTCCCAAGGAGTCACGGCCATAAACATGGTCGTGACAAAGGGGCATAGATGCCCGTGATGAGAACATAGTCCTACCACTTTACAAATCACTAGTCAGACCACACATGGAGTACTGTGTACAGTTCTGGGTGCCAGTGAACAAGGCAGACATAGCAGAGCTGGAGAGGGTCCAGAGAAGGGCAACTAAAGTAATAACTGGAATGGGGCAACTACAGTACCCTGAAAGATTATCAAAATTAGGGTTATTCACTTTAGAAAAAAGACGACTGAGAGGAGATCTAATTACTATGTATAAATATATCAGGGGTCAGTACAGAGATCTCTCCCGTCATCTATTTATCCCCAGGACTGTGACTGTGACGAGGGGACATCCTCTGCGTCTGGAGGAAAGAAGGTTTGTACACAAACATAGAAGAGGATTCTTTACGGTAAGAGCAGTGAGACTATGGAACTCTCTGCCTGAGGAGGTGGTGATGGTGAGTACAATAAAAGTGTTCAAGAGGGGCCTGGATGTATTTCTGGAGCGTAATAATATTACAGGCTATAGCTTCTAGAGAGGGGTCGTTGATCCGGGGAGTTATTCTGATTGCCTGATTGGAGTCGGGAAGGAATTGTTTATTCCCCTAAAGTGGGGAAAATTGGCTTCTACCTCACAGTTTTTTTTTTTGCCTTCCTCTGGATCAACTTGCAGGATAACAGGCCGAACTGGATGGACAAATGTATTTTTTCGGCCTTATGTACTATGTTACTATGTTACTAATACCAGAGAGCACTATGGTGAAAATATTACTACTAGGGCTTCTGCGGGGACATCATTATGATTGGGCACAGTATGGAGGGTATTACTATTGCAGTACTTCAGACCTGGGAGTACTTGCAATTGTTATATGTAATGGTATGTTTTGCCATGTGATGTTAATGTAAATACAACTGCATGGTAGGAGTGGGCTGGTCCTGCTTCCTGCTAGGAGGGGGAGTCCTAGTCCAGACAGAGTGGAGGAGGGAAACACATGCTTGAGCTCCTTCTCCAGATCTTCTGTGAGACCACCACTTTAGAGAGATTCATAAAACTACGTCTATCTTAGCTACAGAGCGGTTAGTCAGAAAGTGACCAGCAATCACAGCTTTATAGACCCTGCTGCAGGTAAGGAAATACAGTTCAGACACCCATCCCTAAACAACATCCAGGCCAGACTAACCCCCAGCCTGTATTATGCGGTGGACACCTATCTCCACAAGTACCAGCATACTGCCTCCTGATAAAGCCAGCACAGTGGCGAAACATGCTCACAAACTTTTCATTCTGTTTTATTATCATTTATATGTGGGAAGGTGTTTCCCCGCTATCCCTGGATGTCACAGTGATATTAGTGTTTGGTGTTTTGGTGCCATCACTGTACACTATATGACCCTAGCTCTTTATAGCCTGTATTATACAAGGTTTTGTATTACATCTCTATGCTGCTGTACCTACACTTTGTGTGACTTTTATACACTGCCTTATTGATCATAATATTTATTGGATTTCATTATTTTTGCAGTGTTGTGACACACGTTGCGGATTCAAAGTGCACTTATTTCAAGGTCTTTATGGTTTGCAATTTATATTATTTTTTTGAGGGTGGGGGGTGGATATGTTTCACCTGTTCCCTTTGTATTCTGGTGCAGTATTTTACTGTGCCATTTTTGCTATCAGTGTTACTATATAGAAATTTAATTTTGGTGTATATATACTGTATATACAGTTACAAGAAAAAGTATGTGAACCCTTTCGAATGATATGGATTTCTGCACAAGTTGGTCATAAAATGTGATCTGATCTTCATCTAAGTCACAACAATGGACAATCACAGTCTGCTTAAACTAATAACACACAAATAATTAAATGTTACCATGTTTTTATTGAACACACCATGTAAACATTCACAGTGCAGGTGGAAAAAGTATGTGAAACCCTAGACTAATGACATCTCCAAGAGCTAATAGGAGTGAGGTGTCAGCCAACTGGAGTCCAATCAATGAGATGAGATTGGAGGTGTTGGTTACAGCTGCCCTGCCCTATAAAAAACACACACCAGTTCTGGGTTTGCTTTTCACAAGAAGCATTGCCTGATGTGAATGATGCCTCGCACAAAAGAGCTCTCAGAAGACCTACGATAAAGATTTGTTGACTTGCATAAAGCTGGAAAGGGTTATAAAAGTATCTCCAAAAGCCTTGCTGTTCATCAGTCCACGGTAAGACAAATTGTCTATAAATGGAGAAAGTTCAGCACTGCTGCTACTCTCCCTAGGAGTGGCCGTCCTGTAAAGATGACTGCAAGAGCACAGCGCAGACTGCTCAATGAGGTGAAGAAGAACCCTAGAGTGTCAGCTAAAGACTTACAAAAGTGTCTGGCATATGCTAACATCCCTGTTAGCGAATCTACGATATATAAAACACTAAACAAGAATGGATTTCATGGGAGGATACCACAGAGGAAGCCACTGCTGTCCAAAAAAAAACATTGCTGCACGTTTACAGTTTGCACAAGGGCACCTGGATGTTCCACAGCAGTACTGGCAAAATATTCTGTGGACAGATGAAACCAAAGTTTAGTTGTTTGGAAGAAACACACAACACTATGTGTGGAGAAAAAGAGGCACAGCACACCAACACCAAAACCTCATCCCAACTGTGAAGTATGGTGGTGGGGGCATCATGGTTTGGGGCTGCTTTGCTGCTTCAGGGCCTGGACGGATTGCTATCATCGAAGGAAAAATGAATTCTAAAGTTTATCAAGACATTTTGCGGGAGAACTTAAGGCCATCTGTCCACCAGCTGAAGCTCAATAGAAGAGGGGTGTTGCAACAGGACAATGACCCAAAGCATAGAAGTAAATCAACAACAAAATGGCGTAAACAGAAGAAAATACGCCTTCTGGAGTGGCCCAGTCAGAGTCCTGACCTCAACCCAATTGAGATGCTGTGGCATGACCTCAAGAAAGCGATTCACACCAGACATCCCAAGAATATTGCTGAACTGTTGCTGTATACAGGAATGGTCAAGAATTACTCCTGACCGTTGTGCACGTCTGATCTGCAACTACAGGAAACGTTTGGTTGAAGTTATTGCTGCCAAAGGAGGTTCAACCAGTTATTAAATCCAAGGGTTCACATACTTTTTCCACCTGCACTTTGAATGTTTGCATGGTAACATGTAATTCTTTGTGTGTTATTAGTTTAAGCAGACTGCGATTGTCTATTGTTGTGACTTAGATGAAGATCAGATCACATTTTATGACCAATTTGTGCAGAAATCCATATTATTCCAAAGGGTTCACATACTTTTTCTTGCAACTATATATATATATATATATCAAACTAAAAATATACACAGCAGCACAAGACCAAAGATAAGGGTGCTGCAACGATCCTCACAGCCGTAGGCTCCAACGACTAATTGTAGATATAGATTCAAAAGGATGAGGCAGCACTCCAGGCGTAAAGTGAAAAAATGGTGTAAAGAGGGGAATAAAAAGATCCACCATTTTTTCACTTTACGCCTGGAGTGCTGCCTCATCCTTTTGAATCTATATATACATATATATATATATATATATATATATATATATATATATAACTTCATACACTTGGGGTCCGAATTACCTACTCATTGTGCTTCCTTGCCTACAGCAGTATTGAGGGGGTTTTGTTCTATCTAGCTCTAGTTGTCTCACCTACATTATGTGTTATTTGTCTAATTATCTTAATAAACATTTATATTTCTTATATATATTGCTGATATCCTTTATGTGAAGGGGTTATTGACCTGTCTTTGTAGGTTACATAGCAAACTGCTGTTAGCCAGGATTACAAGTGAGAGACATCAGCCAGACAGCTCATGAAATTGCCACTTATCCAGCCACCATACCCTTTGTTCCTAATACTGCTGGATGTGCCACAAGTCATATTTTGCACTAAGTAAAGAGAGACTTTCATCCGTTTACTTGTGGCCTAATTCATCAAACCACCTTTTCACTTCACCCTTCCCCAGAGACACAGCCATTACCACTCCCATCCTCTGCACCGGCTCCTCAAGAACGTAAAGCACTACTAACCTAGTGGTTACATACGCACAGTCTATTAGTCACAGCTGGTTGTGGTGGTGACGGTAAAGTATCCACACTGTTTTTGAATTAAAATAGATTCCAGGGAGCTTCCTTCTTTCACCCCACTGAATCTCTAGATCTTCTCACAGTACATTCTGCAGCCATGGTCACAGCAGTCTCTTATATCTCTTTTCCACTCTCCTACATAATCCTGCTTATCATAACTACTGTGGCTTAACAACTTACCACCTGGAAGTTAAACTTCGCTATCTTAGACAGAGGACTTAGCTTTCTTGGAAGAAATACTTGCTCATCCTTCATGAAGGATGTATCTATCCTTGATACAGAACTTATTTGTCCAACATAAAGGACTTACCTGTCTTGGAGTAGATACAGGAATTATTCATCTTGGATAAAGGACTTATTTGTCTAAAAATGTGTTTTCTCAAATATAGTATGTATGAAGAACTTATCTGTCTGAGATATAGGACTCACCTACAATGGATAAAGGAGTCACCTCCTTGCATGAAGGAGTCACCTATAGGGTTAAGCGAACCTGAACTGTAAAGTTCTAGTTCGTACCGAACTTTAGGATTTTTGGACCCCGGACCAAACACGTACATTTCCGTAAAAGTTCGGGTTCGGTGTTCGGCGCTTTCTTGGCGCTTTTTGAAAGGCTGCAGAGCAGCCAATCAACAAGCGGTTAACTTTCTGACCTTAGAAGCCATCACAGCCATGCCTACTAATGGCATGACTGTGATTGGCCAGAGCAGCATGTGACCCAGCCTCTATATAAGCTGGAATCACGTAGAGCCGCACGTCTGCTGGACTGCTGGACTTGTGATTTCAGGAAGAAAATAGGAGATAATCTAACTCAGCTATCTACCTAGAAATAGTTGTGTGGGTGCAGGGCACAATCGTTTTACCCTGCCCTGAGGCCATTGACCCCAAAAAAATTGTATGCAAGCTCAGTGCACCAACACTGCATCTGAGCTTTTGGGACATTGCAAATAACCATTTTTTGGGAGCAAACTACAACATCTGTATTAGTCAGTGGGCAATTTAAGGTAGAAATACACCCATCATTTTCTGGGGTTATAAAAACACACTTTTGTTTTCAAAAAACTGTATTTTCCAGATCTGCAAGTGTTAAATTCAAGTTTAATATATACACAGCTTTCATACTCTGTTACCAAAAAAAATACTTTTTTGGCAATCTACAACATCTGTATTAGTCAGTGTGCAATTTAAGGTAGAAATACACCCATCATTTTCTGGGGTTTGAAAAACACACTTTTGTTTTCAAAAAACAGTATTTTCCAGATCTGCAAGTGTTAAATTCAAGTTTAATATATGCAGCTTTCATATTCTGTTACCAAAAAAAGACTTTTTTTGGCAATCTACAACATCTGTATTAGTCAGTATGCAATTTAACCACCTTAATGACCAGACCACTTTTTACACTTCTGCACTACACTACTTTCACCGTTTATCGCTCGGTCATGCAATTTACCACCCAAATGAATTTTACCTCCTTTTCTTCTCACTAATAGAGCTTTCATTTGGTGGTATTTCATTGCTGCTGACTTTTTAACTTTTTTTGTTATTAATCGAAATTTAACTAAATTTTTGCAAAAAAATTACATTTTTCACTTTCAGTTGTAACATTTTTCCAAAAAAAAACGACATCCATATATAAATTTTTCGCTAAATTTATTGTTCTAAATGTCTTTGATAAAAAAAATGTTTGGGTAAAACATAAAAAAAAATGTTTTGGGTAAAAGTTATAGCGTTTACAAACTATGGTACAAAAATGTGAATTTCCGCTTTTTGAAGCAGCTCTGACTTTCTGAGCACCTGTCATGTTTCCTGAGGTTCTACAATGCCCAGACAGTAGAACAACCCCACAAATGACCCTCATTTCGGAAAGTAGACACCCTAAGGTATTCGCTGATGGGCATAGTGAGTTCATAGAACTTTTTATTTTTTGTCACAAGTTAGCAGAAAATTATGATTTTTTTTATCATTTTTTTTTCCTTACAAAGTCTCATATTCCACTAACTTGTGACAAAAAATAAGAAAAACTTCCATGAACCCACTATGCCCATCATGAAATACCTTGGGGTGTCTTGGTCAAATGCCAACTTTGTATAAAAAAATGGGAAAAGTTGTCTTTTGCCAAGATATTTATCTCACCCAGCATGGGTATATGTAAAATGACACCCCAAAACACATTCCCCAACTTCTCCTGAGTACGGCGATACCAGATGTGTGACACTTTTTTGCAGCCTAGGTGGGCAAAGGGGCCCACATTCCAAAGAGCACCTTTCGGATTTCACAGGCCATTTTTTACAGATTTTGATTTCAAACTACTTCGCACGCATTTGGGCCCCTAAAATGCCAGGGCAGTATAACTACCCCACAAGTGACCCCATTTTGGAAAGAAGACACCCAAAGGTATTTCGTGATGGGCATAGTGAGTTCATGGAAGTTTTTTATTTTTTGTCACAAGTTAGTGGAATATGAGACTTTGTAAGGAAAAAAATTAATAAAATAAAAATCATCATTTTCCGCTAACTTGTGACAAAAAATCCAAAATTCAAGGAACTCGCCATGCCCCTCACGAAACACCTTGGGGTGTCTTCTTTCCAAAATGGGGTCACTTGTGGGGTAGTAATACTGCCCTGGCATTTTAGGGGCCCTGATGCGTGAGAAGTAGTTTGAAATCAAAATCTGTAAAAAATGCCCTGTAAAATCCTAAAGGTGCTCTTTGGAATGTGGGCCCCTTTGCCCACCTAGGCTGCAAAAAAGTGTTACACATGTGGTATCGCCGTACTCAGGAGAAGTTGGGGAATGTGTTTTGGGGTGTCATTTTACATATACCCATGCTGGGTGAGATAAATATCTCGGCAAAAGACAACTTTTCCAATTTTTCTATACAAAGTTGGCATTTGACCAAGATATTTATCTCACCCAGCATGGGTATATGTAAAATGACACCCCAAAACACATTCCCCAACTTCTCCTGAGTACGGCAATACCACATGTGTGACACTTTTTTGCAGCCTAGATGCGCAAAGGTGCCCAAATTCCTTTTAGGAGGGCATTTTTAGACATTTGGATCCCAGAATTCTTCTCACGCTTTAGGGCCCCTAAAAAGCCAGGGCAGTATAAATACCTCATATGTGACCCCATTTTGGAAAGAAGACACCCCAAGGTATTCAATGAGGGGCATGGCGAGTTCATAGTAATTATTTTTTTTGGGCACAAGTTAGCGGAAATTGTTTTTTTTTTTTTTTCTCACAAAGTCTCCCTTTCCGCTAACTTGAGACAAAAAATTCAATCTTTCATGGACTCAATATGCCCCTCAGCGGATACCTTGTGGTGTCTTCTTTCCAAAATGGGGTCAGTTGTAGGGTGTTTGTACTGCCCTGGCATTTGAGGGTCTCCGCAATCATTACATGTATGGCCAGCATTAGGAGCTTCTGCTATTCTCCTTATATTGAGCATACAGGTAATGAGATTTTTTTTTCCGTTCAGCCTCTGGGCTGAAAGAAAAAATGAACGGCACAGATTTCTTCATTCGCATCGATCAATGTGGATGAAAAAATCTCTGCCAAAAAAAATAAAAGGAGGGGAAAGGCGTCTGCCAGGACATAGGAGCTCCGCCCAACATCCATGACCACTTAGCTCGTATGCCCTGGCAAACCCGATTTCTCCATTCACATCAATTGATGTGGATAAATAAATCATTGCCGGGATTTATTTTTATTTTTTTTATATATAAAGTGTTTGCCAAAGCATATGAACACCGCCGCCCCCTCAGCTCATATGCCTCGGCAAACGTATATTTTACTGCAGAGGAGAATTCTCGTCTTGCAGCGCCGCATACACCGACTTTTGTGTAATCTGACAGCAGCGCAATGCTTCTGTCAGAATGCACATTAGTGCTGCAGCTAGTCGATCGGTTGGTCCACCTGGAAGGTAAAAAAACAAAACAAAAAAGAAAAAACCAGGCCGCAACGCAATAAATTTATTAACTTTATAATAACATTTGAACGGAACATATAAACTTTATTTAACTTTTTGAACAGAACGTTAACTTTTTTGCTTACTGGTGATTTTATTTTATTTTTTTACCTTTATAGGACAAACCTCTCCTTCCCCATGGGACAATGTGCAAAGCGCAAATCGCCCAAAGATGTGGCGAAGTACATTATGCACTTTGTCCCAGGTGAAAGGAGAGGTTTGCAGCAGCTCTGTGTGAATGGGCCCTAATAGCCCTGTGTGCCTGTCCTGGTGAGATGATCCCTATGCTAATGGTGTACCTGTGTGTGGTACTTCCGGAAACACTCCCCTAAGCATAGGGCAGGGTGGTCAGGGCAGTCAGGACAGAAATAGCGGGTGTTACACCTTATTCCACTCCTGCTACAGACACAAAAAAAATTTCGGGGTGGCGGTTGGTTTGAGGTACCAGCAACGACACTGGGGAAATGTCGCTCGTGTAGACGGCTCACTACACTGGTGAATGGGGCCACGGAACCTCCTGGATACAGGAGGTTCTCGATGATCTCTTCCTGAAATTTGAGGAAGGATCCTGTTCTCCCAGCCTTACTGTAGAGAACAAAACTATTATACAGAGCCAATTGAATTAAATATACAGACACCTTCTTATACCAGCGTCTGGTCCTGCGGGAAAGTAGATAAGGAGCCAACATCTGGTCATTGAAGTCCACCCCTCCCATGAGCGAATTATAGTCGTGGACACAGAGGGGCTTTTCAATGACACTGGTTGTTCGTTCAATTTGGATTGTCGTGTCTGCGTGAATGGAGGAGAGCATGTAAACAGCACGCTTGTCTCTCCATTTCACCGCGAGCAGTTCTTGGTTACACAAGGCAGCCCTCTGCCCCCTTGCAAGACGGGTGGTAACGAGCCGTTGGGGGAAGCCCCGGTGACTAGGTCGCGCGGTGCCACAGCAGCCGATCTGTTCTAGGAACAAATGCCTGAGGAGGGGCACACTTGTGTAGAAATTGTCCACATAAAGATGGTACCCCTTGCCAAATAAGGGTGACATCAAGTCCCAGACTGTCTTCCCACTGCTCCCTAGGTAGTCAGGGCAACCGACCGGCTCCAGGGTCTGATCTTTACCCTCATAGATCCGAAATTTGTGGGTATAGCCTGTGGCCCTTTCACAGAGCTTATACAATTTGACCCCATACCGGGCGCGCTTGCTTGGGATGTATTGTTTGAAGCCAAGGCGCCCGGTAAAATGTATAAGGGACTCGTCTACGCAGATGTTTTGCTCAGGGGTATACAAATCTGCAAATTTGTTGTTTAAGTGGTCTGTGAGGGGCCGAATTTTGTGGAGCCGGTCAAAAGCTAGGTGGCCTCTGGGACGGGAGGTGCTGTTATCACTAAAGTGCAGGAAACGCAGGATGGTCTCAAATCGTGTCCTGGACATGGCAGCAGAGAACATGGGCATGTGATGAATTGGGTTTGTGGACCAATATGACGGCAATTCATGCTTTTTGGTTAAGCCCATGTTGAGGAGAAGGCCCAGAAAAATTTTACATTCGGAAACTTGGACGGGTTTCCACAGGAAAGACTGGGCATAATAGCTTCCTGGGTTGGCGGCTATAAATTCAGTGGCATATCGGTTTGTTTCTGCCACAACTAAGTCCAAGAGCTCCGCAGTCAAGAACAGCTAAAAAAATCCCAGGGCCGAACCGATCTGAGCTGTCTCAACCCGAACTCCAGACTGGGCGGTGAAAGGGGGAACTAATGGTGCGGCTGAAGTTGGGGACTGCCAATCAGGGTTTGCCAGCACCTCAGGGACTCTAGGGGGTCTACGGGCCTGTCTGTGAGGTGGCAGCGACGGGGTAACTATTGCACGTGCCACCATACCAGCTTCAACTGCCCTTCTGGTGCTCGCCACTTCACCATGTTGTACGGCAGTGCTGGTACTAGGTCCAGGATGGGCTGCGCTGCTGGTGTATGCCTCACCACGTAATCCGACAGCGCCAGCCCCACTCTGCTGCCCTTGAAGCGGATCCTGCGCAACCTGTGGTCTAGCAACACGGGGCCGGGTACGCCTGGTGCTATCAGGGACCTCAACCTCCTCGTCCGAACTTTGGGTCAGACTGCCACTGCCACTGCTTTCTACAGGTTCATATTCTGAGCCTGTAGGCCTCTTCAGAAGAATACCCCTTGTTTGCCATTTGGTCAACTAAATTTAGGGGGTATTCCCTGAGACTACCCAAGAAAAAAAGCAAGCCTGTCTTACAAATGGAAGGCTAGCGAAGTACCGGAGGCCGCTGCGATTGATAAAAAATCTCAAAACTGATTTTTTTTTTTATCGTCGCAGCTCTTGCAAAGTGATTGTGCAGTGATAAAAAAATTAAATAATTTTTTTTGTCACTGCGGCGGGGCGGGCATGGGTGAACGCACGTGTGGGCGACCGATCAGGCCTGATCAGGCAAACACTGCGTTTTGGGTGGAGGGCGAGCTTAGGTGACACTAATACTATTGTAGATCTGACTGTGATCAGTTCTGATCACTTACAGATACTATAAAAGTACAAATGCTGATTAGTGATACGCTAATCAGCGAATAACGGACTGCGGTGCGGTGGGCTGGGCGCTAAACGATCGCTAACTACCTAACCAAGGGGCCTAAACTATCCTAAAACTATCAGTCAATACCAGTGAAAAAAAAAAGTGACAGTTTACACTGATCACTTTTTTCCCTTTCACTAGGTGATTGACAGGGGCGATCAAGGTGTGATCAAGGGGTTAATTGGGGTTCTGGGGGGTGATCTGGGGCTAAGTGAAGTGTTTGGTGGCTACTCACTGTGAACTGTGCTCCTCTGCTGAGACCAACCGACGAAAAGGACCAGCAGAGGAGCACAGCAGCCATTTAACACCTTATATTAAAGTGTTAACTGGCTTCTGATTCGATTTTTTTAAAATCATCAGCCTGCCAGCGATGATCATTGGCTGGCAGGCTGATGACGAAATACTCCTCTAACTTTTGCCGACCCGCGATGCGCATGCGCGGGCCTGCTTTGCCCGAAATCTCGTGTCTCGCGAGATGAGGCACCGGCGCTTCCACCCGGAATAACAGGGCCGCCGCCAGGACGCAATCCTGCGTACGGCGGTCCTGAGGTAGTTAAGGTAAATATACACCCATCATTTTCTGGGGTTTCAAAAACACACTTTTTTTTCAAAAAAATACTTTTTGGCCAATCTACAACATCTGGATTAGTCAGTGTGCAATTTAAGGTAGAAATACACCCATCATTTTCTGGGGTTTTAAAAACACACTATTTTTTTCAAAAAACTGTATTTTCCAGATTGGCAAGTGTTAAATTCAAGTTTAATATATACAGCTTTCATATTCTGTTACCAAAAAAAACACTTTTTAGGCAATCTACAACATCTATTTAGTCAGTGTGCAATTTAAGCTAGAAATACACCCATCGTTTTCTGGGGTTTGAAAAACACTTTTTTGACAAAAAAAACCACTTTATTCAGGCCTTGCAGCATCAGCATGTGTGAAATTACAGGCCTATATACTGCTGTCAAATTCCGTTGTTAAACAAACACTCGTTTGGGCACAAAAAAAATTGTTGGCAGCCTTTGATGCAGATGTCATTGTGTAGTGTCCCACTAGGTATGGGTGGGCACTACACAAGGGTCAATTGGTGTGCGCGTTACTCCTACTCACAAGGAACAGAAATGTCATATTTAATTCTGCATTTAATGTATGTTTTAATGTGTTGTTATATGCAATGTACCCCTGTATGATGCAACAGCAGGCCTAGTTGGGTGTAGTTAGACATCCCAGACACTAGAGGGAGATAGGGAGCCCCTAGTATAAATGTCCAGGCCCAGACAGGGAGAGTGTGTGCAGAGCCAGGAGTCTGAGAAGACACAGGTTAAGAAGCCTGCTCCTGACATGCAGCTGGATAGCCCTGGCTGCTAGTGATGTCCAGGAGGCTGTTGAGAAGTTCCAGCCTGCCTGAGAACAAGAGAGCCTAAGTTAGCTCTGAAGAGATACCCCAGTGGCAGGATTCAACCTCCTGGGAGAAACCGACAGTTGCCCACCTGATAGGAGGAGGCGACCCAGGGTAAGCAAAGTGACCCTGATAGGCAGAGGAACTTAGAAATCATAGCAAGTAGTATAATACCTGAGGAAGAAAGTAACCAAGGATTTAAGCCACCCTTTTAGGCATCCGGGCCTTGGGAGATATAAAGCCGGAGCAGGAGTTCTAGAAAGGACACTGTACATTGATTCTGAGGAAAGGTACAACCTGCTGCTGAGTGCTTGTGGAATTTACCCTCAGTGTATCTTGCATGACTATTGCCTGCCATACTTGTGAATAAGCCCCTTTTTGTGGAACTGTAATACAGAGACTATACTACTCCCTGCTGTACAAAGTTGGATTGTCCAGTAAAGTTTCCGTTTGGTTCACTGCATACTTGTGTACCTTCATCTTTCCAACCACCAACCGGCGTGCCACCGTCCAAAGGCACTGGCGTCACGAATACCACAGGGACCTTGCCCCAGGCACACAAAATACCTGTAACATCCAGGGCACCTCAACTACCATCAGGCCTGGTCCCTATCTACAGAGCGTGCCCCAGAGGAACTGTGTCTACCTCTCCTTCACTGCCACGCGCCTGCCCAGGGTTCCGCAAATATAGTGAGTACCCTCGATTGCCCATAACTGTGACCTCACTTCGTCATACCCTGCAGGTCTGGCGTGTTGCATAAATTGGCGTCACGAACAGGATCCGAATATTCCTGCGCCATAGCGGATTTAAGAACTGTGTGCTGAAAATTGTCTTAAAGTGACATGCCCCAATTGTTTTATTGAAAATTGCTGGGCCAAAGTGAACTGTAATAATTGCGGTGTGAAAATAGCATTGTGTGTACTGTTTTCTACTTATTTAAGCCACCGCTTGCTGTCAGTGAATAGACAGCTATTTTGCTCAAAGATGGCCGCTGAGCTTGCTTGAAATTGTTTGCTGCGTCATCTTCATCTTAAATTGGCGGTAAAAATTGGCGCCTTCTGCTAAAAGTGCGGGAAGGCTGTATGCTGGCGCCACCGCCCTGTCTGGACATTTGCATGTCTGCTGTAATGGACTCCGCCTCCCCCATACTGGAGTACCTGGGGGGCGGCCTCCCAGTGCAATGGGAGGATCTGTCTGAACTTGTTGGCGCCACTCTGTCGCTCTCCAGAGAAGGATCGAGCATGTTGAGGAGTGAGGACTTTCCTGCTGATATGTCCGCGCCTGATTTATTAACCATGAATGTGACTGGTGTTGAGCAAGAGGATGCTCCACCGGCCTACTCTCCGGGACCGGAGAGACCCGCCTGCCCGCCACCGAGGACGCAACCGGAGACCTACTATGGCTCCTGGAGAGATTTCTTCCAGCCCTCGTTCAAGTGGTCCGCATTGATGGCAGAGATCCGGGAGGCCGCAATTAAGAAAACGACTAAAACCAAAATTTACTACGAAGAACTGGCAAAGACCGTTCACGAGTGCCACACTGACACACAACCCCGCCTGGAAAGGAGAATGGGGTTGGTTGTGGCCTTTGACAAGGACCGAGGCTTCGGTTTTATAAAAGACTACCTGACTGGACGAGACTTATATGTCAACAGGAGGTCCGTCAAGCGGAGTTACCTCCCAGAACGTCTACACAACCTCCGCGAGGGAGAGGAGGTTGAATTTTCCCCTGCTGAGGGCCTGCGAGGCCCCTACGCCACTGCCGTGTCCCGTCCGAAAAAGAAATCGGAGGACTGGGACTTTGATGAGGACTACTCTGGCTGCGAGCACGAACCTGTGTGCTCTCCGGAGGACAACCCTGGCTGCGAGCGTGAATCTGAGTGCTCTCCAGGACCGGCCCATCATGCCTTCCAGGAACGGGGCTCTTTCATTGGCCCAAATGTGTTCTGGCAGCCAACAGTGGTGGAAAAGAGGGTTAGCCCATGGCCCTCACCTGAGTTGCCTCGCAGGGAGAAAACTGTCCGTGAGCTTCAGGATGTAGAAAGGTTCCGTGCTACCCTGGAGAATATTCGCAGAGGGAGGAAAGCGGACGCCTCACCTGAGCCTGCAGCGGCTGCGCAGGACGAACCACCCACCTTCCAAGTGCCGACGGCGACAGCGGAGACCAGCGATCCCGACTCCGAAAGCCTGGACGACCAGATTGTGCGGCTGGAGTTGAAACTGCGGGAGCTGCGCCAGATTGCCTCCGCCAGGATCCAGACTCCACCTGACCTAAAAGAAAGTGGACGTAAGGACTCGGACGTCTCCGGGTCTAAGGTGAGAGTACCTGTCCCTTCCAGCCGTCCCTCCTTAGTAACGGCACCTGCGGTGGGATCCTCATACGCTGTGCACCGGCGCACAGAGCCAGTCGTCCAAGAACCCACCAGACCGCTTGCAGCAGCGGTACCCAGGCCAGTGCAGCGGCCCACGATTGTAATGCCTGCTCCGGTGCGGTCAGCGACTTTGATAACCCCTAGGCCTATGGGGCCTGTAACGGACCGTTTCAGCAGACAAGGGGTTAAAATCCGTTTAGGCGATATGCAGGCACAGCTACTGCAGAACACCAACCTCCCGAACTGGATACAAAATAGCACTCCAAACTGGAACCTCGCAAATAGCTGCCGGCAGACGAACAGGAAAAGCATTCAGTCAGCTTACACTCCTGGCAATCAGTCTCCAACAGCATACAGGGAATCCCCCCAATAACGAGACAAGGCTCCGTCTTGAGGGTCAGCAGTGATCTCAAGTGCTGGCACACCCAGCCTGGTTTTTATTACAGTTTTGCAAATACAGAACAGATACAACATATCCCCACAATGCATCATGGTTTCCTCCCCTGAGTTGCTCCCTGGCTTGGAGTGGAGGTTGCTTTGTGGGCAGGGATCAGCGGTACTCTGCCCTGGTGCCAGCGCTACCATGGAAGAAGCCTGGTTGGAGTCTGGTTGTTGGAGGGGGAAACCGACTGTCTCCCCTTTGGCTAAACTGCCCTGTTGCTGGGGGACAGGAACAACTGTCCCTACCCCCTGTGCTGTAAGTGCAGAGACCACGGTCCCATCTGCACAGTTGTGGGGCTTACTGTCTCCCCCTGGTGCGTTAATCTGCCGCTGGGGAGAGGGGGTAACGAGCTCCTCTCCCATACATACTTCCAGCCGCTGGGGAGGGCGACCGACCGCCTCTGCTCCCAATACAGTGTCCTGCTGCTGGGGAAAGGAGACTGGGCTCTCTATTCCCTGTAGGACACTCTGCCGCTGGGGGACAGGACCGACTGTCTCTGCCCCCTGTAACTCCGTCTGCCGCTGGGGAATGGAGACTCGGCTCCCAATTCCCCAAAAATCATGCTGCTGCTGGGGGGCAGGAACAACTACCTCTGCCCCCTGTAACTCAGCCTGCCGCTGGGGAGGGAGGCCGCTGCTCTCCTCTCCCTGCACTTCACACTGCCGCTGGGGAATGGAGACTGGGCTCCCACTGTCCCGCAACCGTAACTTCCGATGGAGGTCCACCCAACGTGACAGCTGACCGTCACCTTCTGCCCGGTATAGTAGGGTCTTAGACACTAGATTCCTCACGAACTTCACGTATTTCTCAGCTGGATTGGGTCCGAAGAAGTTCAGCCGCAACCACATCATACGGTCAAATTCCTCCACAGAGTATCTGTACTCCACTGCTGGTTCCATCCTGGTGCTTTTAGGGTCGCTGTACTGAGACATGCGTTGCCCTTAAGTTGTAAAATCCAAAGAAATGGTGTCTCCTGTAGCTGTCCTTCTGGCTGTAGGAACGATCCCGCTGCTTGCCACCAATGTAACGGCACAGTTTCCGCAGACAAGGGGCTAAAATCCGTTTAGGCGATATGCCCCTTTCCAAGAGACAGGCACAGCTACTGCAGAACACCAACCTCCCGAACTGGATACAAAATAGCACTCCAAACTGGAACCTCGCAAATAGCTGCCGGCAGACGAACAGGAAAAGCATTCAGTCAGCTTACACTCCTGGCAATCAGTCTCCAACAGCATACAGGGAATCCCCCCAATAACGAGACAAGGCTCCGTCTTGAGGGTCAGCAGTGATCTCAAGTGCTGGCACACCCAGCCTGGTTTTTATTACAGTTTTGCAAATACAGAACAGATACAACATATCCCCACAATGCATCATGGTTTCCTCCCCTCTGTCCCGGAGACGACCGAAGACAATCCAATTATCTCTCAGGACAAAGGGGAGATCACCAATACACATGTGGAGACAACAGCACAGACATCACCATTTAAACACACAATGGCACACCCCCACAGCAAACACAGACGTTTAACATATCCCCAGATAGCTCAAGTCTGAGTGCATATCATTAGGTGAATGGCACTCAGAATACACGAATACAATAATATTAGCTATCTGGGTGCCCTCACATAACATACAATTTTATAAAACATATCACAGGAACCCCAAAACATGCAATAACCCCATAACCAATATATCCTCGGAACCGGGGGATCTTGGTGAACCACATGTCCAAAATTCACCCACATCCGTTCAGTAGTTTGGAAGATACAGTTACACTGAAAATATACAAGTTATACCAAAAATAGTCACTAATAAATGTGTCCCCTGTTTGGTAGTTTCAAACTACTGAATGATGTCTCTGTGCACCAAATACAGGCAAGATAGCACCGTGTGGAAAGTCAGAACAGTGTCTGTGAGGTAAAATGGCCGCTATCTATTGTTCTCACCATGTGCTTCATCCAAGCAAGTAAGGCGAATGATGCAATCCAGGGACAGAGGGCTCCGTCCCAAGTGCCTTAAGACCCAATAACTTATGGGCTGTCATGGTCTTACATCCTTGCTGTTCCCTTCGTTTGACATGTGCTGGCGGCCATCTTGGTTTCTGGGTTTTCTTGTAGCCTCCCACCCTGCGGCTCCTCCTTCCCACTGGGAGGAGCTGGATGCCCAGCTCATATATATAGGAGGTCTGTGGCTTCAGTTCCTTGCTTGGTCCTCCTGTGTTCACATGCTTCCAAGACTGCTGCTGCTTCTGGTTCCTGATCCTGGCCTCGTCTGACTACCCTGTGGTTCCTGATTCCGGCTTCGTCTGACTACCCCGTTGGTTCCTGATTCCGGCTTCGTCTGACTACCCCGTTGGTTCCTGATTCCGGCTTCGTCTGACTACCCCGTTGGTTCCTGTTCCTGGCTTCGTCTGACTATCCTTCTGGTTCCTGACCTCTGTCTCCGCAAGACCCTGCTTCGGTTTAGCCATCCGTTCGGACTTTGCTTACGGCTTGCTCTTCAATAAAACCTTCTTATTTTCCACTTATCTCTTGTTGTACGTCTGGTTCATGGTTCCATGACATTAGGACCAAGCCATGAATTCTGACGGTACAGGGCCACCCTCGCTACCTACGCTGGTTGCCAGACTTGATCAGCAGGATCACCTGTTGGGTCGGTTCGCTGTGGCGTTGCAAACCCTGCTTGAACGCACAGCTCATTTAGCTTCCGTTGCCGATGGGTCGGTTGTCGCTCCTGGGCCCGCTCCTACTGCCGCTCCGGTTGTTGCGCCAGAGTCTACCCTGACACCTGTTGCTGCGCCTGCGGTGTTTCAGGGTATGACCGGTTCTGCCCCCCTTCCACAGCGCTTTGGGGGAGAGCCAACTCAGTGCCGAGGTTTCCTTAACCAGGTGGGCATTTACTTCGAGTTGCTGCCACATGCCTTTCCTACTGAGAGATCAAGGGTGGGCTTCTTGATCTCGCTGCTCTCGGACAAGGCCTTGGCCTGGGCCAGCCCTTTATGGGAGAACAACAATCCGGTGGTTGCCGAGTTTTCCGGTTTTGTTGCTTCTCTTCGGAAGGTATTCGATGTGCCGGCTCGTGCTGCCTCTGCTGCGAAGCTCCTTATGTCCATCAGACAGGGTTCACGATCCGTAGCTGAATACGCCATTGAGTTTCGTACCCTGGCAGCAGAGGTGGGCTGGAATAATGAGGCTCTGGTCGCTGCTTTCTCTCATGGTCTCTCGGATGCCTTGAAGGATGAGGTTGCAGCTAAGGACCTACCAGTGGAGCTCGAGTCTCTTATTTCTTTCCTGATTTTGATTGACACCAGACTCAGGGAGAGACCTTCCTTTAAGGAGAGCCTGCGGAGGTCTCCTAACAGATTGGCGCCTACGTTTGCTGTCCCACCCGTGCCTCCCTCTCCTCCCACGCCTCCTGGGGATGACTTGTCTGGGGGTGAACCCATGCAGCTGGGGTTTGCTCGCCTGTCTGAGGGGGAGAGGGTACTCCGGAGACGCGAGGGCCGATGCATGTACTGTGGTCTCGGTGGGCATTTTCGGTTGGCATGTCCGAACCGTCCGGGAGAACGCTCGCACCTGAGGTCCTGTCGGGGGCAGATCTTGGGTGGAGTCTCCTCGTCCCCGGTTTCCCGTGTTGACAAACCACTGATCACGGTTGTCCTCTCCTGGGTCGGGGGCTCGGTGACGACCCAGGCGTTGGTGGACTCTGGTGCTGGTGGTTTGTTCATTGATAGAGTGTTCGTTGCCGCCAATTCCATTCCTCTGCAGCCTCGAGGTTCCCCACTGGCTCTTGAGGCGATAGACGGCAGACCCCTTCTGCCGCCACACGTGACTCATGAGACCCTTCCAGTGGGGATAGCCATTGGTGCCGTTCACAGAGAGTCGGTCTGTCTCCAGGTTATTTCGTCTCCACACTACTCGGTGGTCTTGGGGTACCCCTGGCTCCAGAAGCATAATCCGACTTTCGATTGGAGATCGGTCGAGATCCTCTCGTGGTCACCGCAGTGTGGGGCTAGTTGCATCCATGGGCCTGTCAAGTTGCTGTGTACTTCCTCGGACTCTCTGTTGCCTCCTGAATACGAAGAGTACCGGGATGTATTCGATAAGGTGCGCGCGGTTGCCCTACCTCCGCACCGCCCATACGATTGTGCCATAGAGTTACAATCCGGTGCCGTTCCTCCTCGTGGCAAAGTCTATCCACTGTCGGTAGCGGAGAATGAGGCCATGGAGGAGTACGTGAGGGAGGCGCTTTCACGCGGACACATTCGCAAATCCTCGTCCCCGGCAGGGGCTGGATTTTTCTTTGTGAAAAAGAAGGGCGGCGAGTTGAGGCCTTGCATCGATTACAGGGGTCTCAATCGCATCACGATCAAGAACGCTTACCCGATACCCTTGATTTCCGAGCTGTTCGATCGCCTCAAAGGGGCCACGGTCTTTACCAAACTCGACCTGAGGGCGGCATATAACCTGGTAAGGATCAAGGCGGGCGATGAGTGGAAGACCGCGTTTAACACCAGGACCGGTCATTATGAATCCTTGGTTATGCCCTTTGGGTTGTGCAATGCGCCCGCAGTCTTCCAGGAATTCATCAACGATGTTTTCCGTGACCTGTTGCAGCAGTGTGTGGTGGTCTATTTGGATGACATCTTGGTATATTCTGCATCCATGGAGGCCCACATTCTGGATGTCAGACGAGTGTTGCAACGCTTACGAGAGAACAAGCTGTTCGGTAAGCTTGAGAAATGCGAATTTCACCGATCCCAGGTAACCTTCTTAGGTTACATCATTTCCGCTGAGGGGTTCTCCATGGATCCTGAGAAGGTTTCGGCTGTCTTACAGTGGCCCCAGCCCAGTGGGCTTCGTGCCCTGCAGCGCTTTTTGGGCTTCGCCAATTATTATCGGAAGTTCATCAGGGACTTTTCCATGCTAGCCAAGCCTCTCACGGATCTGACCAGGAAGGGCAGTAATCCTCAGGTCTGGCCGCTCGAGGCCATCCGAGCTTTTGAGGCTCTAAAGTCCGCCTTTGTGTCGGCTCCGATTCTGTCGCATCCCAACCCTGGGTTGCCTTTTGTCCTCGAGGTGGACGCGTCTGAGACGGGAGTAGGCGCCCTCCTGTCTCAGCGTAGAACACCAGAGGGTCCTCTGCTTCCTTGTGGGTTTTACTCCCGGAAACTGTCTTCCGCGGAGTGCAACTATCAGATTGGTGACAGGGAGTTATTGGCCATCGTGCAGGCCCTTAAAGAATGGAGGCACTTGCTCGAGGGCTCGGTGGTTCCGGTTCTCATCCTGACGGACCACAAGAATCTGACCTACCTCTCTGAGGCCAAGAGATTGACACCACGTCAGGCCAGATGGGCTCTGTTCTTGTCACGTTTTAATTACGTGGTCTCCTACCTACCCGGCTCCAAGAACATCAGAGCGGATGCCTTATCACGGCAGTACTCCGAGCTGTCCGGGGAGGAGTCGATTCCGACTACGGTCATACCCCCGAATCAGATCCTGGCCGCTATTCGCACCAGCCTGACTTCTCCTCTGGGTGAGCAGATTTTGGCGGCTCAATCTGGTGCTCCCTCTGGGAGACCCAACGGCAGATGTTTTGTGCCTGAGGAGTTGCGCACTCGGTTGTTGCGAACCTACCATAACTCCAAGGCCGCGGGGCACCCTGGAAAGAATCAGCTGTCCTGGGCGGTTTCACGTCTGTTCTGGTGGCCTTCTCTACGTTCCGACATCGCCGCATATGTAGCGGCATGCTCCGTTTGTGCCCAGAGTAAGTCCCCTCGGCACCTTCCGTTGGGCCTTTTGCAACCCATAGCCACCGGGGAGCGTCCATGGTCACACCTGGGGATGGATTTCATTGTGGACCTCCCTGCATCCCGAGGCCATACGGTCATTCTCATGATTGTGGATCGGTTTTCCAAAATGTGCCACTGTGTTCCTCTCAAGAAGTTACCCTCTGCACAAGAGTTGGCCTCGATTTTTGCCAGGGAGGTCTTCCGGTTGCACGGTTTGCCCAAGGAGATTGTGTCGGATCGGGGGAGTCAGTTTGTGTCCAGGTTCTGGCGCGCCTTTTGCTCCCAGTTGGGGATTCATCTCTCTTTCTCCTCGGCCTACCACCCTCAGTCCAATGGGGCCGCAGAACGATCCAATCAGGCCTTGGAGCAATTCCTTCGTTGCTATGTCTCCGATCACCAAGACAATTGGGTTGACCTCCTGCCTTGGGCTGAGTTTGCCAGGAACACGGCGGTGAACTCTTCCTCTGGGACGTCTCCCTTCATGGCCAATTATGGGTTCCAACCTGCCGTGTTACCGGAGGTATTCTCTCCCCAGGATATTCCGGCTGTGGAGGATCACCTTTCCGTCCTACGTGCTTCTTGGGTACAGGATCCAGAGGTCCCTTGAGGTCTCTGCGCAGCGCCAGAAACTCCAGGCTGATCGCAGACGAGCGCCCGCTCCTTCCTACCAGGTCGGAGACCGCGTATGGTTGTCCACCCGCAACCTCAACCTTCGAGTGCCCACTCCCAAGCTGGCGCCTCGCTTTGTTGGTCCCTTCCGAGTGCTTCGCAGGGTAAACCCGGTAGCCTATGCCCTTGCGCTTCCTCCTGGCATGCGGATCTCCAACGTGTTTCATGTCTCCCTGTTGAAGCCACTGGTGTGTAATCGTTTCACTTCCTCGATTCCTCGGCCTCGTCCGGTCCAAGTGGGCAATCGTGAGGAGTATGAGGTGAGCAATATCCTGGACTCACGCCTGGTCCGCGGCCGGGTGCAGTTTTTGGTCCATTGGCGTGGTTATGGTCCAGAGGAGCGTTCCTGGGTTCCCTCCGCAGATGTCCATGCTCCTGTCTTGCTCCGAGCCTTCCACGCACGCTTCCCTCAGAAACCGTTCCTTACTCCGCGGAGGAGGGGCCCTTGAGGGGGAGGTACTGTCATGGTCTTACATCCTTGCTGTTCCCTTCGTTTGACATGTGCTGGCGGCCATCTTGGTTTCTGGGTTTTCTTGTAGCCTCCCACCCTGCGGCTCCTCCTTCCCACTGGGAGGAGCTGGATGCCCAGCTCATATATATAGGAGGTCTGTGGCTTCAGTTCCTTGCTTGGTCCTCCTGTGTTCACATGCTTCCAAGACTGCTGCTGCTTCTGGTTCCTGATCCTGGCCTCGTCTGACTACCCTGTTGGTTCCTGATTCCGGCTTCGTCTGACTACCCCGTTGGTTCCTGATTCCGGCTTCGTCTGACTACCCCGTTGGTTCCTGATTCCGGCTTCGTCTGACTACCCCGTTGGTTCCTGATTCCGGCTTCGTCTGACTACCCCGTTGGTTCCTGTTCCTGGCTTCGTCTGACTACCTTCTGGTTCCTGACCTCTGTCTCCGCAAGACCCTGCTTCGGTTTAGCCATCCGTTCGGACTTTGCTTACGGCTTGCTCTTCAATAAAACCTTCTTATTTTCCACTTATCTCTTGTTGTACGTCTGGTTCATGGTTCCATGACATTAGGACCAAGCCATGAATTCTGACGGTACAGGGCCACCCTCGCTACCTACGCTGGTTGCCAGACTTGATCAGCAGGATCACCTGTTGGGTCGGTTCGCTGTGGCGTTGCAAACCCTGCTTGAACGCACAGCTCATTTAGCTTCCGTTGCCGATGGGTCGGTTGTCGCTCCTGGGCCCGCTCCTACTGCCGCTCCGGTTGTTGCGCCAGAGTCTACCCTGACACCTGTTGCTGCGCCTGCGGTGTTTCAGGGTATGACCGGTTCTGCCCCCCTTCCACAGCGCTTTGGGGGAGAGCCAACTCAGTGCCGAGGTTTCCTTAACCAGGTGGGCATTTACTTCGAGTTGCTGCCACATGCCTTTCCTACTGAGAGATCAAGGGTGGGCTTCTTGATCTCGCTGCTCTCGGACAAGGCCTTGGCCTGGGCCAGCCCTTTATGGGAGAACAACAATCCGGTGGTTGCCGAGTTTTCCGGTTTTGTTGCTTCTCTTCGGAAGGTATTCGATGTGCCGGCTCGTGCTGCCTCTGCTGCGAAGCTCCTTATGTCCATCAGACAGGGTTCACGATCCGTAGCTGAATACGCCATTGAGTTTCGTACCCTGGCAGCAGAGGTGGGCTGGAATAATGAGGCTCTGGTCGCTGCTTTCTCTCATGGTCTCTCGGATGCCTTGAAGGATGAGGTTGCAGCTAAGGACCTACCAGTGGAGCTCGAGTCTCTTATTTCTTTCCTGATTTTGATTGACACCAGACTCAGGGAGAGACCTTCCTTTAAGGAGAGCCTGCGGAGGTCTCCTAACAGATTGGCGCCTACGTTTGCTGTCCCACCCGTGCCTCCCTCTCCTCCCACGCCTCCTGGGGATGACTTGTCTGGGGGTGAACCCATGCAGCTGGGGTTTGCTCGCCTGTCTGAGGGGGAGAGGGTACTCCGGAGACGCGAGGGCCGATGCATGTACTGTGGTCTCGGTGGGCATTTTCGGTTGGCATGTCCGAACCGTCCGGGAGAACGCTCGCACCTGAGGTCCTGTCGGGGGCAGATCTTGGGTGGAGTCTCCTCGTCCCCGGTTTCCCGTGTTGACAAACCACTGATCACGGTTGTCCTCTCCTGGGTCGGGGGCTCGGTGACGACCCAGGCGTTGGTGGACTCTGGTGCTGGTGGTTTGTTCATTGATAGAGTGTTCGTTGCCGCCAATTCCATTCCTCTGCAGCCTCGAGGTTCCCCACTGGCTCTTGAGGCGATAGACGGCAGACCCCTTCTGCCGCCACACGTGACTCATGAGACCCTTCCAGTGGGGATAGCCATTGGTGCCGTTCACAGAGAGTCGGTCTGTCTCCAGGTTATTTCGTCTCCACACTACTCGGTGGTCTTGGGGTACCCCTGGCTCCAGAAGCATAATCCGACTTTCGATTGGAGATCGGTCGAGATCCTCTCGTGGTCACCGCAGTGTGGGGCTAGTTGCATCCATGGGCCTGTCAAGTTGCTGTGTACTTCCTCGGACTCTCTGTTGCCTCCTGAATACGAAGAGTACCGGGATGTATTCGATAAGGTGCGCGCGGTTGCCCTACCTCCGCACCGCCCATACGATTGTGCCATAGAGTTACAATCCGGTGCCGTTCCTCCTCGTGGCAAAGTCTATCCACTGTCGGTAGCGGAGAATGAGGCCATGGAGGAGTACGTGAGGGAGGCGCTTTCACGCGGACACATTCGCAAATCCTCGTCCCCGGCAGGGGCTGGATTTTTCTTTGTGAAAAAGAAGGGCGGCGAGTTGAGGCCTTGCATCGATTACAGGGGTCTCAATCGCATCACGATCAAGAACGCTTACCCGATACCCTTGATTTCCGAGCTGTTCGATCGCCTCAAAGGGGCCACGGTCTTTACCAAACTCGACCTGAGGGCGGCATATAACCTGGTAAGGATCAAGGCGGGCGATGAGTGGAAGACCGCGTTTAACACCAGGACCGGTCATTATGAATCCTTGGTTATGCCCTTTGGGTTGTGCAATGCGCCCGCAGTCTTCCAGGAATTCATCAACGATGTTTTCCGTGACCTGTTGCAGCAGTGTGTGGTGGTCTATTTGGATGACATCTTGGTATATTCTGCATCCATGGAGGCCCACATTCTGGATGTCAGACGAGTGTTGCAACGCTTACGAGAGAACAAGCTGTTCGGTAAGCTTGAGAAATGCGAATTTCACCGATCCCAGGTAACCTTCTTAGGTTACATCATTTCCGCTGAGGGGTTCTCCATGGATCCTGAGAAGGTTTCGGCTGTCTTACAGTGGCCCCAGCCCAGTGGGCTTCGTGCCCTGCAGCGCTTTTTGGGCTTCGCCAATTATTATCGGAAGTTCATCAGGGACTTTTCCATGCTAGCCAAGCCTCTCACGGATCTGACCAGGAAGGGCAGTAATCCTCAGGTCTGGCCGCTCGAGGCCATCCGAGCTTTTGAGGCTCTAAAGTCCGCCTTTGTGTCGGCTCCGATTCTGTCGCATCCCAACCCTGGGTTGCCTTTTGTCCTCGAGGTGGACGCGTCTGAGACGGGAGTAGGCGCCCTCCTGTCTCAGCGTAGAACACCAGAGGGTCCTCTGCTTCCTTGTGGGTTTTACTCCCGGAAACTGTCTTCCGCGGAGTGCAACTATCAGATTGGTGACAGGGAGTTATTGGCCATCGTGCAGGCCCTTAAAGAATGGAGGCACTTGCTCGAGGGCTCGGTGGTTCCGGTTCTCATCCTGACGGACCACAAGAATCTGACCTACCTCTCTGAGGCCAAGAGATTGACACCACGTCAGGCCAGATGGGCTCTGTTCTTGTCACGTTTTAATTACGTGGTCTCCTACCTACCCGGCTCCAAGAACATCAGAGCGGATGCCTTATCACGGCAGTACTCCGAGCTGTCCGGGGAGGAGTCGATTCCGACTACGGTCATACCCCCGAATCAGATCCTGGCCGCTATTCGCACCAGCCTGACTTCTCCTCTGGGTGAGCAGATTTTGGCGGCTCAATCTGGTGCTCCCTCTGGGAGACCCAACGGCAGATGTTTTGTGCCTGAGGAGTTGCGCACTCGGTTGTTGCGAACCTACCATAACTCCAAGGCCGCGGGGCACCCTGGAAAGAATCAGCTGTCCTGGGCGGTTTCACGTCTGTTCTGGTGGCCTTCTCTACGTTCCGACATCGCCGCATATGTAGCGGCATGCTCCGTTTGTGCCCAGAGTAAGTCCCCTCGGCACCTTCCGTTGGGCCTTTTGCAACCCATAGCCACCGGGGAGCGTCCATGGTCACACCTGGGGATGGATTTCATTGTGGACCTCCCTGCATCCCGAGGCCATACGGTCATTCTCATGATTGTGGATCGGTTTTCCAAAATGTGCCACTGTGTTCCTCTCAAGAAGTTACCCTCTGCACAAGAGTTGGCCTCGATTTTTGCCAGGGAGGTCTTCCGGTTGCACGGTTTGCCCAAGGAGATTGTGTCGGATCGGGGGAGTCAGTTTGTGTCCAGGTTCTGGCGCGCCTTTTGCTCCCAGTTGGGGATTCATCTCTCTTTCTCCTCGGCCTACCACCCTCAGTCCAATGGGGCCGCAGAACGATCCAATCAGGCCTTGGAGCAATTCCTTCGTTGCTATGTCTCCGATCACCAAGACAATTGGGTTGACCTCCTGCCTTGGGCTGAGTTTGCCAGGAACACGGCGGTGAACTCTTCCTCTGGGACGTCTCCCTTCATGGCCAATTATGGGTTCCAACCTGCCGTGTTACCGGAGGTATTCTCTCCCCAGGATATTCCGGCTGTGGAGGATCACCTTTCCGTCCTACGTGCTTCTTGGGTACGGATCCAGAGGTCCCTTGAGGTCTCTGCGCAGCGCCAGAAACTCCAGGCTGATCGCAGACGAGCGCCCGCTCCTTCCTACCAGGTCGGAGACCGCGTATGGTTGTCCACCCGCAACCTCAACCTTCGAGTGCCCACTCCCAAGCTGGCGCCTCGCTTTGTTGGTCCCTTCCGAGTGCTTCGCAGGGTAAACCCGGTAGCCTATGCCCTTGCGCTTCCTCCTGGCATGCGGATCTCCAACGTGTTTCATGTCTCCCTGTTGAAGCCACTGGTGTGTAATCGTTTCACTTCCTCGATTCCTCGGCCTCGTCCGGTCCAAGTGGGCAATCGTGAGGAGTATGAGGTGAGCAATATCCTGGACTCACGCCTGGTCCGCGGCCGGGTGCAGTTTTTGGTCCATTGGCGTGGTTATGGTCCAGAGGAGCGTTCCTGGGTTCCCTCCGCAGATGTCCATGCTCCTGTCTTGCTCCGAGCCTTCCACGCACGCTTCCCTCAGAAACCGTTCCTTACTCCGCGGAGGAGGGGCCCTTGAGGGGGAGGTACTGTCATGGTCTTACCTCCTTGCTGTTCCCTTCGTTTGACATGTGCTGGCGGCCATCTTGGTTTCTGGGTTTTCTTGTAGCCTCCCACCCTGCGGCTCCTCCTTCCCACTGGGAGGAGCTGGATGCCCAGCTCATATATATAGGAGGTCTGTGGCTTCAGTTCCTTGCTTGGTCCTCCTGTGTTCACATGCTTCCAAGACTGCTGCTGCTTCTGGTTCCTGATCCTGGCCTCGTCTGACTACCCTGTTGGTTCCTGATTCCGGCTTCGTCTGACTACCCCGTTGGTTCCTGATTCCGGCTTCGTCTGACTACCCCGTTGGTTCCTGATTCCGGCTTCGTCTGACTACCCCGTTGGTTCCTGTTCCTGGCTTCGTCTGACTACCCTTCTGGTTCCTGACCTCTGTCTCCGCAAGACCCTGCTTCGGTTTAGCCATCCGTTCGGACTTTGCTTACGGCTTGCTCTTCAATAAAACCTTCTTATTTTCCACTTATCTCTTGTTGTACGTCTGGTTCATGGTTCCATGACATGGGGCCATAATCCCAGGGCAGGAGGCTGGTAAACAGCCCCCTCCAAAACACCGTGGCGAGGTTGGTTTCGCCACACATCTCCCCCCCCCCCAGGGAAGACTAACCAGATACCTGACCTCACGCCGGTCGGTACCTGAGTTAGTCTGGCAGCCCACCCACAACCCAATACTGGACCTGCTGAATTTAGTAGACTGTCTCTGTCCAGTGAATCCACCAAGATTATATTTGTAGCTGGTACTCCCGGTCTCTGAGTTGCTCCCTGGCTTGGAGTGGAGGTTGCTTTGTGGGCAGGGATCAGCGGTACTCTGCCCTGGTGCCAGCGCTACCATGGAAGAAGCCTGGTTGGAGTCTGGTTGTTGGAGGGGGAAACCGACTGTCTCCCCTTTGGCTAAACTGCCCTGTTGCTGGGGGACAGGAACAACTGTCCCTACCCCCTGTGCTGTAAGTGCAGAGACCACGGTCCCATCTGCACAGTTGTGGGGCTTACTGTCTCCCCCTGGTGCGTTAATCTGCCGCTGGGGAGAGGGGGTAACGAGCTCCTCTCCCATACATACTTCCAGCCGCTGGGGAGGGCGACCGACCGCCTCTGCTCCCAATACAGTGTCCTGCTGCTGGGGAAAGGAGACTGGGCTCTCTATTCCCTGTAGGACACTCTGCCGCTGGGGGACAGGACCGACTGTCTCTGCCCCCTGTAACTCCGTCTGCCGCTGGGGAATGGAGACTCGGCTCCCAATTCCCCAAAAATCATGCTGCTGCTGGGGGGCAGGAACAACTACCTCTGCCCCCTGTAACTCAGCCTGCCGCTGGGGAGGGAGGACGATGCTCTCCCCTCCCTGCACTTCACACTGCCTTCCCGGCATATCACTCTGCTGCTGGGGGGCAGGAACAACTACCTCTGCCCCCTGTAACTCAGCCTGCCGCTGGGGAGGGAGGCCGCTGCTCTCCTCTCCCTGCACTTCACACTGCCGCTGGGGAATGGAGACTGGGCTCCCACTGTCCCGCAACCGTAACTTCCGATGGAGGTCCACCCAACGTGACAGCTGACCGTCACCTTCTGCCCGGTATAGTAGGGTCTTAGACACTAGATTCCTCACGAACTTCACGTATTTCTCAGCTGGATTGGGTCCGAAGAAGTTCAGCCGCAACCACATCATACGGTCAAATTCCTCCACAGAGTATCTGTACTCCACTGCTGGTTCCATCCTGGTGCTTTTAGGGTCGCTGTACTGAGACATGCGTTGCCCTTAAGTTGTAAAATCCAAAGAAATGGTGTCTCCTGTAGCTGTCCTTCTGGCTGTAGGAACGATCCCGCTGCTTGCCACCAATGTAACGGCACAGTTTCCGCAGACAAGGGGCTAAAATCCGTTTAGGCGATATGCCCCTTTCCGAGAGACAGGCACAGCTACTGCAGAACACCAACCTCCCGAACTGGATACAAAATAGCACTCCAAACTGGAACCTCGCAAATAGCTGCCGGCAGACGAACAGGAAAAGCATTCAGTCAGCTTACACTCCTGGCAATCAGTCTCCAACAGCATACAGGGAATCCCCCCAATAACGAGACAAGGCTCCGTCTTGAGGGTCAGCAGTGATCTCAAGTGCTGGCACACCCAGCCTGGTTTTTATTACAGTTTTGCAAATACAGAACAGATACAACATATCCCCACAATGCATCATGGTTTCCTCCCCTCTGTCCCGGAGACGACCGAAGACAATCCAATTATCTCTCAGGACAAAGGGGAGATCACCAATACACATGTGGAGACAACAGCACAGACATCACCATTTAAACACACAATGGCACTCCCCCACAGCAAACACAGACGTTTAACATATCCCCAGATAGCTCAAGTCTGAGTGCATATCATTAGGTGAATGGCACTCAGAATACACGAATACAATAATATTAGCTATCTGGGTGCCCTCACATAACATACAATTTTATAAAACATATCACAGGAACCCCAAAACATGCAATAACCCCATAACCAATATATCCTCGGAACCGGGGGATCTTGGTGAACCACATGTCCAAAATTCACCCACATCCGTTCAGTAGTTTGGAAGATACAGTTACACTGAAAATATACAAGTTATACCAAAAATAGTCACTAATAAATGTGTCCCCTGTTTGGCAGTTTCAAACTACTGAATGATGTCTCTGTGCACCAAATACAGGCAAGATAGCACCGTGTGGAAAGTCAGAACAGTGTCTGTGAGGTAAAATGGCCGCTATCTATTGTTCTCACCATGTGCTTCATCCAAGCAAGTAAGGCAAATGATGCAATCCAGGGACAGAGGGCTCCGTCCCAAGTGCCTTAAGACCCAATAACTTATGGGGCCATAATCCCAGGGCAGGAGGCTGGTAAACAGCCCCCTCCAAAACACCGTGGCGAGGTTGGTTTCGCCACAGGGCCATAACCTATTAGGGGTCCGTTTATGTTGCAGTTGCCCCCAATACTGTGTTGTGGGCACATCCGTCTATTGATTCTCAGTACAGGCCCAATATACAAATGGAGCCAGGGAGCACCACTGAGATGCTTAGTGGATATGACTTGCCCCTGTGAATTGGCCTGCTAGGCCCTTGATGTTTGATTTATTTACCAAGGGATCCTAAAGAAGACTTAACCCTTCCAGGACAGGAGTCCTTCGTTGTTTTGGCCCCCTGTTGCTGCTGCCAGTTACCCACGGCTCAGTGGAGGCGGCAAACCACTGAAATACCACGTGCAGCAAGACCATCTTGTTTACAGGACCTCCTGCCTGCTTTCTCAGAGTGAAAACCCAGTTGTGCCTGTTTTCATAAGTTGCACTCTTAACCCTTTAACCCCCTTTTCAGGTTGATTAAGGGTATTACAGCACTTATTTCTATAAGTATGCCATTTGAATAATGTGGACTATTTTATGTGCTGCTATTTTATTATGCAACTGGAATTTCAAGAATTGGGCCCAGGGATAGACTCAAATGCACATGAGCCTCTGAGATTTTGCTACTATTTTAAAGTATTGTGCCCAGAGATGGACTCCACCATGTGTGAGCCTCTGTGATTCTTACTGCCCTTTATAGCCTCCTTTGCCTATATCTTTGCTTAACTGTGGATTAAACAAGAAAGAAAAGAACCTGGGTACGGACTCATTTTAAATGCTTTGAGCCTCCAAGAGCTGTTATTTAATGTTTTACATTTTCCATGGACTACAACTGTTCTATCATGGACAATTTGCACTTAAGAGTATTATTTGGACTATCCTGGTATTTACTGTTACGCTGTGCCAGGTCAGCGCCCCTGTTCCCATTGTTTTATCCTGAGAGAAGAGAACGACGCCCCTTTTCACCATTACTTGCTCCTATTCCAGTGGAACTGCCTAATATATGTATACATATAATGTATATTTTGCAAATGTAGATGTGTTTTCCTGCTTTGCTTTATTGTCCTCATTACAGGTGCAGTATCCAGCTGTGCAGGGACCCTCCATGTTGCGCCGAGGACGGGCAACGTTATAGCGTGGGGGTATGTAGTGTCCCACTAGGTATGGGTGGGCACTACACAAGGGTCAACTGGTGTGCGCGTTACTCCTACTCACAAGGAACAGAAATGTCATATTTAATTCTGCATTTAATGTATGTTTTAATGTGTTGTTATATGCAATGTACCCCTGTCTAATGCAGCAGCAGGCCTAGTTGGGTGTAGTTAGACATCCCAGACACTAGAGGGAGATAGGGAGCCCCTAGTATAAATGTCCAGGCCCAGACAGGGAGAGTGTGTGCAGAGTCAGGAGTCTGAGAAGACAGAGGTTAAGAAGCCTGCTCCTGACATGCAGCTGGATAGCCCTGGCTGCTAGTGATGTCCAGGAGGCTGTTGAGAAACTCCAGCTTGCCTGAAGAACAAGAGAGCCTAAGTTAGCTCTGAAGAGATACCCCAGTTGCAGGATTCAACCTCCTGGGAGAAACCGACAGTTACCCACCTGATAGGAGGAGGCGTCCCAGGGTAAGCAAAGTGACCCTGATAGGCAGAGGAACTTAGAAATCATAGCAAGTAGTATAATACCTGAGGAAGGAAGTAACCAAGGATATAAGCCACCCTTTTAGGCATCCGGGCCTTGGGAGATATAAAGCCGGAGCAGGAGTTCTAGAAAGGACACTGTACATTGATTCTGAGGAAAGGTACAACCTGCTGCTGAGTGCTTGTGGAATTTACCCTCAGTGTATCTTGCATGACTATTGCCTGCCATACTTGTGAATAAGCCCCTTTTTGTGGAACTGTAATACAGAGACTATACTACTCCCTGCTGTACAAAGTTGGATTGTCCAGTAAAGTTTCCGTTTGGTTCACTGCATACTTGTGTACCTTCATCTTTCCAACCACCAACCGGCGTGCCACCGTCCAAAGGCACTGGCGTCACGAATACCACAGGGACCTTGCCCCAGGCACACAAAATACCTGTAACATCCAGGGCACCTCAACTACCATCAGGCCTGGTCCCTATCTACAGAGCGTGCCCCAGAGGAACTGTGTCTACCTCTCCTTCACTGCCACGCGCCTGCCCAGGGTTCTGCAAATATAGTGAGTACCCTCGATTGCCCATAACTGTGACCTCACTTCGTCATACCCTGCAGGTCTGGCGTGTTGCAATTGTGAGATACACCCTTAATACATTTGGGTTTCATTCTGAGATTTTAAATACCGCCATTTGGTGCACCAATATTGAATTCAGGCCTACACTGGTTCAGGCCGTGTGAGATACCCCCTCTACATACAGGGGTTTGAATCAGGCATTAGAAATACAGCCATTTTGGGCAAAGAAATATTGAATTCAGGCCTACAGTGGTTCAGACCGTGTGCGATACTCCCTCTACATACAGCAGTTTGATTCAGGGATTTGAAATGCAGCCATTTGAAATATAGTAATTTTGGGCAAAGATATATTTAATTGAGGCCTACAGTGGTTCAGACCGTGTGAGATACTCCCTCTACATACAGAGATTTGATGCAGGGATTTGAAATACAGCCATTTTGGGCAAAGATATATTTACTTCAGGCCTACAGTGGTTCAGAACGTGTGAGATACCCCCTCTACATACAGGGTTTTGAATCAAGCATTTGAAATACAGCCATTTGAAATACAGCCATTTTGTGCAAAGATATATTTACTTCAGGCCTACAGTGGTTCAGACCGTGTGAAATACTCCCTATACATACAGGGGTTTGATTCAGGGATTTGAAATACAGCGATTTGAAATACAGCAATTTTGTGCAAAGATATATTTACTTCAGGTCTACAGCGGTTCAGACCGTGTGAGATACTCCCTCTACATACAGGGGTTTGAATCAGGCATTTGAAATACAGCCATTTGAAATTCAGCCATTTTGTGCAAAGATATATTTACTTCAGGCCTACAGTGGTTCAGACCCTGTGAGATACCCCCTCTACATACAGGGGTTTGAATCAGGCATTTGAAATAAAGCCATTTTATGAAAATATATATTTACTTCAGGCCTACAGTGGTTCAGACCGTGTGAGATACTCCCTCTACATACAGGGGTTTGAATCAGGCATTTGAAATACATACATTTGAAATTCAGCCATTTTGGGCAAAGATATATTTATTTCAGGCCTACAGTGGTTCAGATGGTGTGAGATACTCCCTCTACATACAGGGGTTTGAATCAGGCATTTGAAATACAGCCATTTGCAATACAGCCATTTTGTGCAAAGATATATTTACTCCAGGCCTACAGTGGTTTTGACAATGTGAGATACTCCCTCTACATACAGGGGTTTGATTCAGGGATTTGAAATACAGCCATTTTAAATACAGCTATTGTGTGCAAAGACATATTTACTTCAGGCTTATAGTGGTTCAGACCGTGTGAGATACCCCCTCTACATACAGGGGTTTGAATCAGGCATTTGAAGTACAGCCATTTGAAATACAGCCATTTTATGCAAAGACATATTTACTTCAGGCCTACAGTGGTTTAGACCGTGTGAGATACTCCCTCTACATACAGGGGTTTGATTCAGAGATTTTAAATACAGCTATTTAAAATACAGCCATTTTAAATACAGCTATTTTGTGCAAAGATATATTTACTTCAGGCCTACAGTGGTTCAGACCGTGTGAGATACTCCCTCTACATGCAGGAGTTTGAAGCAGGCATTTGAAATATAGCCATTTGAAATACAGCCATTTTGTGCAAAGATATATTTACTTCAGGCCTACAGTGGTTTAGAACGTGTAAGATACCCCCTCTACATACAGGGGTTTGAATCAGGCATTTGAAATACAGCCATTTGAAATACAGCCATTTTGTGCAAAGATATATTTACTTCAGGCCTACAGTGGTTCAGACCGTGTGAGATACTCCCTCTACATACAGGGGTTTGAATAAGGCATTTGAAATACAGCCATTTTGTGCAAAGAAATCTTTAATTCAGGCCTACACTGATTCAGGGCATGTGAGATCCGCCCTCTACATACAGGGGTTTGATTCAGCCATTTGAAGTACAGCCATTTGTGCAAAGATATATTTACTTCAGGCCTACAGTGGTTTAGAACGTGTAAGATACCCCCTCTACATACAGGGGTTTGAATCAGGCATTTGAAATACAGCCATTTGAAATACAGCCATTTTGTGCAAAGATATATTTACTTCAGGCCTACAGTGGTTCATACCGTGTGAGATACTCCCTCTACATACAGGGGTTTGAATAAGGCTTTTGAAATACAGCCATTTGAAATACAGCCATTTTGTGCAAAGAAATCTTTAATTCAGGCCTACACTGATTCAGGGCGTGTGAGATCCCCCCCCCTACACATACAGGGTTTTAATTCAGCCATTTGAAATACAGCCATTTTGTGCAAATAAATCTTTAATTCAGGCCTACACTGATTCAGGGAGTGTGAGATCCCCCTATACATACAGGGGTTTGATTCAGCCATTTGAAGTACAGTCATTTGAAATGCAGCCATTTTGTGCAAAGAAATCTTTAATTCAGGCCTACACTGATTCAGGGCGTGTGAGATCCCCCCCTACACATACAGGGGTTTGATTCAGCCATTTGAAATACAGCCATTTTGTGCAAATAAATCTTTAATTCAGGCCTACACTGATTCAGGGAGTGTGAGATCCCCCTATACATACAGGGGTTTGATTCAGCCATTTGAAATACAGCCATTTGAAATACAGCCATTTTGTGCAAATAAATCTTTAATTCAGGCCTACACTGATTCAGGGCGTGTGTGATCCCCCCTATACATACAGGGGTTTGATTCAGGCATTTGAAATACAGCCATTTTAGGGCAAGATCCTAAATTAAAAAAATATGAGGAGAGCGTCAAATAAGGGACGTGGCCCAGGTTGTGGTGCTGCTGGTGGAGCTCCTGTTGCAGGGAGAGGACGTGGTCGATCTGTGCCAGCTACACGCACAAGTGAAACCCCTTCCTCAGGTGCGAGTAGGCGACAAAACCTGCAGCGGTATTTGGTCGGGCCTAATGCTGCTCTACGAATGGTGAGGCCTGAACAAGTACAGGTGATAGTAGATTGGGTTGCTGACAGTGGATCCAGTTCCTTCACATTGTCTCCCACCCAGTCTCCTGCTGAAAGACCACAGTTGGCACCTGCAGCCGATGTCCATCAGTCTTTCACCTCACCCCCTTGCAAATCAGCCAAGCAGTCTGAGCCCCAAGTCATGCAGCAGTCTCTTCTGCTTTTTGATGACTCGATTAGCACGGTTTCCCAGGGCCATCCACCTAGCCATGCCCCAGAAGTGGAAGAGATTGAGTGCACCGATGCCTAACCACTTATCTTTCAAGAGGAGTACATGGGAGGACCATCGCAGCACGTCTCGGATGATGACGAAACACAGGTGCCAACTGCTGGGGCTTTCGAAAAGTGTGCAGCCTAACAAGGAAGGCAGGGGTGAAGACTGGGTGGAAGATGATGTGGAGGACGATGAGGTCCTCGACCCCACATGGAATCAAGGTCATGCGAGTGACCTATGTAGTTCGGAGGAAGAGGCGGAGGTCGCACAGAGCCACCAGCACAGCAGAAGAGGGAACAAGGTGCAAAAGCAGAGCGGCCGTCCTCTAGACAGTACGCCTGCTACTGCCCACCGCAGCAAGGGACCGAGCACACCAAAGCCAGCTCCAAGGAGTTCCCTGTCGTGGCAGTTCTTCAGACAATGTGCTGACGACAAGACACGAGTGGTTTGCACGCTGTGCAATCAGAGCCTGAAGCGAGGCATAAACGTTCTCAACCTGAGCACAACCTGCATGACCAGGCATTTAAGTGCAAAGCACGAGCTGCAGTAGAGTAGACACCTCAAAAACCAAGAATGGTCTGGCTCCTCCTGCTTCCTCTTCTGCTGCAGTCGCGGCCTCGTCATCTACCTCTGGAGTGACAGTGCCACCTGCCAACCTACACCTGCAAGCAACAGTGCCAGCAACACCAACACCTGGGTCACCAAGCATCTCCACAATGTCCCACGGAAGCGTTCAGCTTTCCATATCCCATACGCTGGAGAGGAAGAGGAAGTATTCCCCTACCCACCCGCGATCCCTAGCCCTGAATGCCAGCATTTCTAAATTACTAGCCTTTGAAATGCTGTCATTCCATTTGGTGGAGACGGATAGTTTTAAAGGCCTTATGGCGGTGGCTGTCCCACAGTATGTCGTGCCCAGCTCCACTACTTTACAAGGCGAGCCATCCCTTCCCTGCACAACCAAGTATGGGACAAAATCAGGTGTGCACTGCGCAACCCCATCTGTGGCAAGGTGCACCTGACTGCGGATACATGGACCAGTAAGCACGGTCAGGGCTGTTATATCTCCATAACAGCACACTGGGTAAATGCAGTGGCGGCTGGGCCTGAGGCGGATAGCAGTTTGGATTGCAGGGCGCTTCAGTTTGCCTCCTGTTGCTTCCTCCTCCTACTCTGCTTCCTCGTCCTCTATCAGCTCCTCATCCGGTCAGCGTAACACCTTCACCCCCAACTTCAGCACAGCCAGGGGTAAACGACAGCAGGCAGTTTTAAAACGTATCTGTTTGGGGGACAAACCCCACACCGTGCAGGAGCTGTGGACAGGCCTTGAACAACAGACCGATGAGTGGTTTGTGCCAGTCAGCCTCAAGCCCGGCCTGGTGGTGTGCGATAATGGGCGAAATCTCGTAGCAGCTCTGGGACTAGCCGGTTTGAAGCACATCCCTTGCCTGGCGCATGTGCTGAATTTGGTGGTACAGAGATTCCTTAAAAATTACTCTGACATGTCAGAGCTTCTGCATAAAGTGCGGGCCGTTTGTGCACACTTTGGGCGTTCTCACCCTGCTGCTGCTCTCCTGTCAGCGCTGCAGCGTAACTTCGGCCTTCCCGCTCACCGCCTCATATGTGACGTGCCCACAAGGTGGAACTCCACCTTGCACATGCTGGCCAGACTGTGCGAGCAGCAGCAGGCGATAGTGGAGTTTCAGCTGCAGCACACACGGGTGAGTCGCTCGGCGGAACAGCACCACTTCACCACCAATGACTGGGCCTCCATGCGAGACCTGTGTTCCTTGTTGCGCTGTTTCGAGTACTCCACCAACATGGCCAGTGCCGATAACGCCGTTCTCAGCGTTACTATCCCACTTCTATACCTCCTTGAAAAAACGCTCCTGGCGATGATGGAAGAGGAAGTGGCACAGGAGGAGGAGGTGGAGGAAGAGGGATCATTTCGTAGAGTTTCCGGCCAGTCATTCCCAAGTGGCTCCGAGGGTGGGTTCCTGCACCCACAAACCCAAGGTACACAATTGTCCAGCCAGGGCACAGTTCTGGAGGATGAGGAAGTCGAGGATGAGGAGGAGAAGATGCAGGAGATGGAACCATGTTCACAGCAGGGTGGCACCCAGACCAGCTCATGGCCATCACTGGTGCATGGATGGGGGGATACAGATGACACAGACGATACACCTCCCACAGAGGACAGCTTTTCATTGCCTCTGGGCAGCCTGGCACACATCAGCGATTACATGCTGCAGTGTCTCCGCAACGACCGCCGAGTTGCCCACATTCTAACTTGTGCTGATTACTGGGTGGCCACTGCTGGATCCCCGTTACAAGGACAACGTGCAGTCCTTAATTCCGTCACTGGAGCGTGATCATAAGATGCGCGAGTACAAGCGCACGCTGGTAGACGCACTGCTGATGGCTTTCCCACCTGACAGCGGGGGCACAGTGGAAGCACAAGGCTAAGGCAGAGGACGAGGAAGAGGCCGCCAACGCAGCTGGGGCACCACCAACACCTCAGAAGGCAGGGATAGCATGGCCGAAATGTGGAAAAGGTTTGTCAGCACGCCACAACAACCAGCACCACCAACTGATATGGAACGTCTTAGCAGGAGGCAGCATTTCACCAATATGGTGGAGCAGTATGTGTGCACACGCCTACATGTACAGACGGGTCTGCCCCCTTCAACATCTGGGTCTCCAAATTGGGCACATGGCCTTAGCTTTCCCTTTACGCCTTGGAGGTGCTGGCCTGCCCTGCAGCCAGTGTATTATCTGAAAGTGTGTTTAGCACGGCAGGGGGCGTCATTACAGAGAAACGCAGCCGCCTGTCCACAGCCAACATGGACAAGCTCACGTTCATTAAAATGAACCAGGCTTGGATCCCACAAGACTTGTCTGTACCTTGTTCAGAATAGACATTTATACCACCATCAAACATACATTCTTGTACTCAAGTCAAGTGCAATGATTCTTTGTTTTCTTTTTTTTATTTGTCCCAATATTTTGGGGCTACCTACCCCAATAAAAAAATATAAAAACATTGTTGGCTACCTCCTCCTCCTCCATTGCTGCCTCCACCTACAACACCACATTCACCGCCTCCTCAACCTCTGACTCCATATCCACCTCCTCCTCTGAGTTGCAGGTTAATAATTTGTAATTTTTAGTTATTTTATTTAAAGTTATTTCCCTATCCACATTTGTTTGCAGAGCACATTTTACTGCCTTTTACATCCCTCTAGCCTTTTCAAGGACTATTTTAGAGCCATTTTAATGCAAAAAAGTGCACATTTTAGTGCACAAAATTGAAAAAAATCTTATTTTCAATTGTCGGGTGACATTTTACCATTTTTGGCGTATACAAACCCCTGCTGTGCCTGGGTGGCAGGGGCCTAAATCTCTCAAAATCCTCTGTTCTATTGCTGGGTGACATGAAGCTAGTTTTGCCGTGAATAAAACCCTGCTGTGCCTGGGTGACATATGTAACATCCCAGAGTATGTTACCAAACTCTGTTCCCCTGCTACAGCATGTTAGGTGTGTATATATTATAATCTTGTGTAATCTTGCTTTGCATTTTCCTGTATATGTACTTTCCAGGTTGTATCATGTCTTTGCTGTAATTTCCCTGTCCGCCAGCAGGTGGCAGCAATATGTAAGCAGACCAAGGTTAGTTAGTATATCTAGTCTGGCATAGTCCATTCCAGTCTAGGCTCCCCTGTATGAGCAGAAGTGTGACGTTCCCATGTCCTGTCTCATGAGGAGGAGAAGGAAGTGTAGTCAGTGTACCAGCCACCCCCTGCTGGGGTAGGTTGTGTTGGTAGGATCTCCCAGAACCAGGGATCCCAACCCTGGATCCCGCCTCGGCTGAGGCAAGGAACCATCTTCCCAGCTTGAGCCATTAGCCTCAGCTGGTCGACAAGAAGAGCAGCCACCTCCAGCCTCCAGGAAGAAACATACCCTGTGAGCCAAGCTGTGAGTACTTATCCCAAGTCCAGGAGAGGCCAAATCCCTGCTCAGCTAGTCAGGTCCATTACAAGCAGAAGACAGACAGAGAAGAAGATAAATACCTGCTAGATTCTCCAGGCACATAGCATAGAAGCAGAAGAGATATTGATCCCTGCCATACATTGCCTATACCTGCTGGGACCCAAGACTATTGCTGTAACTTGTATGGCTTTAAAGCTGTCATTCAGTAAAGACAAGTTGGATCATATCACCTGTTTGGATCTTATTTACTGCTACTAAAGTTCCTCAATTACTCCTATTAACAACACTCAATTTATTGCAAGTGAGCCAGGATCCAGGAGTCCAGCCGTACCAAGGTAGGAGACACATTTGACACTATACAGAGACATTATCCCCCTCTGGCATTACTCACCTGGTACATGAATTATAACATCTTAAAGGGCCCTGCTACAGTACCTGCAGAAGCTGCAATTGGCATCACGAACTATTACATATATATACTGACCCACTGCATAGCTGACCCACTGTACCGGTGTCCTGCTCATTGCACATGGGCCTAAATCTCTCAAAATCCTCTGTTCTATTGCTGGGTGACAAGATCCCCCTTTTGCCGTGAATGAACCCCTGCTGTGCCTGGGTGACAGGGGCCTCATTCTCTCAAAATCCTCTGTTCTATTCCTGGGTGACATGAACCCCCTTTTGCAGTGAATGAACCCCTGCTCTGCATTGCTGACAGGGAACTAAATTTAGTGAAAAGATCTGTTACTGATCGGAAGATGCGCGACTACAAGCGCACGCTGATGATGGCATTCCCACCTGACAGCGGGGGCACAGTGGAAGAACAAGGCAAAGGCAGAGGAAGAGGTTGCCAGCTCAGCTGGGGCACCGCCAGCACCTGAGAAGGCAGGGTTAGCATGGCCAAAATGTGGAAAAGCTTTGTCAGCCTTGGCGGTGCTGACCTGCCCTGCAGCCAGTGCATAGTGTGAACGTGTGTTTAGCACGGCAGAGAGCATTATCACAGGCCACAGCCAATGTGGACAAGCTTAGGTTTATTAAAATAAACCCGGCATGGATCCCACAGGACTTGTCCGTACCTTGTGCAGAATAGACATTTATACCAGCCTCAACCATCCATCCTTGTACTCAAGTGCACTTATTCTTTGTTTTATTTTGTTATAAAAATAAAAAATAACACAAATCAGTGTTGGCTACCTATTCCTCCTTCACCGCCGCTTCCACCTACACCGCCACGTCAACCTACACTGCCACATCCATCCATCCACATTTGTTTGCAGAACAGTTGCCATGCTCTTAAGCACATTTTGATGCTTTTTGCAGCCCTCTAGCCCTTTCCAGGACTATTTTAGAGCCATTTTAGTGCCCAAAAGTTCGGATCCCCATTGACTTCAATAATGTTTGGGTTCGGGGTCAAGTTCGTGTCCCGAACTCGAACTTTTTTCCAAAGTTCGGCCGAACCCGTCGAACCTGAACATCCAGGTGTCCGCTCAACTCTAGTCACCTTTCCTAGATGTAGAACATTTATACTATACCTTGACTTTATGGATGAAGGACTCTGCCACTGAGGAAGGAGAGGTACCCCAAAACGCATATGGCTGGAGTGTTTTAGCAAGCATTTACATCATCCGGATACTATAAGCTGCGAGATATGCAAGCAATCACAGCTCTATTCCCCTAAATGCAGACGTCTGCGAAGGTTCGCTGCACGAACTACAAGTGGAATGCACCGCGGAACGCATAGTTTGCAATTGGAACGCACCGTGGAACGCACAGCTGATATCCCAATCTCCTTCAGATGTAATACGTTGGTCACGTGGTAACAACCCGGTCATGTGAGACGCGGCCAGGTCACGTGTGAAGCCGCACAACTACCGCGAGACCACACGGGATGCCGTTGTAGGTCTGGGTGGTGGAGTAAGAGGACAAGCAGACATCTAAAAGCCGGGTGGTAACGTACTAACTACCTCTTATATTATATTATGCTGTATATGAACCTATATTGGAGATATGCAATGTATCAGCCGATGATATGACGATGATATGAAGTGATACCAATACGGGACTACACTTTACAGGTCTATCTGACAGTCCACTTTGCTGGGACATTTATGATCTGCCTCTTCATTCACTGGGACAGTATTTTACATTCACATAAGGATTATATCTAATACTATTGTCTTATAAAGAACAGGGTGGGCCATTTATATGGATACACCTTAATAAAATGGGAATGGTTGGTGATATTAACTTCCTGTTTGTGGCACATTAGTATATGTGAGGGGGGAAACTTTTCAAGATGGGTGGTGACCATGGCGGCCATTTTGAAGTCGGACATTTTGAATCTAACTTTTGTTTTTTCAATAGGAAGAGGGTAATGTGACACATCAAACTTATTGGGAATTTCACAAGAAAAGCAATGGTGTGCTGCACATCTCGTATCTTATGCATATGCTGTGAAGATACGAGATGTGCAGCACCTGGAACTACGGATACTGGAAGCCTGTGCTAGCATTTCTCCTGCGGTGTTGCTATCAGTGTGTGAAGAGTGGGAGAAGAGGGTTGCATTGACAATCCAACACAATGGGCAGCACATTGAACACATTTTATAAGTGGTCAGAAACTTGTAAATAATTCATGAAAGAATAAAGTTGCGTTAAAACCAAGCACACTATTGTTTTTCTTGTGAAATTCCCAATACGTTTGATGCGTCACATTACCCTCTTCCTATTGAAAAAACAAAAGTTGGATTCAAAATGGCCGACTTCAAAATGGCCGCCATGGTCACCACCCATCTTGAAAAGTTTCCCCCCTCACATATACTAATGTGCCACAAACATTAAGTTAATATCACCAACCATTCCCATTTTATTAAGGTGTATCCATATAAATGGCCCACCTTGTATTATTCCATGGTGTCAATATCAATGTCATCCTATTGCCATCATATGTTAATCCATTTTATATTATATAGTCCTTTGTTTTCCAGAACTTCTAATATTTCAGGTGGCCCCCGAGGGGCAAAAGATAACCCCACTTGTGCATTTACTGCTATTAGCAGCCAAAATATGTCTTTTTAGAGAATGGCTTAACCCTACAGTACCCTCAATGAGTGATGTTTTTTGCACACTAAGGCTACTTTCACACTAGCGCTTGATCGGATCCGTTCTGAACGGATCCGATCATATTAATGCAGACGGAGGCTCCGTTCAGTACGGATCCGTCTGCATTAATAACTTAGAAAAATTTCTAAGTGCGCAAGATGCCTGAGCGGATCCGTTCAGACTTTCAATGTAAAGTCAATGGGGGACGGATCCGCTTGAAGATTGAGCCGTATGGTGTCATCTTCAAGCAGATCCGTTCCCATTGACTTACATTGTAAGTCTGGACGGATCCGCACGCCTCCGCACGGCCAGGCGGACAGCTGAACGCTGCAAGCAGCGTTCAGCTGTCCGCCTGTCCGTGCGGAGGCGAGCGGAGCGGAGGCTGAACGCCGCCAGACTGATGCAGTCTGAGCGGATCCGCTCCATTCAGACTGCATCAGGGCTGGACGGAGGCGTTCGGGTCCGCTCGTGAGCTCCTTCAAACGGAGCTCACGAGTGGACCGACGAACGCAAGTGTGAAAGGAGACTTAGTCGTGTTTCTTGCTTGAGAGGGCAGAAGCAGAGCAGAAGAAGAGGAATTGGGTCAATATCTTTTTTGGTAGATGGGAAGCATTCATAAAAATTGCCCTAAGCAATCCTGAGGTGGTAGAAACAATGAAACCCTTCGTATATTCAGAGCGGTACCTAAAAAGGAGATTATTAAACACCCTGGGGGTTTTGCAAATAGATTGATATTGGAGGTTAAATTAGCGGTTTAGACATTAGGGAAGATGATCAAGTATGTAAAAGACCTTAAAGTGAGGGGGGGGGGGGGGAACGACAGTTGGGAGATGTTTAGTAGAAGTTGTTGTCTATGACCATATAAAGAATAAATGGAGATAATGTCATACCTGTAATAATGTATAATAACACAGGTGCTTATAACATCAAGGCATTTACCAAATGTACTATTTGATATGTGTAATGTGTATTATGCAAAGTTTCATTAATGATATTGTAACCACCTGCTTTGAAACAAATCGAAAAGATATGATTGACTTCGGCTACTTTCACACTTGCGCTTGATCGGATCCGTTCTGAACGGATCCGATCATATTAATGCAGACGGAGGCTCCGTTCAGTACGGATCCGTCTGCATTAATAACTTTAAAAAAATTCGCAAGTGCGCAAGTGCGCAAGTAGCCTGCGCGGATCCGTTCAGACTTTCAATGTAAAGTCAATGGGGGACGGATCCGCTTGAAGATTGAGCCATATTGTGGCATCTTCAAACGGATCCGTCCCCATTGACTTACATTGTAAGTCTGAACGGATCTGCTCGCCTCCGCATGGCCAGGCGGACACCCGAACGCTGCAAGCAGCGTTCAGCTGTCCGCCTGTCCGTGCGGAGGCGAGCGGAGCGGAGGCTGAACGCCGCCAGACTGATGCAGTCTGAGCGGATCCGCATCCATTCAGACTGCATCAGGGCTGGACGGAGGCGTTCGGGTCCGCTCGTGAGCTCCTTCAAACGGAACTCACGAGCGGACCGACGAACGCTAGTGTGAAAGTAGCCTTATCTCAATAAAGATGATATTTGAAAAAATAAATAAATTGTGCCACCTCACAGTAGCATTGCCTTCATTGTACAACCTTCACAGCAGTTATCTTCAGACATGTGCCCCCTAATAATATCCACATTGTGCCCCCTCACGGTAGTTATACCCATATTGTGCCCCCTCACGGTAGTTATACCCATATTGTGCCCCCTCACCGTAGTTATACCCATATTGTGCCCCCTTCACAGTAGTTATGCCCTCTCTGTACCCCTTCACAGTAGTTATGCCCTCTCTGTACCCCTTTATAGTAATAATGCCCATTGTGCCCCCTTCATAGTAATGCCCATTGTGCACCTCTACATAAGACCTCTACATGACTTTGGTGCTTGGTGCAGCCGGTCATGCACCATACTTTACACGATGCTAGCTCCCTTGCTGGTGAAGATTAAGACCATTTTACACTCCATAAACTGGCATAAAAAATTATGAATGAGATGGGACTTAAGTCATTGTCTACTGATCTCAGCCAACCTTCTCCCCCTCCCGTGATATGCCCCCTTTTTCGATCTGTTGGAAAAGTGGCGTGACCGGGGAAATATCGCAGATTTGGTACGTGACTGATATACATCACTTTTGTGACAAATATCAGTTCATAAATGAACCCCTCGGTGTCTTATAATATTGACTCTGTGTATTATTATGTGGATTCTGCATATTATAATATGTATCTTATTATTATACGGACTCTGTATTACAATATAGACACTATTGGGGGAATCTATCATAGACCAGCGTTGTAGAATCTCCAGGCCTGGTGGAAGCTTCCATACTCTCTATGATGTCAGAATTAATGCCAGGTCTGCTCACACTTATTGTGATGTCATAATGGGTAGAATCTGGATGAGGTCAACATCTTGTGATGTCATAATTAATGCCTGGTCTGCTCACACTTATTGTGATGTCATAATGGGTAGAATCTGGATGAGGTCAACCTCTTGTGATGTCATAATGTAGAATGTGGGTAATACCGGCTCACTCCCTGACATCTGTGTCAGTCTTCGTCTGGCTCACGATGTGCTCACGAAAGCGACGCAGATTGGAGCTCGGTCAGGTGGAGGAGATTTTGCGCAAGCGATGGAAAGTGGAGGAAGTCGTCCCACACAAGAGACGACGAGTGGAAAGGGATGAGGTTGAGGATATGGAGGTCGGGGAACGGCAGTACCCAGACGATGTAGAGATGATGGATCTGGAAGAAACATACGACTTTGACAGGGACGGGGACTGTATTATGAAAGACGTCAGCGCCCCCCAAACAGTGAACCCCAAAATAAGGTGCAGGGATTTCTCATTGTGTTTCTTTATATTGTTACATCCTGGAATGCTTGTACTTACTTTTTTGTCTTTCTTCTAAAAGATCTGGCTGCAAAGAACATGGGAATCCTTCCTTGGAGATACCAAACTTCACCAGGGATGATTCATGGGAAGAAAAACATCTTGTAGACAAATATCTACACAGAAGTGCACAGCTGAACATCCACAGATCACAGCCAAAAATTACAAAAAAAAATTTTTTTTTTTAAATATCTTTCAATAAACATGTTTTTTCCCCCCCTGTATTATTGGTTTTCAGTCTGTTTGGGGGGGAGGGGGGGGGGGGAGAGGGCTGATATGTAATTTTCAATTTTGCAGTTGTCCAGGGCCACTTCTTCCTAGGAGGATTCTGGTGTTTGTTCTGGGGAGGCGGTTAATTTGGTAAATCTCCGGGCCACTTCTTGCCTTTACGTGTTCTTTCAGGGGTCTGGTGTGTTTGAGCATTATATACTGGTACTATAGGGGTTAGGGAGCATTATATACTGGCAACACTGGGGTGGGGGATGATTACATACTGGCACTACAGGGGTATGGAGCATTATATACAGGCACTGAAGGGTGAGGGAGCATTATATACTGGGATTATAGGTTGGGAGCATTATATACTGGCAGTATGGGGACGACGGTGCAGCATTATACATACTGGCATTACAGGGGTATTATATCACAGGGGGCATTACAGGGGTGATTATAATACTGGGGGCACTACAGGGGGCTATAACTGTGGGGTGATTAGAAACTGCAGGGGGGGGGGGGGGGATGATATTATAAATACCAGAGAGCACTATGGTGAAAATATATTCTACTAGGGCTTCTGTGGGGGCATCATTATCATTGGGCACAGTATGGAGTGTATTGCTATTGCAGTACTTCAGACCTGGGAGTACTTGCAATTGTTATATGTAATGGTATGTTTTGCCATGTGATGTTAATGTAAATACAACTGCATGGTAGGAGTGGGCTGGTCCTGCTTCCTGCCAGGAGGGGGAGTCCTAGTCCAGACAGAGTGGAGGAAGAAAACACATGCTTGAGCTCCTTCTCCAGATCTTCTGTGAGACCACCACTTTAGAGAGATTCATAAAACTACGTCTATGTTATCTACAGAGCGGTTAGTCAGAAAGTGATCAGCAACCACAGCTTTACAGACCCTGCTGCAGGTGAGGAAATACATTTCAGACACCCATCCCTAAACAACATCCAGGCCAGACTAACCCCCAGCCTGTATTATGCAGTGGACACCTATCTGCACAAGTACCAGCATACTGCCTCCTGATAAAGCCAGCATGGTGGTGAAACATGCTCAAGGACTTTTCTTTCTGTTTTATTATCATTTATATGTGGGAAGGTGTTTCCCCGCTATTCCTGGATGTCACAGTGATATTATTGTTTGGTGTTTTGGTGCCATCACTGTACACTATATGACCCTAGCTCTTTATATCCTGTGTTATACCAGGTTTTGTATTACATCTCTATGCTGCTGTACCTACACTTTGTGTGACTTTTATACACTGCCTTATTGATCATAATATTTATTGGATTTCATTATTTTTGCAGTGTTGTGACACACGTTGCGGATTCAAAGTGCACTTATTTCAAGGTCTTTATATATTTGTAAGGCCATATGGTATGTCATTTAGATTATTTTTGGGGGGCGGATGGTGGATATGTTTCACCTGTTCCCTTTGTATTCTGGTGCAGTATTTTACTGTGCCATTTTTGCTATGAGTGTTATTATATATATATATTTAATTTTGGCGTATATATACTGTATATATATATATATATATACATATATATAACTTTATACACTTGGGGTCCGAATTGCCTACTCAGTGTGCTTCCTTGCCTACAGCAGTATTGAGGGGGTTTTGTTCTATCTTGCTCTAGTTGTCTCACCTACATTATGTGTCTAATTATCTTAATAAACATTTATATTTCTTATATATATTGCTGATATCCTTTATGTGAAGGGGTTATTGACCTGTCTTTATAGGTTACATAGCAAACTGCTGTTAGCCAGGATTACAAAAGAGAGACATCAGCCAGACAGCTCATGAAATTGCCACTTATCCAGCCACCATACCTCCTCCTCCGGTGCCAGTAACTGCACTTTGTTCCTAATACTGCTGGATGTACCACAAGTCATATTTTGCACTAAGTAAAGAGAGACTTTCATCCGTTTACTTGTGGCCTAATTCTTCAAACCACCTTTTCACTTCACCCTTCCCCAGAGACACAGCCACTACCACTCCCATCCTCTGCACCCGCTCCTCAAGAACGTAAAGCACCGATGAGGGCACTCTTGGAGAGCATTATTGCTATTGTGGGCACTGTTACTAAGGAGGACACTATGAGAAATAATTATTACTATTGATGGGACTTTGGGAAGCACTATTACCATGGGGAGGACACTGTATATACCACTATTATTTAGCAATAGACTGTGAGCTTTAGGGAGCACAGTAGTGGGGGTAGCAGCAGGACAATATTGTTGTGGCACCAGGACGGGGAGTTTGTGTTGAGAATCTGGGGAGGATAATGTTAAAATGATGAACCTAAGATGTTTGTGCGGTAAACTGCAGAGACAAGAAGCAGCTGACATAATTTATCATGACGGTCTGGTCCGAATAGTAAAGATGAGGAGAGAGAACATCTATATCAAAGAGATGTAAGGAATGTGGTGCTGTATTCTCCTGTATGTTTGTTATAGCAAAATGCAATGTCCATCTAAATATGTCTTTAGCTGTAGGGCTGGATAAAGAGGTGGGCGCCATTTCAATTTTCTCCTCCAGTAGTAGAGAACCTGGAACTGGCCATGGCTTTCCTCCAATGACAGCAGGCTACAACCTCTGCCTGGAGCTCTAGCATCTATCCAGGAGCCTTTCACAGCCTTCATTCAGAAGCAGAAGGAAGAGGTTGGATAGATTACTTCAGAGACCAAGGGCATTTAGTTCCACAGCATAAAGAGAAAAAAGGGACTTCGATCAGCGCAGCATATTAATGTAAAAAATATGTTATTAAAACAATAAAAATATATAAAATCACATATAATGCGCTTCGGAGGTGTGCTGTCCTCCTTCCACTGACATGTATCATATTTATAGCCAAGCAAGTCAAGATGAACACAAAAACATGAGATGGAGTCCACAAAAGGGTAACCTAAACCACTGTAGTTTGTAACAAGGTTCAGAACATCTGGATGCACTAAGATATATCAATAAATGGACAAAAAACACTATATAAATCACAGAAAAAATCATTGAACAAAGAAAAACCACGTTGTAGAGCAAGAAAATGTCCGCCAGCAAATATGCAGCAGGAACACAAACTATACTCACAGAGAGGCTCACATGCTTAACAGTTACAGTACAGGCAGTCTTGGTGGTTACATAGGCACAGTCTATTAGTTACAGCTGGTTGTAGTGGTTGCAGCTGCATCTCATTGGTCACTACCTTTTGAGGTATCAACACCATTTTTTACTTTCAGATCACAAGGAGCTTCCTTCCTTCACCCCACTGCGTCTATAGATCCTCTAACAGTACATTCTGCAGCCATGGTCTCAGCAGTCTCTTACTAGTGTTGATCCCGAATATTCGAATTGCGAATTTTTATCGGGAATATAGGTACTTCGAAAATTTGCGAATATTTAGAATATAGTGATATATATTCGTAATTTCAAATACTCAAGATTTTTTTTTAATCAGTACACATGATCCCTCCCTGCTTCTAGCTTGTGGGCCAATGAGAAGGCTGCAGTATCTTTGACTTTAGGAGTAGTGTTGATTGCAAATTTTCGTAATGCAAATTTTTATTGCGAATTTTTAAATTGCCGAGTAAAAACATGATTCCTCCCTGCTTCTTGCTTGTGGGCCAATGACTCATTGGCGAACAAGCAAGAAGCAGGGAGGAATCATGACTTTAGATGGGAAAAATGATGAATATTCTAAAAAACAAATATATAGCACTATATCGAATATATTTGTAAATTCTAAGACAAGAATATATAGCAATATAGCAAATATTCTAAAAAAAATATGAATATAGAGCTATTTAGCTAATATAGTGCTATAATCTTCTTTGCCTAATAGTTGTAATTTTTTTCTCATCTGAAGTTAAGTTCCAACTATTAAAAAAAAAGATTATAGCACTATATTAGCTAAATTGCTCTACATTAGTTTTTTTTGAATATTCGCTATATTGCTATATATTCCTGTTTTAGAATATTACGAATATTTGAAAAAACTAATATATTCGATATAGTGCTATGACTCATTGGCCCACAAGCAAGAAGCAGGGAGAAATCATGTTTTTACTCGGCAATTGAAACATTTGCGATAAAAATTTGCATTAAGAAAATATGCATATTATGTGATCATTACCTTGCCGATTTTTCGAGGAAAAAAAAATCTAAGAATATAATGAATATTCGAATTTGCTAATATTCAACAAATATTCTGCAAAATATTCACGAAATATTGCGAATTCGAATATGACCCCTGCCGCACATCACTAGTGGTGATCCCTGTACTCTGCCAGGACTGTGCCATGTAACTCTGTGAAAAGAAAGCAGAGGAGCAGTAACAACAACGCGAGTACTCCATCACGAAATACGTTAACGTGGCTGTGCAGCATGCAGTAGTACTTTACAGGGTTGAAAAAGAACAATCCTAGCATGCCAGCCAACAACCCGCCCACGGAGGGAGAGCAGTTGTCTGGTGCATAACAGGATTGGGAAGTCTTGTTAAATAGTGCGTCAGGCAATGAAGTAAAAATCATTCCTAGTACAGAGGCAAAGAGAAGACTAGAGGGCCCGGTTCAGGAGGAACTGCACCTGGTGTCAGATCTGAACAGGCCAGCAATATACTGAAACTAACAAAGCAATTTGACTCCGCCTAGGAAGGGGGGGAGACATATGGATACCAGGTATGCCATGTATGCTAGAAGCAGAAAAGAGTGATGAATACGCCATCAGGAGATGGAAACATCACTCCACGTGAATGGGGGGCCACATGATTGCCTATCACAGATCAGAGCCAGGGAAGGGATGGATACGCCCAGTAATGCAGGAGCCGTATGGGCCGCAGATTGTACCAATAGGGCATAGCTCCTGGTGATACTGCAAATACTCCACCTATAACAGGAGTAATGTGGCTGCATGGTGTGCATTAGAATGAGAGTGGAACATAGCTACAGGATTTAGAAATGCTACAGTATATGGAGGCTGTACAGGTACTCTACCTAATAAGGGAGACATACGGCTGTGTAGTGCAGACTTTAGACCAGACAGGTGTAAGGGGCACAGCATCTGGAGATGGTACAGGAACTCGTCACACGTAAGAGGGGAGTGATGCCTGCGTGGTGCGCACTAGAACCAGAGAAGTGCAATAGCTACCGCATTAGAAGAGGGCCTCTATACCTCGCCTGATAAGGGAGAAATAGGGCTGCATGTGCAGTACGCCCCCTTGCAGGGTATTGCGATGTGAGGTCACGGTTAATGGGCAAACGAGGGTTACTCACAGTTTGTAGGGAGACCCTGGGCAGGCGTACAGAAGTGATGGAGAGGCTGGCACAGGGGTCATCTGGGGCACACTCTGTATTTAGGGACCAGGCCTGATGGTGGATGAGGTGCCCTGGATGTTGCAGGTGTTTAATGTGCCTAGGGCAAGGTCCCTTTAAGGTTCGTGACGCCAGTGCCTGTGACGGTGGCACACCTGATTTATAGTTGTAATAAGTGAGGAACACAGGTTGTGGTAAACCAAACTTTTCTTTACTGGAAACAGTCCAACTTTATACAACTTGATTTCAGTTCCACTTTGCAGCAGTAATAAATAGCAGGCTTTACACATCAATGGCAGGTGTAATGTACTTTGCAAGATACTCAGAGGGTAAAATCAACACTCACAGACCAGGCTGCACTACTCCTTAGTTATCCTGGCTGTCTGTATCCCAAGACCTGTATGTCCTAATACTGGCTTTAATCCTTGGTAGCAATCTTCCTCAGGTATTTATCCTTGCTTTAAATTAATAATCCTTCTGCCCTTCAGCTTACTTGTCTAGCTGGAACCGATGGCTCTGCTCTGCTTTTGTTAGGGAACTGGGTTTCTCCCAGGAGGTAAACTCTTCTCCTGGGGTGAATCTTCTGAGCTAACAGAGGCTCAGGAACTTGAGGCTGGCTAGACTGCACTTACTAGCCACCTGGACTGCACTGCTCTTCCCTGTCTGGGCCTAGCTATATATACTAAGGGCCCTCTAGCTCCCTCTAGTGTCTAGGAGACTGAGCTACACCCTAATAGGCCTGCTACCCAGATAACACAGGGAAATGAACATAAAAAACATGACATTAATACAATAGGCATATTAACCCTTGTGTAGTGCCCACATTTACCTAGTGGGACACTACACATGGTGCATAATAGAATCAGAGAGGTGTAATTGCTATAGCAAATCTGGAGATGGTACAGGTACTCTACCTCTAAAGAGAGCAATGTGGCTACAGCCCCTGGAGATGGCGCACCATAGAACCAGACAGGTGTAAGGACTACAGCATCTGAAGATGGTACAGGTACTCTACCTATGAAGAGAGCAATGTAGCTGCTCGGATACGGCTGCATAGTGTACTGCAATGGCTAAAGGCACTCACTATGGTGAACCAGGGCTCCCTCTGTATATATGATTGTGTGACGCGCTCTAGCACCAGAATGGCTGTTTTGGCTACAGCGCCTGGCAGGAACACTCTCCGACTAGGAGGGTGTGTATAATATAGCCCCTTCGTACAGTGAAATAGCTGCAGTGCTGGGTACAGCATTTGGCAGTGGTAAAAGTACTCCCATGTTAAGGGAAACCACGTAGGTGTGCGGCATGCTAACCACGTGACGGGCAGACTTACCTTGTGAAGCCAGGGGAGAGCCATCCGAAAGTCCACTAGAGGGGATACCAAACCTGGAGATAAGAGGTTACTCAGCGGACATTTGTCTTTAACGCCTCTGGTGGAAGACCGCCTGATGCTCTGTTACCGAGAGAGAATTGGAGCAGAGGTATCCACCGAGGCAGCGGATGGAATGGCAGGGAAGGGTTTGTCACCAGCCTCAGACCTGTCCTGGGAGAGACCCGAGGATGCCGAGGAGGAGTGGGACATGGTTGTGGCAACCAGAGGTCGTCTGCGGGACCTAGCAGAGTGTGCCCCATCCGCAGAAGGGTCCCTGGGAGGGCAGAGGTGGCCGCAATTTTTGAACAGGCAGTCGGTGCAGCGACTCTGCCATAGACTGGGAGAGTCGGACAGGATTCCCTATGGCTTGGGACAGGCCATAGGATTCCCTATGGCTTGGGACAGGAGAGATCGACGGAGAAATAGGTCAGGGCGTCATGAGAGGGCCTGGGAGCGACTGCGCACAAAAAGGGACAGGCTGACAGCGTGGCAAACCTTTTATCGCCTCGGACGCACCCAAATACATGCAACCCCCGAGAGGGCTGGGAATGGGAGTCCTCAGAAAGAGGACATGAAGGCTGAGAGGGAGCCTGAAAAAGAAAGTAGTCAGCCAAAAGCTGTCTATTGGATCCCAGGGGCCGAGTCCCCAAAAGGGGCTTCAGCAGCTGCAGAATCTCAGAGAAAGGACCCCCCTGCTGGCAAGATGGAGGCTCTTTCTTCTAAAAAACAGCACCCACAGGGTTAAAGCCCGCGCTTGGCCGTGGAGAAACCCCTCCAGAAGCCGAGAGGAGCAGGGAGGGGCCAGCAAAAGCCCGTAAAATGAGGGAAGGGGGCGGGAGAGAACGCAGCCTAGGCGTGGAGGAGTGGCAGCCCACGATGGAGCACCCGCCTGCAGCAGGTGGAAACCTGCAAAAGAGACAAAAAAAGATGAAAAAATAAAATAGCAGCAAGACCTGCAGGAAACAAGCAGGTCAGGTCTGCCTCCTACGGACACTAGACTAAAACTGTATAGCCTAGTGCTGTTGAGAGGGTATAGCCCACCTGGGCGGAGCCAACTTTTTTAATATCTAGTGCCTCCTAGCGGTAGCTGGGCATATACCCATGGTACTGTGTCCCCCAATCCCCCAATGCCATTAATGAGAAATATAAAATACAGAAAACATGTTTTTTCATTGATGCTGCCAGTGGGGGCTGGACGACAACTGAATGGACTGGAGGTCCTGATCGAGCCTGCTTACCAAGAGGAAATGCAGACTCGCCCACTGGTAGCCCGGGCCCTCGCTATTGTGAAGGATGGATGTGTGCCTGTATGATGCCTCAATGTTGAAGACTGCGAGTTAACCGTTCGTGGGAATACCTTGCTGGCCAAAGTTTATTTGTCCGAAGGGGATATCCCTCGACAATAGAGCTTCACGCTACAGCCAGATAGGAGATCAGCCTGGACCTATGCTGTAGAGGTCCATCAAAGGGAGGCCCGGACAGCGGAGTGGAACGGTCGAGTGATCATGGCTCGGATGGGGGATGGACTGCAAGATCCTGACTCCAGGAAAACAGAAGTTGCTGGAAGACACCCTTTGGGAATTTCAGGAGGCATTCTTGAGACATGATGCATAGCGTTGGGCGAGCATTCTCGGCCGAACACCAGTTCGGCTCGAGCATCGCTATGCTCGGCACATCGTGGTGTTCGGCCAAACACCACGTTTGCTCGAGTGTGATGCTCGAGTCTCTTCTCCGCACATTTGTTGGCTGCTATGCAGCCAATAAACGTGCAGGTAAGTACTGCCATTCACTGCAATGCTGTAGCCATGTTGGCTACTGGCATTACAGTGATTGGCTGGCCGGAACACGTCATTGGGTGCTATATAGCACCCGATGACACGTGTTCGGCTCAGTCTTAGGCCGAATGCACCCGGCTGTGTTCCGCGGCTGAGAGCGGTCCGTGGTATGCCGAATATATGAGTGTATTACTGTAGTGCAGCGGCGGCATGAAGCCGAACGGCGGCATAGCAACCAATGACGCCGTGCGCTCCTGCTCTGAACAGGAATCCAGAGCCCGGCATACCATGGACCGCTCTCAGCTGCGGAACACGGATGTGTGCATTCGGCCTTAGTCAGGGAGAGCTGTGCTGCAGAAGGGACAGATAGTGTAGGGAGTGAAATACTAATATATATATTTTTTTTTACTTGTTAGAGACCCAAAAGTCCTTTTAAGACCACTGAAAAAAGGGACACTCCAACCCCGAAACGCGTCTGGTCAGACCCCCCCATTTCTTGAAAGGTAGTGCACTACATAAACAAGGATAAAGACCGGTGCCGAATATTTGCTTAAAGGTCCGCGTGGAAGACAACATTATATCGAGTCCGGAGCCAAACCGACGGGCTCATACGCAGAGATCCACCACGCGGCAAACAAACAACCTGCTGGAGACAAAGAGAATATTCTATTGAAGTCTGCAGGACGGCCGTGGTCGCATTTGTATTAGGTCGGTGTGACTAATACAAACTTAAATACTTACCTTTAGCGGGACGCTGCTAAGTTAGGCATACAGCGGGACGCCGCTGCATATCAATTCGGCTTATACTGTGCCAGCCAGTATCCGATTAAGTGCTGCTGTTCCAAGACAGTGTGCGATACACAGGGGAGACAGACTCTGTGCTTTGTCTGCTGCTAATTGGGACTGTGATATGAACTGGAATTTGTTCTGCTACTTTTACCGATAACGCTGCTGTTATACCCGGTCACTACTATTTTTAGAGGATCACGCTGCTATATATTGATTTATTATTTTGGTACGACTTTTTATGAACTTTTTATCAACTGTTATACTACTTTGAGCTGTTTCTTTCTTTTATTGGTGTTTTTTGTCTATTAGTGATAGACAAGTTGTACAAGAGGGAATATCTTTTAGTCGTATGCGATTTTAATTTTGTCTTATCATTGTACTATACCCCATTACAACATAGTGGCCCAATATTCTGAGGTGTGCCCAGTCTTTTAAATATAGATCCTTTTAAGGACTATTGTTGTATCTGGCAGCAATATAATTATTAGCGCAACCTGCACTAAATTGCGTGGAATTGTTAGAGACCCAAAAGTCCTTTTAAGGACTTTAGTTGTATCTGGCAGCAATATATATTTTTAGCGCAACCTGCGCTAAATAGCTTGCAATTGTTTGACATTATCTGTACTACATCTCCTGTTTAACGTGTGCGCATCCTAAAAATATCTGTGACATTCTGTGCACTTTATTTGTGCATACACTTACAAAATGTGCGCTACTGTACATGTGACATATATGCAAGCATGTATACCATTTAATATGCGCAATGCGAGCAGTAAGGGATGGGGAAGTGGCCACACTGCTGATAATTCACGCAGAAGCCGTGGCCCTGGGCGCGGTGAAACTTTGCCTGCTGCCAGAGCACAAGAATCACACTCATCCCTGATACCTAGCTTCTTGTCCCAGTTTGCAGGGCAGTGCAGGAGACCACACTCGAAGTCAGACCAGTGCGACCAGGTGATCGGTTGGATTGCAGCAGATAATGCTTCCAGTCGGTTAAACACCACCCTGTCTTCCACAAAGTCCAGTCTCAGTAGTCAAAGTCTGGTCAACAGAATCCTCACCCTGATCCTCCTTCCTTCCACCATGGAGAGTCTTGGCAAACAAGTGATCCCACACTCGGATATTACGAGGAGCTCTTTTCAGCACCATTCCTTGATTTGGCCCTCTCGCCAATGCTGCTTGAAGAGGGACATGAGAAGATCTTGTGCCCTGATTCCTAAACTCTTGAGCATCCAGAGTCACAAGAAGATGACGGTGGGGACCGGCAATTAGTGTTTCACGAGGTGGATGATGAGGATGAGACACAGTTGCCAATAAGTCAACCGCAATTACTGTCTCAAGAGGTTGATGATGAGGATGAGACACAGTTGTCAATAGCTGAGGTTGTTGTTAGGTCAACAAGTCAGGAGGATAACCAGAGTGAGGAAGTAGAAGAGGAGGTGGTGGACAATGGGAAGGTGGCAAGCCGACCGAGGACAGCAGTACAGAGGGGGAGGGATCCGCAGCACCGCAACAGGCTGGAAGAGGCAGTGGGGTGGCAAAAGGGAGAAGGCGGGCCACACCAAACAGGCCCGCAACTGTTCCCCGGAGCACCCCCTTGTGGCAATCTTCCTTGCCAAGGGGTAGGTGTTCCGCAGTCTGGCGCTTTTTTGAGGAAAGTGCGGACGATAAAAGAATTGTCATTTGCAACCTGTGCCGTACCAAAATGAGCCAAAATGAGGGTGTGAACACTAGCAACCTCATCACCAGCAGCATGATCCGCCACATGGCATCAAAGCACCCTATTAGGTGGGCCGAATGCCTGGGTCCACAATCAGTGTCTGCGGGTCACACCACTGCCTCCTCTTCCCCTGTGTTACAAGCTGGCCAATTCCCTGTCCAAGATGCAGGGACGGATGCCTCCCGCTTGCGCTGCGATTGGACAGCGGTACAGCCAGGGAAAAGGAGCGCCCACTAGAGAAGCTGATGTCTCCTCCCAATTGCTCAGATAGTAATTAGCATATGGAACAGGAGACAATAATGGGGTACAGCGGGGGGAACGGAGCGGTGCCCAGGAATAATAGTAAGTGCTGGGACATCTCTGGGCGCCGCTCTGTGTAGCCTGCTGCTTAAAGTCTGGACCCATATAAGGTCGTCTTTAACACATAATACAGGAGGTAGGTGCCATCAGCAGAATCGCATAGCCGGCACCCTGCCACTGACAGGGAGCTGTGATCAGCGGCAGTTAACCCCGCTGATCTACTGCCAGTACCTGCCTCCCTCAACGCCCCACCCCATTAAAATCATTGGTGGCACAGTGCACCCACCCCTCTCAACCCCCCAGTATTAAATTCATTGGTGGCAGTGACCACAGGGTCCCCTCCTCTTCATTGGTGGCAGAGGCCACTGGGTCCCCTCCCCTTCTCATTGGTGGCAATGGCCACAGGGTCCCCTCCTCCTCATTGGTGGCAGTGGCAGCTTCTGATCGGAGCCCCAGCTGTGAAATCCTGGGGCTCCGATCGGTTACCATGGCAGCCAGGACGCTACTGAAGCCCTGGCTGCCATAGTCAGCTCCCTGCTGCTGTGTGCACAGAGCAGCAGGAACAGTGTGAGGTCCTATTCACCATAATAGAGCTCTATTAGGGTGAATAGGACAAGGGATTAGAAGATCCCAGATTCTGGCCCCTAAGGGGGGAAATAGTTATTAAATAAAAAGTGTAAAATAAAGGAAAAAAGAAACACCTAAATATTAAGTATAAATCACCCCCTTTCCCAATATTACATAAAAAATACATAAACAATAAATAAATAAACATATCACATATCGCCACGTCAGAAAAGTCCAAACTATTAAAATATAACAAAAATCTATGCGGTGAACGCCGGAACAGAAAAAATCAATAGATAGAAAACTGCGCGATTAGCAATTTTTTTAATGCAGAATGCACGTTGCTTTTTTGGTTTATTTTTCTTTTTGCCTGGTGTCGAATGGTATCGAGTATCGCAATACTTTTTTATGGTATCGAAATCGAATAAAAAATTTGGTATCGCAACAACTCTAGTCACCAGCATGCCCTTGTTCTTAATGTTTTAAAGGTCACCAGCAGGCCATCGCCCCTAATGTTTTAGAAGGTCAGATCAGCAGCAGCCATCGCCCCTAATGTTTTATAGGGTCATCTCAGCAGCAGACCCTCACCCCTAATGTTTTAGCTGGTCACATCAGCAGCAGACCCTCACCCCTAATGTTTTACATGGTCACATCAGCAGCAGGCACTCGTCCCTAATGTTTTAGAGGGTCAATTCAGCAGCAGGCCCTCGCCTTTAATGTTTCAGAAGGTCACATCAGCAGCAGGCCCTCGCCCCTAATGTTTTAGATGGTCAGTAGTGTTGATCGAGCACCACGGTGTTCGGGTGCTCGGGCCGAACACATCTGGATGCTCCGAGCACCCGAGTATAATGGAAGTCAATGGGAGAACCCGAGCATTAAACCAAGCACCCCCTGTTTTCAAGCTCAGAAATTGATGGAAACACCACCGAAATGGTTCGGGAACAGCATTAGGAGGAAGTCTGGATGCATCTTGGACTCCCAGGTCGCTGCTTGGAATGATGTTGTCTGAGTAGTACGCCACTTTTACAGACTGACAATAATACTTACAAAACCGAATATAAAATCGATTTTAGAGGAAAAAATGTTAGGAAACATTCTTTCCTGTATATTTACTTGTATATAAAGTGGAAGTGCTGCAAAAATTACAAGTAAGAGGCACTATGATACAACCTGTATATGACATAAAGGAGGGCCTCATTCACATTGTGGTACAATTGTTCAGGTAGTGGGACTCCCACACTCATAAAGCCTTTGCACTAAGAGAAAGGGCTACCAAAAATTACAAGGAACCGGCACCACAATACACCCTTTGTTACACATAAAGGAGGGCATCATACACAGCCTTGAAAAGTTATTATTGATGGCCTGCTGGGGACCCACAAAAACATTTGGAGCAAGGGCCTGCTGATCTGACCATCTAAAACATTATGTGTGAGGGCCTGCTGCCGCTTTGGTGACTCTAGATAACCTAGGGTCGATCGCACATCCCCGTGACGGTAACGGTCCATTCGGATGTCTGGCCTATCAACTTTTGATGTTATTGTCAGCGCAAACCATGGTGACTATGGGTAATGGGGAATCAGGGCTCGATTCCGGAGAGGGAGCCTGAGAAACAGCTACGGCTACCACATCCAAGCAAGGCAGCATGCACGCAAATTACCTATTAGGTATAATTAGGTGAGGGCCTGCAGGTGATCTGACCCTGTAAAAGATTTTAGGCGCGGGCCTGCAGGTGAGCTGACCCTGTAAAAGATTTTAGGTGCGGGCCTGCTGGTGAGCTCACCCTGTAAAAGATTGCAGGTGAAGCCCTGCTGGTGAGCTGACCCTGTAAAAGATTTTAGGTGCGGGCCTGCTGGTGAGCTGACCCTGTAAAAGATTTTAGGTGCTGGCCTGCTGGTGAGCTGACCCTCTAAAAGGTTGTTGGGGAGGGCCTGCAGGTGAGCTGACCATCTAAAACATTATATGCGAGGGCCTTCAGGTGAGCTGACCCTGTAAAAGATTTGAGGTGCGGGCCTGCTGGTGAGCTGACCCTGTAAAAGATTTTAGGTGCGGGCCTGCTGGTGAGCTGACCCTGTAAAAGATTTTAGGTGCGGGCCTGCTGGTGAGCTGACCCTCTAAAGGTTTGTAGGTGAGGGCCTGCAGATGAGCTGACCCTGTAAAACATTGTAGGTGAAAGCCTGCTGGTGAGCTGACCTTGTAAAAGATTATATACGAGGGCCTGCTGTTGAGCTGACCCTCTAAAAAATTATATGTGAGGGCCTGCTGGTGAGCTGACCCTGTAAAACATTATATGTGAGGGCCTGCTGGTGAGCTGACCATCTAAAAAATTATATGCGAGGGCTTGTAGCTGAGCTGACCATGAAAAACATTATATGCGAAGGGCATATATGCGAGGGCATTATATGCGATGAATAAGCATGAGTTGATATGATGAAAGAGGAGAAGGAGGATGAGAAAAGGAAGATTCAACCATATAGCCTTGTTTGTGGTGGAAGGGGTGCATGGGAATAGTACGGGGTGCAGTGTATTCAGTACATTATAAACAACACATTTAAAGTGCCTTTATGTTCATCAGTTTTCCTCTGGTGGAGTCGACAAGTCATGGTCAATCCAGGCCTTGTTCATTTTTATAAGAGTCAACCTCTCAGCATTTTCAGTTGACAGGCACCTCCAAGGTGTAGTGCGCTAGTTCGTGCCATGTGTCCAGCTTGGACACCCAGTACTTGTAAGGCACTGAGGGATCATTGAGGACCCTAAAACGGTCTGCTATGTACTCCTTTACCATCTTCCAAAATGTTTCCCTCCTTGTGACACTAGGCCGCACATCAGGGTGAGGGTGCTGGTGGGGTGTCATGAAACTTTCCCAGGCTTTGGAGAGTGTTGCCCTGCCTCTGTTGGAACTTCTGTGTGTTTCCCTTGTCTCCCCTCCTTGGTTGGCCAGCGTTGTCAAATGGAAAGTTTTGGAGCAATTTTTCAACAAGGATCTTCTGATATTGCATCGTTTTGCTCATCCTCTCCACCAAATGAATGAGAGATGAGAAGTTCTCTTTGTAGCAGGGGTCGAGAAGGGTGAACAACCAGTAATCTGTGTTGTCTAAAATGTGTATAATGTGCGGGTCGCGAGAAAGGCAGCCTAACATGAAGTCAGCCATGTGTGCCAGAGTACCAACAGGCAAGACTTCGCTGTCGTCATTAGGAGGATCACTCTCAATCTCCTCATCCTCTTCTGCCCACCGACGCTGAACAGATGGAATTAAACTTCCATGGGTACTACCCTCTGTAGCGGAGGCAACCGTCTTCTGCTCCTCCTCCTCCTCTTCATCGTCCAATTAGCGCTGAGAAGACGAACTGAGGGTGGTCTGGCTATCACCCTGTGTAATGTCTTCTCCCATTTCCACCTCTTCCACATGCAAAGAGTCATCCTTAATTGTGAGCAGCAAACGTTTGAGTAGACACAGAAGTGGGATGGTTATGCTAATAATAGCATTATTGACGCTCACTATCTGTGTTGATTCCTCAAAGTTTCTTAAAACCTCACAGAGGTCAGACATCCATGCCCACTCCTCGTTTGTGAATAGCGGAAGCTGACTAGAAAGTCGCCGACCATGTTGCAGCTGGTATTCCACTACTGCCCTCTGCTGCTCACAAAGCCTGGCCAACTTGTGGAACGTGGAGTTCCAGAGCGTGCTCACGTCGTACAACAGCCGGTGAGTTGGCAATTTCAAGCACTGCTGCAGCGTTGACAGAACAGCTGAAGCTATTGATGACTTGCGGAAATGTGCACACGTGTGGCGTACCTTCACCAGTAGCTCAGTCAAATTTGGGTAGGTTTTGAGAAACCGCTGAACCACAAGGTTGAACACATGGGCTAAGTATAGGATGTGTCTGAGCTTGCTGAGCTCCAAAGTTACGGCCATTATCAGACACAACCATGCCTGTTCTAGGTTAAGTGGCGAGAGCCACAGCTCAGTCTGGCCTCTTACCCCCTGCCACAGCTCTGTGGCGGAGTGCTGTTTGTCCCCTAAGCATATCTGCTTCAGCTCGGCCTGTTGCCGCTTCCACACTGCAGTGCTACACTGCTTGCAGCTACCGACTGATGACTGACTGGTGCTGTACGCGGATAAATCAGAGGTGGAAGTGGAGGAGGAGACAGAAGAGGAGAAGGGGGGGTTTGGAGCCACTAACGTAGGTGCTGGCGGAATCCCTGATCGACTTAAGGCCCGCAATCCTTGGCGTCAGTAGCACTCGTGCCATCCCAGGGTATGACTAACTCCCGGCCTCCACAACATTCACTTAGTGTGCCGTCAGGCCGAATGCACTTGTCCATGTGTCCATGGTTAAGTGGACCTTTCCAGTAAATGCGTTGGTCAGGGCAATTGTGATGTTAGGGGACACATATTGGTGTAAGGCGAGCATGGCACACCTTCAAAAACAGTGGCGGCTGGGGACTGCTTAAAGAGAGACGGCCGCCGACATCAGGCTGCGGAAGGCCTCAGTGTCCATAAGCCTATATGGCAACATTTCAAGGGCCAGTAATTTGGAAAGCTGCGCATTTAGTGCTATGGCCTGTGGGTGGGTGGCTGGGTATTTGCGCTTGCGTTCAAAGTCCTGCGGTAAGGACATTTGGACGCTGCACTGGGACACGGAAGTGGATGTGGTCGCTGATAGTGCTTGTGAAGGTCCAGGTGCAGGTCGGCAGGCATCCGGCCCTGCGCCTTCGACAGGGGATTGGCCATTGAGGAGGCAATGGTGTGACCCTGCAGACACAGATTGTGGACCCATGCCATGTGGCAGATCATGCTGGTGGTGGTGAGGTTGCTAGTATTCACGCCCCAGCTCATTTTCGTATGGCACAGGTTGCAAACTACTATTCTTTTGTCAGTTCGCACTTTCCTCGAAAAAGCGCCATACTTCGGAACATCTACCCCTTGGCAAGGGAGATTTCCTCAAGAAAGTGCTCCGGGGAACAGTTGCGTGCCTGTTTGGTGTAGCCCGCCTATTCCCTTTTGCCACCCCACTGCCTCTTCCAGCCTGTTGTGGTGCTGCACATCCCTCCCCTCTGTACTGCTGTCCTCACTCGGCTTTCCACCTTCCCAGGTTGGGTCAGTGACCTCATCATCCACCACCTCATCTTCCACTTCCTCACTCTGATCATTCTTCTGATTTGTTGACCCAACTGTGTCTCATCCTCTTCATCAACCTTTTGAGACAGTAATTGCGGTTGACTCATTGGCAACTGTGTGTAACGGTCACGTACACACACACAGGGGGGAGGATAGTGACCACTGCGCTCCACCCTCACCCCTGGCCCTGCCTACTTGCCTCACGAGTCCTGATGACAGGGGACAACTGGACAGCAGTCCCTAACTTAGGATACGTGCGGGAAGGACAGACAAGACAAATAACGGATAGTGAACGGACCGGGTGAAAACCAAGAGGACAACGCAGTACAGAGGGATAAGCAAAGAATGGTCAGGAGAAGCCGGGGTCATAAATGCAAGGAGATTTGAGAAGTACGAAAGGAGTCCGCAAAGAATAGTCAGGTGGAAGCCAAGGTCAAAATACCAGGAGGGATGCGCAGTACAGGAGGAGCAGGCAAAGGATCGTCAGGGAACAGGATCCGGTAAGTATACAGGTATCCAACAAACTCCAGGAACCTAAATTAACAGGCAACCTGTGGCCAGCAAGCTGCCTGTATTTATAGTGGGGAGTGAGGGTCATGTGACGTGGCCAGTTTCACATGACCGACAGACCGACAAGTCAAGCACAGAGTGATCAGCTCGGCGCTCAAAGCAGACCTAGCAGCAGGGAGCCTCCCAGCTAGCAAAGCCGCCCTGGGAACGAGGTCAAACACAGATCCTCGCTCCCGAAGCTAAGCAGCAGGTCTGCGGCTGATGGGAGACCGAGTGTGCCTTTGCCACCCCGTTACACTGTGTCTCATCAGCCACCTCATTAAACACTAATTGCCATTCCCCACCATCATATTCTTGTGACTGTGGATGCTCAATAGGTTGAGAATCAGGGCACAAGATCTCATGTCCCTCTTCAAGCGTGCTTGGCGAGAGGGCCAAATCAAGTAATGGCGATGAAAAGAGGTCCTCAGAATATCTGAGTGTGGGATCACTTGTTTGGCCAGACTGTACATGACTTGGTAGAAGGCAGGGTGGTGCTTAACCGACTAGAAGCATTATCTGCTGCAATCCAACCGACCACCTGGTCGCACTGGTCTGACTTCAACAGTGGTGTCCTGCGCCGCCCTGCAAACTGGGACATGAAGCTAGGTATCATGGATTATTGTTTTTCTTGTGCTCTGGCAGCAGGCACAGTTTTTCCGCGCACACCACCATGATAATTTAACTGTATCCGTAGCAGATACCGTCTACAGAAAAAGTTCACTGGATGTCACTGATATTTTAGGGATGCGCACACTTTAAACAGGAGATGTGGCGCGGATAATTTAACTGTCCACAGTGGACACCGTCTACAGAAAAAGTGCACTTGATGTCACTAATATTTTAGGGATGCGCACAGTTTTTTGTATAGAAAAGTGTTTTGTATAAAATCTTCCCATTACACTTCCTACACTGTCTGTCCCTTCCTATGCACAGCTCTCCCTAACACTGAGCAATTTAGCGTAGGTTGCGCTACAAACATATATTTTTAATTACACTCCCTACACTATCTGTCCCTTCCTATGCTTAGCTCTGCCTGACTACGAATGAGCCGAACACGTGTCATCGGGTGCTGAATAGCACCGGATAACGCCTTCAGGCCAGCCAATCACTGTAATGCCAGTAGCCAACATGGCTACTGGCATTACAGTGAGGGCAGTACTTACCTGCACGTTTATTGGCTGCGTGTACCGCCATGTGCTGAGCATCGAGATGCTCGAGCCGAACTAGTGTTCGGCCGAGCATGCTCGATCATCACTAATGGTCATAAGAAGACGTCAATCAAGCCCAGCCGAATCCAGGAAGTGAACGTCGCGCTGGATGAAGGTAAGTATTAAAACTGCAGATGGGAATAACCCTTTAAGAGTTGATTCTGTATAGATTGGGTACTCTACCTCAGGACACTCATACTGTCTAGTCATGACAGATAATTTTACAAAGTATGTGGTGGCTGTACCCACCAGAGACCAGACGGCAGAGTCGGCCACTGAAGCGGTCTGCAAACACTTTATACAGGTGTTCGGTGTCCACGGAGGATACATTCAGACAAGGGGGCATGTTTTCAGGGTACTCTAATGAATGAGCTGTACCAACTGTATGGGATCGAACATTTACACACCACCCCGTATCACCCCCAGGGAAATGGGGCGTGCGAGCGGTTCAACCGCACGTTGCTCCAGATGCTGCGGACTCTGGAGGAAAGCCAAAAGGCTTGGTGGCTTGAGTACCTACTTGAACTGATGTGGGCCTATAACAGCAGGGTACCTAGTACCACCGGATACTCCCCACTCATGTTTGGGAGAGCCACCCCTGAGAAGTACCACTGCATGGGTGCAACATCACTGTCACTGGCTGAGAGAGATCCACAAGGTTGTGGGGGAGCGCCTGGGACAAGTTGTACACTATAACCCAAGACCAATGCAGAGGGATGGGTATGCCCCGGGTGATCAAGTGATGGTCAAAGCCAAGTGACCGTCTGGGAAGTTGGATGGGCAGTGGGAGGCTGTCCCATACACTGTGAAGAGGAGGGTAGACCCTGCCATTCCGGTATATGAGGTAGAGCCAATAGGGACTGGGGGGCCCTCACGAAATTTGCACCGTAACATGTTGAGGTGTTGTAATTTTGATGAGCCAGTGTGCGTGGAGGAAATGCTTCTGTAATGGGGTGCTGAAGACCTGCTGCTTAGCTTCGGGAGCGAGGATCTGTGTTGGGCCTCGTTCCCAGCTGGGAGGCTCCCTGCTCCTAGGTCTGCATTGAGCGCCGAGCTGATCACTCGGTGGTCGACTTGTCTGTCTGGCGGTCATGTGATGCTGGCCACGTCACATGATCCTCACTTCCCACTATAAATACAGACGGCCTGCTGGCTACAGGTTGCCTGTGATTTTAGTCTCTTAGGCTGTGTGTATTGTTAGCTACTCTACTGATTGACCTCTGGAATTTGACCTTGACCGTTTCCTGACCTCCCTTTGCCTGCTCCCTTGGTTTTGACGCTACATCTCGGATTCTGACCTTGGCTCGTTCTCGGATTTGCCACCTGCCTCTTCCCTTTGTATTGACGTGACCTCTCTCTTGTCCATTTGTCTGCCTGCATCTCGCGTACCGTTCTCTGCCTAGCTGTCCGGTACCCTCTCTGTTCCTTCCTCCCTTACCCGGCACTGGCGGAGGTGAGGGACTGTCGCCCAGTTGTGCCCCGTCTCCTAGGGAGGGTGGTGCAAGTAGGCAGGGACAGGGTTGAGGGTGGCAGTCTAGGGGTGCACTTCCTTCTACCTTCCCTTCCCGTGACAGCTTCCTCCTACTCAGAGTACAGAGGAAATCCCCTCCCCTAAAGAGGAGGAGGAGGAATGGTGGGTTGTCCTTGCCCCAGTGCCCACAGAGGCTCCGGCCGTGGCAATTTTTCCACCCAGGGAAAGTGTTTTGCAGTGAGCAGCTCCTCTCCCATTAGATGTGCAAGACGTCCCTGGTGCTTCTGAGCCTATCACTCTGCGAAGGTCAACCAGGCCCAATGCTGGTGTGCTCCCACAGCACTATGCCCAGGATGAGTTTGTATGGGGAAGGTTGCTGAGGATTGCAACCTCTAGTGGGGTGGCATGTAAGATGGGGAAGCAGCTCTCCTTGTCTGAACACTGTGTAGTTTAAATTAAATGATCTGGACTGACATTCTGCTGTTTGGCCACAAGATGCAGCTGTTTTTATAAACGCAGCTACAGACTGCCTATATTTCCATATTCATGAGAGGTGGAGTTACACAGAGCCTGGAGAGGAAGACAAAGGAAGCAGCCATCTTAGAGGGAGCTGAGACTGAGGAACTGTGTGAGCAGAGGATCTGACCACATCCAGGTGTGGGAGCATACCTCAGTGACCAAAGCTGCAGCTAAGTGAAGCTGATCGTGTCCAAGACCCTGATCCTGTCCACAGGAACCAGGATTGCTTTCAGGAACGCTGAGGAGAGCTAGTTCCATTCCAGCCCTCTCTAGAAAGGGAGGAGTTAGTTCAGTCTAGCTAGTGAGAGTCAGTTCCAGCCTACCCCATGTCCTGCATAATTTGTATGCATTTCCTGATTTTGTAATTGTTAACATGTAATGTGCCTGGTTCACCAGCAGATGGCGGCAACATTGGCAGGGCTAGTTCCATTCCAGCCCTCTCTAGAGAGGGAGGAGTTAGTTAAAGTCTAGCTAGAAACATAGAATGTGTCGGCAGATAAGAACCATTTGGCCCATCTAGTCTGCCCAATATACTAAATACTATGGATAGCCCCTGTCCCTATCTTATATGAAGGATGGCCTTATGCCTATCCCATGCATGCTTAAACTAGCTAGTGAGAGTCTACCCCCCATGGGGAGAGGTTGAGGTCCAGCTTGTCCCCTGCTGGGGAAGGAAGCAGACCTTGTCCTGTCCTGTAAGTTCTAGAGGTTGCATGTCCCCTTCTGGGCTTGTATTGCCTAAAGCCAAGCTAAGGGTACTTTCACACTTTGCGGCAGAGGATTCCGGCAGGCAGTTCTGTCGCAATCCGGACGCAAACGGATGGCATTTGTCAGACGGATCCGGATGCGGATCCGTCTGACAAATGCATTGAAATACCGGATCCATCTCTCCAGTGTCATCTGGAAAAACGGATCCGGTATTTATTTTTTTCACAGATTTAAAGGTCTGAGCATGCGCGGACCGGAAAAACTGATAATTCAATGCAGCAATTTTAATGCCGGATCTGGCACTAATACATTTCAAAGGAAATTAATGTCGGCAAGTGTTCAGGATTTTTGGCCGGAGAAAAAAATACAGCATGCTGCAGTATTTTCTCCGTCCAAAAAATGTAAGAGGGACTGAACTGGTGCATCCTGATGCATACTGAACGGAATGCTCTCCATTCAAAATGCATTAGGATAAAACTGATCAGTTTTTTTCCGGTATTGAGTTCCGGTAAACAGGGAAAAACGCTAGTGTGGAAGTATGCTAAGTGAGCTTGAAATCAGGAAGAAAGATTCCCTGAAACAGAAATAAAGACAGATGAAGAGAAAGATACAGATCAAGATAATGACAGAGTCAGACTACATAAAGCTAAGTTACAGTCTACAGCAGAAAAGGAAAAGTTTCTATTTAATCCAGCCAACCTAGCAGAGCTGAGGGAGTACAGACATAGCAAGGGTGATTGTGTTTGCCAGCCAAAAGCTAAAGCCAAAGTCTGCTGATGACCAAGATAAAGTTTGGAAGATTGTTTCCTGATGCAAGTTTATTCAAGTGACGCTGCCTTGAACCTTATACAAAGTCTGGACTCAATTATTCCTTCATCATCCAAGTTAATCACCCCTTTTGCACTGCAATGGACGACCACGTCTGGGATCCAGGATACCCAGGTAGGAGCACCGTGACACTTGCTTAAAAAACCTACAGGAACATTGTAGGCCCACCTACACTACTCTGGCATTCCTACCCTGGGTATCAACACCACTATACTTAAAGGGGACTCCATGTCCTCATTGCTTCAATGCAACTGGCGTCACAACAACTTGCTCTATCAGAGGGACACATATCATAAAAACCTCTTAAAGGGTAAGGGATACCCCAGAAGCGGCAACAATACCGCTGCACAAGCCTAGAGAAGTCTACAGCAGACCTCTCCTCCAGGTTTGCGCTGGCCGGGAACTGCTGACTATCCTCAAAAAGCTCATCTTTGTTGAAAAGTGGAGCAGAGCTGGCGGCATAGCTTACTTAGTGGGCAAAAGGAGCAGCAAAAGCAAGAGGCAGGTTCAGGACAGGTGAAGGCACAGAGGCAGTACCTGGGCCATGCCAACTAACAGTGGTGTCAGAGGAACCTATTGTCTCCTGGCTGTGTGCATCTGTTGTCACCTAAGACGTTAAAGAGCTAGTCCACCATTCCAGTAGAGTTGTATTGTTGGTCAAAACACGAACGCTGTATGACAGTGGCAGCTTTGGCCTGTTGCTTTGGCTGCAGGTACCTCACTTCCTCTGCTGGTACATGTGTCGACTACAGCAACATTTTTGCCACCACCCGTTCCTTTGAAGGGCCCAGGCAGCTGTCTGTTGGCCATAGTGTACAGTAACTAGATCAGTAATGTAAAAGATTAACTGCGATTGTGCCAGCAGTTCAACAAGATGCAGACAACGACATATTATACCGCACTTTAATACTGAGGCACAGTAATTCTATGTATAAATTAAAAGATTAACTGGGATTGTGGCAACAAGATGCACACTGCGATTACACTCGACCTGCACTGTCCCTGCTGTCTCCCTACAGTGTCTAAAAAATCTCCCTACTATCTCCCTGCACTCTCCCTATCCAATATTCTTCTAGTAAAAGCTTTCTGAAACACGGTCTATAGTGCATGTCTCTCCCTATGGTTAGCTCACAGTGAAATGGTGAAGACTGAGCAGGATGAGGCCTTTTGTAGAGCTGTGACATCACAGGGGATGGCTATCTGCTCATTGGTTGGCTGCAGAGCATTATGGGTGATCTCGTGTTCCCAGGCTTCTTACTTCATCTTTGTAACATGTGCAGCAGCAATTTTAGGAAAAAATCTGATTTGTTAACACGAAGCGCTTGGAAATTAGGATTAATTGCGAATCATATTTTTCCTAAACTTTGGATCGAATTCCGCTTTGGATGCTCAACACTTGATTCGCTCAACACTTCTGATAAGCTTAGAATACCTAATTGTACAAATATGATCTCTCACCTTAGACTGCCTAAAGACCTTTCAATGTGCAAACTAAGAGAACACTGCCCGGCTGCTACTGTACCTGATTTACAACGGCTCTTAATTAGACCAAAGACAAGGCACAATGAATCTATGAGATCCTATAAAAAAGTCCTATGCTTAGGATCCCCCGAGAAAGATGTGACCCTGGAGAATTACACTGTTATTCCCCCTCCCCCTTTCAATTGCCCTAGTGCAATTGCCCAATCAACCCCTCCCCCCTTAGACTAACCCCTAAGATTCCCAGAGAAGGTAGTGATCCTGGAAAACTGCCCAATTAATCCCCCCAAGACTAACTGTTAGGATCTATTGAGAATGAAGTGACCATGAAAAATTGCCATCTTTAGTCCAACCCTTAGAATCCACCTAGAAATAAGATGCCCTGGACAATTGCCCAATTAAACCGGCCCCGTGCTGCCTTCCCAACAGACCACCAGAACAACCGACAGGATCTCCCTAGCAAGAACTTACCCTGGACAATTGCTGATTAATATAAAACCTTCTTGCATGGAAACTGAAAACACCATTAATGTTTAAGAGAACATGTTTATTGAAATATATATATATATATTTTAATTGTGTTTGCTGTAATTTTTGGCTGTGATGTTTCGATGCTCAGCTGTGTGTCTCTATGCAGATAAGTTGGTGTATCAGATGTTGTCCTTTTTTCCAGGCATCATCCCAGGTGGATCTTATATAAAACTCCATTAGCTGCTGTCAACCGTGATCTAGAAAATAATGGACAATAATGTTTAGTTGACAAAAATTCCTGTATATAGTAATAAATAAAAAAAACAATGATAAATGCCTGCACCTTATTTTGGGGTTCACTGTTTGTGGGCGCTGACGTCTGTCATGATGCAATCACCATCCTTATCATATTGGTAATCGTCATCAAGATCAGCCATTTCGATATCATCGGGGTACTGCCGCTCCCCGACCTCCATTGGTTCTTCTGTTTCCTCATTCGCGTCAATCATCTCGATGTCATCCGCATATTGTCTTCCTTCTACCGTCATATCCTCTACTGTATCCATTTCCACTCGTCGTCGCTTGCGCTGGACGACCTCTTCTACTTTGATTCGCTTTATCAGAACCGCCTCCACTTGTCCTATCTCAACTCGGCGTCGCTTTCGTGAACACATGGTGAGCCAGACATAGACTGACACTGGTGCCAGGGAGTGAGCCGGTATTACCCACATTCTACATTATGACATCACAAGAGGTTGACCTCATCCAGATTCTACTCATTATGATGTCACAAGACATTGGCCAGATTACAGATTGATTATGACATCATAAAGAGTATGGGAGCTTCACCAGACCTGGAGATTCTACATGATGACATCACAGGATTCCTAATTCCACTATGGGGCCTCATGATGAGCAGTGATGAGATTTAGGCTTCTATCTTCTGCGTGTCTTGCATTGTCCGCTCCGGTGTGTACGCATCTCTGCGCTGGGAAAGAATTACGTGCAGCGACTTGTAGAATACGATTATATTACAAGCCGTCATTCAGAGCTTGATGTCAATGAAAAACTATTAACTGACCAGTGATGGTGACATCGAACCAGACAGTAATGCAGGAACGTTCCTTCATCACCAATTCAAGCTGCTGTGACAATGGGATTATTGTATTCTCCACACTATTATATTACACAGAGCATCCATATTATAATTTAACCCTTTCGCTACCAGCACCATACATGTACAGCGCTGGAGAGATATGTAAACATGGTGCCCGCTCGCACGGGCAGCGGGCGTCATGGCTGGCAGGTCTCTGCTGTTTCAAATAGCAAAGACGTGTGGCTAATTACCATGACCAGCAATAATGCCGATCGCGGTAATTAAAGGCTTTAGATGCCGTGATCAAGTGAGATCACGGCATCTAAAGTGTGAAACACCTACCGACACCCCCTGCGGCCAATGGGGCTGTCGGTAGTTGCTTTGAATGTGCTGAGCCTCGCTGACGAGGCTCACAGCATTCATGCTGCAATTTTTATTTTGGCGACCAGATGGCAGGACAACATAATAAATGAGCATTATACAGTATTGTATAATATACAACTCATTTTAAAAATCCTCGATTGTTCAAAATTAAAAAAACTGATTTTTTAGGATTATTTAAGAGCTTAAAAAAAATACCAAAAAAATTTAAAAAATGTAAAAAAATATATAAAAAATATAAAAGTTTAAATCACCCCCTTTCCGTATGATAAAACAAATACCTGAATAACTAAAAAATATAAACATCATGAGTATCACCGTGACCAAAAACGCCATTAGCCATTTTTTCATTGCTAATAAAAACTACAGATTGTCTTGCAAAAAAAGAGCCCCTATATATCTCAGTAGATATAACTATACAAAAATTATGGGGGTCAGAATATGGTCATGTAAAAAAAAAAAAAATTCAAAGTTAAAATTTATTTTGACACTATTTAGACATTTAAAGAACAGTACGCATGTGGTATTATTGTAATCGTATTGAGCTAGAGAATGAAGGGCATGGGTCAGTTTTGCCGCAAACGAAACGCCATGGGAACAAAACCTGTAAAACTGTGGAGGAATTGTGTTTTTTTTCTAATTCCACCCCATTTGGATTTTTTTTTACTGCTTCCCACTACATTTTAGTTATTGTAGGCAATTAGAAAGTACAACTTTTCCCGCAAAAAACAAGCCCTCATACAGCTCAGTGAACGGAAATATAAAAAAATGATGGCTCAAGGAAGATAGGGAAGAAAAATGAAAGCGCAAAAACTAAAAAAAACTCTGGTATCCTAAGGGGTAAAAAGTATTTTGGGTTTCTGTAATATAACATAGACTCTGTGTATTATAATATGGACTATGTGTAATATAATATAGACTCTGTGTATTATAATATGGACTCTGTGTATTATAATATGGACTCTGTGTATTATAATATGGACTCTGTGTATTATAATATGGATTCTGTGTATTATACTATGGACTCTGTGTGTTATAATATGGATTCTGTGTATTATACTATGGACTCTGTGTATTATAATATGGACTTTGTGTATTATAATATGGACTCTGACTATTATAATATGAACTCTGACAGGGATGTGCACACATAGGGCTCAAAGGGGGCTTGAGCCCCTGCCCCCTTCTGCCCCTGCCCCTTTAATGTCTTTTTTTTAAATGTTGTTTCAAGCCCAGGGCCGTCTTTAACATGGGGCAAAAGGGGCAGCTGCCCCGGGCCCAGTTGTTTCCGGGGGGCCCAAAGGCAGCTTAATTACATCTAGTGGCGTGCCACGGGGGTAGGGGCCGTCCGCCCCAGGTGTCAGGCTGTCAGCTACAGCGGGTGCTGCCATGCCTGCCTGCAGGCCGGTAAGGTATAGTATTCTGACAGAACACCGTCACTCCAGGGCGAACTGTGAGAGAGTTACAGCTGTGGGAGAAAGGACCTCACATGACATCATCACCATGTGACCGGTAACATAGAGATATTACTGGTCACATGGCTATGAGGTAATCAAAGGTCCTTTCTTTCTTCTGGGACTCAGTTTTTCTGCAGCCTGCAGGAGAAGGGTAGGTAACGTGGGTCGGCAGCGCTCTGCTATCACAGGCACTGGCCGAATGTCTGCGGAGTAGGAAGATCAGGGATGGCTGCTCAGCAGCGTCTGTAGAGGGGAGAGAGTTTGTCAGTGCTGGAGAGGTGGATGTGACTACTGGGGGGGGTCTGAGTATTGTATGCTGGGGGAGGCTGTGTGGGATTATATACTGGGAGGCTGCTGTGTGGGATTATATACTGGGGGGCTGCTGTGTGGGATTATATACTGGGGGGCTGCTGTGTGGGATTATATACTGGGGGCTGCTGTATGAGATTATATACTAGGGGGCTGCTGTATGAGATTATATACTGGGGGCTGCTGTATGAGATTATATACTGTGGGGTGCTGTATACTGTGTGGTGCTATACTGCTCTACTGTATACTGTGGGGTGCTGTATATTGTGGGGTGCTGTATACTGGGTGCTCTACTGCAGTGTTTCCCAACCAGTGTGCCTCCAGCTGTTGCAAAACTACAACTCCCAGCATGCCCGCACAGCCAAAGGCTGTCCAGGCATGCTGGGAGTTGTAGTTTTGCAACAGCTGGAGGCACACTGGTTGGGAAACACTGCTCTACTGTATATTGTGGGCTGCTGTATACTGGGTGCTATACTGCTCTACTGTATATTGTGGGGTGCTGTATATTGTGGAGTGCTATACTGCTCTACTGTATACTGTGGGGTGCTATACTGTATGCTATAGGATGCTATACTGCATACTGTGGGGTGTTATACTATGTATTGCATACTGTTGGGTGCTGTATACTATAGGTTGCTATACTACATACTGTGGGGTGCTGGGGTGCACTGTAACGCTAGGGTGAGCCAAGACCCGGTCTCCTTCCTGAACTGCAGAGCGGTGCCCACTTCCATCCCTGAGCCCAGCTGCACTGATCCTGAGCCTGCTGGAGTCTTCAGAACTGTAAGTATTTACAGTCATTCACTGTAAGCTATATTATATATAGTGGTGGAGGGCGTGATTGCCTGCTAGGGCGTGGGAAGGCGGGATCCAGGGGGCCCAAGTAAATTCTCACCCAGGATTCAATTAGTATTAAAGACGGCCCTGCCTAAGCTGACCCACATCAAGCGTGCCGCAAGTCCGCACGCACCCCCCCTCCTCCATCCCACCGGCGGCAGCGCAATTTATTCACCGATACAATTTATTCACCAGTCAACCTGCTAGCCAGTGCCGGGTCAGGGTGACAAGGTCCTTTAAGGCTAGCGCAGGAGCTTCCTGGGTAGCGGATGTGCGTGACGCACGTCTGCTACGTCATGTTCAGACGTGCAGGGGAGCAAACGCCGTCCTGTGTGACTCCGTCTGCTGCCTAAGTTCCTTTAGTACCTGTCTGCCCTCAGTGCCCGCCCTGGTAATATATTGTATATAATTTAAAGTCCAGGAACAAAACAAGTATGCAAAGGAACAATAGTTGTAGTGCTTTGTCCCTTTGCATACTGGGGGTTGTAGTGCTTTGTCCCTTTGCATACTGGGCGTTGTAGTGCTTTGTCTCTTTGCATATTAGAGTCTGTAGAGTCTTGTAATGACATCATTTTACAATAATATGAACGGTGAAACCAAAAAGTTATATTTGTGGATTCTGTCGTGTTTACAATGACAGTATCAAAAAATTAATGGCGAACAAGGTAGGACTTCTAGAAAAGTAAGCTTCGTGGTACAAACATTTTTTGAAACTATAACAAGTGGCCTTTTTTTTTTACTTAAGCTTATGCCCTTCAAAATGTCTGTGCACGTCCCTGACTCTGAGTATTATAATATTTACTGTGTATTATAATATGGATGCTCTGTGTAATATAATAGTGTGGAGAATGCAATAATCCCATTGGCACAGCATCTTGAATTGGTGATGAAGGAAGGTCCCTCCATTGCTCTTTGGTTTCATGTCACCATCACTGGTCAGTTCTTAGGTTTTCATTGATATCAAGCTCTGAATGACAGAGTGTAATACTGTATATTTGTGTTCTACAAGTCGCTGCATGGAATCCTTTCCCCACAGCAGAGCTGCATACACACCGGAGCGGACAATGCAAGACACATAGAAGATGACTTATCTATGAATAGATACATAAATTATACACTGCCTGTCCAAAAAAAAAGTCGCCACCTGGATTTAACTAAGCAAATAGTTATGAGCCTCCTATTGGATAATTACTGCATGGGCGATTATCTTTCAGCTGGCAACAAGTTATTTAACCCCAACTGGTGCAATGAGTTGCTTCTCATTTCTTAAACAACCATGTCGAAAGACACATCTCGTGGTCGTGGAAAAGATGTTAGTCTGTTTGAGAAGGGTCAAATCATTGTCATGCATCAAGCAGAGAAAACATCTAAGGAGATTGCAGAAACTACTAAAATTGGGTGAAGAACTGTCCAACGCATTATTAAAAACTGCAAGGATAGTGGGGACCCATCGTATTCGAGCAAGAAATGTGGCGGGAAAAAAATCATAAATGATCGTGATCAGCGATCACTTAAACATTTGGTGAAATAAAATCGAAGAAAAACAACAGTAGAACTTATGGCTATGTTTAATAGTGAAAGTAAGAACATTTCCACATGCAACATGCGAAGGGAACTCAAGGGATTGGGACTGAACAGCTTGGTAGCCGTAAGAAAACCATTAATCAGTGAGGCAAACCAGAAATAAAGGCTTCAATTTGCTAGGGATCATAAAGATTGGACTCTGGAGCAATGGAAGAAGGTCATATGGTCTGATGAGTCCAGATTTACCCTGTTCCAGAGTGATCGGCGCATCAGGGTAAGAAGAGAGGCAAATGAAGTGATGCACCCATCATGCCTAGTGCCTGCTGTACAAGCCTGTGGGGGCAGTGCTATGATCTGGGGTTGCTGCAGTTGGTCAGGTTTAGGTTCAGCAACAGTATGTGCTCCATAAATCAGGTCAGCTGACTACCTGAATATACTGAATGACCAGGTTATTCCATCAATGGATTTTTTTCTTCCCTGATGGCACGGGCAGATTCCAAGATGACAATGCCAGGATTCATCGGGCTCAAATTGTTAAAGAGTGGTTCAGGGAGCATGAGACATCATTTTCACACATGGATTGGCCACCTTAACCCCATTGAGAATCTTTGGGATGTGCTGGAGAAGGCTTTGCGCAGCAGTCAGACTCTACCATCATCAATGCAAGATCTTGGTGAAAAAGTAATGCAACACTGGATGGAAATAAATCTTGTGACATTGCAGAAGTTTATCGAAATATTAGAGTGTGTGACCTTTTTTTGTTTGGTGGCGACTTTTTTTTTTTAACAGGCAGTGTATAAACCACATACATGTACACAAATCACTGAGAGCTGATACTGAACACATTAAAAGTATTACAATGTGGTGGATCCATGTATGATCTCCAGGCCCGCTGAAGCTCCCATACTCTTTATGATGTCATAATCAATCTCTGGTCTGGCCAACTTCTTGTGACATCATAATGAGTAGAATCTGGATGAGGTCAACCTCTTGTGATGTCATAATGTAGAATGCGGGTAATACCGGCTCACTCCCTGGCACCTGTGTCAGTCTATGTCTGGCTCACCATGTGCTCACGAAAGCGACGCCGAGTTGAGATAGGACAAGTGGAGGCGGTTCTGCTCAAGCAAATCAAAGTAGAAGAGGGCGTCCAGCGCAAGCGACGACGAGTGGAAATGGAGGAAGTAGAAGAAATGGAGGTAGAAGGAACACAATATGCGGATGACATTGAGATGATGGAAGTGAATGAGGAAACGGAGGAACCAATGGAGGTCGAGGAGCGGCAGTACCCCGATGATGTTAAAATGGTTGATCTTGATGACGATTACCAATATGATAAGGATGGCGATTGCATCATGATGGACATCAGCGCCCCCAGACAATGAACCCCAAAATAAGGTGCAGAGATTTCTCATTGTATTTTAATTTTATTTATTAATACATCCTGGAATTTTTTTTTTTAAACTAAATATTAATGTCCATTCTTTTCTAGATCACGGATGACAGCAGATGATGGAGTTTTATATAATATCTTACCTGGGATGATGCCTGGAAAGAAGGAGAACATCTGATACACCACCTTATCTACATAGAGACACACAGCTGAACATTGAAACATCAGAGCCAAAAATTAAAGTAAACTCAGTTTAAAAAGAATATTTCAATAAACATGTTCTTTATACATTAATGGTGCTTTTAGCTTCTAGGTAACAAGGTTTGTTGGTGTTGAGTGAGGGGATGTTAATTGGGCAGTTGTCCAAGACTATGTCTTACTAGAGAGATCCTAAGGGTTTGTCTGGTGGTCTGGGGCAGTGGTGGGCAAACTTTTTTGTCAACTGAGCCAAATATCGCCAAAACCACGATTGAAATTTCTTTCGAGAGCCACATTTTTAAAACCTAAAATATTGCGTCAACAGTACCAGTGAGGACTATTAGGTCTCATGCACACGACCGTGTGCCAGCCGTTGTCATATTGCAGGCCGCATACGGCGGGTCCGCAATACACGGGCACTGGCCGTGTGCAGCCCGCATCAAGGACCCATTCACTTCAATAGGTCCAGGATCCGGGATATGAGTGCTACAGAGTGCTTCCGTGGTGCTTCTGGCTGTGCCTCCGCACCGCAAAAAAGTAGTGCAATGACACCCCAAAACACATTCCCCAACTTCTTCTGAGTACGGCGATACCACATGTGTGACACTTTTTTGCAGCCTAGGTGGGCAAAGGGGCCCACATTCCAAAGAGCACCTTTCGGATTTCACAGGCCATTTTCTACAGATTTTGATTTCAAACTACTTCTCACGCATTTGGGCCCCTAAAATGCCAGGGCAGTATAACTACCCCACAAGTGACCCCATTTTGGAAAGAAGACACCCCAATGTATTTCAGTGATGGGCATAGTGAGTTCATGGAAGTTTTTATTTTTTGTCACAAGTTAGTGGAATATGAGACTTTGTAAGAAAAAAATAATAATCATCATTTTCCGCTAACTTGTGACAAACAAAAACAAATTCTAGGAACTCACCATGCCCCTCACGGAATACCTTGGGGTGTCTTCTTTCCAAAATGGGGTCACTTGTGGGGTAGTTATACTGCCCTGGCATTTTAGGGGCCCTAATGCGTGAGAAGTAGTTTGAAATCAAAATATGTAAAAAAAAATGCCCTGTGAAATCAGAAAGGTGCTCTTTGGAATGTGGGCCCATTTGCCCACCTAGGCTGCAAAAAAGTGTCACACATGTGGTATTGCCGTACTCAGAAGAAGTAGGGCAATGTGTTTTGGGGTGTCTTTTTACATATACCCATGCTAGGTGAGAGAAATATCTCGGCAAAAGACAACTTTTCCCTTTTTGTTATACAAAGTTGGCATTTGACCAAGATATTTATCTCACTCAGAATGGGTATATGTAAAATGACACCCCAAAACACATTGCCCAACTTCTCCTGAGTACGGCGATACCACATGTGTGACACTTTTTTGCAGCCTAGATGCGCAAAGGGGCCCAAATTCCTTTTAGGAGGGCATTTTTAGACATTTGGATCCCAGACTTCTTCTCACGCTTTAGGGCCCCTAAAATGGCAGGACAGTATACCCCACATGTGACCCCATTATGGAAAGAAGACACCCCAAGGTATTCAATGAGTGGCATGTCGAGTTCATAGAATTTTTTTTTTTGCCACAAGTTAGCGGAAATTATTTATTAATTTTTTTCTCACAAAGTCTCCCTTTCCGCTAGCTTGGGACAAAAATTTCAATCTTTCATGGACTCAATATGCCCCTCACGGAATACCTTGGGGTGTCTTCTTTCCGAAATGGGGTCACATGTGGGGTATTTATACTGCCCTGGCATTTTAGGGGCCCTAAAGCGTGAGAAGAAGTCTGGAATATAAATGTCAATTTTTTTTTAAGCATTTGTGTTTTGCGGATCCATGGATTGGATCCGCAAAACACATACGGACGTCTGAATGGAGCCTTACAGGGGGGTGATCAATGACAGGGGGGTGATCAATGACAGGGGGGTGATCAGGGAGTCTATATGGGGTGATCAGGGGTTAATAAGGGGTTAATAAGTGACATGGGGGGGGTGTAGTGTAGTGTGGTGCTTGGTGCTACTTATTACAGAGCTGCCTGTGTCCTCTGGTGGTCGATCCAAGCAAAAGAGACCACCAGAGGACTAGGTAGCAGGTATATTAGACGCTGTTATCAAAACAGCGTCTAATTTACCTGTTAGGGGTTCAAAAAATCGCATCTACAGCCTGCCAGCGAACGATCGCCGCTGGCAGGCTGTAGATCCACTTGCTTATCGGCCGATCCTGTGAACGCGCGCCTGTGTGCGCGCGTTCACAGGAAATCTCGCGTCTCGCGAGATGACGCGCCGATGCGTCTAGGAGGAATGAATCGACCGCCGCCAGGACGCATCCCTGCGTTAGGCGGGCGGGAAGCAGTTAGAGACTACCAGTCTTAAGAACAGAGGTTCATTAAAGTGTTTTCGATCAGGTATTGAAAACACCTGTGGATGTCAAGGAGCAGCAATCAAGCATAATAAGCACCAATTAGGCAGATTTAAAAGGACTGTGGTACTCAGCTCCTTCTAGACATTTACTGGTGTGTTTACAAACATGGTGAAGTCAAGAGAATGGTCCAGGAAGACAAGAGAAGAGGTGATTTCTCTTCACAGGAAGGGCAATGGCTATAAGAAGATTGCAAAGATGTTGAACATACCAAGAGACACCATAGGAAGCATCATTCGCAAATTCAAGGCAAAGGGCACTGTTGAAAGGCTACCTGGTCGTGGAAGAAAGAAGATGCTGACTTCGACTGCTGTGCGCTACCTGAAGCGCAAAGTGGAGAAAAGTCCCCGTGTCACTGCTAAGGAACTGAAAAAAGATTTGTCAGATGTGGGTATTGAAGTTTCAGCTCAGACAATAAGGTGCACACTGCGTAATGAAGGCCTCCATGCCAGAACTCCCAGGCGCACCCCCTTGCTGTCTCCAAAGAATAAGAGTCGACTGCAGTATGCCAAAAGTCATGTGGACAAACCACAAAAGTTTTGGGATAGTGTTCTGTGGACTGATGAAACAAAATTAGAACTGTTTGGCCCCATGGATCACAAGGCCTATGAAGAAAAGAACACCTTGCCTACTGTGAAGCATGGCGGGGGGTCAATCATACTTTGGGGCTGTTTTGCTTCTACAGGTACAGGGAAGCTTCAGCGTGTGCAAGGTACCATGAATTCTCTTCAGTACCAGGAGATATTGGATGGAAATGTGATGCAGTCCGTCACAAACCTGAGGCTTGGGAGACGTTGGATCTTTCAACAGGACAATGATCCCAAACATACCTCCAAGTCCACTAGAGCATGGTTGCAGATTAAAGGCTGGAACATTTTGAAGTGGCCATTGCAGTCACCAGACTTAAAGAGGACCTTTCACCAGAATAAAACTTCTAAAGTAACTATACAGGCATGTAGAGCGGCGCCCAGGGACCCCCCTGCACTTACTGTTATACCTGGGCGCTGCTCCGTTCTCCCGTTATTGCCTCCGGTATCTTCACAGTTAGGCTCCACCCAGGGGAACCTGCCGGCGCCTCCTTCTCCCATGCTGTAGCGCTGGCCAATCGCAGCGCTCAGCTCATAGCCTGAGAGAGAAAAAAGCCTCTCAGGCTATGAGCTGAGCGCTGTGATTGGCCAGCGCTGCAGCATGGGAGAAGGAGGCGCCGGCAGGTTCCCCTGGGTGGAGCCTAACTGTGAAGATACCGGAGGCAATAACGGGAGAACGGAGCGGCGCCCAGGTATAACAGTAAGTGCAGGGGGGTCCCTGGGTGCCGCTCTCCATGTCTGTAAAGTTAGTTTAGAAGTTTTCTTCTGGTGAAAGGTCCTCTTTAAATCAGATTGAGAACCTCTGGTGGGACTTAAAGAAAGCAGTTGCAGCGCGCAAGCCTAAGAATGTGACTGAACTGGAGGCTTTTGCCCATGAAGAATAAGCGAAGATACCCGTAGATCGCTGCAAGACACTTGTGTCAAGCTGTGCTTCACGTTTAAAAGCTGTTATAACTGGAAAAGGATGTTGTACTAAGTACTAAGATTGAATGTCACTTGGGGGTTGAATAAAATTGATAATGATGTGAGCACAGAAAAGACATTTGTGGTTATTTCATTATAAATGTTATGTTATATTTGTCTGTTATATAAGTGCCTCTTTGATTTAATTGTAAACAAGATGACTGAAATGATCAAAATCAATGTCAAACTGGCCAAAACACTCAATTTCAGTGGGGGTTGAATAATTTTGAACACAACTGTATATTCGTAATTGCGAATATTCTAGATTTTTTTTCATCAGTAACCTCCCTTCTTGCTTGTGAGCCAATGAGAAGGCTGCAATACCTTTGCCTGAGCTTAGCAACATCCCTAGCAACCAATAGGAAAGTTGCCTACCCCTTACTATATAAGAAACTCCCCAGGAACAATTTTCTAGCTGTTTTTTGCAGTTCTGAGAGAGAGACAGCAGTGACACTGCTGTGCTCTGTGCTTTGCTGAGTCATCTGGATCCTTAGTCAATTACATTAGATAGTTAGTTAGCTCATATATATATATAATACAGATAGTTACTGTAGCTCATATATATACAGTACAGACCAAAAGTTTGGACACACCTTCTCATTCAAAGAGTTTTCTTTATTTTCATGACTATGAAAATTGTAGATTCACACTGAAGGCATCAAATACATAACAAAAAAGTGTGAAACAACTGAAAATATGTCATATTCTAGGTTCTTCAAAGTAGCCACCTTTTGCTTTGATTACTGCTTTGCACACTCTTGGCATTCTCTTGATGAGCTTCAAGAGGTAGTCACCTTAAATGGTCTTCCAACAGTCTTGAAGGAGTTCCCAGAGATGCTTAGCACTTGTTGGCCCTTTTGCCTTCACTCTGCAGTCCAGCTCACCCCAAACCATCTCGATTGGGTTCAGGTCCGGTGACTGTGGAGGCCAGGTCATCTGGCGCAGCACCCCATCACTCTCCTTCATGGTCAAATAGCCCTTACACAGCTTGGAGGTGTGTTTGGGGTCATTGTCCTGTTGAAAAATAAATGATGGTCCAACTAAACGCAAACCGAATGGAATAGCATGCCGCTGCAAGATGCTGTGGTAGCCATGCTGGTTCAGTATGCCTTCAATTTTGAATAAATCCCCAACAGTGTCACCAGCAAAGCACCCCCACACCATCACACCTCCTCCTCCATGCTTCACGGTGGGAACCAGGCATGTAGAGTCCATCCGTTCACCTTTTCTGCGTCGCACAAAGACACGGTGGTTGGAACCAAAGATCTCAAATTTGGACTCATCAGACCAAAGCACAGATTTCCACTGGTCTAATGTCCATTCCTTGTGTTCTTTAGCCCAAACAAGTCTCTTCTGCTTGTTGCCTGTCCTTAGCAGTGGTTTCCTAGCAGATATTCTACCATGAAGGCCTGATTCACACAGTCTCCTCTCAGCAGTTGTTCTAGAGATGTGTCTGCTGCTAGAACTCTGTGTGGCATTGACCTGGTCTCTAATCTGAGCTGCTGTTAACCTGCGATTTCTGAGGCTGGTGACTCGGATGAACTTATCCTCCGCAGCAGAGGTGACTCTTGGTCTTCCTCTCCTGGGGCGGTCCGCATGTGAGCCAGTTTCTTTGTAGCGCTTGATGGTTTTTGTGACTGCACTTGGGGACACTTTCAAAGTTTTCCCAATTTTTTGGACTGACTGACCTTCATTTCTTAGGCCTCATGCACACAACAGTATTTTTTCACTGTCCGCAAAACGGGGTTCCGTTGGTCCGTGATCCGTGACCGTTTTTTCGTCAGTGGGTCTTCCTTGATTTTTGGAGGATCCAGGGACATGAAAAAAAAGTCGTTTTGGTGTCCGCCTGGCCGTGCAGAGCCAAACGGATCCGTCCTGAATTACAATGCAAGTCAATAGGGACGGATCCGTTTGACGTTGACACAATATGGTGCAATTGCAAACGGATCCGTCCCCTATTGACTTTCAATGTAAAGTCAGGAGTCCCTTTTATACCATCGGATCGGAGTTTTCTTCAATCCGATGGTATATTTTAACTTGAAGCGTCCCCATCACCATGGGAACGCCTCTATGTTAGAATATACTGTCGGATATGAGTTAGATCGTGAAACTCAGATCCGACAGTATATTCTAACACAGAGGCGCTCCCATGGTGATGGGGACGCTTCAGGTTAGAATATACTGAGAACTGTGTACATGACTGCCCCCTGCTGCCTGGCAGGTGCTGCCAGGCAGCAGGGGGCAGACCCCCCCCCCTGTTTTTAACTCATTGGTGGCCAGTGCGGCCGCCCCCCCTCCCTCCCCTGTAGTTAACTCATTGATGGCCAGTGGGCCCCCCCTCCCTCCCCTGTAGTTAACTCGTTGGTGGCCAGCCCCCCTCCCTCCCCTGTAGTTAACTCGTTGGTGGCCAGCCCCCCTCCCTCCCCTGTAGTTAACTCGTTGGTGGCCAGCCCCCGCTCCCTCCCCTGTAGTTAACTCGTTGGTGGCCAGTGGGCCCTCCCCCCTCCCTCCCCCTCCTATTTAAAATCTCCCCCCCTATCATTGGTGGCAGTGGAGAGTACCGATCGGAGTCCCAGTTTAATCGCTGGGGCTCCAATCGGTAACCATGGCAACCAGGACACTACTGCAGTCCCTGTTGCCATGGTTACTTAGCAATTTGTAGAAGCATTATACTTACCTGCGAGCTGCGATGTCTGTGTCCGGCCGGGAGCTCCTCCTACTGGTAAGTGACAGATCATTAAGCAATGCACCGCACAGACCTGTCACTTACCAGTAGGAGGAGCTCCCGGCCGGACACAGACATCGCAGCTCGCAGGTAAGTATAATGCTTCTACAAATTGCTAAGTAACCATGGCAACCGGGACTGCAGTAGCGTCCTGGTTGCCATGGTTACCGATCGGAGCCCCAGCGATTAAACTGGGACTCCGATCGGTACTCTCCACTGCCACCAATGATAGGGGGGAGATTTTAATTAGGAGGGGGAGGGAGGGGGGAGGGCCCACTGGCCACCAACGAGTTAACTACAGGGGAGGGAGGGAGTGCTGGCCACCAACGAGTTAACTACAGGGGAGGGGGGGCGGCCGCACTGGCCACCAATGAGTTAACCACAGGGGAGGGAGGGGGGGGCCGGCCGCACTGGCCACCAATGTGTTAACTACAGGGGGGGGTCTGCCCCCTGCTGCCTGGCAGCACCTGCCAGGCAGCAGGGGGCAGTCATGTACACAGTTCTTTGGGAACGCCTCTGTGTTAGAATATACTATCGGATCTGAGTTTTCACGAAGTAAAAAACTCAGCTCTGCAAAAGCTTTTACGCAGACGGATCTGCGGATCCGTCTGTGTAAAAGTAGCCTACGGCCACGGACCACGGACGCGGATGCCAATCTTGTGTGCATCCGTGTTTTTTCACGGACCCATTGACTTGAATGGGTCCGTGAACCGTTGTCCGTCAAAAAAATAGGACAGGTCTTATGTTTTTGACGGACAGGAAACACGGATCACGGATGTGGCTGCAAAACGGTGCATTTTCAGATTTTTCCACGGACCCATTGAAAGTCAATGGGTCCGCGAAAAAAAACTGAAAACGGCACAACGGCCACGGATGCACACAACGGTCGTGTGCATGAGGCCTTAAAGTAATGATGGCTACTCGTTTTTCTTTACTTAGCTGCTTTTTTCTTGCCATAATACAAATTCTAACAGTCTATTCAGTAGGACTATCAGCTGTGTATCCACCTGACTTCTCCACAACGCCACTGATGGTCCCAACCCCATTTATAAGGCAAGAAATCCCACTTATTAAACCTGACAGGGCACACCTGTGAAGTGAAAACCATTTCAGGTGACCACCTCTTGAAGCTCATCAAGAGAATGCCAAGAGTGTGCAAAGCAGTAATCAAAGCAAAAGGTGGCTACTTTGAAGAACCTAGAATATGACATATTTTCAGTTGTTTCACACTTTTTTGTTATTTATATAATTCCACATGAGTTAATTCATAGTTTTAATGTCTTCAGTGTGAATCTACAATTTTCATAGTCATGAAAATAAAGAAAACTCTTTGAATGAGAAGGCGTGTCCAAACTTTTGGTCTGTACTGTATATATATATATAATACAGATAGTCAGTGTAGGTTAGATAGTCAATGTAGGTTAGATAGTGATATAGTGTAGCTGATTCCAGTGCAGGGTGTTAGGTAGTGGGATAGGAATTACTGTTTCTCTGCTGTCCATACATACATGCTACAGACATAGTGCTGTGATGTCACAACAATACTTAGTGCTCCAATCAGTAATATCTACTCAGACCTGATAAAATGTGAAGTTGCATGTATTGCGCCAAAAAATATGTGCATCATTAGTGCCGATTTGCGCAATCGCGAATATATTGGAGCACTCTATCTGCATATAAAGTTATTGTTCTGCCATGCATGCGAAATGTAATCAAAAACAGTGCTGTAATGTAAAATTACTTACAGTGATCAGGAGTTCTTCCTCACAGTCACGAAAGTTGCTGCCGACCATTTTCTCCAGTCTCAGGAAACTTCTAGCAGCTTGAAAAATGTAGCACAAGTGAGCCACGCCTGTATTGCACGCGCAATCCACGCATATTACGTTGCCGATTTTCGCAATCAAGAAAATAATGACTGGAGATCACGAATTCTAGAATTTGCTAATTTATGGCGAATATTAGGCCAAAAATTCGCGAAATATCGCGAAAACAAATATTGCCTATGCTGCTCATCACTATTCAACTCAAACTTCTTAACTCATCGTGATATCATGTAACAAAAGCCAACTGAAGGTGTCGGCTTAACACTAATAGTTTAGTTAACGCATCTAGTTAAGAATGTGTGTTAGCTCTACTACATCTGTACAAATAAGCTGATGTAGTGGAGGGGAGTGGATGTTGTGAGTGTCACGGTCATATTGGTGTTTGACCGTGACGCGATTGCCGTGCAGACTCGTTGCTTGTGGCAACGTGTAGTTTGCGGTTGTACATGCACTTCCCCTTTAAGTTGTGTCTCCCTGCTGTGTGGTGTGCGTGGCGTTAATATCCTGACTTGGTTAGATCAGGGTGTGGTCTCTTCTAGCTATTTAGCCTTTGCTTGTAGCTTGGAGGTTAGTTGTGCTCTAGCCAGTGGCGACTCTAGGAACAATATATAGGGGGGGCACAAAGATACCACAGTCAAAAATGGGGGGGCAGAAACAAAATAAGTATATATCAATAAGATTACAAAATACGAGAGAATTGCGATATGCAGGGATACAGTTATAATAAAGCAATTTACTTACAAAAGAAGCTACTCAGTCGTCTGCTGTGCCGTCCCCTGCTTGCTTCCACGGATTCTTTCCCCTTCTTTCTGTCTCTCGTCAGTGCACAGGCGCACTGTTATGCTGGATCTGTGAAAGACACATATGCCCCATATGCCTCCTATTAGCCCCCATATGCCTCCTATTAGCCCCCATATGCCTCCTATTAGCCCCCATATGCCTCCAATTAGCCCCCATATGCCTCCAATTAGCCCCATATGCCTCCTATTAGCCCCATATGCCTCCTATTAGCCCCATATGCCTCCAATTAGCCCCCATATGCCTCCAATTAGCCCCCATATGCCTCCAATTAGCCCCATATGCCTCCTATTAGCCCCCATATGCCTCCTATTAGCCCCCATATGCCTCCTATTAGCCCCCATATGCCTCCTATTAGCCCCATATGCCCCCATATGCCTCCAATTAGCCCCCATATGCCTCCAATTAGCCTTCATATGCCTCCAATTAGCCCCCATATGCCTCCTATTAGCCCCCATATGCCTCCTATTAGCCCCCATATGCCCCATTATGCCTCCTATCAGCCCCATATGCCTCCTATTAGCCCCATATGCCTCCTATTAGCCCCAAATATGCCTCCAATTAGCCCCAAATATGCCTCCAATTAGGCCCCCAAATATGCCTCCAATTAGCCCCCATATGCCTCCAAATGCCCCCATATGCCTCCAATTAGCCCCCAAATATGCCTCCAATTAGCCCCCATATGCCTCCAATTAGCCCCCATATGCCTCCAAATGCCCCCATATGCCTCCTATTAGCCCCCATATGCCTCCAATTAGCCCCCAAATATGCCTCCAAATGCCCCATATGGCTCCAATTAGCCCTCATATGCCTCCTATTAGCCCCCATATGCCTCCAATTAGCCCCCATAATGCCCCCAGCAGCCACATTTTTTATAAAATAAAAAATAAAAACACTTACCTCTCCTGCTCCTGGACGGACGCCGCCTGCCATTTTCTCCTCAGTCGACTGTGCTCTAAACTGGCGCGCACAGCGTGAGGTCACAGAGCGACCTTACGCTGTGCGCAGCCCTGCACAGCCGACAGCCGAGGACCAGGAAGTGGTGAGTACAGAGCGTTCACCACTTCCTGGTCCTTCGGTACTAATGAGCGCTTCCATAATGGAAGCGCTCATTAGTATTCACTCTGGGGAATCAGCGGGGGGGGGCGGGGGGGCACCCGGGGGGGCAAGGGACAACATAGGGGGGGCAATTGCCCCCCCTCGCCCCCCTCTAGCGACGCCACTAGCTCTAGCCTTGCTGTGGGCTGGAAGCTATGCTCCATTCTGTGGCTATTCCATCTGCCCAATGTCATTCCTTTTTCTCCCTTTTATTCTCTATGTACCCAACCTCACTTGTTGTATGTTTGGTGTGGGTTTATGTTCAGGGTTTGTTGTACGTATCCTACAGGCCTAACAACAAACAAGACGTACAACAAACCCTGAACATAAACCCACACCAAACATACAACAAGTGAGGTTGGGTACATAGAGGATAAAAGGGAGTTAAAGGAATGACAGTGCTAAGAGACCTCGATGTCCAACAAATTGGCCCTCAATGACTGGGCAGATGGAATAGCCACAGAATGTTGTTGGTGTTTTTCCCTGCATGTGTGCAAGGCGTTTCCCTGTGTGTGTTGTCCCTCCGGAAGGGGGTTGGTTTCCCGGAGGGGTGAACTATTTTCCTAGGATGTGCAGTTGCTGGAGTCCTGGTTACTGTGTGTCAGTACGGACTGTATCCGGAAGGTGTTTGGATGGCAGCGCCAGATTTACTATTGTGGTTGGTTCAGTTGTCTCTGGCCACTGGTTACTTACCTGTCATTTCTTTGGTGTTGTTGTCCTTTGTTGCTAGGCCTGTAGGAGACTCTGGTTCATCAGTGTTGTGGATGAACCAGTTGATCTCTTGTCCCTTTCGCCTTACCTCAGGGTAATTCAGGTATTTCAGGGTTCTGAGGTTCCAGCGTATGGGCCTTCCTGCCATCAGGCTCAGATCATACAGATAGGAGATTAGGACCAGATTTAGGGATGCTTAAGGAGGTGACCTGCTCCCTGATCCTAGCATCCAGGCTTAGTTGCTACCTTATATCGAAGATAGGTTTGATTCTTATGGTCGGTATAAATGACATCGGGGTGATTGGTACTCTCTAACAGTTGACAGCACTCCTCCAACACCAGTTTGATAGCTAATAATGCAATGTCTCTGATATACTTATCTGTAGAAAAGGTTTTTGAGAAGTAGTTGCAACTGACCATCTTGTCAGTGGTGATTTTCTGTGTTAGTACTGCCCCTGCTTGTACGGAAAAGATATCTGCAGCAAGCCCCCCTGGGAACTGGTGTAGAGCATGGGAGTGATAGTGGCCCTGACTGGGGTCCATTGCAGTGAAAGTGGTGGCATTTAAGAATGGGGACAGAGTTAAACATAACAAAGTCCTTTTTACTAAGTGCAATGTAGAACTTGAAATACATACAGAAGTAGCAGGCTTTAGTGCAATTCTTTTCTGGCACCAGCAAAGATATTAAGGCAGGTTGGTTGGTGGCCATTCAGCACTTGATGATGATGATACTGGACTAGTAGTTGTTTGGTGAAGGGTGGCTTAGCTACATTCCCTCACATCACAGCAGTATCTGTAGAAGCTGAATTTAACAGTTCACTCGGCTGTCTTTATCTTTTCAAGGCTTTAGTTAATAGAAAAAATGTATGTAGGAGAAAGAGTACTACAGTCTGCGCCAACTTCACTCTCTCTCAAGACAGGAACTCCCCCTCTTGACAGTAAGAAGGATCAGCCCACTCCTACCAAGAGGTGAGGAAAGAGTAGTTAACGCTGTTCCTGCCAACCTTTGCTATACCTTCCTTACTGGTAATAATATCTGGGAAACAAACAGTGAAATACAATGCACAATAAACAACATGTAGTAACCCCATATCTGGGATACTATACACCCCCATGGTGAAAGACAAGTCATCCTCGGGTTGTGCTTGTGGTGTCTTTCAGGTAGTCCTGCATCAGACACACAAGGCTACACTTCTCGCTGACTCTCTTCCTGCCATTGTTGACAAGAGACCAAGTTAAGTTTATAAGTGCTTATATAACAAAACATAACCTAGGCTAGCAATTCTAATTACCAGGGGGACATTAAATGCTGAAGTTCCAAGGACCAGTCCATGATAGTGTTAAGGAGGTGTGCTAGCTAGTCTGGACTAATAAAACTGTCTTCAGCTGTGGGTCTATTCTGTGTCAGAGTCCTTGGGCTTTGCCGGGGTGTCAGGCCTGGGCAGCCATTGCCCACTGCTATATGAAGATTCACGTGGGCGAGAAGGTGGTGCAGCTTGTTGGCAGCCTCTCCTTAAGGGAGTGAGGGGAGCCGCGACTCTGGTTCTTGACTCGTGGTTTGAATAGCACCGAAACGAGCATAGGGCCTCGATCTGTCTCCACTTCTACTCGTATCTTGTTCACCGGAGACAGTCGTGACGGCAAGTCTTCTGAGCTCAGTGATCTTGCCATCATCTTGAGCACATGGTGAACTCTTCTGCCTTCGTCTCTAGTGCTTCAGGTGGACGGAATCTTCTGGTGATGGGCAAACTCTCCATGCCAAGTACAAATGACCCCTCTGGCCCGAATGCCCTTTGGTTTTGGCAAAATATTAAACAGGAGCCCGTAAACCTGCGGACCTTCAGGCAGACACTTCTGATCTGCTCCACGGCAGGATGACATCTCCATTTCCTGATATGAAGGGGTGATGCTTCAATGCGTTGGCGCACGTGGTGTGGATCCAAGTTGTCCAATTAACCTCTTTTGTGCTGATGTTTAATGGTGAATGTGAAACACCCACACTGAGTCTTGTTACCACGAGGTGTCTGTAGCTTTGACTGAATTTTTTCCGGCAAGGCAATAAAGTTACTCTTAGGGTCTGCACAATTATGCCAACAATAGCAAGGCATGGAAGCACAATCCTGTTCATGATGCCAAATTAATGCAGCAAGCCCCCATGGGGCTGGTGTAGAGGATAGGAGTGTGAGTGTCCCTGATGTAGTACTGTGGTGTAACAGTGACCTTTCTCAGGTCATCGCTTCCTGGGGTCAGTTACAGCACTGAACAATGAAGCTAGAAATTAACATAACAAAATTCATTTTACTAAGTACATCATATATCTTGAAATACATGCAGTAGCAACAGACTGTAGTGCAATTTTTCTTTGGTAAAAGCAAGGATATTGAGGCAGGGTGGGTGGTGGCTATTTAGCACATGATACTATGATGTCTCAATATGTTATGGGACTTCCCATGCTATCATGTCGTGACAGCAGCAGGCAAAACTGGGAGGGGTGGGAAGGTACCCGGAGGATAGTCAGGTAAGTTCTTCATCCCGGATAGGTAAGTTTTTCATCTAGAAGAGGGAAGTCCTTCATCTTGGCAAGTTAACTCTTTTATCTAGTATTGGTAAGTCTATCAACGAGGATAAGTAAAAACTTCACCTAAGATAGTTACAGTCTTCAGCCAGCACCGACAAGCCCTACATCAAGAATAGGTAGGTCCTTCAGCCAGAATATGTAGGTCCTTCATGCAGGACCGATACAGTAAGTCCCCTGTCCAAGATAGGTAAATCCTTCTTCCAGAATAGGTGTCTTTCATCTAAGAAAGGTAAATTCTTCTTCCAGGATAAGTAAATCCTCCATCCACGATAGGCAAGTTCTTTATACAAGGTAAGTCCTTCACCCTGAATACATAAATCCTTCATCCAAAATACATAAATCCTTCCTGCAGGACATATGTCTTTCATCTAGGATAGTCAATTCTTTTTCCAGGATAGTTAAGTACTTTATCCAAGAGAGAAGAGTCCTTTATCTGGGACAGATAAGTTAATCCTCCAAGATAAGTAAGTTCTTCCTCCAGGATAGATACTATAAGTCACCCAAGATAGGAAACTGCTTTACCTAGGATAAGTAAATCCTTCATCTATGATAGGCAAGACCTTTATCCAAAACTGGTAAATTGTGTTGAGTGAATCGAAGTCCACGATCCGTGCGAGATTTTGCGCTAGATCTTCAATCAAGATGGCAGCGGTGTATGGCTCTTCGCTATTAAATGGATGATGTAAGTATGATTTAATTTTTACATTTTACACTGTGTTATTACTGTCAGATGCCGCGATCAGCTATGAACTTAGCATCTGAGGGGTACAATGACAATCGTCCCCTGCCATTACATCCACTACTTACAAAGAAATAAGCTTTGTGAGAAAGTAATTTGTTACAAATAAAAAAAATATGTAAAGTTTGGCTCATCACTACTCGTAAATCATTTATTCTGAAAAGAGAAATTCTCTATCCAGGATAGGCAAGTACTTAAAAAAAAAAGTAAGCCCTACATTGAATAGGTAAGCCATCCATGCAGAATAGGCAAATCCTACATCCAGATAGGTAAGTCCTTTATCCAAGATAAATAAGTCCCTCATGCAGGATAAGCATGCATTTAATCTAAGAAAGGCAGGTTCTCCCTCTAGGATAGTTAAATCCTTTATCCATGATAGGCAGGTTATTAATCCACGATATGTAATTTCTTCATCTAGGATAGATGGATCCTTCATACAGGATAGGCAAGAACTTTATCCAATGTAGTTGAGTCAAATATCTCAGATACTTAAGTCCTTCATGCATAATTGACAAAGCTAATTTCTAGACAAATAAGTCCTTAATCCAAGATGAATAAATCCTTTATCTACTCCAAGACAGGTCAGTCTTTCATGTCGGACATATAAGTTCTTTATCAAGGATAGATACATCCTTCATGCAGGATGGGCAAGTATTTCTTCCAAGAAAGTTAAGTCATCTGTCTAAGATAGAAAAGTTAATCTTCCAGGTGGTAAATTGTTAAGCCACAGTAGTTATGGTAAGCAGGTTTAAGTAGAAGCGGCCAAAGAGATATAAGAGACTGCTGAGACCATGACTACAGAATGTACTGTGTGAGGATCTAGAGTAGTGTTTCTCAATTCCAGTCCTCTGGGCTCACCTGCCGGTCATGTTTTCAGGATTTCCTTAGTATTGAGGAGGTGATATAATTAGTGTTAATGCACCAGGACTTACCACAGGTATTTATTCTGTGGGGCATTCTCAACTCATGAACGGCAGGTGGGACCTGAGGACTGGAGCTGAGGAACACTGATATAGAGACTCAGTAGGGTGAAGGAAGAAAGCTCCCCATGACCTAAAAGTTAAAAAAAACTGTGTGGATACCTTAAAGAGTAGTGACTAGAGATGAGCAAAGTTCTCAGAAATTTAGTTCGGACGCTTCGCCGAATTTTCCCCCAAAAAACTTTAATTGCATCTGAATTAATTTGTCTTGAAACACCTTAAATTCCTGGCTGCAAAGAGCCTGTACATCGTTGTACATTACTGTGCCTTGCAGTAACACGCATAGGGAGTCAGCTGTTGTAGTGAAACAATACTGTGAGTCAGTATGACATGCAGATGACAGGTGTCACTCATAGAATCATTTCACACTTCACTTATTTGGGCAGTCACGGGGTCAAAACTGACCAAATAACCCAAGTGTGAACTCAGCCTTACAGGTCAATGTTAGCGTCAGGTATGGAGAACCGTGCAGTGGCCCAAGATCCTACTATAGCGTAAAAGAGCGCACTCCTTGTACACCGTCGGCAGCTGATTCCACATAGATGTCTACGAAACCAGTTCTGTTACACGCTGAGACAAGTAGTGTCCCCCTGACAGAGTGGAGAGGGTGTCAGCAGTAAGTTTGTTTTGACGTCACTGATTATTTTTCCTTTCTTCTGATCCGTCACAAGAACAACCCTACAAAAAATGATCCTGTCTCTTGAGCATCCGCCTTCACAGTATTTGTTCAGTAATCCATCAGTATTGCTAAGGCCAAAAAAAACAGGAGTGGAGCCATAACAGAGATGAGACGGGAATGGAATATTTGCATGTCTTCTGAATTAAAATAGGGACCGTGTGATAGAGGCCCTAGGGATGCTCCAAAGACAGGATCCGTTGTGTTTTTCATTTTGTCCTTTTGACAGATCAGAAGAGTAAAATAAATGGTGATGTCAATAAGGCCAAACAGGGACACTAGTGAGGGTTGCAACCGCATAGTGGCCCAGTCATAGAGTGGGGAGGTGGGGGGGCAACAGCAGTGGCAGTAACAGCACAAGATGATGGCAGTAGGAGAAGGTGGAAGCAGAGGTAGCAGTAGCAGGTGTGTGGCAGCATCAGAATAGTGGCTGAAGCAGGTGGCCCGAAGAAACTGACCTTTTTTCACAATGTTTTGGGGTGGCACCCAGAATGATCTAGTCTGATGCATCAGGCACTGGCATGTGGAAATCTGGACTGATAAACGCCTGATTCAGGTCAGTATCTCCACATTTTGGGTGGAAAGGCAAGTTCTGTTTGGGGTAATTATGCCCCCGCCACACTAAACACTCGCTCTGATGGGCAGAAAAGCTTGTCCAGGGTAAACCTGGCCAGTTGCGGCCATAAATCAAATTTGGCTGCCCAGTAGTCCAGGGGATTTTGGATGTGGGGTGGCAGGGTGCAGTTCAAATATGTCACCGCCTGCTGGTTCATGGTCTGCTCCATGTCTTCCTGCTGCTGCTTGTGGTGGGTGGTTTCTTCAGTAGGCAGGTGAAGAAAAGTGCTCATTAGAGACTCCAGACTTAAGTTGCTGCTGATGGAGCTGGTGCTGCTCCTGTCCCCTTATCCCCCTCCAGCAGTCATGGCAGTGGAACGTGACCGCAGAGGGCCCCCCCGGTCAGACCTTTGTGAGGATGGGCGATGGCACACATAGGCAGCAGACAAGGGAATAGCTAAGGGCTCATGGGCCCTGGTGCAGGAGTTTAGCTTGGGCCCCCCCCCCCCTTCCATCAGTGCTTTGTGGCCAGGGGCAGGGGTGCACCTAGCCTTTCTGCTGCCAGAGGTAAAAATTAAAACATCCCCCCATGCCAAATTCTCAACCTAACTCATTCCCTCAAGTCCTACTGTTAAAGGGGTTGTCATCAATATCAGATCAGCGGGGGTCTCCCGGCACCCCCGCCGATCAGCTGTTTGAAGAGAGGGCAGTGCTCATATGAAAGCTGCTATCTCTGCTCTGTTTACCTGCTCACCGTAGAAATTGCAGGGGTGAGCAGGTAAACAGAGCAGAGAAGGCAGCGTTCGTACGAAAAAAAGCAGACAACCCCTTTAAAGACATACTTGGAAAACATTACATACAGCGCTACAGAACATATAGGAGAATACAGCGCCACATATGTACCTCTTACATCCAGTGACTTCTCCTCTGATGTAGATATTCTCTTTCATCATCTTCTCCATTCAGACCAGACCGCCATGTTGACTTCTTCCAGCGATGTCTCGTCTCTGCAGAGTTTAACAAACAGATATCTTAGTTTCCTACTTTTTCATCATCCTCCCACATTCTCAACACCCTATCCTGCCACCCCCAATACTGTGCCCCCCAATATTATCCTGCAGAAACAGTCCCCCTGAAAATACTGGTACCACACAGTGCGCCAGTACAAAAATTGTGCACCAGTACAAAAACAAACCCCTGTACCTGCAGATCAGACCCCCATAAAAAAAAACCAGATGAGACCTCCCATCTCAGACCAGACCCCCTTTAGACCTCTATGTCAGATCCCATATCAGACCCCATTTTAGACCTCAGATCAGACTCTGTCCAAATATCATACCTCAGATAAGACCCCCATTAGACCTCTCAGACCCCACCCCTTTAGACCTCCAGACCCCATATCAGACCTTAGACCAGACCTCCAGACCCCCATATTAGACCTCAGATCAGAACTCCAGACCCCCATTAGACCCCAGACCAGACCCCCATTAGACCTCCAGACCCCCAATCAGACCCACATTAGACTTCTAGACCCTCCACTAGACCTCCAAATCCCCATATCTGACCCCCATTAGACCTCCAAATCCCCATATCAGACCCCCATTAGACCTCCAGACCCCCAATTACACCTCCAGACCCCCATCAGACCTCTACACCCCCATCAGACCTCCACACCCCTAATCAGACCTCCAGACCCCCCATATCAGACCTCCAGACCCCCAAACAGACCTCCACCTCCCAATATCAGACCTCAGATGAGTCCTAACAATAAATTAACTTACCTCTCCACCCTCCCTGTCCTGGCTGTCTTCTCTTCTCAGGGCTCGCGCTGCACAGTCACCTGACCTCCTGCAGCGCCAGGTCACAGTGCGCTCTGTACGTCCTGATGCTGCAGGCAGCCAGGACACAGCAGCACGGGCCCTGAGAAGAGCGAGCAGGAGGAGGAGTAAGTACTGTACAGCGTTCGCAGCGCTTCACTGCCCCGCCTCCTGCATACTAGTGAGCTCTCCCATAATGGAAGGGCTCAGTAGTATTCCCTTTAGAAGAAGCACTGCATCTTATAAACTGGAAATATACAGCACCAATGGCAATAGGGGCCCTCTGGGCCCCCCTTCCTTAGGGCCCCGATCGCAACTGCGATCGCTGAGACCCCTATAGCTATGCCAGTGGCAGCGGCCAACTGACTACATAGGATGTTTTGATAGTAGTTGAGTTTTATCTGTAGTATCAGCCAGCAATTTCACCCCAATAACAGAATGAAGGATTACTGGAATTTGCTATGTAGAAAAGAATGCGAACAACCTAAAATCTGTAGTAATAGAGCACTTTTTGTAACCCCAATTAGAGCAGCAAGGTGTTATAGACTCGCTCCTATCACCCAGGCTTTACACTCACCTATTGTTCCCTGCTCTCTCCCTACAATGTGGATGATGCCTCCCTATGCTATGCTTTCGCTACACTATGAATAATCTTTCCCTGAACTTCTCAATAGTTATTTTTCCACAATAAAGTCTTTCCTAAACACCGTCCCTAGTGCCTGTCATGTCTCTCCCTGAAATTCAGATTGAATTCCACTTCGTCAACTTCGATTCGCTCAATACTAGTAGTGACCAAAGAGATGCATCCGTCACCACCACAACCAGCTGTAACTAATAGACTGTGCTTATGTAACCACCAAGACTGCCTGTACTGTAACCATGCCAAGAATCTGCATATCTAATCATATGCTAAATAGTTGCAAGTCCACTTTATGTATGAGATAGCCAAGATGACTGTCTATAAAATGATGGTAGTCTCACGTTCGGAGCTGTGGTGGATGGTGAGATATGGAGCCCGAAAGTCAAACGTTCAAAACATTGTTACCCTTTTGCTCGTCAGTGTATATTTAGCTTACAGAGCATTGTCTAGACTGGATACACTTCTCCGCTGACAGCAGGACTAGCTACGTACAGTATGAGAATGTAGCCCCTAAATATAAACAGTCATTTTTATTCACTGACGGAAAACAGAGATCTTGTTAAAAGGGGAGGAATTGAAACACAAAGTGTTAAAAATGAAATGCAGTGTAACCACTTCAGTCAATCAACGCCAGGATGAAGCAGACATGCATAATAGTGCTGACCGTAACTGCTGAGGCATGTCTTCTCAGCCTGCCTCCTGCCTCTCATCTACAAAACGATATTTACTGGTGAAGATTTATCAAAACTGGCAAAAAAAAAATACAAGCTGTGTCGCTACCTACTCACTTCTTCTCTGCTTGACTACAGCAGTCACATGGTATAACCACTTTAGACAATTAATGGTAGCTTGAAACAGAGATATCTAGTAGTGCTAACTGTAACTGCTGAGGCATGGCTTCTCAGCCTGCCTCCTGCCTCTCATCTATAAAACTATATTTACTGGTGCAGATTTATCTAAACTGTCTAAAAAAAAAAAGCTGACAAGCTGTGTCGCTACCTACTCACTTCTTCTCTGATTGACTACAGCAGTCACATGGTATAGCCACTTCAGAGAATTAATGGTAGGTTGAAACAGAGATATCTAGTAGTGCTAACTGTAACTGCCGAGGCATGGCTTCTCAGCCTGCTTCTCATCTATAAAACTATATTTACTGATGCAGATTTATCTAAACTGTCTAAAAAAAAAAAAGCCGACAAGCTGTGTCGCTACCTACTCACTTCTTCTCTGATTGGCTAAGTCTGGTCACAGGAACATTTTATTCTTCACTGGCGTTTCCCTTAATACAATAATGCAGCTTTCACTGTTTAATCACTTAGCAGAAAACCGAGAGCATTCAGTGTGAGCTCTGGGCTATGAAATCCCTTGCAGATGTCACTGCTTCATGACATAATAAATGCTGGGAATAGACTGTATGTGAAGTTATGTTTTCTACATCATGGAACCAATTAGGAGGCTCCTGTGTCTCATCCGTGAAGTCAGGTCCTGAGCTAGTAAGAAACTGAGCATGGAAACAGTGAGTCACCCTCCAGACATGAAGAAATTAGGAGGTTCAGTTCATCTGGTTGGAGGCTACAGGGTTTTATGAGGTTTTTATTTTACTTAAAACCAAGAGTTTGATCCAGGTTTAATCGTCAAATGTAAACCGAAGGCATCACAGTCCCCACATTAACGTGATATAATGGCGATATACCAGCTGGCATATAGATGGGCAATACTGGCCTCTTTCCATTGTTTACTATAATGGTTAATAGAAAATGATTCTACATAAGTCCAGAGAGCTAACAGTTCATTGAATATGATACATCATCATAGGTGTGGGGGCCTTGCTGTAAAACTCCTCTATTAGCCATAGGAGAGCTGCTGCAGAAAGCCCCTTTTGAAGGTCAAATCATGACTATGTATTACATGATGGCCCACTCATCTTAATGTGCACAATCAATGTAATACCACATTTCTCCTGTAGTTGCCACTGCAGAAGAAATGTGCAGCTACAATCATCAGAATCACAATTTGCAGGAATCAGAAGTCAAAATCAACATGACCTGTTGAGCAGGTGTGTATAACCTTTTCTTTACTGATTGTGTACTATCTTTCAGCCTATATCGTGCACTCCATTCAGAAAACAGTGCATTGTGGGAGCTTAAATAAGAGTGACCCATGCTAAGGTTACATGGCACTAGGGTTGCCACATGGGCAGTAAATTAGCCAGTATTATGAGCAGGAGGCCGATGCCGACATGTATTTTTAGCACCATATAACACCACAAAGTGACAATGATTTTTAGTAACCAAGGAGGAATGAGATACTTCCTTAAAACTAATGGCTGAATCTCAGGCTGTATAGGACCGAGAAATATGAGCCAGGTCTGTTTTTTAAAGCTAAGAAATATCTGCAGATCTTATCCTCAACCCAATTTCTAAAAAGTTATATATCAGGTTCTGGTCTTGTTTTCAAGCTTAGATTTCTTAAGCTTTTAAACAAGACCTGGCTCATATCTCTAAGTGCTACTAAGCTTGAGATATTACAGGTTGAAGCAGCCCCCTCCCCAACTGGACAATGTGGAGAAGGAGAGGGGGGCTAGAAAGGAGAGTGCTGACAGTTACTGTGTAACTGTATATCCTCATGGGGTAAGGCTAGTTTCACATTGACAGGTTACAGTTAAGAGCTTACTGCCAAACGGTTAAAGAAAAAAAGCTGGCACAAAACTCCATATGTGCTAAAACTATTAGTGTCAAATCAAACCCAGTGTTAAGCCATGTCTGGTATTTTTTTTGGCGGGAAAGGCAACTGAAAATCCTAAAGATGTATTGCATTGCCAAAGCGCAATATAGTTCTGGACCTGTTCGATTTCTAGATTTCTCTCTTACATTCCATTCAGCCTGCAGTTCTATCTTGTTACCTAATGTGTTTACTATGTCCTTACCCCTGTGTAAAATTAGGAGGACATCAGACATGATTGAAGAAACAATTTAAAAGTTGTATTTTCCATCTAATATTTGCCTTTGCTTGTTAAATTTTCAGAGTTAAGGCTTTACTAGTGTGAATCTAAGGGTGTGGACCAGAGCGAATAAAATGCGGGCTAATTCATCAAAACCGTTTAACAAAAGAACAATCTTTGTTTCCCACAGCCACCAATCTCAGTGCCGCCTACAGAACTTTTGAAAACTTCATTAGAAACATATTAGGAGGGATTTATCATACCCTTTGCAACAGAATTCTGGCAGAAAAAGTTACAAAAATATAAAATTTTTGCACAAGAATTTTGTACCTTTTTGTTCTTTCATGCAACCTTCAGCACTTTAGAAAAGTGGGTGAGAAAATGGGTGAGTGTGCCGTCCAAACTATAGCTCTAACTAATTTACAATCCATCATAATTATATTATGGCTTCTAATCACTTAGTGTTGCCATCTCTTGGCCATAGTTATATTTGGTTTTATGTAAGTTACCTATGACTGTAATTTTCATGTTATTCATCGTATAACTCTTCTCCTGTGAGCTCCTATCCTGTGTCCTTCATTTTTCTCCTCTTTGTCAGACATGCATCCCAGAGTTGGAGAGACGATTTTCCTTTGACCTCTATCATTATTTCTCAAGGTACTTTCAATAAATTACCTAAAGACATATCCATTGTATCTCACACACTGGAATTCTACACGCAACTGATGTTGCTAGGGGGATGATTATAGCGAGTTCACTATCTTCCATTGTTTGTACAAAAGTTTGCCATCATCATAGACTTCTTTCACGTACATCCGTGGCAGAATAGAGGAACACCAGATTTATCTCTGCAACTTAGTCACAAAAAAGGTGCTATTATTCCAGTACAGGGGTGGCATACAAATGTGTCCTGTTTAAAGGGCATCTGTCAGCAGATTTGTACCTATGAAACTGGCTGACCTGTTGCGTGTGCACTTGGTAGCTGAAGGCATCTGTGTTGGTTCCATGTTTATATATGTCCTCATTGCGGAGAAAAATTATGTTTTAATTTATGCAAATGAGTCTCTAGGAGCAACGGGGGCGTTGCCATTACACTTAGAGGCTCAGTTATCTCTGCAACTGCCACGCCCTCTGCACTTTGATTGATAGGGACAGGCAGTGTAAACATAATCAGGCATGGACCTAACTTCTCCTAAATGATCACATGGAGCCATGTGCTTCAGTATCCAGCACAGGCACAGTACAGGATAGAGGCTTAGTCCACCTGGGAATGCAGAAGGTGGTGTACCAGAACAGGGGGTGCTACCAGAGATGAAAATGTAATGTACAGACTATGGGGCACATTTATTAAGACTAACATTTTAGAATTTTAGATGCTGGTCTTAATAAGCCCTATACCTGGTGGTGGATCCGCCGGAGTTATGATGATGCACCGGCCACTACATAACTTCAGCGTATCCAGCGCCGCTGCTAAATGTAAGACAGCTTCCTAGATGTCTTACATTAAGATCATTTGCTACGCCTAAAACAGGCATAGAAAATGGTAAATGAGATGGGCCCCCCGGCCCATCCTCTTCCCCAGCCACGCCACGCCCTTTTTTTTAGACCTGGCCTGAACGGGGAAATTACAGTGCAAATTTTTTTATTGTATATACCATATATTGCAGTAAAATTTCATTTGAAATGTCTTACTCGCTGCATAGTAATACTTTTTGTGGGATAACTCATGTAAAGGGAGTCTATCACCTGTTCTGGCCATGCTAAATTTCTGATAGCACTAGGCAGTGGTTGGGGACAGCAGGACAAACTTACCTTTTGTGGGGCTTTTATTATCAGGGGTTGGGTAAATATCAAGTTTTAACATGCCAAGTTCTCAAGAAGGTGGAGCGTCATCGTTAAGTGCTCTCTGCATTAAAGAGGACCTTTCACTACTCTACAAACTAAAAACTAACTAGATCAGTGGGCAGAGCAGCGCCCAGGGGTCCCCCCTGCACTTACTAGTAAGTCTGGGCACCACTCCGTTCGCCCGGTATAGGCTCCGTTGTCTGCGCTCCCTCTGACTGATTTCTTGTAGGAGGCGTGTCTCTTGCTGCACTGCTGGCCAATCGCAGCGCACAGCTCATAGCCAGGCTATGAGCTGTGCGCTGCGATTGGCCAGCAGTGCAGCAAGAGACACGCCTCCTACAAGAAATCAGTCAGAGGGAGCGCAGACAACGGAGCCTATACCGGGCGAACGGAGCGGCGCCCAGGCATACTAGTAAGTGCAGGGGGACCCCTGGGCGCCGCTCTGCCCACTGATCTAGTTAGTTTTTAGTTTGTAGAGTAGTGAAAGGTCCTCTTTAAGTTCCTTCACACACACCCCTCGCCAGGGAGCTGGTGTAAATTTCCGCCATAATTTACTCCAGTTTTCGGACGTAGATTATAATAAATATGCTGGACTGGATGTAACTGCCTTTTATTACCCATTCCTTGCCTGTTCTGCCCACCTTTTGTAAAAAAGTGGTGAGCGGGTCTCTAAATCCCCAAAAAGTTGAAAAATTTTGCTCAACCATTCTGTGGGTCAACCCTGGCGACTTCTTGAGGCCAATTTGTTGACGTACAGAGCATGATAAATGTCCCCCTTTGTTTCTGAAGTTTGTCGTAAGTTACATATTCATTTTCATTAGGGCAGAAGAACAAAAACAAAAAAAATCTACATTTTCCATCAGTTCTTCTAAATGTGTGCACCACTGGTTCTATTGGCTCAGGTATGTGTCCAGTGCAATGCACTGAGAGGCTTCCAAATGCGAATGACATCTGTGTATGTGTAGTTTAGTTTCATCTTAAAGTTTCATGTGATGAAAGTTCTTATCCAAAAAACCTAAAAGCCATGACTGCCCCCTGGAGACCAAAAAATTTAATTGCAATACAGTAAAATAGGTGTATGCACGAGGTCGTACTTTTCTACTGATCAAATCCAGTTTTCTTCCCAGATCACATACAGAGGTGGATTCTTGTTTCTGCCTTGTCCAAACCCTCGGGTGCAGAACTTCTGACTGTAGCCCCTGCTTGTTCAGTGTCTGTACTGTGCATGCTGTTGTCTGCTGCCCAAGATGTGTGCGTGGGACATTTATCAAGGTCAGAGTATTGTACACTGGTCTTGATTTCCCCTTTTATGTATAAAATTTATATGAGAGGGGCACGCCTCTGATATATTTGGTGCATCTTCCAGACGTGCCTCCTAGCTGCCGTAGATTTAAAGGGAAGCTGTCGCCGGGATTTTGTGTATAGAGCTGAGGACATGGGTTGCTAGATGGCCGCTAGCACATCCGCAATACCCAGTCCCCATAGCTCTGTGTGCTTTTATTGTGTAAAAAACACGATTTGATACATATGCAAATTAACCTGACCCTGAATCATCTCACATACAGGACACATCTCAGGTTAATTTGCATATGTATCAAATCGTGTTTTTTACACAATAAAAGCACACAGAGCTATGGGGACTGGGTATTGCGGATGTGCTAGCGGCCATCTAGCAACCCATGTCCTCAGCTCTATACACAAAATCCCGGTGACAGGTTCCCTTTAAGTCTTTATTCATGCCAGAAAAATGCTGTAAAGAAAGATAGATGTGGCGGGCCTGCTGCGCCACCCACTCTCTATTCCCATGGCACTCCCTCTTTTTTCGCCACTTCTGAAAAGTGCTGTCAAAGGGAAAATGTCACGACTTTTACCGCATGAATGGCTTGCTATAAAATTGGCGACCTATTTACACCACAAAAGTGACGCAAATAGATTAGTAAATGCCCCCCATCATGTTTACACCAGAGACTGTAATGTAGCCTGATGCAGTACATACTACAACTACCATCATGGGCAGACACACCATATGTGCAGCCTGTGCAGGGGCCCTACAGGTAGGGGGCCACAACCAAATGAAAATAACAAAATATAATAGCACCCCCTACTGTTTATTTGTTTGAATGCACAGGACTGCCTAATGAGTTATATTTTTGCCTAGCATCCTATCAAGAAATTAAAGGGGTTGTCCAGCATTAGAAAAGAACAGAACATGGCTGCTTTCTTCTACACAATCAAAACGGTTGCACCAATTGGCGTCAGTACTGGACAGTATTTATGTTCTTTTGCAGAATTTACAATAGTAAATGATAAAACTAAATATTTCACAATAAAATCCCTGCCCCCCCCCCCCCCCCCCATTCAGTAGATGGGAGTCGGCGCCTGGTTTCGCTGCCCAGGAGAGAGGTTTATCCTTCGTACATTAAGTTCTGCGGCAAAGGTCCGGGCTTTTTGATAAAAGTAAAGTGACTTCTCTCGGTCGACTAGAAAATTATGGTAAATGACGGCGAGTCGGGTGTAAATCTTCAGCTGGGACTTCTTGTTGCCTAAGTCCATAGCCGCGGCGAGGGCGAGGTGATAGTATCCGGCCGCATCATAGGGATCCTACAATACACAGAAGTGTTACCATAGAGCACAGCCCAACTCTATATACATAAAGAATATTAACATTATGGTTATTATTATTATTTCTGCCATAACCAGCTCATAATAAAAGTATATTTTACACATCTGTATTCCCCGTGTAATACCAGTTCTGGAGCACCTATTCTTATGACTCTATGATGTGCCGTTCCTGTATTATTCCTACTAGAAGTGGTGAATGACTTTACAATATAAGGGCCATCTAGGTCTGTGATGGCGAACCACCGGCACTCCAGCTGTAGTAAAGCTACGACTCCCAACATACACACTTGCTTGGCTGTTCTCAGAACTCCATACAAATGAACGGAGCATGCTGGGAGTTGGAGTTTCAACACAGCTGGAGTGCCGGAGGTTAGCCATCACTGATCTAGGTGTTACCGGTTGAGGTGTGGTCCTGCACAGTCTGGCACTATCCAATCAGTGGTGCCAGTGTCAGATTGTGCAGGGACACCACTCCAGTTGGTAACACCCATCTGGGCCTTCATTGCAAACTGCAAGCAACTCATTCATAAACCTCTCGCGGGAACGGCACAATATAGAGTCAGAACAATAGATGTTCCAGATTTGTTATTACAATCTGCTAAAATAGACATGTCAAGAGAGGTGGCTGGTCCTCTTTACAGATCAATTGTAGGTAGGTATTGTATAGGAATTCTACTACTGACCCATAGGGGGCAGTATTACATCAGTGCCTGTGTAAAAATATGTATTTTTTTTTCTTTTGTTTACTCCTTAAAGGGGTTGTTCTCACTTCAGCAATTGGCATTTATCATTGTAGAGGAAGTTAATACAAGGCACTTACTAATGTATTGTGATTGTCCATATTGCCTCCTTTGCTGGCTGGATTCATTTTTCCATCACATTATACACTGCTCGTTTCCAGAGATACGACCACCCTGTACTCCAGCAGTGTTGGTTGTGATTTCATATTGATTCTCAAGGGAGATGAGCAATCACTAGGTGTCTGACAGCGTCTTGTGCTGATCCTGATCGTGCATGTGGATGGGTGTTAGGAGGAATAGCTGTTTGGCTGGCAGCTATCTGATGTGTCTGGTCACATTAGTCAATATCCACTTGCTTAAAATATTACATATTTCTGCTATCCTGGACAGCGCTTTTAAGATCTAATAATATACCTCAGTAGGGATTAGTGATGAGCGGCATAGGCAATATTTGTTTTCGCAACATTTTGCTAATTTTTCGCATAATTTTCTTAAAAATAAATTTGAGAATTCTAGAATTCGTGATCTCCAGTCATTATTTTCGCAATTCGGCAATTAATGATGCACATATTTTTTACGCAATACATGCAACTTCACATTTTATCAGGTCTGAGTAGATATTACTGATTGGTGCACTAAGTATTGTTGTGACATCACAGCACTATGTCTGTAGCATGTATGTACACTAATCCCTATCACAGCACAGTAATTCCTATCACACTACCTAACACCCTGCACTGGAACCTATCAGCTACACTATATCAGGATATAACCTACACTGACTATCTCCCACTAACTATCTGTATTATGTATATATATGAGATAACTAACTATAAGGCTACTTTCACACTAGCGTTGTTTAAATCCGGCGTTCAATTCCGACACCGGAGCTGCCCGCCGGATCCAGAAAAACGTGTGAAAACGGATTACATTTGAATCCTGATCAGGATTTTGATCACAATGTAAAAATGCATTGAAAAAAATGGATCCGCCATTTATGGACTTTAACTTTTTTTTCAAATTTTTCGGGTTTAACATGCAAAAGCCGGTTTGACTGAACACACAGCGCCGGCGTTAATGCAAGTCAATGGGAAAAAAGCCTGATCCGGCGTTCAGTCAAAGTGTTCAGGATTTTTGGCCGGAGGTAAAAATACAACATGCTACGGTTTTCTGAAAAGCCTGATCAGTAAAAAAGACTGAACTGAAGACATCCTGATGCGTCCTGAATGGATTGCTCGCCATTCAGAATGCATTAGGATAAAACTGATCAGTTCTTTTCCGGAATTGAGCCCCTAGGACGGAACTCAGCGCCGGAAAAGAAAAACGCTAGTGTGAAAGTACCCTAATGTCATTGGATAAAAGGCCTCATGCACACGACCGTTGTGTGCATCCGTGTCCGTTGTGCCGTTTTCTGTTTTTTTTTCGCGGACCCATTGACTTTCAATGGGTCCGTGGAAAAATCGGAAAATACACCGTTTTGCAGCCGAGACCGTGATCCGTGTATCCTGTCCGTCAAAAAAATATGACCTGTCCTATTTTTTTGACGGACAACGGTTCACGGACCCATTCAAGTCAATGGGTCCGTGAAAGAACACGGATGCACACAAGATTGGCATCCGTGTCCGTGATCCGTGGCCGTAGGTTACTTTCATACAGACGGATCCGAAGATCCGTCTGCATAAAAGCTTTTTCAGAGCGGAGTTTTCACTTCGTGAAAACTCAGATCCGACAGTATATTCTAACACAGAGGCGTTCCCATAGTGATGGGGACGCTTCAGGTTAGAATATACTAAAAGAACTGTGTACATGACTGCCCCCTGCTGCCTGGCAGGTGCTGCCAGGCAGCAGGGGGCAGACCCCCTGTAGTTAACTCATTGGTGGCCAGTGCGGCCGGCCCCCCCTCCCTCCCCTGTAGTTAACTCATTGGTGGCCAGTGCGGCCGGCCCCCCCTCCCTCCCTCCCCTGTAGTTAACTCTTTGTTGTCCAGTGCGGCCGGCCCCCTCCCTCCCCTGTAGTTAACTCATTGGTGGCCAGTGGGCCCCCTCCCTCCCCTGTAGTTAACTCTTTGTTGTCCAGTGCGGCCGGCCCCCCCTCCCTCCCCTGTAGTTAACTTGTTGGTGGCCAGTGGGCCCCCCCCCCTCCCTCCCCTGTAGTTAACTAGTTGGTGGCCAGTGGGCCCCCCTCCCTCCCCTGTAGTTAACTCATTGGTGGCCAGTGGGCCCCCCCTCCCTCCCCTGTAGTTAACTCTTTGTTGTCCAGTGCGGCCCTCCCCCTAAAATCTCCCCCCCTATCATTGGTGGCAGCGGAGAAGCATTATACTTACCTGCGAGCTGCGATGTCTGTGTCCGGCCGGGAGCTCCTCCTACTGGTAAGTGACAGATCATTAAGCAATGCACCGCACAGACCTGTCACTTACCAGTAGGAGGAGCTCCCGGCCGGACACAGACATCGCAGCTCGCAGGTAAGTATAATGCTTCTACAAATTGCTAAGTAACCATGGCAACCGGGACTGCAGTAGCGTCCTGGTTGCCATGGTTACCGATCGGAGCCCCAGCGATTAAACTGGGACTCTGATCGGTACTCTCCGCTGCCACCAATGATAGGGGAACAAAAAAGAAAAATGTAGCCACAGTGGCCCCCCCCCTGTAGTTAACACATTGGTGGCCAGTGCGGCTTGAGAGGGATCACACTGATCGAAACGTCGCATTTGTCTTGGTGAAATAAAGCATTAAGGATCAAGGCTGGAGAGTGCTGCTGTTTTTTGTTTCAATTGTACCTGGATCTGGGGAAGCATAGGACTGGCTTCTGGCACGGCGAGCACCACCACAGTAGGAAAATCACAATTTTTGTGGTGCTGCTACATTTTTCTTTTTTGTTCCCCTATCATTGGTGGCAGCGGAGAGTACCGATCAGAGTCCCAGTTTAATCGCTGGGGCTCCGATCGGTAACCATGGCAACCAGGACGCTACTGCAGTCCCGGTTGCCATGGTTACTTAGCAATTTGTAGAAGCATTATACTTACCTGCGAGCTGCGATGTCTGTGTCCGGCCGGGAGCTCCTCCTACTGGTAAGTGACAGGTCTGTGCGGTGCATTGCTTAATGATCTGTCACTTACCAGTAGGAGGAGCTCCCGGCCGGACACAGACATCGCAGCTCGCAGGTAAGTATAATGCTTCTCCGCTGCCACCAATGATAGGGGGGGAGATTTTAGGGGGAGGGCCGCACTGGACAACAAAGAGTTAACTACAGGGGAGGGAGGGGGGGCCCACTGGCCACCAATGAGTTAACTACAGGGGAGGGAGGGGGGCCCACTGGCCACCAACTAGTTAACTACAGGGGAGGGAGGGGGGGGCCCACTGGCCACCAACAAGTTAACTACAGGGGAGGGAGGGGGGGCCGGCCGCACTGGACAACAAAGAGTTAACTACAGGGGAGGGAGGGGGCCCACTGGCCACCAATGAGTTAACTACAGGGGAGGGAGGGGGCCGGCCGCACTGGACAACAAAGAGTTAACTACAGGGGAGGGAGGGAGGGGGGGCCGGCCGCACTGGCCACCAATGAGTTAACTACAGGGGAGGGAGGGGGGGCCGGCCGCACTGGCCACCAATGAGTTAACTACAGGGGGTCTGCCCCCTGCTGCCTGGCAGCACCTGCCAGGCAGCAGGGGGCAGTCATGTACACAGTTCTTTTAGTATATTCTAACCTGAAGCGTCCCCATCACCATGGGAACGCTTCTGTGTTAGAATATACTGTCGGATTTGAGTTTCACGATCTAACTCATATTCGACAGTATATTCTAACATAGAGGCGTTTCCATGGGGATGGGGACGCTTCAAGTTAAAATATACCATCGGATTGGAGAAAACTCCGATCCGATGGTATAAAAGGGACTCCTGACTTTACATTGAAAGTCAATGGGGGACGGATCCGTTTGCAATTGCACCATATTGTGTCAACGTCAATCGGATCCGTCCCCATTGACTTGCATTGTAATTCAGGACGGATCTGTTTGGCTCCGCACGGCCTGGCGGACACCAAAACGACTTTTTTTCATGTCCGTGGATCCTCCAAAAATCAAACAAGACCCACTGACGAAAAAACGGTCACGGACCTACGGACCCCGTTTTGCGGACAGTGATAAAATACTGTCGTGTGCATGAGGCCTAAGGAATAGGATCCAGAGGAAAGCACAGAGCACAGCAATGACACTGCTCTCTTTCTCTCAGAACTGCAAAAAAACAGCAGAAAAAGGCTGCTAGGGAGGTTCTTATATAGTAAGGGGTAGGCAACTTTCCTATTGGTTGCTGGGGATGTTGCTAAGCTCAGACAAAAATATTGCAGCCTTCTCATTGGCCCAGAATGGAGGTTACTGATGAAAAAAAATCTAGACTATTCGCAATTACGAATATATAGCACTATATTCTACATCTTCGCGAATTTTCAAAGTGCCGATATTCGCGATAAAAATTTGCGATTAGAATATTCGCGATCAACACTAGTAGGGATGGGAGCTTCTTATTTTCTGATATACAGTTTTTCCCTGCTCCATTAATCTCTACGGGACTGCAGAGATGGCCGGGCATGGTACTAGCAGTGCTGTACAGGCATTACTGTCACTCTATTCACTCATTCAAGCTATAACAGTATGCAGTAAGCTCCTAAGCTCCCCCTAGTGGTGAGCATAGGCAGTCGGAATATTATTGTGTAAAAAAAGCTCTCCCACAAAAACTGAGTACCAGTCAACATACATGGTGGGCCATTTATATGGATACACCTTAATAAAATGGTTGGTGATATTAACTTCCTGTTTGTGGCACATTAGTATATGTGAGGGGGGAAACTTTTCAAGATGGGTGGTGACCATGGCGGCCATTTTGAATCCAACTTTTGTTTTTTCAATAGGAAGAGGGTAATGTGACACATCAAACTTATTGGGAATTTCACAAGAAAAACAATGGTGTGCTTGGTTTTGACGTAACTTTATTCTTTCATGAGTTATTTACAAGTTTCTCTTTGTTTACAGTCATTGACATGTCGCCGAGGTTAACACGTGCGGAGCGGATAGAAATTGTGTTGATGTCTGGTGACGTCGTGGGCCAGTTGAATGGCCCCCAAGGTCTCCCTATCTGACCCCTTAGACTTTTATCTTTGGGGGTCATCTGAAGGCAATTGTCTATGCTGTGAAGATACGAGATGTGCAGCACCTGAAACTACGGATACTGGAAGCCTGTGCTAGCATTTCTCCTGCGGTGTTGCTATCAGTGTGTGAAGAGTGGGAGAAGAGGGTTGCATTGACAATCCAACACAATGGGCAGCACATTGAACACATTGTATAAGTGGTCAGAAACTTGTAAATAACTCATGAAAGAATAAAGTTACGTTAAAACCAAGCACACCATTGTTTTTCTTGTGAAATTCCCAATAAGTTTGATGTGTCACATGACCCTCTTCCTATTGAAAAAACAAAAGTTGGTTTCAAAATGGCCGACTTCAAAATGGCCGCCATGGTCACCACCCATCTTGAAAAGTTTCCCCCCTCACATATACTAATGTGCCACAAACAGGAAGTTAATATCACCAACCATTCCCATTTTATTAAGGTGTATCCATATAAATGGCCCACCCTGTAAAAGCCGTAAGATGCAGAAAATCAGAGTGCAGCACCTATCACTTGGATAAATCCATCCATAAGCAGATTACCTGTCCTACTATTTGCATTGGGTACAACTTTTTTGTGGGAGTACTCCTATAAAAGCTATGGACACATTTGACATGGAAAAGGATTTTTAAATATATTACTGGTTATTTTGAGTTAAAAAAAAAATGCTGCACTAAATTATTGTCTGCAATCTTAACTCCTTCACTCTTCTTCAGACTCCCCGATGTTCAGTTTGCAACCTGCTCCTAGTATCAGACTTCTCTTATGGACATGTCCTTGCCAGTAAAACATGCTGGATCTGTGTGTCCAGGATGCTGCTGTCCTTTCCCTGCAAACTGCCTTGTGCGTGCATTTCTACCTGCGTGAGTTGCCCTTCTTGTAGTATTTCCTCTGCTCCATATCTGCTGCTATCTCTAAGGGCTCATGCACACGACTGTTTGCGGTCCGCAATGCACGGGCACCGACCGCGGGGCCGTCGCATGCGGATCGCGGACCCATTCACTTGAATGGGGTCTGACATCCGCATCCGAAGGTCCGCAACTTTGTGGTGACAGAAACCCTTTAAGATATATTTTTTAAAAATAAATGAGTGTAGAATTTCGGACCTATAGTTTTCAAGGGCAGACACTCCCTACACAAGTAAAAACACTTTTCTGAAGGTTCATGATGTCATTCATCTCAGTCCACCATCTGAGTAGTACATTGGTGGTGGTGACTACGACTACAAGGGTTTTTCGGAATTTTTCACTTATCCTATTGAAGATTATTACATTTAGCCTCTCTGCAGGCTGATATGGTTGATAAAAGAGAACATTAGATTGCATTAATGTGCACAGAAAAAGGACGTGACTTGATGTCCTCTACATGTTTGGGTCTTCACCTTCAGGTCATAGAATATGATGTCCCCTAGGACCAGGTAAACTTTCATGTAGTAAACAGACTCCTCTTCTAGTTCCAGGGGAGATGAGCAGAGGGAAAGTGCTTTCAGGTAGAAATGCTCTGCGAGTTCTGACTGATTCAGGTGGCTGTAAATCCCGGCTAATCTGTGATACGAGACCCGCTCATTCAGCTGATTCCCTGGAAGGACACACAAGCTTAGAGTTATAATGTTATTATTCAGGAATTGCAGCTGGAGAAGAATACTAGGTGGAAATTATAAGATGAGCACCATGATTAGTGACCCCCCTATAGACCAGCACTATATACCACATAGGAGGGGAGAGTATTCTGCCATATTTAGGATGACAACACAAGCTACATTGTGACACCAGATTATGTGTCCCCATATCTATGGGCGGGGGTATTTGAGGGGATTGAGCAGGATTTCAAAAACAAGGCAACATTTTTTTTTCCAGAAACAGCGCCACACCTTCCTACAGATCGTCTCTGGTATTGCATCACCAGTCCACTTAAAGGAGTATTCCAGTTGTTAGAAGTTAATATAACTATTAGATTGGCGGGGGTCCTACTGCTGGGACTCCAACCGATCCCCTGCAGCCCCCTGAAATGAACGGAGCGGGCAGTCGAAGATGCGCATGGCCACTTAATTCTTTTCTATGTAAGTCTCCAGAATTCCCATAGAAATGAATAGAGCAATCACATGCATGCCTGACCGGCCACTCCATTCATTTCAGAGGGGCTGCAGGGGGTACTGGACTCTCTATAGATAGGGATAACTTAATCTAACCATAATACCGGAATACCCCTTTAAGTGAATGAGGTTGACCAGCAATACCACACACAACCTGTAAACCAGTGTGGCACTGTTTTTGGACGAAAAGAGCCAATCCTGTGCAAAGTGTATAATGAAGTTGTGCCGCTTTCTAATCCACTTTGTGTTTCGGTTTCTGATCATTTTCAAGATCTCCGCTTTGTGTCAGTGAATTGAAACATTCATGTCTAAAGGCTGAAAGCCTGTACAGATGTTATGTGACTCACAGCTTTTTTACAAATGTATCCAATTATTTAAGCTAAACCAGAGGCTTAATCCTGGGCCCAGTGCAAAATCGGTAACAGGGCCCCCCATCTACCGTGTGATTTCTATAACACCAGTGTCTTCTTATACGGCAGAAGGTCTTTGGGTGCCCTCAGCCTCCCGGGCCCGGTAGCGCCTGCTACCTCTTAGGGGCCACACGTCCGTGAATGTGTCCACACCCGTTCTGCGGAACGGGTGCGGACCCATTCATTCTCTATGGGGCAGGAATGGATGCGGACAGCAGACAGTGTGCTATCCACATTTCCGGAGCGCGCCCCCGATCTTCCGGTCCGCAGCTCCGGAAAAAAATAGAACATGTCCTATTCTTGTCCGCAATTGCGGACAAGATTAGGCAGTTCTATGGGGGTGCCGGCCGGGTGTATTGCGGATCTGCAATTTGCGGATTCGCAATACACTATGGACGCGTGAATGGACCCTTAGTTACGCCCCTGAGCTAAACAGCCAGACTGATGTGATTTCAGCCTCGGCAGCATGTCCTAACATCTGGAAGGATTTTTTTCGTATCTTTGAAGAGCTGCTATAAAACATATTTTATTGATACCTAAATTGACACTCAGGGCCAGCGCCATTTTGGCATGTTCCAGTGCTTCCTGGTAGTTCTTCATGCTCATCAGTAGCTCTGTGAGTTTATTGCACAGTCGCAGCTCCGCTGTCACAGTTCTCCGTCTTCACGGCAAGCGGCAGGGCGCAGTCCTGAAGGGTAAATTGCATATCAGTAAGGGTTTGTGTCACAAAACATATTCTACAGTTTTCAAACCAGCACCCGGAGCTGAATACTTTTGTAATTGCATGTAATTAAAAAATTTGTATAGCCAGTGAGCTATTCAATAAAATGTATCTGTATAGCGCCACCTGCTGTCTGTTCTTTTTCCTTATTTTTTGCCTGTCTCACTGAGCCGGTCAAAACGTGTTCAGTTTAACTGCCACTAGTTGCATGATTTTAAATTTTTACATCATTAATAGCAAAACCCCTTTAAGTGAATTTTCCCCTAAATTCGCTTTTTTAACCCCTTACGTCGGAGGTCAGAACTTTAAAGACGGCACCCACTCCTGAGCGGAGCTGTTTCATACAGCAGGCACCCGCAGCTAATGTCCGCGACCTGTGGTAATGCCGATCGCGGAAATTTAATACTTCAGATGCCATGGTCAATCTCAGCAAGCAATCTAAGCGCGTGAAAAACAGGGTGTGCCCTGGCCTAAGCTTGTTAGCAGCAGCCCCTGCCCCCCTGTGTGACAGGAGGTTCCTGCATAGTCAGTTCTATGGAGCCCCTACCTAAGGCAGGGCTCCATAGAAACACAGTAAAGTCCTAATGCATTGGAGTCTATAAGAAAAGCAATCCAATGAGTGCTTGTTATAGTTCCCTATGGAAACTATTAAAAAAAAAGTGTACCAAAAAATGTTCTTCTAAATTACATTTTTTTATAAAAATTCTAATCACCCCCTTTTCCCCACAAGGAAAAAATAAATAAAAATAAAACACATCATAGGTATCCAGGTGTGCAAAAATGCTTGTACTATTACTATAAATAATTTACTCCCATACGGAAAATGGTGAAACGGAAAAAAAAAAGTCAAAATGGCCGATTCGTCATTTTTCGGTCGCTACTCCTCCCACAAAAAAATTGTCAAAAAAAGTGACCAAAAAGTCGTATGCACCCCAAAATGGTATCACTGAAAAGTACAGATAGCCCCGCAAAAAAATTTTCAGTATAAAAACGCAATAAAAAGCCATTATACACCTAGGTGAATAGAAACCGAAAACGGAAAATCGCCCGGTCATGAAAGGGTTAATGATTTGATGGATGGTTCATTATTTGTCAGCCATTAGGATTCAATAGACAAATAGAGTAGCAGCGCAGGAGCAGCGACTGCGCATGCGCCGCCACCCGGCTGTCGCCACAGGTGAAGAGCTCCTGCTAATGAGATGAATTGATGAGCTCATTCCTAATGTGCAAGGATTACCATTGTACTGTAGTAGAGAGGGATTGTATAGTAAAGGCTTTAGCTCCCCCTCCTGGCCAGAGAGTTTAATACCTAGAAAATATGCACACCGAAGATAATAATCATATTGTAGGTACTATGAAAGAAAATAATGTGAATTTTCTCCATCATGACATCTATCTATATCTATGTTTTATAAAGTATATGGAGAAAAGTACTGGGGCACCTACACATTACACTTACAGGAGCTTTTATGTCATCTAATGCTAAATCCATAGGCATTAATATGGAATTGGTCCCCACTTTCCAGCTAAAACAGCAAGGCTTTCTACAAGATTTTTTGAGAGTGTTTGTGGGAACTTGTGCCATTTATCCAGAAGAGAATTTGTGAGGTCAGACACTGGAGGAGAGGGCCTGGCTCACGATCTCCATTCTAGTTCATCCTAAAGGTGTTGGATGGGGTTGAGGTCAGGGCTCTGTGCGGCCAGTCAAGTTCTTCCACATCAAACTCACCAACCATGGACCTTGCTTTGCTCACTGTGGTTGATAATGCTATGGAGTTGTTTTCAGGGGGTTGGCCAAGGTACCTTAGGACCCTGAGGAGAAATCTTAATTCTTTAGCATACCAAGACATTTTGGACAATTGTATACATCCACCTTTGTGGGAACAGTTTGGGGAAGGCCCTCTTCTGTTCGAGCATGACTGTGCCCTAGTGCACAAAGCAAGGTCCATAAAGGCATGGCTGGGTGAGTTTAATGTGGAATAACTAGACTGGCCACACAGAGCCCTGACCGCAGCCCCATTCAACACCATTAGGGATGAACTGGAACGGCGGTTGTGAGCCAGAACCTCTCATCCAATATCAGTGTCTGACCTCACAAATGTTCTTCTGGATGAATAGGCAAAAATTCCCACAGACACTCTCCAAGATCTTGTAGAAAGCCTTCCCAGAAGAAACCTCCATGACATAAACACCAAAAATTGCTTTGAATTACATTGGTCTTTTAGAAGAGTGGTCCGGTCAAGGAAGATGGAAAATATATCTAGTATGTGATAGACCCAAACATTTGTCACAGAAAATCTGGTCTAGAGGCAGTCTTCTTAGAGGTGTTTTTTTGTTAGAGAGGTTTTACTCTATTAAACTCAATTAACTTGAAAATAAAACTTGTCAATAGTGACTGAGGAGGACCAACGCTATAATCCCTCAATAAAAAGCCTTACAAACATGGGAATACACAAATCAATGATTGAGGGACCTGTGCTGAGGAAGGAAGGTCTGTAATACCCATGGTGTCGCTATTTGCCATATATTCTCACTGATCACCTCTCGGAGTCCCACCTCCTAGATCAGTGATGGCTAACCTTGGCACTCCAGCTGTGGTAAAACTACAACTCCCAAGATGCCCCCCTTGCTTGGCTGCTCCCAGAACTCTATAGAAATAAATGGAGCATGCTGGGAGTCGTAGTATCACCACAGCTAGAGTGCTAAGGTTAGCCATCACTGTCCTAGATAAATACGAGTTCCTGAAGGCCATCCTGCAATTGCATCCAGCCAAAAAGGTGTGTTATTTTAAGACTTAAGGAGTGACTTTCTCTACTGTCTCTATAACCCACATGGACTTCAGAGGAAAAAAACACTTCTCCAATATATGGTTGCTGTTCTCTGGCCAGGTCGTGCTTTAATACATAGCAGAAGATATTTCTAGGAATCAGCAAGACAAATAATCCATAACTAGCAATACTCCCAGATATGCAGCACTTCATACAATCATTATTTTATACTTGCCCTGTAAAAGGTTGTCGCCTTATTTCTGTCATTGGTTCCATTGAAGAATATATCTCCGCTAGCTTCATACAGTTGCATGCCTAGCTGTGGATCCCCCGTGCATAGAGCTACATTCTGAGCGACCTGGGAAGAAGATTATTCGCCATTCATTTCCAGCATCATATATGCATAATATAAATTATATACATAATACGCATAATACATACACTATATACGGTACATAAAATGCATAATATATAATACATACTGTATATACGTAATAGACAGAAATGAATTATGTTCTACTGAAATCTACAGGGGGTCACAATTGTCTACCGTTCTCAGTACACAGGTCCATACAGAAATAATGTAAAAACCTAAATCCATGGTCAACAGAGGAGTATGAGGGCTTGTTTTCTGTTGGACAAGTTGTAATTTTCATTGGTGACATTTTGGGGTAGTTTCTACTTTTTTAACTCTACTTTGTGTCTTTCAGCAGCTGGTATGAACAAAAAACAGCAATTTGGACATTTTTTATTTCTTATTTACCAAATGGGAAAAAAAATAATGTGATTATTTTATTGTTTTGCATGAGTCGCGGACAAAGAGATACGGACTAATGTTTTTTCTTACACATATAAAGGCGTTTACAAAAAAAGGGATTTATTTTTTAGTTTTCCAAACACTTTTTTAACTTTCTTTTTACTTTTTCCTATAGGTGACGAACAAGCATTCATCCGATATAAGTTATATTACAAATATACCAGAATGCAATAATTCTGTATAGCAATGTATTATGTTAGTTACAGCAAAGGCAGGACCTCATAGGTCTCCATACACAGCAGGCCTGGGGGCCATTGATAGCCATGGAAACCCTTTGGCATTGAGGGGCTGGGGCCAATGGATTGGGAGAGTGACTCTCTCTCAGACCCCTTAGGCTGCTTTTACATCTGTGCTTTTACATTTCTGTTCTTCTGCTCTGTTATAGGAACAAAAGAACAAAAATATACAAAATTTGGCACTTGACTGAAGCGAACGTAGCCTACAGACCCCATTGACTATAATGGGATCCGTTAGGTTTCCATTCAGGAGAAGTTTTGTAGCTGACTTTTGTCTCCACTGCAAAAAACCTTCTCCTGAATGGGAATGTAACACCCCAGAGTTGTGTTACGACACGCTTCTACCCTGCTACTGTCTTCTAAGAGCCTTTACCTCGTCATCTGATATGATTTTGCTCATGTCTTCACAACTGTGCATTTAAAACTATGTTAAATGTAAATTTCCTTGTAATTTTCCATGTTCACCAGCAGGTGGTAGCAATGCGTTGGTAAGAAGCTAGTTACAGTTAAGTATATCTAGGCTGGAATGGTTCATTCCAGCTTAGCTCCCCCTCTGTGGAGGTGTGGACTATTCCCACATCTTGCACCTTGGGTGGAGAAGGAAGTTAGAGTCAGCCCCTGCTAGGGGTAGGGTGTGTGTGTGTGTAGGAGATCCCCTGCATAGGAAAGAAAGACAGGATCTTGTCTCGGCTGAGACATTGATCAACTCCCCAGACTGAGAACTGCAGCCTCAGCTGGATGAGAAGAAAGCAGACAATCTCCAGAATTCCAGGAAGAAAGCATTCCCTGAGAAATCATCTGAGAGAGTAAGTCCAGAGTCCTAGAAGAAGCCATATCCTCCTCAGCTAGTCTGTCTCCACAAAGCAGAAGTATAGAGAAGCGCAGAAGATACATTCCTGCCACAGTTTCAGAGCTACTAAGCAGACGTCTTATCCTGCAAGCTCCAGATTTATAGTGCAGAAGATTTATTCCTGACAACCATTGCCAAAACCTGCTGGGACCAAAGACCAAAGCTGTATTCTGTTTGGATTCAAGTTATCTTCAGTAAAGAAAAGTTTGAACTTCATCTAAAGGTCTGGACATCATTTCTGCTGCAAAATTCCTCTATTACTCCTACTATCACTACACTCAATTTATTGCAAGTGAGCCAGGAGTCCAGCCGTACCAGGTAGGAGACACCGTAGACACCATTATCATCACCATACAGAGACATTATAGGACATTACACCACTCTGGCATTTCTAACCTGGGACGTGCGTTATAAGACCTTGGGATGCCCTGTGATAGTACCCTGCACACACTGCAATTGGCGTCACGAACAAACTATAGACTGTCATCTACACCTGACCCAGTCATTGCATAATTTGGCATCAGCGTATACCCGTATCCTGCTCTATTGCAGAAACCTAACGGATCCTATTGTAGTCAATGGGGTCCGTAGGTTCCGTTCGCTTCAGCTCAGCCGAATCCAGAACTTTCGTTATTTTCGTTCTTCTGTTCCTGTAGCGGAGCAGAAGAATGGAAATGAAAAGTGCAGATGTGAAAGCGGCCTTAGATGAAATGGTCAACATTGATTGCAGCATCAATGTTACCCAAGGGGTTACCCAAATCCCAAAATGCGCCCTTCCCCAATGCCCGACCCCTCACACATGTACTTATTCCCTGGTACTCGCATTGCTTCTGATGCTCGCATGGCCTCCGCTGCAGGCCGCGATGGGGAAAGCTCGTCCGCATCGCAGCCTGCTATTGGCTGCCCCTTCCGTCGCTCAGATCAAAACATGCTGCGAGATGCAACGGCAGCCGTTTGGGCATCAGAAGCAATGAGGATGGGGGGGCGGGGAGCGAGGTAAGTACAATCTGTGTGAAGAGTCTGGGCATTGTGGGGGGGGGGGAATTTTTGTGGTTGGATAACCCCTTTAATGGATTGAGCTGCTGGGATCAGAGTTATTACTGTTCCCAGCAGTGAGAGAAGGGTGCCGGCTGTATAATACAGCTGGCACCTGCAAGTGATGGTGTGGGTACAGCTCCTGAGCCTGCACCATTGCTGGACCATAATACTATAATAATACAGAAGTTCTTGCTAACTAGCTGCTTGCTTCCACAGTACTGCACAGGTCGGGAAGGGGTTAAACTACCGTACTACACTGCCGGATATTGAGCCGCTAAATGACTAAACACAATGGATTTCAGAGACAGGGACACAGTAACAAGTGGACATTAAAGTTATTTTCAGGGATTTTCATATGGATGGTCTATCCTCAGGACAGGTCATCAGCATGAGATCGTTGGAGGTCTGACTTCCAGCACCCCCACTGATCCCCCGCTGTGTGCACTTATGCCGCTTCCTAGGCTAGTGACGTAACATTCATTGGTTACATGGCCTAGGCGCAGCTCAGAGTCAGTCCCATTCAAATGAATGGGACTGAGCGGAGAAACCAAGCACAGCCACTATCAAATGGGCAGCGCTGTGCTCGGTAAGCTGGTCCTCAAACAGCGGATCAGTGAGGGTGCCAGGAGTCGGATCCCTACCATCTCATATTGATAACCTATCCTGAGGATAGGCCATCAATATGTAAATAGCAGAGAATCCCTTTCAAGAAAGAGGATGGGGTGGGGGGGGGGGGGTGTAGTGAAGCTCCCCAGTCCAATTATTTCATGTTCTTATGGATAGCCGGAACATAAGTCTCAAACACCATAGCCGAGAAAACAGGATCCAACACTGATGTACCACAAACTGATGGTGCTCTTCCGGAATTTGCAACTTCTGGATCACTGTTTGATTGTTTGACCCCCATTAAAAGTAGTCGATCAGCCTTACTACTGTGGTTACTACCGTGGCGTTTATACGTACGATATGTGGTGTCATCGCTACAGGTGAAGACCATAGTCTAAGTTTCATCTTTCATCTCTGGAGACCTCAATACATGTTATACCTACTAATGTTATATATAGATACCTGTACATACAGATCCACCAGTTCGTTCTGGTCCAGAATATAATAAATCTTCCCAGCCATTAACCAAGCGCAGGCTTCTTTCTCTTTAGACTGAAGATCAATAAAAATGCCCAGACTTCTTTTCGTATATTCCAGTGCCGATCTACAGGCTCTAGACCAACGACAAAAGGCAGTGTTCAGATATGACAGAAAAATAAATTCTAGATTGCCAAAGATTGACTGAGGCCCGGTTCACATCACCATTTAGCTTTCCGTTACTTTTGATCTGTCAGAAGAACAAATTGTTTTTAGCAGAAACGGATCCTTTATTTTGAGCATAATCTGTTCTCAAGTAGCATCAGTTTACACTTAAAATAACTGACTTGGATTTTTTTGGACCATCAGTTTGTATCTGTTCTGTCAGAGATCAGTTATTTTTGATGGGAGAAAAAGTCCTTCATGCAGGGATCTTTGATGGAAGTGACACAAACTAATGCAAACTGTTCATAAGGGTACTTTCACACTAGCGTTTTTCTTTTCCGGTATTGAGTTCCCGTCACAGGGGCTCAATACTGGAAAAAAAAACTGATCAGTTTTATCCTAATGCACTCTGAATGGAGAACATTCCGTTCAGGATGCATCAGTTTTTTTTTTCTTGTTCTTCTGACGGATGTGAAGAACGGAAAGCTACCTGGTGATGTGAACTCAGCCTAAAATGTCACCACAATCCATGGACAGACAGTATGGCACCTTTTTGTTTTGTTTTGTTTTTTCCTCAGGATCAATATGGGGAAACAAATATCTAAAATCTTCCTGTCCCTTTTATTTTATCCATATCCTCACCACTGGTAGAACTTGATGGACAAATGTAACGTTAGGTCCAGAAATTTTTGAACCGTGACACAATCTTCATGATTTGGTCTCTACATGCTACCACATTGGATTTGAAATGAAACAATTGAGATGCAATTAAAGTATACAGTAGATTTCCAGGTTTTATTCAAGGGGTTGAACATAAATATCCTGTTAAACGTTTAGGAATTGCAGCGATTTTTCTACAAAGCCTCCTCATTTCAGGGCTCAAAAGTAATAGGACAAATTAACATTACCATAAATAAAATGTTTACTTTTAATACTTTGTAGAGAATCCTTTGCAGTCAATGACTGCCTGAAGTCTGAAATCCATGGATAACACCAAACATTGGGTTTCCTCCTTTATGATGCTCTGCCAGGCCTTTACTACAGCTGTCTTCAGTTGTTGCTTGCTTGTGGGTCTTTGTGACATAAGTTTTGTCATAAGCGAGTAAAATTAATGCATGTCTTCAATCACATAATCTATAAACACTAGTGACCCAGTGCCACTGGAAGCCATGCATGCCTATGCCATCACATTGCCTCCACCATGTTTTATAGAGGATGTGGTGTGCTTTGGCTCATGAGCCGCTCCAAGCCATTCCATACTTTCTTCTTCCCATCATTCTGGTAGTTTAATCTGTCCAAAGAATGCTATCCAGAACTGGGCTGGCTTCTTTTGATGTTTTTTGGCAAAGATTAATCTGGCCTTTCTATTTTTGAAGCTGTGGTGAACCCTCAGTATTTGATCTCATGAAGTCTTCTCTTTATGGTAGACTTAGATACCGATACACCTACTTGCTGAAGAGTGTTCTTCAGTTGGGTGGATGTTTTGAAGGGGTTTTTCTTCATAATGGAAATTATTCTGCGATCATCCACCACTGCTGTCTTCCATGGACATCCAAGCCTTTTTGAGTTTCCAAGCACGCCAGTGTGCTCTTTTTTACCAGAATGTACCAAACTATTGATTTGGCCATCTCTCTGATGAATTTCTCATTTTTTCAGCCAAATAATGGTCTGTTTCACTTCCATTGTCCACCCTCCAACTCCTTTGACCACATGTTGAGGATTCACATTAGCAGCTTTCAAAAGCAAATGCCACACCAGGAATCAACTCCAGACCTTTTACCTGCTTAATTGATGATGGATTAATAGGGGGAATAGCTATACAATCCCTTAAATAGCTTTAGAGATAATTGTCCAATTACCTTTGATGTCTTGAAAAAGAGGCAGCTACATAGTAAAGAGCTGTAATTCCTAAACCCTTCCTCCAATTAGGATCTGAATACCCTCAAATTAAAGCTGAGAGTCTGCATTTATTTTGGTAAACAGCTAAAATGCCAAAACTTGTGTCACTGTTCAAATATTTCTGGAACTAACTGTAAGTGAGAAGTGCATACTTTTTAACCCGCAAATGACTACGGTACTTCTCGTGTTAACAGTCAAACATGTCATATTGAGCTCATTATTCCTACACATCTAATATACATTGGGTCCTAACTGGTGTGTTTTTTGGTGTGTATTGTAAGTTTTGGTGCAATTGCACATACGGTACTGTAAGTAAATAGCTCTAGTCCTTTGTTTATTGGAGGATATTATATCCTTTTACAGTATTGACTGGAGCATGGGTTTCATAGCTGACAGATTATTGTGGAGATCCAACTATTAGGAAGGCAATGCTCCATAGGAAACTATGTCTCTAGTGTCACCTATAGATACTCTATACATCAATGTGCCAACTTTTTAAAGGGTTTGTCTGGTTTACAAAACCCATTTAATATCCTATTATTGAATTCTGAGTTAATAGAGCATAGGGGGTTCTCAGGATCCTCAGTGTCTTGGTCAGAGTGGAAAACAGCTACAAAGAACATCTCTCAATCTGGAGGACCTCTCTTATCCTGTCCTGAATTTCATAGACAGCTCTGTGGTATGCAGTGGATATAAAAAGTCTACACACCCCTGTTAAAATGTCAGGCTTCTGTGATGTAAAAAAAATTAGACATCAGCATGGCACATTTTGACTTGGCAAGATTTGCTCACTCTTTGCAAAAACACTCCAAATCTGTCAGATTGTGAGGGCATCTCCTGTGCACAGCCTTCTTCAGATCACCCCACAGATTTTTAATCGGATTCAGGTCTGGGCTCTGGCGCGGCCATTCCAAAACTTGAATCTTCTTCTGGTGAAGCCATTCCTTTGTTGATTTGGATGTATGCTTTGGGTCGTTGTCATGCTGAAAGATGAAGTTCCTCTTCATGTTCAGCTTTCTAGCAGAAGCCTGAAGGTTTTGTGCCAATATTGACTGGTATTTGGAACTGTTCATAATTCCCTCTAGCTTAACTAAGGCCCCAGTTCCAGCTCAAGAAAAACAGCTCCAAAGCATGATGCTGCCACCACCATGCTTCACTGTGGGTATGGTGTTCTTTTGGTGATGTGCAGTGTTGTTTTTGCGGCAAACATATCTTTTGGAATTATGGCCAAAAAGTTCAACCTTGGTTTCATCAGACCATAACACCTTTTCCCACATGCTTTCATGCTTTTGAGAGACAAAATGTAGCCTGGCTTGGATGTTTTTCTTCGTCAGAAAAGGCTTTCATCTTGCCACTCTACCCCATAGCCCAGACATATGAAGAATACGGAAGATTGTTGTCACACGTACCACACAGCCGGTACTTGCCAGATATTCCTGCAGCTCCAGATCCTAATGTTGCTGTAGGCCTCTTGGTAGCCTCCCAGACCAGTTTTCTTCTCGTATTTTCCATCAATTTTGGAGGGTCGTCCAGTTCTTGGTAATGTCACTGTTGTGCCATATTTTCTCCACTTGATGATGACTGTCTTCACTGTGTTCCATGGTATATCTAATGCCTTGGAAATTATTTTTTAACCTTCTTCTGACTGATACATTTCAACAATGAGATCCCTCTGATGCTTTGGAAGCTCTCTGTGGACCATGGCTTCTGCTGTGGGATGCGACTAAGAAAATTTCAGGAAAGACCAACTAGAGCAGCTGAACTTTATTTGGGGTTAATAGCGGCACTTTACATGATGGCAGGTGTATGCCTATTTAACATGATTTTAAATGTGATTGCTTAATTCTGAACACAGCTACATCCCCAGTTATAAGAGGGTGTGCACACTTATGCAACCACATTATTTTAGGTTTTTTTTTTCTCTTCCCTCCACTTAAAAGATTTCAGTTTTATTTTTTTTCAATTGAGTTGTACAGTTTATAGGTCACATTAAAGGTGGAAAAAGTTCTTTTTTTTACATCAGAGAAACCTGACATTTTAACAGGGGTGTGTAGACTTTTCATATCCACTGTAAATGGATGCGCAACGCTTTGTGACCTGTGGTGGCACTGTGGGAAAATTAAACACTTACAGTACCGTCACGTTTGCTAACAGATTGCAGCTGATCACTGGGGATTCCAGCAAGGCGATGCTTTGTGATCGGCTTATTGTCAATGAAACTCTTCCATTAAGTAGGAAATGTCTAAAACGGAGAAACCATTTAAAGGGTCTTGAAACACGGAATCCTTCCTATTTCCAACAGAACTCCCATGGAACCCAAGTCTCAAGATTGGAAGTCTGAGATCAGAGATTTTTGACCAAACATTTCTCACCAAACAGATTTACAACGGCATCCCCACTATTGATCATCACAATCACATAGATAATAAATTACACCGAAATACTGTATTTATTTTTACCCTTACTGCCCCACTTACCTTTCAGTACCTAAAGATAGATACAGCTGGCTAATTGTTTCAAGCACTTGACCCTCCAACACTTTGTCAGACATTTTCTTGGCTAAGGACAGCTGGTATTCATTATAAATGATGCACTGAGCCTCATTAACTACAAGTGTGTTGTAAAAATGACACAGGAGCTGGACGGCACGAAGCTGACCTGTCAGAAGACATAAGAAGACATATACATCAGTAAAAGCCTGAACAAACATATTAAGTGTAGCCACAGAAGCCAGCCACCTTGAGGATACAGCTACACAGGGATTTTGATGATTCCATTATGTATGTCCTCAAAGGGAATGTTGTGAATGCCTAACTAGGACCAACTGAACAGAATTTAAAGGGGTACTCCCATATTAATAATTTCTCCTGCTCTCTAGATAGTTAAAGATCCCAGTGGTAGGATCCACAACTATCAGTCATTAAACCTGTGGATTTGCTATAAAGTTGCAATCACACATGTACATTTTGTGGCAGTTTTTAATTCAGCTTATAGAATCAACCATACGAATGGATTAGTGATGAGCGAATTGACTCGTTAGAATAAAAATTCAACCCAATTTTTTTTTTATTCTCATTTGGTAGAATCAGAAATTCTTCAGATTCGTTTGGATAGATTTTTATTTTTTTTAAAGAGAGTGAGAGAGAAAGAAAAAGAGAGAGAGAAAGGTATGCAAATTAGCTTTCCTTCCCTAATAAAGCTAATTTGCATATCCTTTTTTCCAGTAATCCAGAGGAGCGTTGCCTGGTCTGTAAGACTCCTCACGCCTACTAGGCACTCTTCATAAGGAGAAATAGAACCCCCCGAATCCTGACCAAGGCCTTTCTTCTAGCTAAGCCGTATCTCTCTGCTCTGCACTGATGAGGGGCAATCACCCTGAAACAGCTGTCTGCAGATGATATCATTATTATGCGTCAAGATCTGTTTGAGCATTGACTTTTGCTTTTTAAAGGAAATCTAATTTGCATATCTTTTTCCTACAAACCCAGAGGAGCATCACCTGGACTATAGGACTCCTCACGCCTACTAGGCACTACTTATAAGGAATAGGCTGTTCCGGCAGAGAATGCTGGGAATCGGCCAGACAAAAAGCACTGCATACAGTGGTTTTTGGCCTGCCAAATCCCAGCATATTTGCCGTGGAGCTGCCGGAATTCCTCTGGATCCCAATGAAGTCAATGGGGTCAGGTTCACTATCTGGCTGGCTGTTCTCTACCGGAACAGCCTGCCGGAGAGCTGTGCCACAGATGGGAAACCAGCCTTAGGGTGCCCTCACATTTGGCAAAAAATTCTGCCAGAAAATCCTGAAATTGATCAATCACTGCTCTGTGTTCCACTGCGGAACTAACATTCTCTCTCACTCTCTTACTTCTTTGCCAAATTGGATGAATTGAAAAGAATTCTAAGAAATTATTCTTAGCATGGATACAAACAAGATGAGAATTGTCGGTCTATTTTTTGTATTTTTTGGATCCACATCTGACTTTAGCTCCAAAAACTGCATGTGTGATTCTAGTCTAAATCAAAAAAATGTCAGGTTCTATTGCATATTTTGCCCTAAAACTATAAAACAATCAATCTGGTCACCTTTTCTTGCTCCAGAATATACTGCCCACATATACAGCAAATTGTACACGTAGATTGGTCAAGTGTTATTAATAAGTGTGAAATTTCTGCATTGAGGACTGCTAGGCTACTAACGTAGATAAGAAATTGCAACATCTCAATCTTTACTTAGCTGTCATCTCATGAAAAACGGTGGCATTGTTCCAAATGGGGTTGGCCAAAGACAGAAAAGGTTCTTGAATGTTTCTAAATGTAAAATATTGAAACTTACTTATATATAGTGTTGATCACGAATATTCGAATTTAGAATTTTTATCGCGAATATAGGTACTTCGAAAATTAGTGAATATTTCGAATATAGTGATATATATTCGTAATTTCGAATATTCGATTTTTTTTTTAATCAATACACATGATCCCTCAACTGCTTCTAGCTTGTGGGCCAATTAGAAGGCTGCAGTATATTTGGAGTAGTGTTGTTTGCGAACTTTTCGTAATGCAAACTTTTCTTGCGAATTTTTCAACTTACAACTATTAGACAAAGAAGATTATAGCACTATATTAGCTAAATTGCTCTATATTCGTTTTTTTTTTCAAATATTGCTATAACTTAGTTTTTTCGAATATTCGTAATATTCTAAAACAAGAATATATAGCAATATAGCGAATATTCGAAAAAATAAACGAATATAGAGCAATTTAGCTAATATAGTGCTATAATCTTCTTTGTCTAATAGTTGTAATTTTTTTCTCATCTGAAGTTCAGATAAGGAAAAAAATTACAACTATAAAAAAACAAGATTATAACACTATATTAGCTAAATTGCTCTATATTCGTTTTTTTCAAATATTCGCTATATTGCTATATATTCTTGTTTTAGAATATTACGAATATTCGAAAAAACGAAGTTATAGCAATATAGCGAATATTCTAAAAAAAACTAATATAGAGCAATTTAGCCAATATAGTGCTATAATCTTTTTTTTTTATAGTTGTAATTTTTTTCCTTATCTGAACTTCAGATGAGAAAAAAATTACAACTATTAGACAAAGAAAATTATAGCACTATATTAGCTAAATTGCTCTATATTAGTTTTTTTCGAATATTCGCTATATTGGTATATATTCTTGTTTTAGAATATTACGAATATTCGGAAAAACAAAGTTATAGCAATATCGCGAATATTCGAAAAAAAAAAAAAAAGTTAGCTAATATAGTGCTATAATCTTCTTTGTCTAATAGTTGTAAGTTGAAAAATTTGCAATAAAAATTCGCATTACGAAAATTCGCATATTACACGATCATTACCTTGCCGATTTTTCGAGTAAAAAAATCGTGGAATATAACAAATATTCGACTTTGTGAATATTCTAACGAATATTCTACAAAATATTCGCGAAATTGAATATGACCCCTGCCGCTCATCACTACTTATATACTTATATTCTTTATGAGACACGTTATCTAAACTAAATGCAATTGCTTTTCAATGGCTTTTGTTTCAAGATAACGCGATGACTTAAGAAATTTAAGTTAAGAGTATGTGCGTTACCCCTGCTACATCTGTACTTTAATTTCTAATTAAACTAAGTACGTTTAATTATATTTGAAAACCACTCAAGAAATCTGTGTGTCATTGGACAATCCCTTTAATCTATTCAGTTATTCTTGATGTCATTGTTAAAAGTACATTTATTATAGCTCACCTTCCAAATGGTTTGTTTCCATTGCAACAAGGAGTGCCCATTCATAATATGATCTTCCCTTTTCCTTATGGTCTCCTGTGATGTAGTGGCTTCCAAGCATTAATAAAACATATATAAAATTGGCCCCATTTTCCATAATTGGAAGTCCAGAATAAAGGATGACTGATTTAACCAAGAATACTTCTGCCAGAATCCGAGCATTCATGTGCAAGAATAACATGCCAAAGTTAGCCAGCACAGCTGCCTGGTTCTGCAGATTTACCACCTCTCGTGAGATCTGCAAAGCTATACAGTAGTGTCTAGCCGCATCTTCAATTTTTCCTCCTCGTCTTAGAGCAATACCAACAAGGTTGTGGGCAATTCCAAGCTGGTGTTGTGTACAGTCAGGAAATGACACCATTCTGTTCAATATATCAAGAGAAACACTGCTCTCTCCTTCAAGCATGTAGAGCCATGCAAGTGATACAAAAATGTCCACCCTGTACTTTATATCCATGGGAAAAGTGTCCATAGCCTTCATGATATATGTTCTAGCTTCTCTGTACAGCCTGTGACTTGAGCATATGTCCGATAAGCTCAGATATATGAAGCAACATAGTTCCTGGTCTTGACTGGTGACCACTGATTTAAGGGCATGTCGTAGATGATATGCAATTTGAGATGGAAATATCGTCCTTGGTCTTTTGAGTCTCTTAGAAGTGTTTTCTGTGATTAAACTAATCCTTCTTAAAGTGTCCATGATGCTACAAGAAACCTTAGAAGCTACTTTAACGCAGCTCAAGGTCAAGTGTGGTAAACACTTCTTAGTATAAATATCAGCCAACTGGAAGTAGTACCCTGATGAAAAAATCTTACTGCAGTCCATTGAGTTGTTCAAGGCTTGGAGCCTCTCGATATATGGCAAAGCTTCATTGTGTTGTCTCAAGTCGATGAAAGTCTTGACTAGAAGCTGACAAACCTTTATCTCACTCTTCTGGTCTTGACTCAGTATCACCTTTTTCAAGGCATATTTCAGAATTGTGGGCTCCATATCGGTGCTGCTTATATAGTTTTGCAGTCCAAGGAATAATGAAGAAGACTTGTCAATCATTAGCCAGCTTTTGTCCTTTGATTTTTGTTTTAAGTAGATAGCATTCAGGTTCATGTGGACAGCGGCAAATAGAAAAATATCAGAGAAGTCCCCATTAATGACTCCCATGGCTTCTTCAAAGTAAACACGAGCTTGGGAGAACTTGTTTCTCTTAGTACAAAGCCTGCCCAGAAGAAAGCAAATTCTTGCCTGAGCCCATTTCAAACAGGACTTCTTAGCTTCTCCTCGGACCATACTAAGGTACCGAACCAACTCTTCTTCTTCATCATATCCATGAAATAAGGTTTGTAAGAAGGTATATGAGACATCATAAAGCTTTTTGAAGCTTGGTTGATACTTTTCACTGTTTAGAAATGAGAGTAAAGGTTCATGAGTCTCCTCTTTTACACAGATACAGAAGATGGGGTCCTCATATTCATTGAGAGCAGTCTGGATTTGGGAAGGAACAGAGTTTGTATCTTGTAAGTCACTGGAGGTGTCCTTGCATGGTAGACAAGAGGCAGAGGCAGTCCGACTCAGAAATGTCTCCAACTTTTCTTTTAAGTTGCTGCTATCGATACTTGTTGATACATGCAAATTCTCTAAAATTTAAGCAACATGTTCTAAATTAGTATAAACTGTGTCTCATATATTTACTCCTTCCCTCTAAAAGATTTTTTACTTAAAATAGGTAGAATATGGGTTAGTCATCAAAAAATCTAAAATTTGTAATTTTTATGTCTAAAATGCTGCACTAATTTATTTCTTATCATATAGGAGGATAGGTCATCAGTTAAGGAGTCCAGACAACCCCTTGTTTGGGCATTTAATAAGTCCTCTTATTATCCGCTGCCAGGGGCATAGCTAAATGCTCATGTGCCCTGGTGCAAGAGTTCAGCTTGGACCCCCCCCTTCCCTCAGTGGTTTGTGGCCAGAGGCAGGGACGCACATAGCCTTCATGCTGCCTAAAGCAAAAATTGAATCAAATTCTTGACCTAACCCCTTCCCTCCAGACAGAGGTGTAACTTGACCAGCATCATGCACTTTCTCTAATACTGGTCTCTTCTTATGCAGCACAAGAATCTTTGGGCCCCCTCAAGCTCCTGGGCCCGGTAGCGACTGCTACCTCTGCACCCCCTATAGCTATGCCCCTGCCCGCTGCTCAGGTTGCACTGCTTCACAGTCCTCCGCCAGTCTCTACTTCCTGGCCCCTCAGCCACTCATTAGCCGAGCAGTTATTTCCTACATGTCAAGAGCGACCAGGAATTAGAGATCAGAGAGGAATGGGAACGGGAGTGGCGGGGGATTGATATGTCCAGTTTGACTTGCATTATTATTTTACAGGTGCGATATGCACATATTTATTTTAACCTTACCTTTTTTTTGACAAATTTCTGTTTCCTCAAATTGATCTGTTATAAAACATAATTACAAGAGAAGACAGGATGAAGTTATATCATCATATATTGTCCACAGCTTCCTATACAATTCTACTCTTTTTTTTTTATATTTCTTGTTCAGCACCACCATTGTAGTTTATGGGAGTTGTGATATTCTCAAGTGCTTCCATAACACCCATGCACAACAATGGCGAGAACTGCACATGTCATGGTCTCCTCCCTCCTGCCTGGACTGTCAAATGGGGGAGAAGAAACCTCATTGTTCTCATAAATTGGAGCCCCAAACGTGGAACCCAACCTGTCAGACATTTCTGACTAAATATGCCATCCATGTCTCAGATGGAAATACCCCAGCAATGCACCATTTTACGGTGCAGCCCTTTCATGTTGTGCACTCTGACACTTGGCCCTCAGACCTGAAAGGTTTCACACTTCTGTTGTAGACTGTAACCAGGGATAGGAAAAAACATACAGATATTTACGGAGGTGCGCACATGGAAGAGAATAATGGATGACTGCATTATGACACTACGCACAGGGTTTGTTTCTAGTCTGGAACCATGATGACATATAGGTCTTTATAGGCTGTAGATACAAAACTGTTGGAGATTTTTTATAAAGTTTTTTTTTTGCAAAGGGTTTGCAAAATGTCTGAATTAGTATCCTTCTCCCATTCCCCCATGGATGCATTAAATGAGTGGTATATGGACCCAAGATGATCACAGTTGCTGAGGAGAATTATAACATCTTTCCCAAGGTGACAACCAATTTTCACCAATAAGGTAGAAGATGGAGGTTTATGGACATGATATGCATTACTGGGCCCCTGGCAATTTATCCATGTGGGTTCATATATCATGGTAGCCCTGTCTCTAGAAACCAGACCTTGCTTTTTCCTTTTTTTCAAAGTGCCAAAGTGCCATACTGTTTTCTCTCCAGTATGGGAACACAACCAAACGGAACGGAATGCATTTTGGAGCCTTCCGTTCTGCCCTGTTACGTTTTGTCCCCATTGACAATGAATGGGGAAAAAACAGAAGTGTTTTTTTTTTTTTCCGGTATTCAGACCCTATGACGGATCTCAATACTGGAAAATAGAAACGCCAGTGTGAAAGAAACCTAAGAAAACGGATCTCAGATGGAAATGGCTCAAATGGATGACAACTGATGCAACAGGATAATTTTTTTTCAGGATCCTGTTTTTTTTTCTCTCTTTCATCTTCTGATGGATCAGAAGAATGGAAAGCTAAATGGTGATGTGAATGCACCCTAATAGGTACAGGCCATGTGACAACTACAGAGGGACATTGCGGCAGGGGACTCTGGCAGGCTGTTCCGGCGGTTAAACAGCCTGTCGGATCCGTCTTGCCGCTAGTTCACGTGTGCACCCCGGACTGCCGCTCCGTCCCTGATGACTATAATATATGCATGCAGTACTTTTAGTCCGGCTGCCTCTCGCCGTGCGCTGCCATGCCGCCCCCACCCCATTATAATTTATAGTCAATGGGAACGGAGCGGCAGTCCGGGGGCACACGTGAACTAGCGGTAGAACGGATCCGACAGGCTGTTCACCTGCCGGAGTCCCCTGCCGCTAATGTGAAAGTACCCTAAGGTTCCTACAGCACCGTATCATACTTGTATCATTTATAAGCAGTGCAGTTGGATTGACTGACCCTCTCTTCGGGGATTACCAAGGCTTACCGAGCTTGTACAAGTGGCAGACGTCAGATTGTGATATCTTTTGCAGTAAAGCCTTTGCTGCCTCAAAATCGAAGTCTTCTTCTGAGCTTTCTAGGCTCAGTTCAGTGTCATCTACGGGAAGGTGTGTGCTCTTCTGTCTGGATAATGGGACATGAGAAAATACTCATGAAAGTAATTTAGGAATAGATCCACCATACTTACACATGTATCTTTTGTATATGGTCCACTTATTCTTATACAATATGTGGACCTTATGATGTTTATAAAAAAAATGTGGAGGACACATTTGACAAAGTAAATTATTTTCACATATGCTAATGATTTCCTCATGTGAATATGCCCCTCCCAGTAATACATGCTAAACATGAGGACTGTGTATTGAAAATGCTGCTGCCTTGTATGGGCTTTCTTCCCTATCTATAGCCCGTGAGAGCTACTATCCAAAGATGCTTTCCCCCCTCACCACACTCTAATCTGCTATGCAGAATCTCCTCCTCTTCCCTGCTGATATCTCTAACAATGAGAGAAGGGAGGGAGAGAGCAGAAAGAGCCACTAGAAAAAGGAGCAGAGCGAAGATGGATTTATGTCAGATTTAACAGCATCAGTGGCTAGGTGAAGGACTTGCACACTGCAGAAGCAAAACGATAGGAAACTTTTAATAAAGCCTATTTATAATTGTATATTATTATATATTTATAATTATAATTTTGCATTTAGGAAGCAAATGAACATTACAAAGAAAGTCTTTCAAACTTTAAGAGAGCTATAAAGTAGAAGGCACCTATCCAAAATTTTGAGGAATTGGCACTTTGCAAAATTTTAGGACACATAAAATGTAAATACAATTCATGCATTTCATTTGCATTGTGCACGTAAAACATGTAGGAGATTGTATTTTAATTTTGTTATCTGTGTCCTAAGATATAGTAATAAGATTGTAATTTTAGCCTGCAGTTTTAACACAAAATAACGTTCGTGGTATCGGGTGAGCTGATCGTTCTGCTTTTTGTATCTTGAAGGCACCTATAGAAAAACGAACAGTCTACCACCTCACCACCCAGTATGGGCCTGATGATTATTTCCTTCCAGCTATACCTCCAATACTATGTCCCTTGTCAGGCTGAATGGTTGCTGAATCAGGCTTGTGGTGGCAAATGCCAATTCTCTCAATGCACTTGTGCGTACTGGTGAAGCCCATAGTAGCTAACAGGTCACATATAAAATAATAAGCCTTTTCTGAAAGGTTACAATACGTTTTTACCAAGTATCTTACCCCTCTGACATATGAGGTTTCATATTGCATGTTTTGACAAATCCAGTGCTTCCAGTGGTTACATTTCTTCCCACAAACCAATCCATGCATTCAATATAGGTGGTGATTATCTCTATCATGTCTCCCCTCTCATAGCTGATCTCATCCGGGGCATCACTTTCATGATTTACTACGGCTTTCACCCAACCTGTAGGTACTAAGAGACATATACTTATAAAGATACTGTCAATTTGCTGAATAAAATGGCAAAATACACAGTTCATACTTCTCATCTAGGAAAGGTACAGAACATAGTTATAATTTGGGAAATACAATATCGCCTAATGTAGAGCACTTTTAATGGTGTGAGGAGTCTTAAAGGCCAGGCAACACTCCTCTGTCATGTTTCAAAGCCTTTTGAAAGGTCGACCATTGACTTATTGGATAGATTGTAGTTACCTTCCATCCGGTAGCAATAGAGGCAAAGCTTGTTAAGAGCTAATTGGCATAACGTCTTCCTAGAACATATTCCTATAAACTGATTTATGGAGAAATTATAATTAGCTACGTCTAAGTCCTATGCCCTAGGCTTGTACCCTTGAGAAGTTGCATTCTGGTCATTGAGTTGTTTGTAAGAAAATGACTGCCCAGTAACACCAGTTGATCAGACCCGGTCTTCCAACTATATACACTGACGAGCAAAAGAGTAACAATGTTTTGAACTTTTGACTTTCAGGCTCTATATCTCACCATCCACCACAGCTCCGAACGTGAGACTACCATCATTTCATAGACAATAATCTTGCCTATCTCATACATAAATTGGACTTGACACTATTTAGCATATGATTAGTTTGGCAGATTCTTGTGATTTATCTGCATTGTTACTGTGTTGCTCCTAAAATTCTAAATTTTTATTATTTTGTTAGTATTTTGTAAATCCACCTTTGGCTTTCAACACTGCCTGAATCCTTTTGGGCATGCTCTCAAACAGATTCAAGCTTGTCTCAACCAAAATCTGTTCCCAGGTCTCTTCTAAATACTTACTTGGTCACTGAGACAAAAAAAAATCCCTTTAGGGGTCCCTATTAACAGTTAAAATATAACTTTTATTATCAATGGTAAGGACTCACAACATAAATTGAAAAAGAACAAGGAAATTTAAAACTCTCAGTTGTAAAGAGGTATGAGGTACAATTAGATAGACCAGGTTGCCTAATTTTTGCAACCTTTTATAACTATGTCTGTATTATGTAGCTAGATAGAATGATGTCTATTTAATCATAGCGTAGAGGCTGTTTGTGTGCAGCAAACAAACCTTGAGATGCACTTGGAATTTATTTTATCACTTGTGCAGTGGGCTTGATTTTATTTTTTAATTATTTATTTATTATTCGGGTGCCCTGCAGAGAGCCTTTATTTCAGGCCTCCCTGACACAATTGTTGTTGAACTGTAAATGTTCCAGTGTATCCCCTGTTTGCCTAGTTGGTAACAATGCTTCTACTGAACGGATAAGCTACAATGTTGCCCCTATTTCTGTCATAAGGGTCAATGTAGCCGTATTCCTGCATTCATTCAGTTCTTTGGCGTTCCTCTCCCTGCTATGCAGGATGTCTGCCACTAGAGGTTGCTTATCACACGTGTCACTACCTCACTAGACCTCGCTATGTTTCCCTAACATCTCGGTATCTCTACACTAAATGTCCTCTCAATACAAACTGCCTAAAAACAGGATCGCATTCTCTACACCCCTCCCGACATGTTTCGCCGCTGTTGCGGCTTCGTCAGGGGATGCGGGGTATATGTACGCGCGCGCTCATTATGACCTCCCTTTATACACTCCATAGACCCGCCCCTCTAGGTAAATCAGCCAATGGAATTCATGCACGTGACTTCTGGCCCGATGTCAGTTTAGTGACGTCTATTCCCAGCGCTTGTCCTTCACAGTCTCATGTTAATGACGTCTATTGCAAACGCTTGTCCTTCACAGTCTCATGTTAATGACGTCCGGTCTCGCCTCACTGACGTCAGGCAATGTTTACATGGTTCAGCTAGCATAGCATGAATGAGGATTTAGCAATTACCTCACTCAGCTATAACGATGGTAGGCTTCTTCTATGCAAACAAGATCTATAATTTCCACTGTATATACTAGTGAAGGTACAGACGTTAGTTGATTGTTCTAGTTAGTGATTCCAAATCAAATGATTCTAACCCACATGATCTATCTGATTATTTTGAGGTGACACAAAATACCATTAACCATCTTTTGTTTATTATTTCACTATATTCGGTCTATCTTTTATGGGTATAATGTCATTCCCTCTTATACTAATTTCATTAGTTTTGTTTATTTTTTGAATTATTATTGGTATTAATTATTTGTTTACACTTATATAGGTGGGTTAGGTAGATATATCATTCGAGCAATAATAAGAAATAAAATTAAATGGGCCATAAGATCCATTGGTGGCTACTGGGGGTGGGTTCATATTCTGGAACTCTCAGGGGGGGGGGGTCATTATTCTTTGTTTCTTCTTCTATTTAGTTATTATTTTTTGTTTAATAGATATTATTTTTATTATTTCATGTGCTAGTCGCATCAGATGAAGGCTGTATATGAAAAGCCTTCATTCAGGCCTCCTGGGCTCAGGGTCTGTAATCTTTGAATCCACCTGGCTTCTTCTTGTAGAAGTTTAATATCCAGGTTTCCGCTCCTAGGTCCCAGGGTCTTTTTTGTCAGTCCCCAAAATTTGAGCACTTCAGTGTTTCCCCCATGGGCGTATGTAATATGCCTATATAGGGACGTATCCTTTCCTGTATTTATTGCACTAATGTGTCCAGATATTCTTCGCCTTAATTCCTGTGTGGTTTTACCAATATACAGTTTAGGGCAATTACACGATGCAATATAGATGATTCCACTACTACGGCAATTAAAATGTTCTCTAATTGTATATTCACGTCCATCTGAGGGGTTTCTGAATTTTTTTACTTCTACACATTCCCAATATTGGTGCCGATCGACTCTCTTCGGTACGAATACAGTTTTTTCTTCAACTCTACCCACAAGTGTTTGATAGGGTCAAGATCTGGGGACTGTTGGGGCCAATCCGGCACCTCTACTTCATTGTCATTGAACCATTTTTTCACCAATCTCAACGTATGCTTCGAGTCGTTGTACTGCTGGAACAGTATGTCGTCCTTTTCATACCCATAGTACTCAAGTGTACAAAGTAACTAATCTTGTATGATACTCAAATATAGCTCAGCATTGAGACCACCATCGATCCTGGTCAAGTATCCAACGCGTTTGTCTGTGAAACAACCCCATATCATCAGGCTTCTTCCACCAAACTTGACAGTTCCTTCATTTTCCTGATCCGTTAGCCCCTTTTTCCCTTGTTTCTTCCAGACCCATTTGCACCCATCAGAGCCCAGTCTATTGACTTTCGTCTCATTGCTCCAAATCAAACGTTTCCAATCTTCTACTGTCCACTTTTTTGCAAACTAGAGCCGACGCTTCTTATGACGATACTGAAGTCGAGGCTTCTTTACCTTTTTTCGGGCCACCATTACAGACTTGTGTAATGTGCATCGCACAGTGCTTGCATGGACGTCTCACTTTTATGAAGTGGACGTCTCACTTTTACGTAGCATACAAGCCACCTCCACTGCTGCGTTTGTTGCAGAACTGATAGACCTTGAGATGAGCCGACTTGTTGACTCTGATATTTTGGCTGGACATCCACCTCTTGGCTTTGGAATGGATGGACGGACTTTATTTTGTATTCGTCCAACTGTCATGGCACTCACACAATGCAGTTTGGCAATTTTCTTGGCCCAAGATACCCCTATCGATGAGCTGGATGGTGTTGTTTCTCTTTTCTTGGGAAATCTTATTCATGACTGCTCCTGGATTCAAGCCAGTGGCCTTTCGCTTGGAATGTGAGAACAGGTTGTAATTTGTAGTAGGGCCAAAACAATAACAAAGAAAGACAAGAATCTGTATAAATAATTATGCTGAATAGTTGCAAGTCCAATTCATGTATGAGATAGCCAAGATGATTGTCTGTAAAATTATGGTAGTCTCACGTTCAAAGCTGTAGTGGATGGTGAGATATGGAGCCTGAAAGTCAAAAGTTCAAAACATTGTTACCCTTTTGCTCGTCAGAGTATACCCTGCAAAGAATAGAATAGACTAAAGACCCAAGTACAATGGCCAATGAGTTTAGTCCAATGCCCCCATTATCTACTAGTGTTTTAGAAAACCTTAGACTTTATGCAGCCATATTTGCACCATATTAGCACAAATTAAGGTTTTCATAGATTTGGTAGACCTGGAAATAGAATCCACACCCCCTAAATAAGCCTCAAAACAAGGGGTTAGAACCTGATATGTTTTGATAGTATGCAATCATTATTGTGCACCTTGAGCCCACCGGAGGTAGTGATTCTGAGGCTTACATCCCATCTATTCAGAACATGTACACATCCACTTATTATACTGTAATCTTTGTGTTACCATTCTACACTCTAGACATATCAATAACATCCAATGGGTTACATAAGAATCATCATAGGCTTGAGTGTCAAGTGATTGCTCCAAAGACATCTCCAAATGGGGTTGTCTTCTGCTGGACCATTGGGACCCATGAATGTGTAGTGCTGAACCACAGAATAGTAGATAATTTTAATGAATATTTGCTTCATCTTTCATTTTAGATGCATTGGGATAATTCAATAAAAAATATCATACATAGTGTTTCCATGCATCACGATGAGGAGATTATAAGAAAAACTCACCAATCTGATTTCTCTGTCTAGAATCAGATATGTCCTTGATATCAGAACCTAAATTTGTTTTCAGGAACCACCTAAAAAAATTATCAAAAAAATAAAAACTGCATCATATAACATGCTAGACATAAAGACATTATGCAGAGTCATAGCTGCAGCACTAGATCTATATGTAAATGCCCTGACCAAGGAAAAACTTAGCCATTCCCCCCAGTAGAAAATAAACTTTCCTGCCCAGCTATGTTCCTGCGAAAGGTTCTGTATAGAAGTACAGCTACAGTGTAGATGCACTGACTTAAAAAGGAAATTAATGAATGAATAAAAAATCAGCTACCTACTGATGGAATGGACATAGTGGCTCAGTGATAGTCCTAGGGTTCTGTGCCTTGTAATCGCTTGTGGAAGAATCTGTCTCTGTCCATGCAGTACTTGGACTATCAGCAGCAGAGCTGGACTGAACTATCTGCACAGTACCGTCGACAACCACAGCCTGCTGTATAGAGTTGTCAGAGCACAGAACAAAGTACATCCCTACAGGGAAAAAAAAAAGCATAATATGCAATGTCAGATAAATTACTGTACACATGCAGGTTCCAATTCTTGCCTATAGGGGGCAGTTTTACAATATTTGGTGCTTGAGTGGTAATGCTACTCATTTTGCATACGCTTAAGACACAGGCTAGTTTCTACTTCCTTTACCTTCTTTTGGCAGCTTAAAAAAAGTGCATTACTCAGTAGGGGGCAACAGTGAGCACAAGAGAAAACTTGTATCAGGAGTAATCTAGCCTAGAAAACCAATTAAAAGACCACCTTGGTAAACAGGAACAGATGTTAATAGAGTTAATGCCTGTAAAAGGAGCGAAGAATCATGAATGCAATACTTTACATTGGTAATCTCTCCCATAGCAAGCCTTGGCAGCAGGAAAACAACTGAACTGCACAGCGCTGGGCAAGATACTTAAAATGGAAAAATACCTACTTCTGAGAATAGAGAATTAAAGGAGTTGCCAGAAGTACAGTATTCATGATTTATCCCCAGAGTAGATCATCAATATCCGATCAGTGGGGCACCCCTGCTGATAAGCAGTTTGAAGAGACCACCTTTTTCAAGGCCACTAAAATCATGTTTGTAGATCATATAGGTTGTGTGCAGCTCAGTCCTATTCAAGAGAATGGTCATGGGCTGCAATACCAAGCACAGCTACTATACAATGTACAGCACTGTGCTTGGTTGCCTATTAGGAGGTCGCAGTACTCACAAGGGCGCAGCAGCCTCTTCAAACAGCTTATTAGTGGCAATGCAGGGAGATGGACCCCACCGATCAGATATTGATGACCTATCCCGAGGACACATCATCAAAATTGTACTCCTGGAAAACCCCTTTAAATCTTCCCACTGAGATATCTCTTAGCTTATATGTCCAGGTTGGAGCAGACCATCACTTCATCCAGATCTCTACCTTTGGCTTAAAGCGGTTGGTTTCCCCTAAAAAAAGTTTTCAGAACATCGATGCATTCCAGTCCCTTTTGAGATGCTCTACATCCCACATGAAGGGGCAGTACATTACATTCTAGACTTCGTTACCGTAAGTGGTTTGACCTATTATAGTATCTCATGTTATGTTAGAGAAAGTCTTACCAACCTTCCTCCATTAAAAGACTCTTGTAAATGAGACTTAGTGAGCCTTCATTTAACAGGACTTGAATCCCAGCATCTTGTTCCTCTGGAGAAGTCAGCCAAAAAGTCTGGTCTAAAAATATGTCCTCCATGCAGTGATTCAGGAATCCTGTGTGTAAAGAACAAAAGAACAATGTGCAGCTTTTCTGTACTTGTAATACTACATAGTTAGAACTATTGCCCTGTAGCTCTGGAGACTGGGGGGGGGGGGGGGGGGGCATGGTTTGGGTAGGACCATCAGCCCCAGCACATTCGCTATCATGTATCACATTTTCCTGGGGTGGTAACTGATGATTGAAATCTACTCCAGCTAGGTATATGGACTGGAGCAGGATGTGTAGGCCTCGTCATATATTAAGCACATCCTTCGGCGTCACAGGGGATATCAAAGACCTGCATAAAACACAGATCTTTGTTAAATGGTCTTACAATGAAGGTCATTTATTAGGACCCACTAGGCCAGTTCTGGTGTAAAAAAGAGCCGCACGACACAGTTTTGCGACTTTTTAAACGTTGTGTGCCTAAATTTAGGTGCATGCTGTGTTTTTACTCCATCATCACCCCTGGGGAATAGCAGTGTTGGGGTAGGGATGTTGCAAAAGTTGATCCATCTGCCCCATCCTCACCATGGATGAGTGAGAGGGGCGGGTAAGGGGGTGGCAGAGGCAGGGCCATCTGCCCCGGAAAATTCACAAACATTTACACCAGTTTCCTGGTGTAAATGATGATCGAAATGTACTCCACCTGGAGTAAATTTCAATTCAGTTGCATGGGCTGCCACAGGATGTGCCTAATTTATGACAAGTCCTGCAACTCCTTAAAAATTAAGAGCATCCAGGTGATATCAAAGACTGGCACAAAACACCAGTTTTTGATAGATGATCCCTAATTTGTATGGTTTCTATGGCATTGGAGTCTATCATAATAGAGGAAAAGTTCTGTATGGCCTCATAGACTTAACCTAAATAGTAAAAATACAATACAATTATGAGATCATATATAATAAAAAAAAATCCTAAAATTGTTCACTTACCAAGAGAATAGTAAGTAGAAAATTTCCATATCTCTTCAAGCGTTCTGAATGTCACAGTTATTAAATCCTTATCACTCTCAATAGACAGCAGCCGAGCTGACAGCTCCTACACAAATAGCCAAAGTCAATATTATGGACTAAAAAAAAACTGTGTGAGATATTTATAAACAAACGATTTATTAAGGGTATTTTACAAACTTAGAAAAATGTAGAATAGTGGCAAAATGTGTCTGAAAACTGATCCAATTAAGTCATAATAACTCAGAAGTAGGTAATTTCCAGTATCTTGTCCAGCTCTGCACAGTACAGTTGTTTTCATGCTGCCAAGGCTTTCTATGGGTGAGGTTACCAATGTTCAGCACTGCGCTTTTAACAGACATTAATTCTATTAACAGTGTCCCCTGCTTTACAAGGTGGACTTTTAAATGGTCTTCAAAGCTAGATTACTTATTTGAGAATGTGAAAATAAACACTGTAATTACACAACATGGGGTGCTTCATACTGCCCAAAGAATCTTTAATATGCACACCGTTTGCTAAGCATTGCCCAAATAAATTCATAAGCACCTAATATAGGATGGTGACTTTGTTAAAGGGAGAGAGAGCTATGACAAAAAAAGACATCTCCCCCCAGAGATGTGATAGGAAGGGAGCTGCAGCAGAAGTGATACACCCCCCTGGGCTGATAGAGGGAGCAGAAAGGACACACCACATGGCATGTAAAAGGGAGAGAAAGCTACAACAAAAAAGGCAACCCCCAGAGCTGTGATAGGAAGAGAGCTGCAGCAGAAAGAACACAGATCCTGAGCTGGGATAGGGAAAGAGCTGTAGCAGAAAGTACATGTTCCCTTAGCTGTGAATGAGTAAGAGCTGCAGCAGAAAGGACACATCCCATGAGAAAGGATACCGCTCCCCTGAGCTGCAGCAGAAAGAACCTGCCCCCTGAGCTACCAGCCTGAAGACAATCTAGTAGAACAATTGGCGCAATGAATGTGGAGATCTCTGGATCCATGTGAGGTACAGGGCTGGTTCTAGCTTTGTTAGAAAGAGATTGTCATGTACTACTGTATGATGTGTGATTTTCATTTTTTACATTAACAATGAGATAACCCCTGTAAGTCAGAGGATAAGAGAAGCTCTGTCCGAGATATATCATAACTCACACAGAAGACTGCAGCCACGTCCTTGTTGTCATTCTCCAGTAGACGGAGTCTATTCCTGAGTTCTGCTTGGAGTTGGGGATCAGGGACGCCTCCTCGGACCATAACAAGATGGATGTTGAGATCTGTGGGACAAGAGCATTGACTGGGGCCATTTTTCAAACAATTTGATAAATAACATAGGTTAATATAGAGAATGGGACGCCCCTCTCCCTGCACTATTTATATTGTTACATTTATCTGTTTGTCTTTTTATGTGTTTTTTTTTTTTGTTCAATATGTTTTTTGGCGCGCTATTTATTCGCTTACAGATGTCACAACTGGTGAGAAGGTGGACCCTGCTCAGTTAGGAATACATGTCACAACAACAAAGAATGTCCACCAAAGTACTGGTAGGCCTGCATGCTCGATAGATTCAATGTTAAAGGGGTTGTCTCACTTCAGTAAGGCTACATGCACACGAACGTTGATTGTTTATGTGTCCGTTCCGTTTTGTTTTGCGGATCGGATGCGGACCCATTCATTTCAATGGGTCCGCAAAAAATGCGGACAGCACACCGTATGCTGTTCCGCATCCGTATGTCCATTCCGTAGCCCAGCAAAAAAAATAGAACATGTCCTATTCTTGTCCATTTTAGGCATTGTTACAATGGACCCGCAAAAAAAACGGATGGCGTCCGTTTTCTTTTGCAGATCCGCAATTTGCGGACTGCAAAACACATACGGTCGTGTGCATGTAGCCTAAACGTCATTTATTATGTAGAGAAAGTTAATACAAGGCCCTTACTAATGTATTGTGATTGTCCATATTGCCTCCTTTGCTGGCTGGATTCATTTTTCCATCACATTATACACTGCTCTCTTCCAAGGGTTACGATCACTGCTGCAACGCAGATACGAGGTGGCCGGGGTGGGAGCAGTTGCGCATATGAGGTGGTCCCGGCTAGCAGAGAGACTGGCGCTTTTTCCTATAGTATGCAAACACGACCACCTCTGCTAGATTGCAGGGTGGTCGTAACCGTGGAAACAAGCAATGTATAATGTGATGGAAAAATGAATCCAGCCAGCAAAGGAGGCAATATGGACAATCACAGTACATTAGTAAGTGCCTTGTAGTAACTTTCTCTACATGATAAATGCCATTTGCTGAAGTGAGACAACCCCTAATCTTTACGGATAGGACAAGGTGTTTATTTCACTCCTGGCTGACCCCCATTTTAGCGTCAGCGTCCTTACTTTATTTCGGTCATATGTTCACCTGTGACGGTCACAATAATTTGCACTGTCCGCATAGTCTGGTCTGGTGTGACTTTTATTATGAGGAGGGCCAAACATATTCGTCCCCCTACATCATACTCCTATATAATGGCCTAACAGTTCTGAGCATGAAGCCCATGAAGAAGATATGGGGGTGCAGCTAAGGCAAATCCTATCCAGATTTCCCTCCACAAGGCTCCCCCTATCCACAACCACAGCACTGTGGATGGAGGCATCATGCATCATCAGGTCCTCCTGTTGTTGAGATAAATATGGAAGTTTCCAAATTTTGGGTTTTCGCTACATTGCTCCCTTTTGGTTCCAAGTCCGTGTGGTCTTTAGAAGTCCCCCTGTAACCCTTTCCTAACTGATGGTTGTGGCGTTTCCTTTCCATACTATTACATTCTGCTTACAACTGTGGTTACGTGGACATTTTGTAGTGACAGCTACAGGTGAAACTCGAAAAATTTGAATATCTTGCAAAGTTAATTTATTTCAGTAATGTAACTTAAAAGGTGAAACTAACATATGAGACTCATTACAGGCAGAGCGAGATAGATCAAGCCTTAATTGTTATAATTTGGATGATTATGTCTCACAGCTTATGAAACCCCAAAGTCTCAATTTTGAGGTCCCCTTTGCTCAGGGGGTATGGAGTAATCAGCTGACGAGAGTGTGACACTTGGAGCCTAAAATATTGAACCTTTTCACAAAATTCAAATTTTAAGCTGCATTCATGCAATTCCTTTTCATTTGCATTACTGAAATACATGGACTTTTGCTCGATATTCTAATTTTTCGAGTTTCACCTGTATATACTGGCACCGTGTTATCCTGGACAATACTTAAAATTTGTAAAATTCAGAGTGACAACTTAGAACATCCCGAAGGGGAAATACATTGTAACAGATGAGTACCGGTATATATTTTATTTAGTTTTTTGCATAGCTTGCGGTGTTATTTCTTTAGCCATTATCCTATGATAGGCCATGAAGACACTATGTTTGTCAGCGAGTTACATTGTGCACAGACTGACTGTTGTGTCACATCAGAACCTGTGAAATACGGCCATATCCTGAGCAGTTTCCTTCCTTTTCTGTACATATCAGTTCCCCTAACCTTATGGGATGTAGCTGTGCAGATCTGTTATCTCAGGCGAGCTGAGGATGCATTTTCAGGGATGTAGGGGGTGCAGAGGCAGCAGTCACCTCCGCGCCTGAGAGGGTCCAGAAACCCCTCTGTTATATAGGAGACACCATAGTAGGATGGGGCCCTCCTCAAGATTTTATATTGATTCCCAGGAGCTTCAAGTTACTTGGTGGTGGTGTCTTAGCTGCTAAGACCTGACCAGAATGCGTTCCTAATGTGGAGAAGGTTGTGCATGCACAGAAATGTCCGCTTGAGGGACCCCTTCACAGGATGAAACTGGAGAAGCAGGTCCTGGAAAAATGGAAGTACCCTTTATGAGGGTTTTTTATTTAAAAAGAGTATGGGTGAAATGATTATACCACAGACTATACCTCTATATTAATATTAGAAGACACCACATCCCCATATTCATTAACAGACCCCGGAAGAGACCCCCTAAATTAATTTATGACCCCAGAAGAGACATCCTTAATACATTCAGACCTCCAAGATCACACCCCGGACCTCCTATATTCACTTTAGACCACCATAGCATCAGGGCTGCCAACCGTCTAGAAATTTCTGGACAGTCCATAAAAATAGGTAACTTTTTTCCTGTGTCCGTGAAAAAAAAAGACGTGTCCGTGATTTTTTTGAGGCTGGTGTTACTTGACTGAATTATTTTGGTGGTGATTATCATCATTTTACAACTCTCAGTAAATGCTGATAATGAGTTATCGGTATAATGAGCTATGGACCTGTATTACTTATAATCTACAACATTTATTATGGTTTTCCAATTTGTCCATAATTTTTTTTAGCTGTCCGTGATTTTGGGATTGGGTCTCAGAAAAAAGAAATTCTGGTTGGCAACCCTGCATAGCATGGCATTAGGTTATTAAACAATATGGATACACTGCGTGCCTGGATACAGTTCTCCGGGTTGTGTACGGGCTACTTTCACACTTACGGCAGAGGTTCTCAATACTGGGAAAAACGGTTCCATTTAGTCCGCATGCATAGGGATGGGTGAACACCTGGAAGCTCGGGTTCGCCGGGTTCAGCGAACTTCTGCTCAAAGTTCGGGTACCCAAAATTGTAAAGTTCGTTACGGACACTACTCATGCATTCTGAATGGAAAGAGATCCGTTCAGGAAGGATCAGGATCTTAATATTGGTATTAACAACGCAAGTGTGAAAGTAGCCTAAGTGTATCGCCCGTCCATATTACCTGTGTGCGCCATGGCCTAAGACCAGGTTTAACTGACCCAAACTCACAGGATCCAAGATCTTCATGACGCTGTGAGTTCGGGTCAGTTAAACCCGCATGAATAATATGTACATATTGAGCAGCCCCTCAGTCAGTGGTAGATCTCTGGTAACTACTACTCTTACCATTACCTGTCATATCAAGTTGTAGTTTTCCAGCAACCGTGCAATCACAGTATAGAATTATACATTTTTAGAAGGGCTTTACCTGACAAAAAGGTTTCCGTTTGATCAGGGTTTTTTTCAGACCTTTCTTTAAAGCAGTCATTAACGTGAATGAAATCTGGAAGTGAAGAGGGAGCTGTAAAGTAACATGTTAGACTCGGTAAGACGTCTGTAAAGGGACACATCCATTCTTTATATACAGTATGTGAATATTCTATGTATGGAATTTTTGTATCGGGATATCATTTTTTAAAGTCACTCCATGTATTCCACTTCCTATCCTGGCTTTCTAACTTCTAAGAGAACAACACAGCTGTCAAACTGCCATCCCAATTCTACATCTACTATTATCACAGTTACCCTTCAGATAACATCCTCCCCTCACAGCGGCCATACACTGACAATGGATTACCCATCTATATAAGAGGTCTTATCGTTTGTGCTAACTGCTACTAGTGGGGAATATTTAGTATTTCATTTTTCACGGGGAAAAAAATTGCCTTTTTCTGTTGGAAGTATCACAACATGTACCTGCTGAGCAGTGGAAGTAAATGAAGGATTTGTCCTACACACTTGTCAGCTACTGCTGTGACTGTATACATTTAAAAGGGTTTTCCGAGACTTTAATACTGATGACCTATCCTCAGGTCATCAGTATATGATCGTGGGGGTCCAATACCCGGGAACCCACCGATCAGCTTTTTGAGAAGGCACCAGTGCTCCTGTGAGCGCCACAGCCTTCTCCGCGCTCACCAAGCACAGTGCCGTACATTGTATAGTGGCTGTGCTTGGTATTACGCTCAGACCCATTTACTTGAATGGGGCTGAGCTGCGCCTAGACCATGTGACCGATGACCGTGACATCACTGGCCTAGGCAAAACTGCGAGAAGGACGCAGCACTACTGTGAGCACCGGTGTCTTCTCAAACAGCTGATCGTGGGTGTCCCAGGTGTCGGACCCCCACCGATCAGATACTGATGACCTTTCCAGACGATAGCTTATCAGTATGAAAAGCTCGGAAAACACCTTTAGGCCTCGTTCACATTTCCGTTTTTTACTGACGTGTGCTGTCCTCATTGTCCACGGACTGCACACGTACCCATTGATTTAAATGTGTCTGTTCACATTTCAGTGTGGCGGGGACATGCACTACTTTGATCTGTGATGCGGACCAAGCACGCCCATAACATCCGTGTTGTGTCCATTTTTCATTGAAGACTAATAGGAGATTCTTTGGAAATCAATTTTCAGCTGAGCAACGTCAGTGAGTTATGGATGACACACGGATGGTAAAAACGGACACACAGACCAACCACGGATCTATCACGGACATCTTCACAGATGAAACACATATGCTTTTTTTTAACGGACGTGACACTGACACGGAAATGTGAACGAGGCCTTAGGGCTCATGCACACGACCATATGTATTTTGCAGTCCGCAAAACACGGATCCGCCCAAAAAATGGACGACATCTGTGTGACATCCCAATGCATCTGTTTTTGTTTTTTTGCGGATCCATTGTAACAATCCCTGTCCTTATCTGCAAAACGGACAAGAATAGGACATGTTAAAAAAAAATCCGTAACGGACATGCGGACATACGGAAACAGAATGCACACAGAGTCATTTCATTATTTAATTTTTTTGTGGACCCATTGAAATGAATGGTTCCGCATAAGGACCTGTAAAAAAACGGTATGGAAACGGAAAAAAATACGTTTGTGTGCACGAGCCCTTAAGCAGAGTTCTCACCAGCATTGTGTGATATAAGACCAGTCAGGCACACACCACTGCTCAATATCTTACCCTATCAACAAGTTTGCAACAGTTCCAATACTACGAGATTTCAGCTGTAAAGCCGGTAGAATTGTGAATGCAGCTCTGGAGCATAAAGCCTCATGCACCCGTCCGTGGAACACGGACCGTGTAATACCGGCCTGGATTTCTTCTGAGTGCAGGAGCGTACGGCGTCATTGGTTGCTATGACGCCGTGCGCTCCCTGCTGCCGCCGCTGTACAGTAATACGCTGGTATGATCTTTACCAGTGCATTACTGTAGTGCGGCGGCAGCAGGGAGCGCACGGCCTCATAGCAACCAATGACGCCGTACGCTCCTGCACTCAGAAGAAATCCAGGCCGGTATCACACGGTCCTTGTTTCACGGACGTGCGCATGAGGCTTAATACAGGCTTCAACTCAGGAGCAGTACAAGTTATACAATTTATTTGCACAATTTATTTACAAAGTTGCTCAACTCTTTATACAGTTGCTTTCATCAGGTTCAAAGGTGAACATCTGCTTTAAACACATTAATGGGATTCTGTCACCTCGTTTTAGCCTATAGAGCTGCGGACATGCACGGCTAGATCGCCACTAGCATGTCCGCAATATACCTGTCCAATAAAGCTGTGTCCTTTTATTTTGTTTAAAAAATGACTTTAGAGATATGTAAATGAGCCTTGTAAGGAGCCCAAGGGGCTGTACTAACCTTCTTGGAGCCCAGCCACGCCCCCTGTGAAGGAGCTCAGCACCGCCTGCGTCCTCCGAATCTCCTCCTTTCTTAACAGTTAGATTGGCGCGAGGTCGCGCATGTGCAGTGCCGGTATAGTGTTCCTTCCCTGTGCTGGCATCAGCCTCATGGAAGGAACTGCGCATGCGCAAGCTTGCGCATCGCGAGATTACGGCAATCTAACTGTGAAGAAAGTGAACCTGAGCAGATGTCCTATAGTCTGGCAGCCATGAAACGTCTGCTGTTCTTCCAGGACAGAAGCCAATACAATCTGCCCTACCCGCACAGCCCATACAGATGTTTACATCCCCCGGTCACCTAACCATGAGCAGGCGGGCTCCATTATTCACTTTAAAGAATGTAAAAAAAAATACATTCCAACAATTTACCCAAAATCACGGGTGGATTTCTGGGCTGAAAGATCCTAGTATATGTACTATTACAGAAGCTTAAAGGGGTATTCCGGTAGTTACAAGTTATCGCCTATCCAAAGGATAGGCGATAACTATTAGGTCGGTGGGGGTCCTATTGCCGATCACGAGAACATACCTATAAAGGCCCCCTGAAATGAATGGAGTGGCCGGTCGCACATGCTCCATGGAATATAGCCGAGTACAGCGCTCACCTATCTCCGGAATGCCCATGGAAATAAAAGGATCGGATGCACAGATGCCTGAACGGCCGCTCCATTCTTTTCATGGGGGCTGCAGGGTGTACGGGGCCCCGGTTCTCGTGAACAGTATGGGTCCTAGTCGTAGGACCCCCACCAATCTAATAGTTATCCCCTATCCTGTGGAAACAACCAGAATACCCCTTTAATCGAGTGGCTTTTAGTTAACTGCCCAGGTATCTAACAGGTGAGTAGTAGTGTACTGAGGAGTAGAACATATACAGTATACACAGTATTATTACCTGCAGCAGTATCTGTCTGTCAGTGTCTATATAGAAACAGATCTGGGTATGTGTTGTGTTTGTTTTTTTACATTAAACTTTAACATGACAACAAAACCACGAGACAGGCAGCCATTTTACATCACCTACAAACAAGTGTCCATTTTTCAAATCACCTACAGACAGGCAGTCATGTAAATACACACAGTAATGTAGATACTGTAATAACCACAATAAAAATGATGTATCACATTTATTAAGACCCGCATTTTAGACGCCGCTCTTAATAAAGCCCTAAACTGGCGATGGATCTGCCGAAGGTATGAAGAGGAGCATCCAGCTCCAGTTCTAAATGTAAGACAGTGTAAGAGCGGCTGCTGTGCGCTGCTGTTCCCCTGCTTACCACCGCGGTCCCGGGCTCTGTGCTCAGCGGTGATCTGTGGCCAGAGCTTCCCATTCACGCTGCAGCATTGGGCTCTGATTGTGTAGGTGCTGTGGTTCTGAGGATCCGCTCCACAGTTTCATCTCAGCCCTGGCCACAGCATGCTTGCTGCTTTTTTTTTGCAGCACTTCCATAAGGGGCCAGCTCGCATCACTTCCTGGGTTTTATGGGTTAGGTAATGTGACCTCACTGACCAATCCTAGCCCTCCTGCACATATATAAGTGGCTCAGCCCCCTTCCTAGAGGCCTCAGTGTCAAGGTCCTTGTGCTCTGCTTAGGTTCCTGATAACCACTTGTGTGCCTGGATTCTGTTACTTATCTGATCCCTGCCAGCTTGACTTGACTCTTCTGTTGCCGCTCCGGATTGCCTGACCTATGCCGCCTGCCCTGACCTTTTGCCTGTCTGACTACACCTCTGCCTCATCCTTTGGTCCTGCACTGTTGCTCCTTGTAACGACTCCGCCTGCCTGACTATGCCTGTACTTCTGGGGTACCTTTCTCAGGTACCTCCTGGTCCGCCTGGACCAGCTGCCTCATGTACCTATCCTCCTCAAGAGGTAGCGACCTGGTGTTTCCCTTGGCAAAGTCTATCCCCACCATCAGGGGTACTGTGAAGAATCGAGGGATTCACTTAGACAATGCCCTTAGAGGAGGTAGGACACGTGGCACAGTCGGTTCACACCCGCTGGTTCGTGACAGACAGCTTCCGAGCTGTCTTACATTTAGACCTTTTTCTACGCCTAAAACAGGAGTAGAAAATGGTGAATGAGACGGGCCTGCCGACCCCTCCCGTTCCCCACCTTGCCCACTTATTTATATCTGGTGTGAGCGGGGTGAAGTTGCAGATAGCGGCACAATGGTTTAATTTAGGCATATTTCAGCATCGTAAATGACCTGCCATGATTCCAACACTAGTCTTATTGCCCTGACCCAGCACATACTGTATATGTCATCTAAGGCTAGTTTCACATTAGCGGCAGTCTTCTCTGGCAGGCTGTTCCAGCGAGTGAACAGCCTGCCGGAACCGTGCTGCTGCTAGTGCACGAGTGCTGCCGGAAGTCCACTCCGGCCCCTTTGACTATATTGGGGTTAGTAGTTTTATTCCGGCCACCTCTCTGCATGTTTGCCGTGCTGCGGTCGGAACTCCAGCCCTCCCCCAGTATAGTCAATGGGGCCGGAGCGGACTTCCGGCGGCACACGTGCACTAGCGGCAGCACGGATCTGGCAGGCTGTTCACCCGCTGGAACGGCCTGCCAGAGAAGACTGCCGCCAGTGTAAACCTAGCCTTATACTGCTGCTTGCTGAATGTCAGGGGTTATATGATGTGAAGTGTCACATGACTGATGCCATGTTTCAGTTAGGCCATGGAAACATTATACAGGACTGTTACATGGATTATACCATTCTACTACCTATAGGGAGGGTCAACCTCCTGATATAAAAGGTAGGCATGCAGAATTTTAAATACATGTACAATAGAAAATTGTACGATTTCCTATTATATGAACAAATAAGAAAAAATAAAAACTGGAGTACCCCTTTAAGTATAAAGCCCATTCTCTTACCATTGGGTCCTAGGGAAGATATGACCTTTTTCATAGAAGCAACAATGGATCTCGAGCTGTGGGCGGCCGCTGTGAGTCCGGACACCTGATTCTCTCCATTGGCGTGTTCTTCTAAGTGCTCTGGATCTTCTGATGATGATTGGTTTGCAGGTTCCACCATTGGTTCTACGTCCTCTGAATCATCTTCTTCAATTGGGTGAAGTTGATGAACCTTGTTACAGGTGGAAAGGACTTCTACACCAATGGGCTCCATCATCTAGTCTGTCCTTATATTTGCATTGTAATAACACTCCAGTCTGGCCTGTAAAGTTAAAATCATGAAATATTTCTCAAAATAATGATCTTTATAGGAATACAGCATATGATATATATCATTGGGCTCCAATCGATACCAAGTCAATGACTACGAGCAAAATGCTCTACAGAAAAGGTCACTAACTGCTTATTATGGTCAATAGATCTCTTTTCTCCCACAATCACTGATACATGTCACACGCTATGGAACCCGCAGCTCCAGAAACTGCACAGATGATGTCATCATAAGCTATAAGCACATACCATATCAGACCTATGGGATATTTGCAGGTCTTTGCCCCAATCTCAACGTTCCCCAAACAGCCGGAAACATCCCCATCAGAGCAGATTTTGAAGACCCTCACTTCCTTTACGGTACATTTCTTGGCAAGTTTACAATACACTTTAGCCACTTTTTGTTCCTTGCATGTATGATACTTACACGTACTGTACATGCTGCCATGTCCTAAGGTCCAGTAACACAGGCAGATGGCTGGTACGATGCCAAACGAGGACAGAAGTCACTTGTGTTCTTTTCGCATTGACTACTATACCTGACCAGCTATCAGCTATTATGACTGACAGACTCGGCTCTGCTAAACCTGCTCTTCTATACATGACATACTCAGTGCGGCTACACCTGGCACTCTCTTTTGATGCAATTTTATCCCACTGATATCAATAGTACTAATAACATTCCTATAGAGACAAATCAATACTAGTAACATTCCTATAGAGACAGAACTAGTAATATTCCTATAGAGAAAGTACTAGTAACATTCCTATAAGGTACTAGTAATATTCCTATAGAGAAAGTACTATAGTAACATTCCTATAAGGTACTAGTAACATTTCTATAGAGACAGCACTAGTAATATTCCTATAGAGACAGCCCTAGTAACATTCCCATAGAGACAGCCCTAGTAACATTCCTATAGAGACAGTCCTAAAATACTAACATTTCTATAGAGACAGTACTAGTAACATTCCTATAGAGACAGTACTAGTAACATTCCTATAGAGACAGGAATGTTACTAGTACTGTCTCTATAGGAATCTTACTAGCGCTGTCTCTATAGGAATGTTACTAGCGCTGTCTCTATAGGAGTGTTACTAGTACTGTCTCTATAGGAATGTTACTAGTGCTGTCTCTATAGGAATGTTACTAGTGCTGTCTCTATAGGAATGTTACCAGTACTGTCTCTATAGGAATGTTACTAGTGCTGTCTCTATAGGAATGTTACTAATGCTGTCTCTATAGGAATGTTACTAGCGCTGTCTCTATAGGAATGTTACTACTAGTACTGTCTCTATAGGAATGTTACTACCACTGTCTCTATAGGAATGTTACTAGTACTGTCTCTAAAGGGATGTTACTAGCACTGTCTCTATAGGAATGTTACTAGCGCTGTCTCTATAGGAATGTTACTAGTACTGTCTCTATAGGAATGTTACTAGTACTGTCTCTATAGGAATGTTACTAGTACTGTCTCTATAGGAATGTTACTAGCGCTGTTTCAGAACAGCTGGAGTGCCGGAGGTTGCTGATCCCTGTCCTAGGGTACGTCCACACAGTCAGGTTTCCTGGTGCAGTTCTAGAAGCCAAAATCAGGAGTGGATCATGAAAGGAGGGAGAAAGTATAAATAATGGGTACGACTGTTTTTTAATTCTCTCCTGGTTTTGGCTTCCAAAACTGCATCAGGAAACCTGACGGTGTGAACGCACTTTTATAGTGATATTACATGATGTTTTTGTGGTTTTTACATACATGCAGTCACCATAGATGGCTGCTTTCAGGATCCATTGACTGGCTGCCCCTCCTACGTACCCCCGATCATGTCGGCAGCTTATTTTCGGGGCACCATCTGGCATTAGGTACAAAGTAAAAGAAACAGAAAGTCCGGACACGTCGCCACATATTAATCTCCCCCAGCGCCGCGCTGCTAATGTTTTCTTCCCGGGGTTACTCTTTAACTCGTGTGTTTGCTTTTCAGTAACAGCCGGCAGGACAATTAATAAGTCAGATATATTGCGTTAGATCATTTATTGGGACCGGAATTTTTTAAAATATTTTTTGGGGGAAATAAACCCAATTACTGGATTCCAGATAATCTGATTGTAGTAAAGAGAAGTTACAGCATTACAGGCCGTCATTGAGATAATGGGAGCCGGAGTTTATACTGCCCACACCCAGCCTCTGGTTACCATGGCGACACATGCATATTATACCGACGGAAGGGGCGAGGTTGACAATGTAGTTGCTTGTCAGATTGTACTCAATGGGGGAGATTTATCAAAACCGGTGTACAGGAAAACTGGTTTGGTTGCCCATAGCAACCAATCAGATTCCACCTTTCATTTTCTAAAGCAGTCATCTCCTGATCTGTAATTGGTCGCTTTTGGTAGGATTATCAGTAAACCTGCTGGATTATCCTAATTCGGTGCATTATCCCGGTGCCCAAGAGCAACAGTCCAATGACAAAGTCAGCTCTCCTACATCCGCATCAATAATACTTAAAAGGAATGTTTTAAAGTGCGCCTCCTTTATCAGTAGAGGTCCTAATTCAGTGACAAAGACATATTCAGCTCTGCTACATCTCCATCAAAAACAATTTAAAAGGAAAGTTTTCAGGTACGTCTCATTTATCATAGAGAGACTGTCAGTAGATGTCGAAATTCAGTGATTTATCACCGTGCACAATGGCAAAGTCAGTCTGCAACAGAACAACGACAACTTCAGCACTGCTACATCGATCAATACTATTTAAAAGGAATTTTTGAAAGTGTGTCTTATTTGTCATACGGGGACGTCAGGATTTATCTCAATTCAGTTATTTATCACAGTGCAAAAGAGAAACAGAGCAATGACAAAGTCAGCTCTGCTACATCTGTACCAATATTGTGTAAAAGGAGTTTGTTAAAATGTGTCTCATAACGTCACAGAGCCGGGATCAGCAGCCTCTGGCACTCCAGCTGTTCTGAAACTACAACTCCCAGAATCCTTACTTCTATGGGAATTTCAAGAACAGCCAACTACATGTGCATGCTGGGAGTTGTAGTTTCACAGCAGCTGGAGTGTCAAAGGTTGCTGATCCCTGTCATAGAGAGATGTCAGGAGTTTTGATCAGCGGTGTTGAGACCCTCTCACTGGGCATGACAGTCGGGGCTCATGCACACGACCGTATGTATTTTGCGGTCTGCAAAAAACACAGATGACATCCATGTGCTTTCCATATTTTGCAGAACGGAACAGCTGGCCCCTAATAGAACAGTACTATCCTTGTCCATAAGGCCTCCTGCACATGAACGTGTGCTTTCCGTTGCCGTATTGCAGATCCGCAATACACGGGCACCGTTCTGTGTGCATTCCGCATCACGGATGCGGACCTATTCACTTCAATGGGTCCGCAAATCCGGAGATGTGGAATGGTGCGGAATGGGAAGCACGGAACTTTTTTTTGCCCCGTACTTCCGTTCCTCAAAAAGATAGAACATATCCTATCTTTTTGCGTAACGGCCAGATCGCGGACCCATTGAAGTGAATGGGTCCGCGATCCGATGTGGCTGCCCCACGGACAGTGTTCGTGCATTGCGGCCCGCAGGAGGCCTAAGGCGGACAATAAGGGTCCATTCACACGTCCGCAATTCCGTTCCTCATTTTGCGGAACGGAATTGCGGACCCATTCATTTCTATGGGGCCGTACGATGTGCTGCCCGGATCCGGAATTGCGGATCCGCTCTTCCGGGTCCGCAATTCCGTTCCCGAAAAAAATAGAACATGTCCTATTCTTGTCCGCCATTGCAGACAAGATTAGGCATTTTCTATGAAGTGTCGGCAATGTGTGGTCCGCAAAATGTGGAACGCACATCGCCTATGTCTGTGTTTTGCAGATCCATGGATCCGCAAAACACACACGGATGTGTGAATGTACCCTAATAGGCCATGTCCTATTTTTTTGCGGAACGTAAATACGGACATACGGAAATGGAATGCACACGGAGTAACTTCCTTCCTTTCTTTTTTGCGGACCCATTAAAGTGAATGATTCCGCATACGGTCTGCAAAAAAAAACTGAAGAAAATACGTTCGTGTGCATGAGCCCTCAGTCTGGTGTTGTTCTCAGAAACCCAAATCTACCGAACGCAACTTCTTAAAGTGACAGTTACACTTTAAAACCCAAAACAGAACAATACCCTATCATACTGTGCACATAGGTTACATTGTTGCCACTCATGATAGCGCAGAGTAAAGAGGATATAATATGCTTACCTTACCTGCAGTCCTGTGTAAAATCCCAACATCCAATGGCGCGACACACCCAAGTCTGTTACATCTGACAAACTCAGCTCTGCTTCATCCCTATCATATATATCTCTCTTACCTCTGCTGCTCTGCGCCGGCTCTCAGGAACAGACTGCCAGGCATGAGAGCAGCTCCCGGCTCAGCGCTGCGCACAGGACTGCAGGAACTGCCCTGATACATCCCTTCCTGTGTGACCTCTCTACCTTTCCTGTTGACTGAACTACCCAGAGCTCGGCTCGGACTCTCTGAACTAACAAACAGTTGACCATTAACAGTTTATCCAGATGACCATGGCTTTCGTACAAGAATTATTCTGTATATTGTGAAATGGCAGACTGACCCCAGCGCTGGGCAGGATCCCAGTGTACAGCTTGTACTGGAATGTAGTCGTACCCAGTGCACAGCGGAACCAGTACTAGACGTTCAGCAGGAGCTGTCTCCTCTACTGACATGTCTGTTGTAGTAACTACTTGCATTCCCCTTGTAATAACGGTTCTGCAGCATCTATTCTTATGATTCCTCTATTATTCCTACTAGAAGTTATGAATGAATTGCTAGCAGTTTGCAGTGACGGTCCAGCTGGGTGTTTACAGCTGCACAGTCTGATACTATCCCATCAGGACTGTCAGTCTGTGCAGGGAAACACCCCCCAACTGGTAACACCCAGCTGGACCTTTATTGCAAACTGCAGGCAATTCATTCATAACTTCTAGCAGGAATAATAAAATGGCACAACATAGAGACATAAGAATAGATGCTCCAGAATTCTTATTACATGGGGATGCAAGTAGTTACTAAAACAGACATGTCTGGTGAGGCGACAGGTCCTGTTTAAAGGGGATGTCTCTTCAAGACAACTACTGGACACCGCAGATGGTGGTCGGTGCCCTCTCTATGGGCCAGAGTGTAAGGGCAGCTCCTGTGCTGACGGACCCTGTGTCACCAGTTCATTACAATGACGGATTCAATTTCAGGAGACTAAACAACCCCTATGAATGGTTCCACGTCCGTTCCGCAATTTTGTGGAATGGGTGCAGACCCATTCGCTTCAATGGGGCCACAAAAGATGGTGCAGACCTATTAGTTTCATAGGGGCTGCATCCGTTGTTCCGTTCTGCTGCAGCCCCACAGACAAGAATAGGCATTTCTATAATCAGCCGCCCCTTCCGTTGAGGTTGAGCTGCAATACCAGAAGCGTACACTACACAAGAGTGGCGCTGTGCTTGGGGGAAAAAAGACAGATCATTTCTTCAAATCCTAGACATTTGAGGTACTATTGGAAAATGTGGGTTGTCATATACATAACATAACATATGGCCACGACTTGGACACATTTTTTTTTAGCTCAAGCTCAGCATTTCTCTTAAAGGGGGTTGTGTCAAGTATATTCTACATTTTTCAAACCAGCATCTGGATCTGAATACTTTTGTAATTGCAAGTGTAAGTGTAGTATAGCCAGTGAGTTATTCAATAAATTGTATCTGTATAGCGCCACCTGCTGTTTGTTCTTTTCCTTATTTTTCGTCCATCTCACTGATGTGGCCGCACATGCTTACCTTAAATCTTCAATTGCCACCAGCCATTTGTTCTGTTAGAAGTTGTGGCAGTAACGGGGAGAGAGATGCAGCAGAAAGGACACGCCCCTGAGCTGCCAGGCTGAAGATAATCTGGCAGAGCAATTGAAGCAATGAATGAGGAGATCTCTGGATCCATGTGAGGTACACAGCTGGTTCTAGCTCTGTTAGAAAGTGACTGTCATTTGCTATTTGGTGTCTGATTTTAATTTTTTTACATCAATCATGGTATAACCCCTTTGAGACTTATAGGATCTTCATGATTAGATATGACCTATGACCTTGACTATTGTTCCTTTATTTACATGACCACCTGGGGTCACTGTCAACTTTATCTTGGCAATGGTCAGGGCCCCCAAACACTGCAATATATCCATCAGTCTCCTAATGCATGCAATTGTGAGCACCTGAAGAAGACAGTTGGTCTTGGGCTATGGGGGAGAGTTGGTCTTTGACTCTGGGAGAGGTGCTTTTGGGCTCTCGGGAGAGGCGGTCTTGGGCTCTGGGGGAGAGGCGGTCTTGGGCTCTGGGGAGAGGCGGTCTTGGGCTCTGGGGAGAGGCGGTCTTGGGATCTGGAGGAGAGGCGGTCTTGGGCTCTGGGGGAGAGGAGGCTTTGGGCTTTGGGGGAGAGGCAGTGTTGGTCTCTGGAGGAGAGGTAGTCTTGGGCTCTGGGGGAGAAGGCAGTGTTGGGCTCTGGAGGAGAGGTAGTCTTGGGTTCTGGAGTAGAGGTGGTCTTGGGCTCTGGGAGTTAGGTAGTCTTTGGCTCTGGAGGAGAGGTGGTCTTGGGCTCTGGGGGTTAGGTGGTCTTGGGCTCTGGGGGAGAGGCGGCTTTGGACTCTGAGGGAGAAGGCAGTGTTGGGCTCTGGAGGAGAGGTAGTCTTGGGCTCTGGAGGAGAGGTAGTCTTGGGCTCTGGGGGAGAGGTAGTCTTGGGCTCTGGGGGAGAGGCAGTGTTGGGCTCTGGGGGGGAGGCAGTCTTGGGCTCTGGGGGAGAGGTAGTCTTGGGCTCTGGGGGAGAGGCGGCTTTGGACTCTGAGGGAGAAGGCAGTGTTGGGCTCTGGAGGAGAGGTAGTCTTGGGCTCTAGAGGTGAGGTAGTCTTGGGTTCTGGAGGAGAGGTGGTCTTGGGCTCTGGGAGTTAGGTAGTCTTTGGCTCTGGAGGAGAGGTGGTCTTGGGCTCTGGGGGTTAGGTGGTCTTGGGCTCTGGGGGTTAGGCGGTCTTGGGCTCTGGGGGTTAGGCGGTCTTGGGCTCTGGGGGTTAGGCGGTCTTGGGCTCTGGAGGAGAGGTGGTCTTGGGCTCTGGAGGAGAGGTGGTCTTGGGCTCTGGAGGAGAGGTGGTCTTGGGCTCTGGAGGAGAGGTGGTCTTGGGCTCTGGAGGAGAGGTGGTCTTGGGCTCTGGAGGAGAGGTGGTCTTGGGCCCTGGGGGATTAGGCGGTCTTGGGCTCTGGGGTAGAGGCGAGCTTCGGCTCCTTGAACCATTGGTGATGCCCATCTGGGCACTTTGATCCAATTTGCATAACAACCAAAGTTCATTTTTAGAGGATCACTATCCCAGACAATGGTATAGTTTTATTCATGTTGTCCGGCACTTCACAGCATTGCCATCAATCACATACAGTAAAAGTAGGTGACAGATTTCCTTTAAATGAAAGTGCTTGTGTACACAGAATAGTGATCAATATACCCCTGTGAAGATGGGACTAGAAATCCTCAGGATTGATTTGTACACACAGGTATGAGCCCTGTCAGCTCCGGTTACACAGACGCATTTGTCACAGGTACAGGGCTGACAGTCAGTTTATGAGCCCTTTAGAATGTTCTGCATTTTGCAATAAATCACCACTGTACCTTATTATTGTGCTTTGTTCTCTTTTCTCTCAGCTTTCTCTTCCTCGGTTTTAGTACTGTTCTTACAGTTTAGTGCACCCTTTGAATGCCATAACAAGCCTATATGCAATAAGCTCCTATACTGCCCCTAGTGGTGGCCTCAGGCAACGGTTGTGTGAATAGAAGCAGGGGATTGGGAGCTTTGTAACAGAACGCGATCCCTGTAATGACATCTTATGAAAATCATTACACACTTTCTGCACACAAGTGCATTAGTTATTTTCCAACTGCAGTAATAAGTTCCAATTTTTCAGAGGAGCCAAAACTTTCAGATTTCATAAACATTTTTCAATTTCCACTACCTCAACCTTTCCCTTTGGGGGAAAAAAAGTCATAGTACATATAGTAAAGGGCAAAATCCTCTCTTCCTCCATGATGCTGCCAGGTTTTGCCCCCCAAGGCAGAAGTTCTAGGTGTCCGTTTCCCTTCCACAACCTGAATTTTGGCCTAAAACTCGTCCTCCTTGTAGATCCTCAGGGGAAGGCACAGGTTCTTACCGGCCAATAGCGAAAGGAATGAGAACAACCAGGACGCAGGAGCAACCCTTTGCTCCAAAGGTCCCATAGCAGGGCCTGCCACTATGCTATGTGCACCTTGTTAGGGTACTGATGCCATGTTGTGCTCAGCAGTTGAGTTTGTTTGAAGGGATTTCCTGACTCATCAGATGCCAGACTCCAGGAGTTTTATTGAAGATGAATAAACTTTTGACCTATCATTCACACAACAATGGTGGCATTTGATAAAATGCTTAAAATACCTCATCCATCCCTTACAATGCACCAAGAAATTCTGCAAGATCATGACTTTTTATCAGTCATCGCGATTCTGCAAATCATGAACATCCAGAAATTGTTCTCAAAGCTTCCAACTCAGCAAATAAACCACGTGGTTCCTGAAAAGGTTTTTCAATCCTGGAAATGTCTTGGTCCTTCCATAAACAGGAAAGGAAGTCATCCCTGTCACATTCCTCTGGTGATCAGCAGGTTACAAAACGTAAGCCATAGAACTATCGGGAGAGAAAACTGAAGACTTTTATCCAAGAAATGTGGACATTGATGTGGATGGAGCTCTTACATCTATACAATGATAACATGGATCTTATCATGGGACTCCAAGAGCCTTCATATAGTGGATGGAGGCCCCTTGGCAAATAAAATAAATAAATCTGGAGGTAGGGGCAAAATTTCAGTTTTTGTGAAAGAAAACAGTAACAAATGGGAGCCGACCTGGCCATGATGTCTCCAAAGGTTCTGCACTTTTAGTTGTGGTTTTGCTGTCATTTTGTGTCTAGCACCTTTGCTAAAGTCTTAGCAAAAATGCTCCATTTTTGCTGTGATCAATTGGAGGCATGAATGCAACGTGCAAAGATACAAGGGACTGGGTCCAAAAAAGGGGTTCTGCCTCTGGTGGAGGCACCTAACCCACCTGAGAGGTGCCCTCACTATAATCTGGGCCTGGTTCTCATGAAGATCTAGGTCAGGAATGCTCAACCTGCGGCCTTGCAGCTGTTGCAAAACTACAACACCCAGCATGCCTGGACAGCCTACAACTATTAGGGCATGCTGGGTGTTGTAGTTTTGCAACAGCTGGAGGGCCGCAGGTTGAGCATCCCTGATCTAGGTTGTATAGCTGCAGGGGAATTTCCGCAGCCCAGGAGGAGCGGAGTAGAGGATAGAAGTGATTCACATCACAGTGGCAATCCTCACACAGATGCTCTCTAGGGCCATGGCAGTGCAAGGAGGGCAAACCCTTTCTTCCCTCGGGGCACAACCTCATATATGGGCTCCTGCCTGGCCATCGTAGTTGGGTTGCCTTTGGTGGCATGAGTTTGGTGCAGGTGCAAGGCAGGAGAGTGGAAGCAGATACAGTGGCCAGTGAATGGTGCTGGAGTCAGTAACAGACCAGATGTAGAAAAGTCAAAGAAAACAAGTCTATCTTTACTACAGTGCAGAATAGGAGTTGTTGTACATCAACTATATATATATATATATATATATATATATTTCAAAACAATTCACTGTGCAACTCTTCCCAGATAGCAGTGTATAGCTATAGGCAATTATTGGGATTTTAGTAAACCTTTCCACTATACGTCTTACTCTCTCTGCAGAAACTAAGGCTGGCAATAAGGTTCTTGCACACTTGTCTGTAATTCCTAGCTGAATGGGGTAGAGGGTTAAGATTTGACTGGCCAGGACCGTGTCCAAGCATGAAGGGTGTATAAGCAATTACTGACTGACTCCAGTGCTCAGCCATGCAGAATCTGGACCTTCTAGTTCTTTCTTTTCTATCTGTAAGTCAGAACTGTAGAGTAGAGAGGGTGTTCTTGATGCACAAGCCTCAGCGATAGTCCTAGTCTTCTGAGGAGTGAGCACATGTAGTTTCTCTCTCTTCCCCAGATAACTCTAGACTCACACTAACTGAACTAGGGGTGGACCTAGGTCCATCTCCTAGCCTCCTAAAAGGGCAGAGTCAGGATTGTTAACCCTGACTTATCTATAGAGAACTATACAGGTGATACAATACATCAGATAGTATTAAAAAATATTTAATAACAAAAACAACTTTGCAAGTACCCTATTCTGGGATACTGCACAGGCTTCAGGCTATGTTCAGATGTGGTGGACTGATTGCTGAATGTACATGAACATTCAAAACAAAGTACAGTACAACACTGTACATGTGAATGGAGTTTTCGAAAAACAGTACATAAACAAAGATATTACATGTTCATCTAATACGGCAACTGGCAGGACAACGACAGAGAATGTGAAAGTTCTGCTTTCAGATGGCTTCGACTTACCGAGTGGTTCTGCTAATGACGATAGGCTGAACTCAATTTACTCATCAGGGCTTCTCTAGAAAAAGTACACTACAAAGGTTATTCCTCCATTAATGTAAAAAATGAAAATCAGACATCATATGCAGCAAGCCACAGAAAAGGAGTGGGGCATAGAGGATGGGAGTGGTGGTTGTGGCCCTCATGGTGATAGTAGTACTCAAAGTTCATGGTGGTAGTCCTCACTTTGGGTCTCCTCAGGCCGTGCGCAGTGAATGGAGGAAGTACGCTTTCTTCCCTCAGGCACTCCCTGGAGTTTCTGGGGTCCCCGCCTGGCGTTAGGTGGGGTGCCCTTGATGGTGGATATTTGGCAGGATGCAAGGCATGGGCTTAGAGGTAGGGGCAGCGGATGGTTTATGGAGTCAATAATTAGGCCCATTGGTTAAAAAAAAATGTGTTTCTTAAATAAATTGATGATAGGAGTAGTAGTTTACATAGCAGCAAAAATGTACAGTTCCAAAGTATATCACAGTATAGTCTTCTCTTGTTAGCTGTATATAGGGAGCAACACTGATGGTAGTAGTAGTCCCTGCCTCTCCTTATAAGTCTAAATAAGACTCTTTCCACAGTTCCCAGGCTGAGGGTTGCAGAATTTAGATCCGGATGGCCATGCTGTCTCAAAGTGTGGTAGGTGAGGGAGGCAATGAAACATTTCCACAGCAGTAAAGTCTTTAATGCCATAATCGAGCGGTACCTTACTGATGTTATCTTGCATGGCCTTTATGGTTCTGGAACTTCTAAGATATCTGGTTATACAACTATTCAGTCGGCACTCTTCTTCTATTCACGTGGCCTTCACATCTAAGGAAGGCGTCCCATAAATAGCAATGAAGGGAAGACCGGCACTCACTATATCTTGTGAAGTCTTCTTAGTTTATTCTCATATTTTGCATCAATACATGTGACGCGTTTCGGCTCTAACACAAGCCAGCCCAAGACATGTTGCCATAGTAATGGAGTAAACAAAAATGAATAATAATAAAAAAAAAAACACGTTTTTCATTTCTTATATCAAATGATTAGTATCCAGGTGTATTGTAGATCTTCAGATATTCGTGATTTCTGTAAAAATAATATGTAGTAAAAACTATGTTCTCATAGAAAACTACTCAACTCATAATCATGGTTTAGGACCGTGGGCTCCAAAGTCTAAATCCTGTGGATCCAAAAAGCCTCTCTTTTTTTTCTGATCTACGATCAGACAGTGCAGCGTACTCCTCCATGTCCCTTCTCCTTTCTCCAGCATCTAAAACGTCTTAACAGCGTCTTAAAAAAGTGCCCCATAGTTTATTTATACAACTTTTTTTCTTTTTACAAAAATTATGAATATCTGAAGATCTACAATACACCTGGATACTAATCTTTTGAGATAAGAAATGAAAAACATGTTATTTCTTTTTGCCTTCCTTTTTCTCTATCCGTTGATTTTTCTGCAGTAAACCCATGAGGAGCCAGTGCAGAGGATGGGAGTGATAGTGGCCCTGAAGAGATGTTGCATCATGGTGTACTCCCTCAGGCTGTTGCTCCCTGGTGTTTGGTGCAGTAAAAGGTTATGTGAAGGGATCAAGCAGACATAGAAGAACATCAACGTTCAAGGAATGAATCACAGTATAATCAGCTGTCATCTGTACAAGGTGCAATGTCTCTATCCCAGGATGATGAGGTGTGGTGGCAGGCAAGATGGCAGACAGTAGCATTCTAGAGTAGTCCTTCTCTCTCTCCTGATATCCCTTCACTAACAGCAACAGGTTCTCTGGACATGGACCTTGTCTGCAGGAGATTGAACACTCATATATTTTCTGTAGCTCTGCTAAGACTCCAATAACTAAACAGGGGACCTAGTCAATCACCCTGGTAAACTAAACAAATCTGACAGTGTTAACTATATATTGTGCATACCATTGCTATTAGGTATACAGAGTGCGTAAAGAAATAAAGTGCATAAAGTGTTTTCTTGGTAACATTAAACTAACCCTTTGCAGTAGTCCTCTGGGGCACTGCACATATACATGTACTGTACGTGACAATCTCTTTCTAACAAAGTTAAAACCAGCCCACATGGATCCAGAGATCTTCCCATTCATTGCTCCAATTGCTCTGCTAGATTTATTACAAGCAGGCAGCTCAGGGAGTGTGTCCTTTCTGCTGCAACTCTTTCCCTACCACAGCTCGGGGGGTGTCCATTCTCAGAGAGTGCGTCCTTTCTGCTGCACCTTTCTCTCTGTAAGGGCTCATGCCCACAAGCGTATGTATGTTGCAGTCTTCAAAACACGGATCCTCAAAAAAAAAGATGTCATCCGTGTGACATCCATGCTGCATCAGTTTTCTTTTGCGGATCTATTGTAACAATGCCTGGCCTTGTCCGCAAAATGGACAAGAATAGGACATGATCTATTATTTTTTTTGTGGAATGGACATACGGACATGGAATGCACACAGAGTAATTTCCGTTTTTTTCCAAGCCCCATTGAAATGAATGGTTCCGCATACGGACCTGTAAAAAAACGGAATGGAAACAGAAGAAAAATACGTAAGTGTGCAAGAATCCTAATTGTCACAGATTCTAACAGTGGATATGGCTGGTGGCAGTTGAAGGATGGAACTGAGCATGTGCGACCACCTCAGTGATGTTACTGAGGTGGTCAGAGAAATAAGGAAACGAATAAACATACATTTTATTGAACAGTTTAGTGGCTATATTAGATTTTTAATTACATGCAATTACCAAAGTATTTAGATCCGGGGGCGTTTGAAAAATGTAGAATATATTACGTGGGACAATCCCTTAAATGTAAAATTTTTAGAACATTAAAATTAGGGATGAGCGAATCGACTTCGGATGAAACATCCGAAGTTGATTCGCATAAAACTTTGTTCTAATACTGTACAGAGCAGGAGCTTCATACAGTATTAGAATGTATTGGGTCCGATGAGTGGTACCTTGAGACCGAACCCGAGTTCGGGAAATGGTTTTTTACAGTACAAATTATTTTATGAAGTTTTTGCGCGAAGTCTCACGAGACTTCTCGAAGCAATAACTTCGGCTCATCGGAGCCAAAACATCTAATACTGTACGGAGCTCGTGCTCTGTACAGTATTGGAACAAAGTTTTATGCAAAGATGTTTCATCCGAAGTCGATTCGCTCATCCCTAATTAAAATGACGAAATGAGTCATTTATGTAGGTACACCAGAGATTGGTGCAATCATGCCAAGGCTGCGTGTAATGGAGGTCTGCGTCACAGTATGAGAAGCACTGCTTTAAATAGTATATTAGGAAATTACTTATGTGCCAGTAGACAGCCTCCCTAATGTCTTTCCAAGGCAAACCACAGAATTTTCTTCAGCCTTCATGGTTAGTGTTAGATTTTTGTGGTTAAAGGGGTTTTCCAGTTTGCATCAACATCCTTTAAAATAATCATTTATGAAGGAAGGTGTAATTTTATGATGTATTTCTTTTACCTTTATTACTCCTATCTTCTGTTCTGGGTTGTAGTCACATGACCCTGTCCGTGCAGCTCTTTCTTATTTCCTGTGATGTTATGTCCATGGGCGGGGCAGTAATAGGGGAGTGTCTATGTAACTAGCTGGTGGGAGGAGCTATGAACTAGCTGGGCGGTGTTAGGGGCAGTGATAGGGGAGTGTCTATGTAACTAGCTGGTGGGAGGAGCTATTAACTAGCTGGGTGGTGTTAGGGGCGGTGCCGGAGCTGTGGCAGAGGAAGGAGAAGTGCATCATGGGTTTGGTTGGATACAGGAACAGGAAGTGCTACATACAGGATGTAACCAGAGTGATTTGTTCCATGGTGAAAACGGGTCAAGAAAGTCCAAATTGGAAATAAAAAAGCTTGTGGAAGATGTACATGAGGTAAGCAACTACAGGAGCATATATGTTAAACACCATTTAAAGCCACTTCTGCTCCCATTCTCTCTGTAAGTAAGACACAGAGTAAGGCCTCATGCACAAGTGTTTGTGGTCCGCAAAAAACGGATCCGCAAAAAATACGGATGAAGTAATGCGGACGATAATAGGACATGTTCTATTTTTCTGCGGGCGGAACAGTAATACGGACATATGGAAACAGAATGGGCACGGAGTAACTTCCAGTTTTTTTGCGGACCCGTTGAAATGAATGGCTCCGTATACGGTCCGCAAAAAAACCCGGAATGGACAATAAAAGAATATACGTTAATGTGCATGAGCCCTAAGTCATATGGCAAATACTGTCACTATGCCAAAAGTTGGGCGTGGTGCAATCTGACAATGTGGTCCTTGTAGCCATGTGCTAAGGCCACACATCTGGCTGAAGTGCGGCTGTACCGAAATCAACAAGCGGCTGTACCACAAATTGGTGTCATTTTGCTACTAATTATGTCAGTTTGTTTTTCGGAGGTAAGACGCCTCCGCACCGTTATAACATTGTAGTAGAACTTAAGAAGAGGGCCGGATTGGAATCCTGTTCACGTTTTTGGGAGTAGAAGATTTCGGTGGTGGAATTCTGAGTAATTTGGAAAACATAGACAAATAATCAATGAATTGCAATATATAAAAGAAAAAATGTGGCAGAAACTAACAGGAAATAGAATTCAATCATCAGGATCTGTCGATCTGAAATGCAGTTATACACATATGGGGTCATTTATCAAACTGGTGTAAAGTAGAACTGGTTTAGTTGCCCAGAGCAACCAATCAGATTACCCCTTTTATTTTCCATAGGAGCTGTCCAAAATGAAAGGTGGAATCCGATTGGTTGCTATGGGCAACTAAGCCAGTTCTACTTTACACCATTTTTGATAAATGACCCCAATAGGCTAGAGAGAAGGTTTCCGATAATAACATTATATTATGGGTATGTGTGGCCATCGCTTCATTCACTTCTAGAACTGCACTGCCAGGGGTGCTGTGTAGAGATGAACAAATTGATTTTAATGAATCATAATTTGCCCATAATTTATTTTTTTTTTTTTTTTGGATTAGTTAGAACCAAATTTATTGAAATTTGATTCAGTAAATTTTCCCAGAGAGAGAGAGAGAATTCAGTGTACATTCAAGTACAGTGCATGTATTCGCTATAATCGGCTCGTTCACAAATTGAATCGCATGGCAAATTCTAACTAATTAGACACAAAATGAATGCTAAGAAAAAATGTTCTCCTCTCTAGTCCGGAAAAAAAAGTGGCCTTTACTTCCTTCCCCCACAGGTGACAACTGTGCACTTGTGACCTGTGGTTAAAGGGGTAGTACCATGAGAAACACAGGATACTGGCTAAGCATCTAATCAGCGGGGGCCCGACTGCTGGGACCTCTGCCGATCACAAGAAAGGAGGCTCCGTTTGGGCGTCTGCGCTCGGTGGCTATCTCCAGCAGTCCCATAGAGTTCGGTGGTGCAGCAGATACGTGACTGTCACTCCATTCAGGGCCCACAATCTCGTGATTGGTAGACCACTCAGCTGGTTGGATCTCTGCCGTTCAGACACTTATCTCCATACAGTGAATAGAGGATAGGTGTTTGTCATTTGACAACCCCTTTAATTAACATAAATACTGAGAATAGCAGGCAGGCTGCGGTCTCACTCTCCACAGAATACACATTGTACATATACAATATGCCCCCCCCCCCACCCCCCGATATCACAGTAAAGTAGTGATGCACAATGTAACTGCTGCAAATGATATTATCCTTGGTGAAACCCCTCATCTTCCCTTTTAAAACCACATAATCAACACAAGAAGGAAAGTAAAAGCGGTACATAGAAACGACTAACGAAGTAATCAGCACAAAACACCTCCCCAGCAGTGCCAGATACCACTGGGCAGCACAAAACACCTCCCCTGCAGTGCCAGATACCACTAGGCAGCACAAAACACCTCCTCTGCAGTGCCAGATACCACTGGGCAGCACAAAACACCTCCCCTGCAGGGCCAGATACCACTAGGCAGCACAAAACACCTCCTCTGCAGTGCCAGATACCACTGGGCAGCACAAAACACCTCCTCTGCAGTGCCAGATACCACTGGGCAGCACAAAACACCTCCTCTGCAGTGCCAGATACCACTGGGCAGCCCAAAACACCTCCCAGAAGTGCCAGATACCACTGGGCAGCCCAAAACACCTCCCTTGCAGTGCCAGATACCACTGTGCAGCACAAAACACCTCCCAGAAGTGCCAGATACCACTGGGCAGCCCAAAACACCTCCCTTGCAGTGCCAGATACCACTAGGCAGCACAAAACACCTCCCCTGCAGTGCCAGATACCACTAGGCAGCACAAAACACCTCCCTGCAGTGCCAGATACTACTGGACAGCACAAAACACCTCCTCTGCAGTGCCAGATACCACTGGGCAGCACAAAACACCTCCTCTGCAGTGCCAGATACCACTGGGCAGCCCAAAACACCTCCCAGAAGTGCCAGATACCACTGGGCAGCCCAACACACCTCCCAGAAGTGCCAGATACCACTGTCAAGCACAAAACACCTCCCAGAAGTGCCAGATACCACTAGGCAGCACAAAACACCTCCCCTGCAGTGCCAGATACTACTGGACAGCACAAAACACATTCTCTGCAGTGCCAGATACCACTGGGCAGTACAAACCACCTCCTCTGCAGTGCCAGATACCACTAGGTAGCACAAAACACCTTCTCTGCAGTGCCAGATACCACTGGGCAGCACAAAACACCTCCCTTGCAGTGCCAGATACCACTAGGCAGCACAAAACACCTCCCCTGCAGTGCCAGATACTACTGGACAGCACAAAACACCTCCCCTGCAGTGCCAGATACTACTGGACAGCACAAAACACCTCCCTTGCAGTGCCAGATACCACTGTGAAGCACAAAACACCTCCTCTGCAGTGCCAGATACCACTGTGAAGCACAAAACACCTCCCCAGAAGTGCCAGATACCACTGGGCAGCATAAAACATCTCCTCTGCAGTGCCAGATACCACTGTGAAGCACAAAACACCTCCTTTGCAGTGCCAGATACCACTGGGCAGCCCAAAACACCTCCCAGAAGTGCCAGATACCACTGGGCAGCCCAAAACACCTCCCTTGCAGTGCCAGATACCACTAGGTAGCACAAAACACCTTCTCTGCAGTGCCAGATACCACTGGGCAGCACAAAACACCTCCCTTGCAGTGCCAGATACCACTAGGCAGCACAAAACACCTCCCCTGCAGTGCCAGATACTACTGGACAGCACAAAACACCTCCCCTGCAGTGCCAGATACTACTGGGCAGCCCAAAACACCTCCCAGAAGTGCCAGATACCACTGGGCAGCCCAACACACCTCCCAGAAGTGCCAGATACCACTGTCAAGCACAAAACACCTCCCAGAAGTGCCAGATACCACTAGGCAGCACAAAACACCTCCCCTGCAGTGCCAGATACTACTGGACAGCACAAAACACCTTCTCTGCAGTGCCAGATACCACTGGGCAGTACAAACCACCTCCTCTGCAGTGCCAGATACCACTGGGAAGCGCAAAACACCTCCTCTGCAGTGCCAGATACCACTGTGAAGCACAAAACACCTCCCTAGAAGTGCCAGATACCACTGGGCAGTACAAAACACCTCCTCTGCAGTGCCAGATACCACTGTGAAGCACAAAACACCTCCTTTGCAGTGCCAGTTACCACTGGGCAGCCCAAAACACCTCCCAGAAGTGCCAGATACCACTGGGCAGCACAAAACACCTCCTCAGCAGTGCCAGATACCACTGTGAAGCACAAAACACCTCCCCAGAAGTGCCAGATACCACTGGGCAGCACAAAACATCTCCTCTGCAGTGCCAGATACCACTGTGAAGCACAAAACACCTCCTTTGCAGTGCCAGATACCACTGGGCAGCCCAAAACACCTCCCAGAAGTGCCAGATACCACTGGGCAGCCCAAAACACCTCCCTTGCAGTGCCAGATACCACTGGGTAGCACAAAACACCTTCTCTGCAGTGCTAGATACCACTGGGCAGCACAAAACACCTCCCCTGCAGTGCCAGATACCACTAGGCAGCACAAAACACCTCCCCTGCAGTGCCAGATACTACTGGACAGCACAAAACACCTCCCCTGCAGTGCCAGATACTACTGGACAGCACAAAACACCTCCCTTGCAGTGCCAGATACCACTGTGAAGCACAAAACACCTCCTCTGCAGTGCCAGATACCACTGTGAAGCACAAAACACCTCCCCAGAAGTGCCAGATACCACTGGGCAGCACAAAACATCTCCTCTGCAGTGCCAGATACCACTGTGAAGCACAAAACACCTCCTTTGCAGTGCCAGATACCACTGGGCAGCCCAAAACACCTCCCAGAAGTGCCAGATACCACTGGGCAGCCCAAAACACCTCCCTTGCAGTGCCAGATACCACTAGGTAGCACAAAACACCTTCTCTGCAGTGCCAGATACCACTGGGCAGCATAAAACACCTCCCTTGCAGTGCCAGATACCACTAGGCAGCACAAAACACCTCCCCTGCAGTGCCAGATACTACTGGACAGCACAAAACACCTCCCCTGCAGTGCCAGATACTACTGGACAGCACAAAACACCTCCCTTGCAGTGCCAGATACCACTGTGAAGCACAAAACACCTCCTCTGCAGTGCCAGATACCACTGGGCAGCACAAAACACCTCCTCTGCAGTGCCAGATACCACTGGGGAGCACAAAACACCTCCTCTGCAGTGCCAGATACCACTGGGCAGCCAAAAACACCTCCTCTGCAGTGCCAGATACCACTGGGCAGCACAAAACACCTCCTCTGCAGTGCCAGATACCACTGTGAAGCCCAAAACATCTCCCAGAAGTGCCAGATACCACTGGACAGCACACAACACCTCCCAAGGAGTGCCTGATACCACTGTGCAGCACAAAATACCTCCCCTGCAGTGCCAAATACCACCGTTCAGCACAAAATACCTCTTCAGCAGCACCATATGATTACCACAGTGCAGCACAATTGGCAGAAGCAATGTCATTCTTCCCACCCCTCCCCTTGGCAGCATTGCCCCTCTTCCCACCCCTACCACTGGCAGCAGCATTGCCCCTCTTCCCACCTCTCTCCCATGGGCAGTAGCAATGTCCCCCTGTCTACCCTCCCCACTGGAAGCAGCATTGCCCCCCCCCCCCCCCTCACACTTCTACTACTGGCAGTAGCATTGTCTCCCTTTCTTTCCCTCCCCCACTGGCAGCATTGTCTGACTTCTCCTCGCTTCCAACAGCTTTGTCCCATTCCAACCCCTCTCCAACTAGCAGCAGCATCCCTCCAAACTACCCATGCCCACTGACAATAGAACTTTGCCCATTTCTCACCCCTCCCAGACTGGCAGGATGTGAGCACGGGTGATGCTGGAGATGGGAGGGAGCGTGCAGTAGAGCTGTCTAGGTCTTTTACCCCCTTCTGGCCTCCAGACGGCCACTGATTCCTACTGGGTGAAGGATCTGTGATTTTGTGACCATGATGTCACAGCATGTCCTTTGCACTTTCTAACAAGACAAACTGAACTGATAATGCAGGGCTGACACAGCTACTGGGTGACTGCCCACCGTCAGGGTGACTGCCCACAGTCAGGAATTTTATCATTTAAATAGGCTTTCCAGGATTTTAGGCTATCGATAGTAGATCAGTAGGGATCTGACTCTCATCAACCCCCACCAATGAGCTGTGGGAAGGGACTGTGGTGCTTGGATGAGAGCAGTGGCCTCTTCATTGTCTATAATGCTCCAGTGCTGCACAACGCCATCGCTTTAGTTGTGTCTGTGCTTGGTACTGCAGCTGATTGGCAGGAGTGCTGAAGGTTGGACCTTCACTAATTTAATATTGATGAACTATCCTAAGAATAGGTTATGAGTTTTAACCCATTCGTACTATACATATAAGACATGGTGAATGGGTCGTTCCAACATTACGGCTATCTATCGTTGATGAAAGGAGGAGACATAGGCGGTGCTGGGCTCCTTCACAGGTGGGCGTGGCTGGGCACGGCTGGGCACAAGTAAGGTTCGTACAGCCCCTTGGACACATTCAACACTCATTTACATATCTATAAAATCCTTTTTTAAAGAAATTAAAACCACACAGCCCTATAGGACACATATATTGCGGACATGCTAGCTGCTATCTAGCCGTGCTTGTCCGTATCTCTATAGCCCCAAACCTGGTGACAGGATACCCATTTTTCAGGTGACAGAAACCCTTTAAATACAGTTTCTAATCCTGTTGATGTAAGTTTTTACTTGTTAGAGTTGTCATTGTGCAGTTTTACCACTAGAGGCCGCTGTTCCTCCACACAGTTAAGTATTGCTAAGTATTTGAATATGCATAAGAGGTGGAGCCGATGACTCATGCTGCTGCTGTGAAGAAGCAGGAAATGGTGAGCTGAGCAGATGTGTCTGGGAACTTGACAATACAATCGATTTTAAAAGGTTTAGTGCAACCTAATTAGCATAATCTAAAAGTTTTTTTCTCTCTATAAAGGCTTTAGGCTACATGCACACGAACGTTGTTTGTTTCCATGTCCGTTCCGTTTTTTTTTTGCAGATAGTATGCGGACCCATTCATTTCAATGAGTCCACAAAAAATGCGGACAGAACACCGTCCGTGTGCTGTCCGGATCAGTATGTCCGTTCCGTAGCCCCGCAAAAAAAAAATAGAACATGTCCTATTCTTGTCCGTTTTAGGCATTGTTACAATGGATCCGCAAAAAAAAAAAAAAAATATGGATGTCATCTGGTTGTTTTTTTTGCGGATCCACAATTTGCGGACCGCAAAACACATACGGTCGTGTGCATGTAGCCTTAGGCAGTGAGATGGCACTAATATTAATATAGTTATGTTCAGCTGTCATTAGCACATCGCTAATGTCAGCCAGCTTAATACCCATTTTTCAGGTGACAGAAGCCCTTTAAGCAATGGTGGCTGTCTCACCCTCTCACACAGGTACCCAGATGTCAGATGCTGGAGAAAGCCACAATAGCGATGTTTTACCTAGCTCTGCCATACAATCAGTGCGCAGCCATTATTATATCACTGCTGGCTCAGCGTTTAGATGGTGGTCAGAACATTTATTCATTATATAACAGCCATGTGGATAAAAAGTTATGTTTTGACCACAATAAATTGCCTTTTGTTGTATTTGCATTATTTTATACTTGTAAGTCTCTTATTTCACCACCAGATGGCAGTCAACGACTTCCAGTGGATAATGTGTGCGTAGGATCCTGGATAATCATCATGAACGGTAATACGGCTACAAATATCTTCAGTACAGACCTATTCTTCTTGGCTGCGACATCCCGCTCTGCACTGCAAAAGATAGGACATGTTTTTTTTACCCGTTCAAGTCAATGGATCCGCATCTGCAAACGGTGTGCACATGGCCAGTGCCCGTGCATTGCAGACCGCTATTTGCACGGGCACCATTACGCTCGTGTGCATGAGCCCTTACACTGATACAGAGTTGTAACAAACCCACAGGACTGGAGCGAGATCTGTCATAGAAGATTGTTTAGAATAGATAGATTTGTAGCAACCTGTGAGCAGTCATGGGAAGTATAAGGTCTATATGGGTTTCCACCTCTGCAAGTAAATAAGAATGTTTGTATTCGCTGAAAGCAAATGTAGTACCCCAGAGTGGACACTACCATCGTTATACTCAGCTACTGTCTCTTCTGGTTAACAATGCATGCCAACTTTGTATTCTTTTCCAGGTCCTCTCATACTGTGCCTTAATTATGTATTTATGCGTTATGTGACATGTAATGTGCTTGGTTTTCCAGCAGGTGGCGCATGATCTGGCAGATTCCTTTAGATAGGATAGAACTAACCGTTTATTTATTTATTTATTTTATGCACTTATATAGCGCTACTATATTCCGCAGCGCTTTACAGGCTTGTTTTTTTATACCAGGCCTTCACTCCCCCCTATAACAATAGGTGTGCCCCCCGTTGCTTAGTATTGTCTTGTTTGTCTAATAGCCAGGGAGTTTGTTCCCTTCTGCTTTTCTGGGGTTGTGGCACCCTTCACTGTGGTCTAAATCATGGCATTTAATTTGGAGGCTAGGGAGGCTGCATGGACTTCGCAGGTAACTGCGCTGTTCCACGAGGATGATGTCACCGACACAGGCGGTGATTTTAGATCATTGACTTCTGAGATTGTTGACACCCACAAGCTCTATACACGGGTTTGGTGGAACATTAAGAGCCTTGAGGAATACCTCATCCCCAGGGGGGTTTGAGGGTGCAAAAATTTCCAGCTTGGGAAGTAACTGCGGAATTTAAGGAGACTTGGGAACAGGGACTCCTACAATGTTCTAGGATTCTCATTGACATGCTGATTGCACATGATGAAGAACTTCTACAGCGGACTAAACTCAGGCTTGTGAATTAGAATTGAAATTTGAACAGCATGACAAGGAGAAGGTTGATTTATTTCAGGTCAAACTGAAGGAGATTTTGGAAAATTTTGATAAGGAGATTATGATGGGTAAAAAATCCAAATTTCATCGCGATAAGGGTGACTTTAAGAGGAAACAGGCCTTTAGGTGGAAACACAGTGGTAACACACGGGCACCCTCAAAGGGCCATGATCCAAATAACACTGCCATGAAGCAGACTGCCCCCAATACAAATGGTGATTTGGATTTTTATCCGAAAACAGCGAGGACAGCGAACCCGGAGGGGATTACGCAAATCCCAGAAAAAGGGGACCCCAGCTGCGCAGGGGCAACAATCATCCACTACCCCACAGGAAACGGATGTAGGAGCCGGACAATCACAGGATAATGGGTCACCCCAGGTTATAAATCTTTGCTCCTATGTACTGTCGGATAAAGAAAGACTTGAAGAAAGGATTGTCCTTCTCCCCCATGAGCACACTTGACAAGTTTGAGTTCATAAAAGATGTATATTTGTTTTGCAGGCAATTTTGCTTCAAATTACTTTATGCTCAACCAACATTAGTGAAAGAACTCACGGAGGATGAACGTGGCGTCTTTTTGGACCTAATGGATTTACTTAAGGAGAGTGAGAGTGACCTAGGTAGGAGACCTTTTAGTCTATCTAAACCGTCCACCATCACGCCCTCATTGAGCATGTTCCCTAATATTAATCTGTTTTTCCAAGCAGTCTTCCAAGAAGTCCGGAAATTACAAAAGAATACCATCAGGGAGAGAAATATGGCCGTGGCAGAGTCCAACATCATCCGACAACTCCAACAAAATAAATCCTTTGTCATAAAGGAGGCGGACAAAGGTGGGAACGTTGTATTATGAGACATTGGGATGTATACGAGTGAAGCCAAACGTCAACTGGGTAATAGAATTTTCTACACCCCTATTCCATCAGATCCCACCACAATGTTTAAGAAAAAAATGGACCAAGTTTTAAGAAGGGCTTTCGATATGAGGATTATCACCAAGCGGGAACTCCAGTTTTTGGAGGTGAGTTGCCCCATTACACCTACATTCTATATGTTGCCTAAGGTGCATAAACATCTAGAGAATACCTGGCCACCCAATTGTGGCAGGTATTGGGGGCCTATGCGAACAAGCAAGTATCTATTTGGATTTTTTCTTACAGTCTTTCATTTTGGGCCTCAAATCATATATTCGGGATTCAATGCACCTAATGCAGGAACTAGGGGATGTCATCCTGCCGCCTGGCACCCTGATGGTCAAAAGTGATGTCGAGTCACTGTACTCTAACATTGCCCATAGCGACGGGATTGCCGCTGTCAAGTTCTTTCTGTCCGGTTCCACCACTGGCGATCCAGCCCACCACACTTTTCTGGTGAGTTTATTGGAATTTGTGCTCATGCATAATTATTTTGTTTTTGACCGCACTTTTTACAGGCAGATTTCTGGCACAGCCATGGGTGCACGGTGTGCGCCCTCCTACGCCAACCTATTTTTAGGTTGGTGGGAGGCCACACGGGTGTACCCATTGGACCAGTTCAGGAACCATGTGGTGGGTTGGTATCGTTTCATTGACGATATTGTCTTTTTTTGGCAGGGACCAAGACAGGAGTGTGAGCATTTTATTGGCCACCTCAATGAGAATCTGCTGAATACATTCTTACATACAAAATTTCGGAATTGGAGGTTGATTTCCTGGATCTCCGAATCAGTTTGAAGGACTCCAGCATTGTGACATCCTTGTTTCAGAAAAGCACTGCAACTCACAACCTACTCCATTTTGCAAGTTTCCATCCGACCCACCTGAAGAAGGGTATACCCAGGGGTCAGTTCCTACGTCTGCGACGTAATTGCACCGAATTGAGCAATTTTAGGGAGGCTTCACAAGATTTATCATCAAGACTGAATGAGAGGGGCTATCCTAAAAAGGTTATATCCCGGGCGTTTGAAAGGGCTAAAGAATCCAAACGTGAGGATCTATTTGTACCCAGGATCAAGTCAAGGGACAATAAAATACGTGTGATAACCAGGTATAATAACCAGTGGTCTGATCTCTACATAATTCTGAATACCCATTGGTTCCTACTTCGGTCAGATGGTAAACTAGCCTTGCACGTTGATGATAAACCTAGGATCGTAGCACGGAGGGCACCAAATCTCAAAGACACCCTAGTACGTAGCCACTTCCAACGCCCGGGGGTTACTACGGGTAGGGGTGGCACATTGAAAGGTACTTATCCCTGTAGGGATTGTAATATTTGTCAATTCATGTTGAATTCTGACAGTCTCTCCTATGGAGAGAACTGTAGGGTGGATCTGAAACATTATGTTAATTGCCGTTCCAGGAATGTACTCTATGCCCTTCTTTGCCCCTGTAATAGGATTTATGTGGGCCAGACCATGCAGGAACTCAGGAAAAGAGTACAACAGCACACATCGAACACCCGGTTGGCAGTACGGGATAGAAGTAAGGGGGAGAAACCCTTAACATCAGTGGCAACCCATTTCTTGGATTACCATAATGGTAGGTACGACGATTTACGAGTGGCAGGGCTGGACATTGTCCGGGAACATTAGGGGTACACAGGGCTTTTTTTTTCTCAGAGAAAAGGTGGTGGAACTCACCCCCCCCCTCCCCTGGCCACACCCCTACCCACCCCTAGGACCGCCCCTAAAACCGCCCCTTTAGAGAACAGGGATGCAAGTAAAATTTGGGGGGGCTATAAAAGTCCAGCCCAGCAAAGAAACCCCCCAGATGGGGATGGCACTGTGAATGGGGGATCTGAGGATGGCACTGTTATGGGGGATCTGTGGATGGCATCCACAGATCCCCCATCCTATAACAGTGCCATCCACCGCCCCCCCCCACCCCATAACAGTGCCATCCACAGACCCCCCCACCCCATAACAGTGCCATCCACAGACCCCCCCACCCCATAACAGTGCCATCCACAGACCCCACCCACCCCATAACAGTGCCATCCACAGACCCCACCCACCCCATAGCAGTGCCATCCACAGATCCCCCCACAACAGTGCCATCCACAGACCCCCCACCCCACAACAGTGCCATCCACAGATCCCCCCCTTAGCAGTGCCCTCCACAGACCCCCCCCCCCCACAACAGTGCCATCCACAGACCCCCCCACCCCATAACAGTGCCATCCACAGACCCCCCCACCCCATAACAGTGCTATCCACAGACCCCCCCACCCCATAACAGTGCCATCCACAGACCCCCCCACCCCATAACAGTGCCATCCACAGACCCCCCCCACCCCATAACAGTGCCATCCACAGACCCCCCCACCCCATAACAGTGCCATCCACAGATCCCCCCCTTAGCAGTGCCCTCCACAGACCCCCCCCCCCCACAACAGTGCCATCCACAGACCCCCCCCCACCCCATAACAGTGCCATCCACAGACCCCCCCACCCCATAAAAGTGCCATCCACAGACCCCCCCACCCCATAACAGTGCCATTCACAGACCCCCCCCCCCCACCCCATAACAGTGCCATCCACAGACCCCCCATTGCTGCTCCAGTACAGTTATAAAATGTGTATCAATTAATAATGATTCATGCTGCCCCCTCTGTAGTACTGTATAACATTCAATATATCCATCCTACTCACAGGGCTACTGTTATCGTAATGCTGGCCGGCCGGGCAGACGAGCGGCAGCGCCACTGACTGACGTCACGTGCCTGCGCCGCCTGCTTCATTCATAAAGTAGGCCGGGCAGGCATGTGACGTCAGTCAGTGGCGCTGCCGCTCGTCTGCCTGGCCGGCCTGCATTACAATAACTGTAGCCCTGTGAGTAGGATGGATATATTGAATGTTATACTACAGAGGGGGCAGCATGAATCATTATTAATTGATACACATTTTATAACTGTACTGGAGCGGCGGGGCCGGAGCACAGTGAACGCACCGGCCCCCAGCTCCTCCTCCCAGTCCCTCCCCGCTGATACATCGCAGCCTGCGATGTCAAAAGGTGGCGGAACGCCGTTCCGGTGCGTTCCGCCAGAAAAAAAGCCCTGGGGGTACACATATCTCTAAGAGGTTGCTCTGCTCTGAATCATAGTGGATTTTCAACCTTGGTTCACAGTTCCCAGGGGGCTTAAATGAGGACCTCACTTTCACTGGCTTTTATACATAGGCTTTGTCCAGTTTGAACAGGTCTATGTATTATTTATTTTGTTTCTCTTCACTTTCATTTGTTTGCTCACTTTTTAGGTTCAAAAAGGCCTGACGACACTTGGATGCAGGACTTACTGAGCTGCGGATCTCCTCCTCCTGTTCCTTCTTATTTTTGTTCACTGTTTATATACAGTACGGCACATAATATGGCACTTAGCACTTTAATTACCCTTGGTAACTGGAGTATGTACAACCCTTTGGCCGCCCCCTCCCCATTGGGACATTTTTTTGTATCTAGTGTATTGTTTTTATATACTTTTTGTATTTTGGACACTTTATGGAACCATATGTAATATTGCTTATACAGTATTATGATGTTGGAGAATTTATATGTTATGTCTTGTCCCTCCTCCCCAATCAATTAATTGTTTACTAAATGTGGACCCAGTGTATACATGTGTGCGCATTTGCGCCCTTCCTATTTCTGCGCCTGCGTGCTTGGCCCCCTTCTCCCTGGTGCATGGTCCTCCGTCCCATGGCTCGCTGAAGCTTTGAGTTTAAGGATATGTGTTTATCTATTCAATTATTTATCAAATCATAATAATTACTCAACAATCAGAACTCAAGGACACAGGTGCAGGGTGTGCAGGGAATGGTCGGGGTGTATAATTGTATGAATTGAGCCAATAGGAAGTAATGTAACTTAGAGTATGATTTATTTGTTCATGTATTTATTTTTGTACTTAATTATAACTTGTTTCGGCTAAAAGCATTTCACGTTCACTCCTTTCTATATATCTTCTTCCTTGATTTTGTCTATTACAAATATATGTATAAATCACTCGTCCGATTGTAGATCTATTATGGCCCATGGCCTATATAAGTTGTTTATTCAAAATTATATTATGTATAATCATGTAGTCACTATTGATCATGTTTTGTCTATTATATATACAGACGTGGACAAAATTGTTGGTACCCTTTGGTCAATGAAAGAAAAAGTCACAATGGTCACAGAAATAACTTTAATCTGACAAAAGTAATAATAAATTAAAATTCTATAAATGTTAACCAATGAAAGTCAGACATTGTTTTTCAACCATGCTTCAACAGAATTATGTAAAAAAATAAACTCATGAAACAGGCATGGACAAAAATGATGGTACCCCTAGAAAACACAGAACATAATGTGACCAAAGGGACATGTTAATTCAAGGTGTGTCCACTAATTAGCATCACAGGTGTCTACAACCTTGTAATCAGCCATTGGGCCTATATATATGGCTCCAGGTAATCACTGTGTTGTTTGGTGATATGGTGTGTACCACACTCGACATGGACCAGAGGAAGCAAAGGAAAGAGCTGTCTCAAGAGATCAGAAAGAAAATTATAGACAAGCATGTTAAAGGTAAAGGCTATAAGACCATCTCCAAGCAACTAGATGTTCCTGTGAGTACAGTTGCACATATTATTCATAAGTTTAAGATCCATGGGACTGTAGCCAACCTCCCTGGACGTGGCCGCAGGAGGAAAATTGATGACAAATCTAAGAGACGGATAATCCGAATGGTAACAAAAGAGCCTAGAAAGACTTCTAAAGAGATTCAAGGTGAACTTCATGCTCAAGGAACATCAGTGTCAGATCGCACCATCCGTCGTTGTTTGAGCCAAAGTGGACTACATGGGAGACGACCAAGGAGGACACCATTGTTGAAAACGAATCATAAAAAAGCAAGACTGGAATATGCCAAACTACATGTTGACAAGCCACAAAGCTTCTGGGAGAATGTCCTGTGGACAGATGAGACAAAAATCGAAGTTTTTGCCAAGGCACATCAGCTGTATGTTCACAGACGAAAAAATGAAGCATATCAAGAAAAGAACACTGTCCCTACTGTGAAACATGGAGGAGGCTCTGTTATGTTCTGGGGCTGCTTTGCTGCGTCTGGCACAGGGTGTCTTGAATCTGTGCAGGGTACAATGAAATCTCAAGACTATCAAGGAATTCTAGAGAGAAATGTACTAGCCAGTGTCAGAAAGCTTGGTCTCAGTCGCAGGTCATGGGTCTTGCAACAGGACAATGACCCAAAACACACCGCTAAAAACACCCAAGAATGGCTAAGAGGAAAAAATTGGACTATTCTAAAGTGGCCTTCTATGAGCCCTGACCTCAATCCTATTGAGCATCTTTGGAAGGAGCTGAAACATGCAGTCTGGAAAAGGCACCCTTCAAACCGGACACAACTGGAGCAGTTTGCTCATGAGGAGTGGGCCAAAATACCTGCTGAGAGGTGCAGATGTCTCATTGACAGTTACAGGAAGCGTTTGATTGCAGTGATTGCCTCAAAAGGTTGCGCAACAAAATATTAAGTTAGGGGTACCATCATTTTTGTCCATGCCTGTTTCATGAGTTTATTTTTTTACATAATTCTGTTGAAGCATGGTTGAAAAACAATGTCTGACTTTCATTGGTTAACATTTATAGAATTTTAATTTATTATTACTTTTGTCAGATTAAAGTTATTTCTGTGACCATTGTGACTTTTTCTTTCATTGACCAAAGGGTACCAACAATTTTGTCCACGTCTGTATATGTATGAATCATTGCTTTGATTGTAGGTCTATTATGGCCCATTATTATATATGTTGTTCACCCTAAATTATATTGCACATATAATCATGTAGTCACCCCTTTTGAAACTTACTCATAACACTAAATTATGTTAAGATACTAATTTGGCTCGTGTAACTGGCCTGCTTACTGATAGATACTTTTGGTGTTCGGTTAAACCCTTGCTCTTTGTGCTCTATTGCGTCCCATTGCGCTGGAGTTAGACTGTGAAAGAGACAACATGACGCAGTGAGGGAGCGTTTTCCCCTCCTGCAGTAGGAGTCTTCCAGGGGAAGCAGCCCGGAGAGCACCCTGACTCCTTGAATTTATTAGACTGAGTTTGGGATCAACGGGCAAAGGCACCCCACTCAACAGTACTAGAATCTCAAAAAAGTCCAGTAACCAGCCTAAAGCCTGAGATTTGCACAGAAGAGAGAGCAGAGTACTAAGAACCGCCACCATATTGCATCCTACTGAAACCAAGTAAAGGAGAATTGCACTAAACCGTTTAAAATCGATCGTATTGTCAAGTTCCCAAGTCTGGACTCCACTTTATTCTCCAACTCAATCTCTTTAATGGAGACTGACCCTCAAGAAGCGACAACCTGAAAGTTGGAGCACTACAACCCAAACATTAGGCCACAGTATATCACTCGCATCCTGCACTCCGGGACTACTCCACCCGAGGGGACGGCCCGCTGCACAAACAGGGAATTTAACATCAGTGAGGAATTGAGATGCAAAAATAGTTGAGTATACAGTTATAAAGTGATAAAGCAAAAAATATGTAATAGCCTATAATCTAACCTAGCTCTTCCAGAACAGTATAACTAGCCCCAGATCACTAGACCCTAGAACACCAGAAATATTATTATGAGCCTCTAATCCACCCTATACCACCAGGGATAATATATGTACACCCGTTATCATCAACTCTCACTCCACCAGCTCCATGATGTAAGGTTATGTCCCCAGGGAGATCCTCCTTTCTCTATATTGGCTATGTTGTGGTCCTGCTGCAGTGTTGATGCTTTGTACTATACCTAATCTGAGGATAGGTGATTTTTTGGGTAGAATAACCCCTTTTAAAGGGGTTTTCCAGTCAGCTGCTTCTCCCTGTGCGCAGATTAAAACATCCAATGTTGGGGGGGGGGAGCAGCCAATGGCAGACGGTGACGGGGATGAGCCTCCCTAGCGTTACCCGCGATGCTAGGGAGGCTCGTCCCTGTCACCGCCTGCCATTGGCTGACCCCCCCAACATTGGATGTTTTCATCCGCACACGGGGATAAACAGCAGCGGTGGTGCGGGGACCAGGAGCGGCGCAGGGAGCGGGGTAAGTAGATTCAGTGTGAGGGGCCCGGGCATATGGGGGACATTTTTAAGTCTCATATAACCCCTTTAAACTACTGGAAAATGTTGTAATCAGGACAATATTAAAAGAAGTGTGATCCATGACAACCAATCAGATTAAAAGGAGTCCGTAACCAGCAAATTCGTAGTTAAAAGGGATCCATGTCTTGTAGGTCTAGCTGAGAGGAATGTGATGATATTTTTACTTAGCGATCCGTTGCTTCATTCTGGAGAAAAAGTACTTTTAATCCATATGCAAATGAGCAGTTAAGTGCACTGAGGGCGGGCTCAAGCTACTCTGTGCTCCCTTGCCTTACCCTGTCAATCAAGGAGAGGGAGGGGCTGGCAGAGGAAGCAGGAGGAGTGCGGGTGCACTAAGTTTTTTAGTGCTTCAATATTTCCCTTAAGAATCGCCTGTCCTTGAGTTCAGCCATGTTTTTGGGAAGCTGGGTGATATTCTATATGGGGGTCTCTGAGATTCCTGATAAGCACATTTGCCAAACCTAAAAAAAAATCACAATTTCTGATAATTGACTCTTCAGATATTTCATTTTACAGCCCAATGTTATTGCAGATAGCGCTTCGGTAGATTATTATGTTGCATAAGAGAAATTATTTTTACTTCAGTGACCTAAGTTATTTGTGATATTGTACAAGCACCCGACCCAGCTGTGGCATCTTACAGCTCCCTGTCTGAAATACCTGGCATGTGAGGACAAATATACTGCATGAAATAAATAGCCACAATGACGTGAAGTGGTATGAGCCGCAATTATATTATGTGTGTGAGTATAGATAGACAGATATTAGAGAAATAGATACATTGATAGGTAGATAGATATGAGATAGATATGAGAGAGATAGATAGATACATTTGCAAGAAAAAGTATGTGAACCCTTTGGAATGCTATGGATTTCTGCACAAATTGGTCATAAAATGTGATCTGATCTTCATCTAAGTCACAACAATAGACAATCTCAGTCTGCTTAACTAATAACACACAAAGAATTATATGTTACCATGTTTTTATTGAACACACCATGTAAACATTCACAGTGCAGGTGGAAAAAGTATGTGAACCCCTAGACTAATGACATCTCCAAGAGCTATTTGGAGTGAGGTGTCAGCCAACTGAAGTCCAATCAATGAGATGAGATTGGAGGTGATGGTACAGTTGCCCTGCCCTATAAAAAACACACACCAGTTCTGGGTTTGCTTTTCACAAGAAGCATTGCCTGATGTGAATGATGCCTCGCACAAAAGAGCTCTCAGAAGACCTACGATTAAGAATTGTTGACTTGCATAAAGCAGGAAAGGGTTATAAAAGTATCTCCAAATGCCTTGCTGACCGATCCCTCACGAAGCCATGCTGATATGGCGTTATTTGCTTATTTCTGTTGAGATTCTGTTGAGGTAAGGCAACAGACGTAGTTTCTTTTAAGGTATAAATAGGCGGATTCATCAATAGATATTTATGAATATTAATTATTGAGACCAGTCCACGGTAAGACAAATTGTCTATAAATGGAGAAAGTTCAGCACTGCTGCTACTCTCCCTAGGAGTGGCCGTCCTGTAAAGATGACTGCAAGAGCACAGCGCAGACTGCTCAATGAGGTGAAGAAGAATCCTCGAGTGTCAGCTAAAGACTTACAAAAGTCTCTGGCATATGCTAACATCCCTGTTAGCAAATCTACAATACGTAAAACACTAAACAAGAATGGATTTCATGGGAGGATACCACAGAGGAAGCCACTGCTGTCAAAAAAAACATTGCTGCACATTTACAGTTTGCACAAGAGCACCTGGATGTTCCACAGCAGTACTGGCAAAATATTCTGTGGACAGATTAAACCAAAGTTGAGTTGTTTGGAAGAAACACACAACACTATGCGTGGAGAAAAAGAGGCACAGCACACCAACATCAAAACCTCATCCCAACTGTGAAGTATGGTGGTGGGGGCATCATGGTTTGGGGCTGCTTTGCTGCGTCAGGGCCTGGACGGATTGCTATCATCTAAGGAAAAATGAATTCCCAAGTTTATCAAGACATTTTGCAGGAGAACTTAAGGCCATCTGTCCACCAGCTGAAGCTCAACAGAAGATGGGTGTTGCAACAGGACAACGACCCAAAGCATAGAAGTAAATCAGCAGCTGGCTTAAACAGAAGGAAATACGCCTTCTGGAGTGGCCCAGTCAGAGTCCTGACCTCAACCCGATTGAGATGCTGTGGCATGACCTCAAGAAAGCGATTCACACCAGACATCCCAAGAATATTGCTGAACTGAAACAGTTCTGTAAAGAGGAAGGGTCAAGAATTACTCCTGACCGTTGTACACGTCTGATCTGCAACTACAGGAAACGTTTGGTTGAAGTTATTGCTGCCAAAGGAGGTTCAACCAGTTATTAAATCCAAGGGTTCACATACTTTTTCCACCTGCACTGTGAATGTTTACATGGTGTGTTCAATAAAAACATGGTAACATATAATTCTTTGTGTGTTATTAGTTAAGCAGACTGTGATTGTCTATTGTTGTGACTTAGATGAAGATCAGATCACATTTTATGACCAATTTGTGCAGAAATCAGTGGCCACTCTAGGATCAATATATAGGGGGGGGGGGGCACAGAAGATACACAGTCAAAAATGGGGGGGGGGGCACTAATAATTTTCCTGTATAATAATGTACCCTGATATCCCTTAGTTATATGACCCTGCCGGGCAGTGGCGTAGCTAGGAATGACTGGGCCCCACAGCAATTTTTTGAATGGGGCCCCCCTCCCCCACTAACTTTTCCGCAAATCCTTCCTTTCATGCCGCTCCCATTCCTGTGGCTAGTAAAGATCTCTCTCTCAGACCAGGCCCGGCAGCTGTTCCACCCTTTTCCTACTCTGTCTGTACTATCTGTATATTTTTTCATAGTGTAATACTGTTGAAGGGGCCCTGACAAAATCTTTTAGTCCTCCTCCTCCTGGATGGGCCCCTTCTAGGTCAGGGCCCCAAAGCAGCCGCTTCCCCTGCAGCTACGCCCCTGGCGCCGGGGTAATATAATTAAGGGGTATCAGGGTACATTGGGTGTAATATAACTGAGGAGGGCTATCAGACATTATAAAGGGGTAATATAGCTTACATTACCCCTGTATTACGTCCCTGATAGGATAGCACTCCTCAGTTATGTTACCCCTGTATAATTATATAACTAAGGGATATCAGGGTACATTACACAGGGGTAATATAACTGAGGGGTATCAGGGTACATTATACAAGGGTAATATAACTGAGGAGCGCTATCATGGGACATTATACAGGCGGTAATATAACCAAGGGGTATAAGGTTACATTATACAGGGGGTAATATAACCAAGGGGTATCAGGGTACATTATATAGGGGGTAATATAAGTTATATTACCACCGTATAATGCCTGATAGGCCTCCTGAGTTATATTACCCCTGTATAATAATGTACCCTGATACCCCTTAGTTAGATGACCCCACCGGGATCATATAACTAAGGGGTATCTGGGTACATAATTATACAAGGGTAATATAAGTTACTCAGGAGGCCTATCAGGCATTATACAGTGGTAATATAACTTATATTACCCCCTATATAATGTACCCTGATACCCCTTGGTTATATTACCCCCTGTATAATGTAACCTTATACCCCTTGGTTATATTACCCCCTGTATAATGTACCCTGATTACCCTCAGTTATATAACTGAGGGGTATCAGGGACATTATGGGTAATATTATAACTAAGGGGTATCAGGGTACATTATACAAGGGTAATATAACTGAGGAGGACTCAGTGCTATCAGGGGACATTATACAGGGGTCCTTAGTTATATTACCCCTGTATAACGTACCCTGATATACCCCTAAGCTATAGGGGTATCAGGGTTGAGGAGGGGCTGGGCGCAAGCAGGCAGGCCATGAGGCGAGGTAGTGGGGGTACATACTTTTTTAAAAACTTTTTAGTCTTACTTTGTTTTCTTCTTAGCTTGCCTAGGGGCCGGCCGGCCAGGGCAGGGCCAGGCAGAGTTCTTGGGAAGTTGCCACAGTGACAGTCCTCCTCTGGACCCCTCTCCTCTGAGTCCTCTCCAGTCCGAAGCTGCTGGGGCCTGGGCTGGGCACAGACAGGCTCACTGGGCTGGGCGGGAATTGCCCCCCCTTGCCCCCCTGTAGCGACGCCACTGGCAGAAATCTATATAATTCCAAAGGGTTCACATACTTTTTCTTGCAACTGTAGATAGATAGATATTAGATAGATAGATATTAGATAGATATTAGATAGATCAGTATAGCAGGCCTGTCGCCAGTGTCCTGTGTGTATATTGGAGGTATTCTTCATTGAACCTCACCCCATTCTGCAGTATTTCAAGGGCTAAGGGCTCATTCAGACAACCATATGAATGAATCTGCATCCATTCCACAAAAAACAGTTGCGGGAACCCATTCATTTCAATTGGGCCGCAAAAGATGCGGACAGCGCACCATGTGCTGTCCGCATCTGTAGTTCTGTTCCACGGCCCCGCAAGAAGGATAGAGGAAGTCCTATTCTTGTCCGCAATTGCGGACAAGAATAGTCTTTTCTATCATAGTGACGGCCATGTGCGGTACGCAAAATATGGTACGCACACGGCCGGGATCTGTGTTTTGCGGTTCCGCAATTTGCGTCTGAATAAGGGATCATGCAGACAAACATATTTTCTTTCCGTGTCCGCTCCATTTTTTTTTTTGCGGAATGTGTGCAGAACCATTCATTTCAATGGGTCCACAAAAAAAACTGAAGTTACTCCGTGTGCATTCTGTTTCCATATGTCCGTATGTCTGTTTCGCAAACAAATAGAACATGTCCTATTTTTGCCCACATTACGGACAAGGATTGTACTGTTCTATTAGGGGCCAGATTTCCACAAAATATCTAACACACGCGGACGTCATCCGTATTTTTTGTAAATCCGTTTTTGCAGACCGCAAAGTACATACGGCCGTGTGCATGAGTACTAAGCCATAATCTCAATTTTCTCAGTGCTGTTTCTAGGCTGTTTCTAATACTGTATGTTAATCAGCTTCTGCTATATATATTCATTCTCTGCCTGAGCAATAGGTTCACTAGTCTGCTAATTCCTCATAAGGTGCGCTGTATCTGATTGTCAGCCTATGTACCGATTTGTGCCTGATTGCCTCTGCTGCCTCACCCGACCCTGGCCTGATCACCATATTGACCCTTTGCTGCCTGCCTCAACGTCGGACCTGTTTCTTGGATTTAGATGTACTCTGCCTGCCCTCACATCGGCCTGTTACTGAAACCGAGTTTGCCTGTCCCTTCGGTGATTAGCACAGGTGTCTCTTGACCCCCATGGGTTAGCAGCCAACTGTTATGGGCAATGGTTGTGGAACCACTGTGCCAACTAACCAGTTTGACTTTGTGCTACTCTTGAGGGCATTGGTTTTCACCCTTTAATCCATATACAGGGATCTGGTCTTTGCTGCAGGGGAGCCACCAGACTGCTACCTCTTAGAATAGTCCGGTGAAGTTCGCAGCTAACCTAGAATGGTCGGAGACATCAGTGCAAAGCAACAAGGGATAAGGCGATACTTGTAGACAGACCAGGCTGTGGTCAGGCAGGCAGTGTACAAGCAAACCAGAGAAACAATCCAAGGGTCAGGGCAGGCAGTACAGGGTCAGAATCCAGGCAATAGGAGGAAGATAGAGCAGAGGCAGATGAACAGATCAGGGTAACAGGCACAGGTCAGATAGCAGACAGCTCCCTCATTTTCACCCTTTAACCCATATACAGGCCACAGGAGGACTGCCAGGCCGCTACCCCTTGGAATAGTCAAGTGTAGTTCGAAGCTGACCTACAGGGGGTCAGAGATATTGGTGCAAAGCACTAAGGGATAAGGCAATGCTTGTAGTCAGAACCAGGATGTGGTCAGGCAGGCAGTGTACATATGAATCACAGAAACAGTCCCAGAGTCAGGGTTGCCAGTACAAGCTCAGCATCCAGGCAACAGGCAGAAGATGGAGCACAGGCAGATGAACAGATCAGGGTAACAGGCAAAGGTCAGACAGCAGGCAGACAGACTCGGAAGTCAGGCAGAACATGGTCCACAGACAGACAAATGGTTTTTAGCTCCTACACAGGATTCACCAGACTAGAAAGACCATACAGAACCTATTGCTCAGGCATGGAGTGGGACACAGCACAGAATATATAGCAGGGCCGATTTCCTTTTGACATGTGAGAGTGCTGCCTTTTTGCTATTATAGATAGATAGATATATCTGAGGGTGTACCTAGGCAGTGTAGAACAGCAAAAGTCCAAGATGTAGCTGTCACTTTAGCCCCTTGGCCCTGATCAAGCTGAGGGAGTGTGGACTAAATCTTTACAGCTACCTAGCACTGACCAAAGAGTCAATACTTGGATATAGAGTGAGTCTAGTGGAGATAGAAGCAGAAGCAAAAAGAGAAAAAGCCAGCTCACCTCAGATGTCCAATGTAGCTGTGCACGAGGCGGACCCAAGTCAGTCCGTGTGGTAGATTCAAAGAGAAAAGGAGGCTTCAGCACCAAGCATGGACGTAAAAGAAATTCCCAATCTTTATTCAGCAATATTCCATATGTACAGCAATCAATGGCACAGGCTCCCGCTTAATCCCAGGAAATCAACGCGTTTCGAACAAAAGTGTTCTTAGTCATGATCTGATCATGACTAAGAACACTTTTGTTCGAAACGCGTTGATTTCCTGGGATTAAGCGGGAGCCTGTGCCACTGATTGCTGTACATATGGAATATTGCTGAATAAAGATTGGGAATTTCTTTTACGTCCATGATTGGTGCTGAAGCCTCCTTTTCTCTTTGGAGATAGAAGCAGCATTAGCTCATGGGCTCCACAAGCACCAGTGACCGGGAGAAGCCTCAAAGCGCCTGGACACAGCCGGACGACTAGGCGCAAAGTTGTCTATTACCACATTCCTCTATGGACATTGTGGATCAAAGTATATGGAAGCATCCTGCACAAATAATGGAGCAGCGGATTTTGCCTGCCGGTAGGGAGACCGCTCTGGGGATTACTAATTACAAGTAAGAAGATATTATATCCAGTACTTAAGTGCTAGAGTGTGGACCTAGTGTAGACAGATATAAGAAGGAACCTTTCTCACCTATTAAAGTACAATCTTAAAGGGACTCTGTCACCACTTTCTAACCCCCACTTTTAAAACTATTGTTCTGTCCATGGAGCCCTTGTGATTACTAAGGTGTTGTTATAAGCGAAATCTGCAGGCTCGTTTTGATAAAAAAAACTTTTATCTAACCTGTCAGTCATGTAGATAAGGTGCCCAGGGCGTTTCTCAAGGTCTGAAGCTGCTGCCCGCCGCCGCCGCCGTTGGTGCCCAGCTCCTCCTCTGCTCTGAATTTGCGCCGCCTGAATATCAAGAAATACGCCTCCGGCTCTCCCTCAGTCCCCCCTCCTTCTTTTCTAAGATCCCGCGCGTGCAGCAGTGTTCGCGTTATCGAGAGGTTGAGCGAAGTGCGCATGCGCATGCGCACTTCGCTCAATGAGGCTGAATCTAAAAGTCCGCACGGGCGCATCAGGCACAGGCCTGTGCGCACGCGCGGGATCTTAGAAAAGAAGGAGGGGGGACTGAGGGAGAGCCGGAGGAGTATTTCTTGACATTCAGGCGGCGCAAATTCAGAGCAGAGGAGGAGCTGGGCACCAACGGCGGCGGCGGCGGGCGGCGGGCGGCATGTTCAGACCAGGAGAAACGCCCTGGGCACCTTATCTACATGACTGACAGGTTAGATAAAAGTTTTTTTATCAAAACGAGCCTGCAGATTTCGCTTATAACAACACCTTAGTAATCACAAGGGCTCCATGGACAGAACAATAGTTTTAAAAGTGGGGGTTAGAAAGTGGTGACAGAGTCCCTTTAAGAAACCCATTTTCAAGCCTGTTACAAGGATTACAGCTGAGAAATTATTTGGTTTATTATCTTTACCATATAAATGAACTGTATTGATGACTCTGAGGCAAGTGATTAAGTATGCTGTCCGCAAACCGCGGATCCGCAAAAAACGGAAGCCGCCCGGGTGCCTTGTAGACATGCCTATTCTTGTCCGCAAAACGGACAAGAATAGGACATGCTATATTTTTTTTTGCGGGGCCATGGAACGGTACAGCGGATGCGGACAGCACACGGAGTGCTGTCCACATCTTTTGCGGCCCCATTGAAGTGAATGGGTCCGCATCCGAGCTGCAAAAACGGCGGCTGGGATGCGGACCCAAACAACGGCCGTGTGCATGAGGCCTAAAGGTTATGTTCAGATGTAATGTGCCTGGTTCACCAGAGGTAGCAGCAAACAGCAGTGCTAATCTTGTAGAGCAGTGGTCCCCAACTTTTTTGCGCCAAGGACCAGTTTCATGCAAGACAATTTCCCCAGGAACCGGGTGGAGTGGGGTTCTTGGGCGGGGCTTATGGGATGGGCGGGGCTTAGGGGGTGCTTGTCGGCGCTGACTGATTCACACGCATAACAAAACACAAGGTGCATCCCCCATTCACAGTAGTTATTAACCCCTTCAGCAGTCTTCACAGCATTTATTTTCCCCTTTCAGCAGTCCCCACTTCACAGTAATTAACCCCAGAGACCTCCACACTATACTCCCCACAGAGAGATCCACACTATACTCCCCACAGAGGGATCCACACTATACTCCCCACAGAGGGATCCACACTATACTCCCCACAGAGACCTCCACACTATACTCCCCACAGAGAGATCCACACTATACTCCCCACAGAGAGATCCACACTATACTCCCCACAGAGAGATCCACACTATACTCCCCACAGAGGGATCCACACTATACTCCCCACAGAGGGATCCACACTATACTCCCCACAGAGGGATCCACACTATACTCCCCACAGAGGGATCCACACTATACTCCCCACAGAGAGATCCACACTATACTCCCCACAGAGGGATCCACACTATACTCCCCACAGAGAGATCCACACTATACTCCCCACAGAGGGATCCACACTATACTCCCCACAGAGAGATCCACACTATACCCTCCACAGAGAGATCCACACTATACTCCCCACAGAGAGATCCACACTATACTCCCCACAGAGAGATCCACACTATACTCCCCACAGAGGGATCCACACTATACTCCCCACAGAGGGATCCACACTATAGTCCCCACAGAGAGATCCACACTATACTCCCCACAGAGGGATCCACACTATACTCCCCACAGAGGGATCCACACTATACTCCCCACAGAGACCTCCACACTATACTCCCCACAGAGAGATCCACACTATACTCCCCACAGAGGGATCCACGCTATACTCCCCACAGAGGGATCCACACTATACTCCCCACAGAGGGATCCACACTATACTCCCCACAGAGACCTCCACACTATACTCCCCACAGAGAGATCCACACTATACTCCCCACAGAGGGATCCACACTATACTCCCCACAGAGAGATCCACACTATACTCCCCACAGAGAGATCCACACTATACTCCCCACAGAGGGATCCACACTATACTCCCCACAGAGAGATCCACACTATACTCCCCACAGAGGGATCCACACTATACTCCCCACAGAGGGATCCACACTATACTCCCCACAGAGGGATCCACACTATACTCCCCACAGAGAGATCCACACTATACTCCCCACAGAGAGATCCACACTATACTCCCCACAGAGAGATCCACACTATACTCCCCACAGAGGGATCCACACTATACTCCCCACAGAGGGATCCACACTATACTCCCCACAGAGACCTCCACACTATACTCCCCACAGAGGGATCCACACTATACTCCCCACAGAGGGATCCACACTATACTCCCCACAGAGACCTCATCACTATACTCCCCACAGAGAGATCCACACTATACTCCCCACAGAGAGATCCACACTATACTCCCCACAGAGGGATCCACACTATACTCCCCACAGAGGGATCCACACTATACTCCCCACAGAGGGATCCACACTATACTCCCCACAGAGGGATCCACACTATACTCCCCACAGAGAGATCCACACTATACTCCCCACAGAGGGATCCACACTATACTCCCCACAGAGAGATCCACACTATACTCCCCACAGAGGGATCCACACTATACTCCCCACAGAGAGATCCACACTATACCCTCCACAGAGAGATCCACACTATACTCCCCACAGAGAGATCCACACTATACTCCCCACAGAGAGATCCACACTATACTCCCCACAGAGACCTCCACACTATACTCCCCACAGAGACCTCCACACTATACTCCCCACAGAGACCTCCACACTATACTCCCCACAGAGACCTCCACACTATACTCCCCACAGAGAGATCCACACTAAACTCCCCACAGAGACCTCCACACTATACTCCCATGACTGGTTACTACGGGCAATATGCGCGCTCTCGACATCTTCATTTCCATGGATACAATGGCTCTCATAGCAGATTACCGGACCACGTGACTGACCATCTGACAGGTAATATAAGGGGCGGGCCGTCCTCATCATGTGATGCGGAAGTGAGCAGCGTCTCGGTGACAGTTGCTAACGCTGGTCTGAAGAATGTACTCAGCTGGTGGGAGGAACTCAGAGCGGCGCATGCGTACTGCGAGTCCTTTAAGCTGCTGCAGACTGAATTTATATTCAGCCTCTAATCAGAGAGAGAGTTGTGCGGGGCGTCTGGCCACCCTAATTTCCGCGGCCTGGCAAACAATCTTCCAGGGCCCGGTCCTGGGCCGCGGCCCGGTGGTTGGGGACCGCTGTTGTAAAGGATGGAACCCTTCTTTCCATTCTAAACTCTCTCTCTAGGGAGAGGAGAAGGTTAGTTAGTTGGAGGAGTGTTGAAAGTGTATCTTACCCCCTGCTAGGGGAAGGAAGCGGGTCCACATCCCTGCTGGACGGCTCCTGCCTAGGCCCGCTAGAGCACCTTCAGCTCTATGCTGGATATGGAGGTCACAGTGTGAAGCCTCTGAAACGAGGAAGAAAAGTTCCTTGGTATTAATTTGGAGTCAGACTACAGAGAGAGAAGTTGCAGCCTAAAGCAGAAAGCAAAGATTCCATTTAAGTCTGTCAGTATAGCAGAGCCAGAGAGCCAAAGATGTAGCAGAGTTGAGTGTGTTCGCCTGCCAGAGTTAATGCTAATGCCTGCTGGAACCAAGTCTGTAAACGTTTATGCAAAGTAAAGCTGCTGTTGAACTTCACACAAGATCTGGAGTCAGTTTATTACTTTTCACTTGCACCTCACGGTGCTGGCGTCACGAACACCAGGGACCCTGCCTCCAAGGCACCTAAAGACCCATTCCACCAAGGGCATCTCAACCACCATTTGGCGGGAATCCCTGGACAACAGAGTGCTCCCTGAAGGAACTGGTGCTGTCCTTCCCTTCACTGCACGCCGGCCCAGGGAGCGCTGCTGACCGTGAGTAAAACTACTACTACCCCCATCAGCCCACCGTGCCTCACGTGTTGCCCCTGCAGCCCCAGTCGCTGCAGATAGATAGATAGATGTGAGCTAGAGATAAAAAAAAAAATAGTACCAGAAAAAAAAGGTTCAAGCCCCAGGGAGCTTCTCAAGGACTCAAATAGACATAAATGTGAAAAGAGGCAAGACAGTTCTTTTCATCAACTTAACTTTTTTATTCATCTATCGCTGGGCGCTGCCTCTTCTTGCATGTTAGATAGATAGATTATTTATACCACCGGGGTGTCATATACCGAAGAGGCCTTCGGGTCCCCTAAGGTCAAGGCCTGGGAGCACCTGCTATCACTACATCCCACACAGCTACACCCTTTATCTAATGTAATTAAACCTGTTGAACCACATTATAGGAGCTTATCTAATCTGCAAGTTTCTAATAATGAGCTGAATGGTTATGCTTTAGAGGGAACCTGTCATCAACGTTATGCTAACCTCACTGAGGGCAGCATAAATTAGTGACAGAAATTCTGATGTCAGCGGTGTGTCAGTCCTGAGCTAAAAGTAAGTGGTTGCTGAGAACCAGCATCATAATCATTGCAGCCCAGACCTTGAGAAGAGTCAAATCTACTTGAGAAGTCCTGGTTATTCCTAATCTCCTGCTCTCCCCCATCGGCTGATGATTCGTCAGTTCTCTCCTAGAGAGAAAGGGAGAAAAACTAGGTAGAAGACGGTCAGTCATCAGCAGGTGGGCAGGAGAGCAGGACTTCATGAATAACCAGGACTCTTCTCAGGTGGCCATGACTCTTTTCCAGGCCCAGTCTGCATTGATTGTGATGGTGGTTCTCGGCAACCACTTACTTTTAACTTTTAAATGGCAGATTACTGAAATCAACTCACCTGTCTCTACTTTATACTGGCATTAGTATGGGCAGCATAAAGAGGATGACGGGTTCCCTTTAAAGCTGGATATTACTATCCTCACATTTCACTGCTGGGACTTGTGGTTCCACACCAGGTGAAGGGCCACATGTTGCAGACCCCTGATCTAGTGTAACTTGTCAGAATATCTCTGTGCCTCCGATTATCAGTAACATACAGTAAAAATAATAATAATCTTTATTCCTATAGCGCCACCATATTCCGCAGCGCTTTACAACTCAGAGGGTTCATGTACAAAACAAAACATCACAAAGTTACTGGCTAATATACAACACTGGGAGGTCCCTGCTCACAAGAGCTTACAATCTATGAGCATATTACATGGGCAAACCTTACAGAAGTGTCCATTAAATTTTTTGCAAAGGGGGGTGGGGTGAAGCTTTAGATCAGTGTTTCCCAACCAGTGTGCCTCCAGCTGTTGCAAAACTACAACTCCTAGCATGCCTGGACAGCCTTTGGCTGTGTGGGCATGCTGAGAGTTGTAGTTTTGCAACAGCTGGAGGCGCACTAGTTGGGAAACACTGCTTTAGATAACCCCTGATAACATTTCCTAGCACACTGAGATAATGGGGAAGAGTGCGGCCAGCGAGTGAGGGTAGATTTCTGTACTATAGGATCACTGACATCAATTCTAACAGAAGACCATTGATTTTAATGGGCCACAGGAAATGCTTCATTTTCTCTGCAGTGATTAACTGAATTCTCAGTTGCCACAGCTGATCAAGAGGGGGCTCCAGCAGCAAGACCCCCATGATTACACTGTCCGGGGCCAGTGGTGAAGCCTCCATACATTTAATTCATTCTCAGCCTCACTCCTTCCAGGGATGGAACCCAGGACCTGCTGTATTGGAGATTGAAACACTAAGGGGACTTAATCGTGGCCTGTTTTGCAGTCCGCAATTTGCGCATGTGCAAAACACGGATACCAGCCGTGTGCGTTCTGCATTTTGTGGAACGGAACGTCCTGCCCTCTATAGAACTGTCCTATCCTTGTCTATACTTCTGTTCTGCGTCCCCGCAAAAAAATATAGGGCATGTCCTGTTCTTGTCTGCAATTGTGGACAAGAATAGGCATTTCTGTGTAGGACTGGCCGTGTGCGTTCCACAAAATGCGGTATCTGTGTTTTTCAAATCCACATTTTTCGGACCGAAAAACACTGACGGCCATCTGAATGAGCCCTAGCTCTGAGGGCCCCTGTACGCGCTGACATGCTCACTAGCGAAGCTGCGGTATGAATGTGCATTACCCCCCATACATTGCAGTGCATTCCACCGTGCAGCTCCACAATGTGCCTCGCCACGGCGGCCGAGCCCGGCAGTAACCGCACTAAATATACTGAATCTATTTTTACAACACGCAGAAAATAGATTGGATTGGCTCAACGCAAGTCTAGTGTTAAGACCAGCATCAGCTTTCAAATACCATAGGTTGTATCAAGTATATCTGCAATAACGGGAATTACGCCTCTCCGTATCCCTGACATCAGCCATGTGCTCCTCATAGAGGCCAGGCCTGGGGTCTCATATATCAGGTGTTTCATGGCACAACCGGTGACATTGTTATAGGATAGATAACGTCTGTGTGTTCTTTCATTTTTGGGTATTTTTATGACTTATTTAAGCTTATTTTACTTTATTTATTGGTCAATCAATTGTTATTTTTTTGTATATTCCCATTAAAGCTTCTGCATTAGGCTCCCAACTACTAGTTCAGTTGCGTTGCGGTGGCTCCTATGGGGGTGACAGAAGTAGACCCCTGCCCCATCTAACCAGCTAGATGCCAAATTCACTACTGATGGTGGCATCCAAGTGGTTAAATGACCCTTCTTGTCAGTCACAGCTGCCCCTGCAAGTCACTGTGCAAGAACTACCACTGTCATAGATGCAAGGTGCTGGCCATTAACGATCCAAGGTGTTAAAGGGGTTTTCTGGGCCATCAATATCTAATCAGCAGGGGTCCGACACAGCATACCCCCCCAATCGTCTGTTCTGCAGTAGCGCTGAAAGGGCACAGCTCGCCTGTTGTGTAGTAGCTGTTAACTACAAAGGTTTGCCCATTGAAGTAAATGGAGCTGAGCTGCAATACCACATGCAACCTGTGGACAGGTGTGGCGCTATTCTTGGAAGAAAGCTGCCATGTTTTTCTACTACTGGACCATCCCTTTGAAGGGGTTTCCCGGTGGTGCCGGGGTGAGACCTGCAAGTGTAAAATAATAGCGCTTACAATATATCTGCTAATTCTAGTCTTAGGGTCCATTCACACGTCTGCATAATGGGTCCGCACTTCCGTTCCACGGCCCCACAAAAAAACAGAGCCTATCCTATTCTTGTCCGCGGCCACGGACAACAATACGCATTTCTATCATAGTGCCAGCCATGTGCGGTCCGCAAAATGCGGAACACACACAGGCCGGTGTCCATGTTTTGCAATTTGCGGACCGCGAAACTCTTGCGGACGTGTGAATGGACCCTTAGGCTCCATTCAGACGTCCGTAGCGTTATGCGGATCCGCAAATCACTGGGCCAGCACCCCAATAGAAATGTCTATTCTTGTCCGCAGCTGTGGACAAGAATAGGACATGTTCTAATTTTTTGCGGAGCCGCGGACCGAAAATGCGGATGCGGACAGCACACTGTGTGCTGTCCCCATCTTTTCCGTCCCCATTGAAAATGAATAGGGTCCGCACCTGTTTCGCATAATTGCGGAACGGATCCGGACCCATTCTACGGATGTCTGAATGGACCCTTGTTTTCCAGTAAGGGCTCATGCACACGACCGTTGATGTTTTGCGGTCCGTTTTTCACTGATCCGTTGTTCCGTATCAGGTTTTTTTTTCTCTGATTCAAGTCCTGTTCTGTTCCATTATTGCACAAAACATATCCGTATGGTTTCCATATTTGATCCGTTTTTTTGCGGATCAGAAACAGTAACTTATTAATCACCAAACACATGAGCAATACTGGGCTGGGCATAGCATTTCTACAGTATGGATCCGCAAAATACGGATGAAACTACGAATGACATACGGATGTGTTTCGTGCGCGTTCCGTATTTTTTGGTGATCCATTGACTTGAATGGGGCCTCGGACCGTGATTTGCGGACAATAATAGGACATGCACTACTTTTCTGCGGAACGGCCACACGGAGTAACTTCCGTATTTTCTACAGCCCCATTGAAGTGAATGCTTCCGCATATGGTCCGCAAAGAAAATACGTTCGGTGTGCATGAGCCCTAACACAGATTTTTTGTTTTAGTAAGTGCCCGCAGCCTGTCCACTGAAACGGAAGATTCATACTTACCTGCTCCACGCACTTTTTATATCCAAATAACCGTGCGCATGGCCCCGTGCACCGCTGCAGCCAATGACTGGCTTCAACAGTGATGTGGCCACCAGCGGCGTGTCACCGCTGAAGCCAGTCATTCGCTGGAGCAGTACACGTCACCGCGCTCATATACCGCCGCCGGATGTAAGGCGATGAGGCAGCGTGGTGGGGCTTCTCCCACCATTAGGAAACCCCTTTAAAGGGATGGTCCAGCATTAGAAAAACATGGTTGATTTCTTCCAAAAACAGCTATTTTACATTACCTCCCTGTGTCACACTGAAAGGGTTAATGAAGCTGAGATCTGGGGAGCTGTTTGCCAGGCTGCTTATAAAGAACAACCATTTTTTTTGCTTTTGTGCAAAATTAAATAAATCCTTAAATCTTAGCTTCTTGGACTATTGTGAGGGTGACATGCCATATCTCCAGTGTAAGCATTGCCCTGTCTGACCACCCTCCAGGACCTCACCCTGCCTGGCACACCTCCATTCACAGCTGGGTGCTATCATTTCTGGAACTGCACTAAATTGCTTTGCAAAGTCAGAACTGATTTATTAATATTTTTTCTTGCACGGCGCCATCTAGCGCTCGTTCCGCGCATTACACTTGCCTTGCAAAGCACCAAGGTCTGTGTAGTTTTCCTGCGCTGACACTTCAGCTCGAGGAGCCCAGAGGCAGCGATCTAAGAAAACTACATTACCCATGATGCCTTTGGGCTTTCTTTCCTGCGCTATAGCTGTCCCAGAAACATTTATCAGCTCGGTGCTGAAGATAAGGAGGAGGGGACAGTGGAGGAGAAGAAGAGTGTAGGACAGGGAGCATCTGCCTTGGCTTCTCATTGCTTGCAGTGCACCTTGGGGATCACATTGCAATGAGACATGTGGCTGGGCTGATGTGTAACAGGTAAAGGCTACAGATTGCATGCAACTGGATGGGAGCCAGGGGCCAGCAGCTCCAGCATGAGTGCAGGTAAGTGCTATTGCTATATACACCCTTGTACTGAGGATCACTTACCTGTGCAAAGAGCATTGCATTGGGAATACAGCACACTGGCCGTATTCTGCATTACCACCTCTAGGGGTGGGGGCAGCTGGTCCTATAAGACAGGCTACCACCTACCCCATGCCATGTTCCTGATGTATAGTAATAAGGCACTGCCTTATCTCCATTATTCCCCTGGCACTATGAAGGTTGTGCCCAGGATAACCTATAAGACTTCTCCCTGGAGCATCCTCCTGTATTCTGAATTACCATCTTTTTTTTGTAATGCAATGATTTAATAGTGATCAGTTCTGTTGCCTGGCTGTGAAGGGGTTAATTCAGCATGTGAGTAGACGCCTTGTAAAGGAGGATGCTCCTGTCAGTCAGTGGCTAGCTGCTCCTGGAGAGCAGGGGGTGGCATTTACCCAGTGAGCCATGCTCGTCCTCCTCCCCATCCTCCTCCTCCTCCTCCTCATGGTCATGTATTGCAGGGGGGATAGAACACTGATACATTGTATTTATTTATAAACAGAGTGATACATAGTAGCGGAGGAGTCACGTGTGATACATGAATGACAAGAGGCAGGTGGATGGATGGGGAGGCTCGTGGAGCTCTGGGCATGCCAGGAATACATGGCCCACTTTATAGGGCACCACCCATTGCAGAACAAGGGAAATCCAATTATCTGCCCATTGCATTTGTCTGCAGAGTGCAATTTTACACTGAACATAGGACATTTCTATCCTAGAAGGGTGTAGCAATGTACTGCTGGGAGTCTCAGTGTAATGGTCAGAGTTACAGCTACTACCCAGCTAAACGTAGTTAAAGGGGTATTCCGGTTGGTTGAAGTTATCCCCGGGATAACTATTAGATTGGTGGGGGTCCTACCAATCCCCACGGATCATAAGAATGGGGGCACCGTACCCCCTGCAGCCCCCCTGAAATGACTAGAGTGGCAGTCGGGCATGCTTGTGGCCGGTCCATTCATTCCTATGGGAATTCCGGAGATAGCTGAGCGCTGTACTCGCCGATCTCCTGAACCATAGAAATGCATGTGCGACCGGCCTCTCCGTTCATTTCAGGGGGGCCGCAGGGGGTACGGTGCCCGCCATTCTTGTGATCCGTGGGGGGTCCCAGCGGTAGGTCCTATGGATCATGCACACGGCCGTTGTTTGGGTCCGCATCCGAGCCACCGTTTTTGCGGCTCGGAAGCGGAATCATTCACTTCAGTGGGGCAGGAAAAGATGCAGACAGCACTCTGTGTGCTGTTCGCATCTGTTGCTCCGTTCTGTGGCCCCGCCCAAAAAATATAGCATGTCCTATTCTTGTCCGTTTTGCAGACAAGAATAGGCATGTCTACAATGGGCCGCCCGTTCCGTTCCGCAAATTGCGGAAGGCACACGGCGGCTTTTGTTTTTTGTGGATCCGCGGTTTGCGGACCGCAAAAAACGGCACGGTCGTGTGCATGTAGCCTTTAATGTGTGCGTTCATGCATTAGTGGTTTTCTACGGACTGTGGACCCATAGTGACACCATGGAGGCACGCCCTATTTTTGTCCGTGATTACGGATCCCTCACGCACATTATAAAATCTATGGGTCTATGTTGGGTCCATGGTTCTCATAGACCAATGGTGGGAGATGCTCTGGAAATGAATTTTCAGCTTAGCAGATGACGTATAGAGGGCAAAAAACGGACTCAAGGACCAAAGGCGGATTCTTCACGGAGATGTTCATGGAGGAACTGCTAACCCTTTTGTCATAGATCAGACACGGATGTGCAAAGGAGGCGTTATGGATTGATGTCACCCATGCTCTCATGTCAATGCAGAATTCGGCAGATTTTACTTTCTGGAGTTTGGGGATGATGGGTGTCTTCCCTTTTGGCAGGATAAGGGTAGCCATGTTTGTTGGTGCCAAGAATTACCAAAAATGCTACGCATCCATTTCATAGTTGGATCAGTTTCCAGGAAAGTTGGATTACAGTGAATGTGTCTAAGATTACAGCTCCCACCTGAGGTTAACTCAGATTTCTCCCATATTTATGTTGTCATATGCTGGGCAGATTTGGGAATGCCGGGTGATGACCCCATTGGTAGTCATAACAGAAACCATGTTGGTTGTTACAGATTCTATACATCCGGTTCTAGGGAAAAGTGTCAGCTTTATCTTTCAGGGTTATGGGAAAGCTAGGTGTCAATGCTTTTCTTTTAAATATCCACATTTTTGCAGGGATTGTTTCTAGGAAAGTTGGGTGACAACCAATGCGGCCAGCATTAGACTTTTTTCTGGATTTTGGGAAAGCTGCTTTAGGAGCTCTATACATCGATTCATGGGAGCTCTGTTTCCAGGACAGTTGTTGTAAGCATGACAGCTGCCTCTTGAGTTGTCACTCAGCTTTCCAAGACTCCTGTTCATATTGGTAGTGTGAAACATTCCCGTTTCTTACACCTGTTTCTAGGAAAATTGGGTTAAAACAAATGCGGACAGATTACAGCTCCCACCATACTTTCCCAGAGTCCTGAATATATATTCTGCTGTCATATCACTGCATGATTAGGCATATTTCCTTTCTGGATTCGCATCCGGCATGCGCAGATCGGAAGGACGGATCCGGCACTAATACATTCCTATCGAAAAAAATCTGGCATTCAGCCAAGTGTTCGTTTTCCGGTATTGAGCCCCTAGGACAAAACTCAACACCGGAAAAGAATAACGCTAGTGTAAAAGTACCCTAAGACGAAATAAAGATTTTTAGTGCTGAACACTTCGCACTACTTTTCTATTTATTTTTGTGGAGCCACAAAAAATGCGGACATTGCATGGATGTCAGCTGTCTGCTGTCCGCATCCATGTGGCTGTTCCGCAAATTATATAACGCTTTGTATTCTTGTCCATTTTGCGGACAAGAATAGCCATTTCTATAATAGGTACCCAGGAAAGGGCGGTATCTGTATTTTACGGATCCATGGTTTGCGGGCCGCAATATACATACAGTGAATTGAGCCTTATGCATGCACCAAGTGATCTAGGGCATAGGCAGGGGTGCACCACCAATGAGGCCAAGGCAGCACCAGGTAGTGGCAAGAGGGGGGCAACCTAAGGGCCATGAGCTGAAGGGAAGGGGTTAGGTTAAGAAATTGGCATTGGGGAGGGGGGGGGGCGCTGTTTCAGTTTTCGCCTCAGGAAGCAGAAAGGCTAGGTGCTCCCATGGGCATAGGACCAATCAGGGCTGGGACCTGTCTCACCTAGGACCCTATAGGAGCAAGCCAGAAACATCTCAGTTGCAATAATTTGGTCAATATTACATTGTTGTTTTCCCATTGTCCATGGGTGAGAATGAGAAAGCTGCTTGAGTCATGATCATCAGGTTGTATGACTCCACGGAGGACCACGTAGCCCTGTGGTCTTTCTGCGGAGATAGAAGTTCTCCCCCATTGAAGAACCTAAGGCTGCCACAGACTGGCCGTTCATCTGGATCTTCACACGTGGGCTTCTGTTCACTGGCTTATGTGCCTTAATGAAATCAGTAGAGCTAAATGATTCCATCATGTGAGCAGCAGAGCCGGCAGACATGACACAGAGACCGCATTCACAATTAGAAGGCTTGTGTCTGGTCCTTGAAGGCAAACACTGCACGTATTCATCGTCACGGATGTCTCTTAATGGGCAGCATGCGCCCGCCACTTGTCTGCTGTCACGTTATCTAAGAGCAGTCTATGCCGTGACTTCTTGCCTGAGAACGTCAGCGCGTTTCAGGCCTTACAGGTGCCATTTGTGGTAGACTGTCTTCTGTGAATGGTTTCTGTGAAACAGAAGCTCAGCTCCTTCGAACTTCACATTCCTACACCCCAGCAATGCACAATTTCCTAATAGCATCATCATTTAATTGATTGTAAGCATCCACCGTACAGCGTTTCTCGCAAATCTAACCATTAAAGGTGATGTCCCACCCCGCCTTATCCGGAGGAAGAATAGGATAGCACGCCCTATAAGCTGGTCTGACTTACGAAGAAAGCCTGTGATTCATCTTCCCACTCACTGATTGACAGCTCTCCTTTATACGAGTATGTATATACGGTAATATACCTGGCAGTCAGTGTGTGCGGGCAGCAGACGCCGATTCTCAAGCTTTTTCCGTAAGTCAGGCAGTCAAGCTTTGTAAAACTATGGGCTGCCACACCAGTTAATGGTGCCCAAGGGCAATACTCGCTTGGCATCGGGAAGATTGTCCCCAGCAACTTTTCTGCCCAGTGTGCAGTTGCAAATCACCACACTATGCATAGCAACCCCTTTAACGGGGCGCTGAACCTAGAAATGAATGTTACAGATTTAGGTCTCATGCACATGACCATATGTATTTTGCGGTCCAAAAATTCTGGATCCGGAAAATACGGATAAGGTCCATGTTGCATCTGCGTTTTTGGCGGACCCACTGACTTCAAGGGTCTGCAAATGTAAGACATGGAAAGAACTAAAGAGATAAACTGACAGCGGCATTAAAGATACGCCACTACGCGTACAAGATACACAAGAGATCTAGAAATACATCCAGTGGTGCACAGCACGTGTTAACGGCCCCAAAAAACATAGTATTCTCTTTTGGGCCAAATGTAGGACATGTTCTACATTTTTGTGGAATGGACATATGGATGCAGAAAGCGCATGTATCATTCATGCGTTTTCTGCATCCGTAGAACATGTCCGGAAAATGTGGACCACGGACACATTTAAAGGCAATGTACTCCTTTGGTGTCAATTTAAAAAAAAAAAAATTTGCTTTGTACTTATTTGGAGCTAAAAATATTTTTTTCAATTGGTCTTTATTAAAAAAATATGGTGTCCTTTTTTCTGTAGAGAGCTGAGATGCTCTAGTAGCAGCCTGTAGATTTTCTGTCTTTTCCGTCAGACCAGGAGCTGACGGGCTCCTTATCTCTGCTCTCTGATCTTATAAACTCTCATTATAGCTCAGTTCTTATCTTAGTGATAAGAATGTGGCTTAAATAAATGTTTATTACCTCTTAGTACTTTAGAGATAAGGTTCATTAACAAAGTGAAAGTACCAGTCACACAAGTAGAAAAACAGATAACCCTTTGTGACAGAACAGCTCAATATTTTTTAATAAAGGCCAATTTTTAGCCAAAAATGAGTAACATGCAATTATAAAAAAAATTTCCTCCGAAGGTATACATAGACAAAAAAAAGTCATTTAGGAACAGAATGCGGATGGCACAATTTGCGGACTGCAAAATAGATACAGTGGTGTGCAGGAGGCCTAAACAGGAGATAATCTTGACCCAACGTTTGTCAGTCTTCAGGATTTTCTGCAGCAAACAGTCTTGTAGACATCCTGCAAAGAACACAGGGGTTAAATCTCTTCTGATCTGCTCCATTTTGGCTGGTGAACACCTGAAAGGGCCTGGCTTAGCCAATAGCAGGGAAATATTTCTGTCTCGCTGCAGACAGGGCTGGAGGGGGGAGGCTCCTGCTGCAGCCAGTTCTCTTATAGCCAGACACCGGACAGTGAGGAGGAGGAGGAGGTGGGACATGGCTGGGTTCCTGAGTTGACTCCTTTCTGAAGTTCTGTTCTAATTGTATCATGAGACAAAATAAGTCAAAGAAAAGGAGGAGATAAAGGAAGGAAGTGCCGGGATCTTTTTGTACTTTTTCCACATTTAGTGCCCCTTCAATACTACTTTCTCATACTGCACGGAGCCTGGTCACCTTTGAACATAAATGGTAGCTGGAAACCAATTGACCTTTAAGGTCACCCCTTAGTATGGATCTTCCCATCAGGCTATATATATATCCAGTATATGATTAAATATTCATAAACATGGAATTCATATGACTTTACATATTAAGCATCAGAGTCGTGGAGCTAGAAGGTGAAGCGGATTGTAATTGGGAAGGAGAACATGTAATCTCACTGAATTATTCAAGGTGTGAATCGCTGTCGTTGTGCCCGTCTCCTCCATGGCGTACAGTGCATACATTAGCGGTTATATTCCTGCTGCTGTCGTTTTTGCAGCATATTGGGGAGAATAAGGGTCTGGGAGCCTATTGTACAATGCTGAGAATGTTTTTGCCAACTTGCCATGCTTTCAGTTGCTGGAGGGGGGAATATTTCAAGAGCCAGATGATCCCTGGGCTAAGAATAGAGACAACAACGCATTTGGATGCAACTAATATTTGGGGGTTATCAAGAGCAAAACACTGATTCCTGTAAAAGAATTCAAACCCCTGGTATACATTGTACAAGTATTGCTTGAACAGAGGCCACATGGTTTAGGTCTGTTGAGCTGGACCCATAACTCCATGATTGTCTGACCGATTAGGGTGCTGACACACGTTCAGGATTTTGGATGGTGTTTTTAAAGCCAAAATCTGATGTGGATCATAACAGGAGAGAAAATAATAAAGGGTTTTTCTGGGATTTAACTACTGATGACCTATCCTCTGGATAGGTCATCAGTATCTGATCAGTGGGGGTCCGACACCTGGGACCCCCGCTGATCCGCTCTTTGAGAAGGCACCAGCGCTCCTGTGAGTGCCTCAGCCTTCTCTCAGCTTTTCTCTCAGGCAAATGATGACACGTTCACCGTTCACGTGGCCTAGTAGCAGATACCATGCACAGCCGCTATACAATGTAATGGGTGTTGGACCTCCACCGATCAGATACTGATGACCAATCATCAGTATCAAAATCCCGGAACCCACCTTTAAGGGCAAATACAACTTTTCTCCACTTTTTTTCAATGCACTCCTGGTTTTGGCTTCAAAAATGGAATCGAAAAACCTGAACATGTGGCAGCCCCCTTAGAGATCCTTCGACTTTGATAATGGTTGTGAAGTCCACATGGTTACATATATGGTGGTAGAACTACATATGGGAATCAGTTAAAAGGCAATGGAATTTATGAAAATGCAGGTCAGGGGGCAGATCTAGGTTTTTTGTTCATTTTGCCCATAGACCTGTGAGACGTGGGACCATAAACTGGGCCTATGAGACCCATAGAGGCCTGTATGGATTATATGCCAGGGCTGTAGCTATAAGGGGTGCAGAGGTAGCAGTCAGCTACTGAGCCCAGGATCCTGAGGGTTCCTAAAGACCTTGTGCCACATGATAAGACACTGGTATTAGAGAAAGTGCTGGTCAAGTTACACCTCTGACTGGAGGGAAGGGGTTAGATCAAGAATTTAGCATGGGGGGGTGCAGTTTACATTTTTACTTCAGGCAGCCTGAAGGCTATATGCTTCCGTGCCCCTGACCACAAAGCACTGAGGGAAGGGGGCCCAATCTGAACTCTTGCACCAGGGCCCATGAGAATTTAGCTACGCCGCTGTATGAGAGCCCCTCAACTCTCCCCCGATGGTTGACCTACAGAAAGAAAGATCGGGCTGCTGGATTTAAACATGCACTACTATGCTTTTGTTCTCATGGGACGAGAAGCTGCTATCAAAGGGCTTCTTGAATGTTGGCACCAAAGGGAAGTGGGAGCTTGAGTCACATCAACATCTTCACCATGACTACTATCGAGACCCAGTGGACAGTCACCTTAAAGGGGTTGTCTCATTGCAGCAAATGGCACTAATCATGTAGAGAAAGTTAAAACAAGGCACTTACTAATGTATTGTGATTGTCCATATTGCCTCCTTTGCTGGCTGGATTCATTTTTGCATCACATTATACACTGCTTGTATCCATGGTTATGACCACCCTGCAATCCAGCATTGGTGGCAGTGCTTGCACACTAAAGGAAACAGTGCCGGCCTCTCTGGTGTCCGGGACATTGAGAGTGCAAATAGGCTGGTGCTTTTTCCTATAGTGTACAAGCATGACCACCACTGATAGATTGCAGGGTGGTCTGTAACCATGGATACAAGCAGTGTATAATGTGATGGAAAAATGAATCCAGCCAGAAAAGGAAGCAATATCTTTCAAAATTTAAATAAAAAAAAGAATTTAAAGGGACACTGACAGGCAAATTCAGCATATTTAGTTATATATCTGACATTACAGGTCTTATACAGTCTATTAAAAGCATCTAAGTATCCCCCCTGTCCACCTTTTAAATACCGAAATATAAAGTTTTATAACCTGCCTGTCTCCTCACCAATCTGCCCAAGGGGCGGCGTTTTATCTCAAAATGCGCCCAGCCAGCCGCTCCCAACTGCCGTTCTGAAGCCCCGCCCAGCTCATCAATATTCACTTCGCTGGGCGGAGCTACAACTCTCCCCAGTCACGATCCTGCGCATGGGCAATAGAATCATCCTGGCATCGTTCATGTCTAATCTTCTGCGCCTGCGCCCCGCCGTGGTTAGATCGCGCCTGCGTACACACCCTGCCTGCGTCCCCGAGGCCGCTGCAGCCTCTGCCTCATGCGCATGCGATGATGATGATACGATGCCAGGAGGATTCTATTGCCCATGCGCAGGATCGTGACTGGGGAGAGTTGTAGCTGCCGCCCAGCGAAGTGAATATTGATGAGCTGGGCGGGGCTTCAGAACGGCAGTTGGGAGCGGCTGGCTGGGCGCATTTTGAGATGAAACGCCGCCCCTTGGGCAGATTGGTGAGGAGACAGGCAGGTTATAAAACTTTATTTTTCGGTATTTAAAAAGGTGGACAGGGGGGATACTTAGATGCTTTTAATAGACTGTATAAGACCTGTAATGTCAGATATTTAACTAAATATGCTGAATTTGCCTGTCAGTGTCCCTTTAAACAGAAAAGGAAGCAATATGGATAATAACATCACATTAGTAAGTGCCTTGTATTAACTTCCCCTACAAAATAAATGCTATTTGCTGAAGTTAGACAACCCCTTTAAGTATTTAGAGCCTGAAGTAATTTCACGACTTTTTTTTAACTTTTTATCTGATGCCTGGTCACTTAAAAAATTAGGTTTGGCTCCTAGAGCGTTTCTACACAATTTTTAAAGGGATTATCAAGTTTAGAAAACCAGTCCTCACAAACCCAGTTAGGGAATTGTAATTAAATAATGGGTGGTGGTCCCTCATTAGTCTTTGGAGAACCAAGCACAGCTATACTTTACACAGACAAATCATTGATGTAGACTGAGATTGGATAATTCCTTATTTTGGGCAGGGAAAGTGAATACCTACTTTTTACAGCAGGACATTCTAGGATCAGCTGAATATCCTAAGAAAAAGGTTTGCCATGAGTAATGAAAAAAATAAAAATCAGACATCATATAGTCCAGGACAATCTCTTTCTAACAAAGCTGGAACCAGCCCTGTACCTCACATGGAGCCAGAGATCTCCACATTCATTGCTTCAATTGCTGTGCTAGATTGATTTCTGCTGCAGCAATCTGCAGGGGGTATGTCATTTCTGCTGCAGCTATCTCTCTCTCTGTGTCACAGCTTCTTACAGTGGATACAGTTGAAGAGTGGAACTGAGCATGTGTGTCCACTGCAGAGAGGTGGGTGGAGAAATAGGGAAAGGACAAGCACTAGGTGGCGCTATACAGATACATTTAATTGAATAACTCAGTAGCTATGCTATATTTTTAATTGCATGCAATTACAAAATTATTCAGATCCAGGGGCTGGTTTGAAATATGTAGAATATTTGTGGGACAACCCCTTTAAGCATCTTCCCTGATTTCTATCTTTCCTGCAAAATTGTTTAACTAAGCCAGACATAGTAATATGTGACATTTTCATTTTAATCCACAATGTCATTTCACAGTGCTGTTAGAATATGTTCAGTGATGCAGGAAATGACTAAATTACAGTACTTTGTTCTTTTCGACTTTATGTTCTTTACAATGTCACTTATTTTATTTGTACTATATGTAAGGAATCGCTCTCTCTCAGGGGCTCGCAATCACAGACGTCTTCGCAGACAATAGGAATCAATGTCCAAACTGGTGCTTTATTATGGCACTTCAGCACCCGCACAAACACAAGCATCAAAACAAACGCCTGCCTGTCTGGGCTCTAACTAATAGTTTGTTTCCCTGACCTTCGTCTTAGCACAGCTTATACACAGGGTCTCAAGCTCCAACCCTTAGCTCACATTCGCTCACGGAACACAAGTCCAGATAGGGAAGAGATCCAGCTACACGTAGCCTCGTGGTCCCTCAGCCCACCTGGCTGAGACCACCAAGAGCCTCTGTAGGCCTCTGTTTCCAAGTCTTCTCTCCCCAGACTGACACACAGAGGGTTGGTTTTATCCCGCCTTGATTACAGCAGGCCTCACCTGCGATTACCTCAGGTAAAAGACAACACCCATACTGGAAGGGTGTGGACTGGCAGATCCCACTACCAAACCTATACACCAGTCCAAATGAAATCCAGCCCAGAGCAAAATGTAAACAAAACTTTTTCAGCAAACTACACTTTCTGGATTTTATTTATCTTACCCAGCTGAGGTATCTGGGTGGGATATACACTCTTTCCAGCGCTTATACTGTACACATCACCACATATAATATTAACCCAGAACATCAAATCACTTGGGTCTGGTAGTGTTTCTCTTCTTTTACACATAGTAGGGGATTTATAATTACCAGCGTACACTGGGCCGTCTGTCGCTCAGTGCAGAATGCCCGATTTTGACTTCTGACTTTTTTCTTAGAAAAGTGTTAAAAAGTTTTGATAAGTGCCACCAGTCCAAAGCCACGTCTAATTTTGTTAAATATTGTCCTAGGTGTTTACTCCAGAATACTGCTCCTTCAGGTTCTTTTTCAATTGACACCTCTTCATGTTGGATATTTCTTTCCCCTAGAGATACCTCAGTAGGCAATACTTAGTTTTTGAGAATGGGCAGCTGGACAATACCTATCCTATACATATGAGTTAATGGTAAGGCCTGACACAGGTTCTCCTCTCTTAAACCTTGAGCTTTCCCAGTCTAATGGAGATACAGCATGTCGAAGACCGATTGCAGTAATTTGCAAGGTCAGACATCTTTCCCCAGAGATATCATTATTATTAGTGCTCATGTAGCGCTTCACATGGACATTACGTAACCTCTATCTGGCTAACTTCCTTAACGTTTAGCGCCTGATAGTCCCCATGGATCTGCTAATTGGAGCATAGGGATGATTGAGGTTCCCTGGAAATGCAACCCATTGTAGAGTTTAAAGAGTCACCATACTTTCACACAATTTCATTTCATCTAATAGAGAATGGTTTATCTAGCAAATTTCTAAATCACTTCATTTAAAAAATTTGCCTGCATCTACCTAAAAAAAAAAAGCTGTAAAGTCATGGCCACTAGGGGTCTCACTGCCACCTAAGTTGCAGTCCACTGCCTGTTGCCAGGCAAGATCCGTCCCCAGTGACAGAGACAAAGAAGACGACTCATAGGAAATGGGGGCATGTCAGAGTTTGCTGAGATGCTGAGTCTGATAATAGAACTGCTTCTACACTGCTTCTGAAGATTATAGGAGCCTCCTGCCTTTCTGTAATTGTGATCTTCCCCTCCTTATCTGTTCTGTGAGCTCCGGAACCGAAAATAGACATAGACGGATGTGAGAGCAGTACAGTGCTGGCAGATTTCACAGAAGGGAGACACCCCCTGCTTCTTTATGAAATGCATCTAACTGTGCAGCTGAAACAGGGAATAATATGGGTGAAAGAGACTTTAGGGAAGCCCCAAAAAGACCTGTTCCTTTACAGTAATGATTGTACAACGAAGCACAGCCATTATGTGGTACACTTTAAAAGAAAGTTTGAGTTAATATGTTGCTTTGTGAATGTACTTGGCCCAAACAGGTAAAGTTGGATGGTATGCTGATGTCTTCATTGTTGATGGATTTGCATCTATTTTATTGAATGTTTTGAACATATTTCCTCCACTTGTATTGGGTTGTAATCATGTCTCCTGCACCAAGTTTCCCAGTATGCGTGCATCAAATGCCGAAGACAAAGCACAATGCCCCAGATATCTGACGATTCCTTCTGATGACGAATCCTTATCTCCTAGCCAAGGTATAGAGCAGTTACAAAGAGTAACTCTTGCTCTGGAGGACCTGTCCTGTACTGAATTACACAGACATCCAATTGATTTGAACGGAGACCGGGTAATACTTAATTTGACCTGTGGTGGCGCTGTAGGAAAACTAAACACCGCCAGGTTTGATTACAGATGATCGCTGTGGTTCCCAGCAGGATGACACTTTGTGGACAGCTTATTGTCAGGAACCCTTCTAACAAGTAGGGATTGTCCAAAGCGGAGCACCCCTTTAGCAGTATGTTATTGAATAGTTACAGTATCTCACAAAAGTGAGATACCCCTCAGAATTTTTGTCAATACTTTTTTCTATCTTTTCATGGGACAACATTGAAGATATCACACTTTGATACAATGTAAAGTAGTCAGCGTACAGCTTGTATAACTGTAAATTGGACATGCCCTTAAAATAACTCCACACACAGCCATTAATGTCTACACCGCTGGCAACAAAAGTGAGTACACTCCTAAGTAAAAAAATGGCCAAATTGTGCCCAAAGTGTCAATATTTTGTGTGGCCACCATTATTTTCCAGCTAACTTAACTCTCTTGGGCATGGAGTTCACTAGAGCTTCACAGGTTGCCTCTGGAATCCTCTTCCGGTCCTCTATGACGACATCACGGAGCTGGTTGATGTTAGGGACCTTGCACTTCTCCACCTTCCATTTGAGGATGCCCCACAGATGCTCGATAGAGTTTAGGTCTGGAGTCCAGCACCTTTACCCTCAGTTTCTTTAGCAAGGCAGTGGTCGTCTTAGAGGTGTGTTTGGAGTCGTTATCATGTTGGAATACTGCCCTGCGGCCCAGTTTCTGAAGGTAGAGAATCATGCTCTGCTTCAGTATGTCACAGTACATGTTGGCATTCATGGTTCCCTCAATGAACTGTAGCTCCCCACAGCCGGCAGCACTAATGCAGCCCCAAGTCATGACACTCCCACCACCATGCTTGACTGTAGGCAGGTCACACTTGTCTTTGTACTCCTCAACTGGTTGCTGCCACACACGCTTGACACCAACTGAACCAAATAAGTTTCTCTTGGTCTCATCAGACCACAGGACGTGGCTCCAGTAATCCATGTCCTTAGTCTGCTTGTCTTCAGCAAACTGTTTGCTGGCTTTCTTGTGTATCATCTTTAGAAGAGGTTGTCTTCTGGGACAACAGCCATGCAGACCAATTTGATGCAGTGTGCGGCATATGGTCTGAGCACTGACAGGCTGACCCCCCACCCCTGTTACCTCTGCAGCAATGCTGGCAGCACTCATACAACCTCTGGATATGACGCCGAGCACGTGCACTCAACTTCTTTGGTCGACCATGGCGAGGCCTGTTCTGAGTGGAAACTGCCTTGTTAAACCGCTGTATGGTCATGGCCACCGTGCTGCAGCTCAGTGTCAGGGTGTTGTCAATCTTCTTATAGCCTAGGCCATCTTTATGTAGAGCAACAATTCTTTTTTTCAGATCCTCAGAGGGTTCTTTGCCATGAGGTGCCATGTTGACCTTCCAGTGACCAGTATGAGTGAGTGTGAGAGCGATATCACCAAATCTAACAGACCTGCTCCCCATTCATACCTGAGACCTTGTAACACTAATGAGTCACATGACACCTGGGAGGGAAAATGGCGGTGTGTTGAGTTATTTTGAGGCCACACCAAATTTACACTGTTATACAAGCTGTACACCGACTACTTTACATTGTATCAAAGTATCAGATCTTCAGTGTTGTCCCAGGAAAAGATAGAATAAAACATTTACAAAAATGTGAGGGGTGGACTTACTTTTGTGATATACTGTAAGTGTGAATTTGGTCTGTTAGTCTGAAGGTGTTAATTGTTTTTCTGTGTCTTTTCGATGGCGGATACATGACTTCTACGCCCTCTCTACAGTTTTCCTCCTGTTTTCCCCGGGTTTTCCAGTCTTAAGATTCACAGGCTTTTGGTGACACTGTTATTCTTCTCTCAAACAATATTATCTTCTGCGAAACTCCCCAGTGTAGCGCAATGTTATTACAATGTCCAGCCCTCTAATCAGCCCTCCAAAATCCACTCGGCAGGGTCCTCAGGTCTTTCCTGGCAGGATATCCTACCCTGGCAGTCGGTGATATTCGGAATCTTTTTAATAATTTTCCTGAGTGAATAATGAATCACAAAATAAATGACGTGTATAGACCTCGGATCTGTAGACTAGCGGCATGCTCGATTCTCAAAGCTGTGTCCATGACTTTTGTTTATGTACTGGGATAGGCAAAATAGGCATTTGCCTAGGGCACCTATTGATGAGAAGAACAATTTAGGAATTGGAAAATGAATAGAAATGAGGGATGGAACCAAAAGAGGAGGTGCAGCAGCCACGTAGTAGGCAGGCCACAAAATATAACTCTGGTTCCAAAAAAGTTAGGACACTGTGAAAAATGTAAGCTGAAAACAGAATGCAATGATTTTCAAATCTCATAGACCCATATTTTATTCACAAGAGAACATAGAACACATATGAGATGTTGAGACATTTTATCATTTCATGAAAAAAATTACTTATTTAGAACTTAAAGGTGTATTTGTCACAAAACATATTCTACAGTTTTCAAACCAGCACCTGGATCTGAATAGTTTTGTAATTGCATGTAATTAAAAATTTTGTGTAGCCACTGAGCTATTCAGTAAAATGTATCTGTATAGCGCCACCTGCTGTTTGTTCTTTTTCCTGTTTCATATCCAACTCACTGACGTGGACGCACATGCTCAATTTTAACCTTGAGCTGTGATAGGGAGCGAGCTGCAGCAGAATGGACATTCCCCCTGAGCTGCCATCTTGATATAAGGCTACTTTCACACTAGCGTTAATATTTTCCAGTATTGAGATCCGTCATAGGGTCTCAATACCGTAAAAAAAATGCTTCCGTTTTGTCCCCATTCATTGTCAATGGGGACAAAACGTAACTGAATAGAATGGAGTGCAATAGAATACATTCCGTTCCGTTGGCTGCGTTCTCATACCGTAGAGCAAACTGCAGCAAGCTGTGGTTTTTTTTTCCGTCATGGGATGCGGAGCAAGACGGATCCGGCATGAAAATCATTGAAAGTCAATGGGGACGGATCCGTTTTCTCTGACACGATAGAAAACGAATCCGTCCCCCATTGACTTTCAATGGAGTTCATGACGGATCCATCTTGGTTATGTTACAGATAATACAACCGGATCCGTTCATGACGGATGCAGATGATTGTATTATCAGTAACGGAAGCGTTTTTTCTGATCCATGACAGATCCAGGAAAAACGCTAGTGTGAAAGTAGCCTAAATCTAGGAGAGCAATGCATGGGGAGATCTCTGAGGTACAGGGCTGGTTCTAGCTTTGTTAGGCCTCCTGCACACGACCGTAGGTGTCCCGTTGCCATATTGCAGACCGCATTTTCGTATCCGCAATACACAGGCACCGTTCCATGTGCATTGCGCATCACGGATTCGGACCCATTCACTTCAGTGGGTCAGCAAATCCGGGGGTGCTGAATAGTGCGGAACGGAACCCTACAGAAGCACTACGGAGTGCTTCCGTGGGGTTTTGTCCCGTACTTTCGTTCCGCAAAAAGATAGAACATGTCCTATCTTTTTGCGGAACGGCCGGATCGCGGACCCATTAAAGTGAATGGGTCCGCAATCCGCTGCGGCTGCCCCACGGTCGGTGTTCGTGCATTGCGGCCTGCATTTTGCGGGCCGCAGCACTGCCACGGGGCGCACAGGTTCGTGTGAAGGAGGCCTTAGAAAGAGATTGTTATGTACTATATGATGTCTGATTTTCATTTTTTACATTAATCATGAGATAACCCCATAATAATATCCAACCCCTATAATGACCCCCCCTTCCCCTATGCTGTCATGTGACTGATCTAATCTCATATCTATCTATTTATCTCATATTTATTTATTTACAAACTTTGTAAATGAACAAGGAGCGACAAATTTTTCCACACCTCTAACTCTGCCATAACTGTACACCTAATCCCACCCAGTCCCCTTAATGCCCCCACATAGTAATTATTCCCCCTTCATACCACCGCACAGTATTTATGCCCACATTGTACTTCACAGAATTTTGCCCATCTGTGCCCTCAGTAATATGCCCACATTGTGCCCCCAGTAGTATGCCCACATTGTGCCCCCAGTAATATGCCCAGCTGTGCCCCCTAGTAATATGCCCACATTCTGCCACTCAGTAATATGCCCACATTGTGCCCCACAGGAATATGCCCACATTGTGCCCCCCAGGAATATGCCTACATTGTGCCCTCAGTAATATGCCCACATTGTGCCCCCAGTAGTATGCCCACATTGTGCCCCCAGTAATATGCCCAGCTGTGCCCCCTAGTAATATGCCCGCATTCTGCCACTCAGTAATATGCCCACATTGTGCCCCCAGTAATATGCCCACATTGTGCCCTCAGTAGTATGCCCACATTGTGCCCCCAGTAATATGCCCAGCTGTGCCCCTAGTAATATGCCCGCATTCTACCACTCAGTAATATGCCCACACTGTGCCCCCCAGGAATATGCCCACATTGTGCCCCCCAGGAATATGCCCACATTGTGCCCCCAGTAATATGCCCACATTGTGCCCCCAGTAGTATGCCCACATTTTGCCCCCAGAAATATATGCCCAGCTGTGCCCCCTAGTAATATGCCCACATTCTGCCCCCCAGGAATATGCCCACACTGTGCCCCCCAGGAATATGCCCACATTGTGCCCTCCAGGAATATGCCCACATTGTGCCCCCAATAATATGCACACATTGTGCCCCCCAGTAATATGCCCACATTGTACCGCTCACAGAAAGTAAAAAAAATAAACACAATGGGAGAGATTTATCAAAACTGGTGTAAAGAAAAACTGGCTTAGGCTACTTTCACACTTGCGCTAGGTGCGGATCCGTCTGGTATCTGCACAGACGGATCCGCACCTATAAATGCAAACGATGGTTATCCGTTCAGTGCAGATCCGTCTGCATAACAGCTTTTTCAGATCTGAAAAAAACTCAGATCCGACAGTATATTCTAACACAGAGGCGTTCCCATGGTGATGGGAACGCTTCAATTTAGAATATACTAGGAACTGTGTACATTACTGCCCCCTGCTTCCTGGCACCACCCAATCTCTTACAGGGGGCTGTGATCCGCACAATTAAGCCCTCATGTGCCGCACCTGAAGGGTTAATTGTGCGGATCTCAGCCCCCTGATCGGGGGCTGCCAGGCAGCAGGGCCCAGACCCCCCTACTTCCCCAGTATTAAAAGCATTGGTGACCAGTGCGGCCCCCCCCCCGTCCCTCCCCAGTATTAAAAGCATTGGTGGCCAGTGCGGCCCCCCTCCCTCCCTCCCCAGTATTAAAAGCATTGGTGGCCAGTGCGGCCCCCCCTGTCTGTGGCCGGCCGGCTCTCCTTCTACTGGTAAGTGACAGATCTGTGACTCCGATCGGAAATGCCGCTCCGCTGCCACCAATGAATGGAGGGGAAGGGGGTTGTTAGCCTGTGGCCACTGCCACCAATGCTTTTAATACTGGGGAGGGAGGGGGGGCCGCACTGGCCACCAATGCTTTTAATACTGGGGAGGGAGGGGGAGGAAGGGCCGCACTGGCCACCAATGCTTTTAATACTGGGGAGGGAGGGGGGGGGCCTCACTGGCCACCAATGCTTTTAATACTGGGGAGGGAGGGGGGGCCGCACTGGCCACCAATGCTTTTAATACTGGGGAGGGAGGGGGGTCTGGCCCCTGCTGCCTGGCAGCACCCGATCAGGGGGCTGAGATCCGCACAATTAACCCCTCAGGTGCGGCACCTGAGAGGTTAATTGTGCTGATCACAGCCCCCTGTAAGAGATCGGGTGCTGCCAGGCAGCAGGGGGCAGTAATGTACACAGTTCTTAGTATATTCTAACTTGAATCACTATGGGAACGCCTCTGTGTTAGAATATACTGTCGGATCTGAGTTTTCACGATCTAACTCAAATCCGATTGCATATTCTAACATAGAGGCGTTCCCATGGTGATGGGGACATTTCAAGTTAAAATATACCATCGGATTGGAGAAAACTCAGATCCGATGGTATATTAATAGGGACTCCTGACTTTACATTGAAAGTCAATGGGGGACGGATCAGTTTGCAATTGCACCATATTGTGTCAACGTCAAACGGATCCGTCCCCATTGACTTACATTGTAAGTCAGGGCGGATCCGTTTGGCTCCGCGCGGCCAGGCGGACACCAAAACGCTGCAATCAGCGTTAAGGTGTCCGCCTGCTGAGCGGAATGGAGGCGGAACGGAGCCAAACTGATGCATTCTGAACGGATCCTTATCCACTCAGAATGCATTGGGGATGAACGGATGCGTTCGGGGCCGCTTGTGAGAGCCCTCAAACGGATCTCGCAAGCGGAACCCCAAACGCAAGTGCGAAAGTAGCCTTAGTTGTCCATAGCGACTAATCAGATTCCACCTTTCATTATCCAAAGGAGCTCTGAAAAATGAAAGGAGGAATCTAATTGGTTGCTATGGGCAACTAAAACTGTTTTCCTTTACACAAGTTTTGATAAATCTCCCTCCATATACTCTCTTTGTTCCGAGCAGCTGCTCTAGTCTGTGAAGGAGGCGGAGCGGAGGTGTGGAGAGGCGCAGGGAGGGGATGCCGGCGACGGCTCTCTGCTTCATTATGGCAACTGTCTCTGCTTCCTATGGATGCAGGGACAGCTGCCAGAAAGAGGGACATACCTCGCTGAATCCGGGACGTTTGGGAGGTATGTATTTATCCCATATCTATCTATCAAATCAAGTAAGCTTTATTGGCAGGACTAAACACATTTTAGCGTTGCCAAAGCAAGTGGTAAATAATTGTGTAGGGTTGGGGGATGGGGACAAATCTAGGGTGGGGATATCTATCCATCTACAGTTGCAAGAAAAAGTATGTGAACCCTTTGGAATGATATGGATTTCTGCTCAAATTGGTCATAAAATGTGATCTGACCTTCATCACAGTCTGCTTTAGGCCCCCTGCACACGGCCGTGTTTCACAGCCGTGTGCGGGCCGTGGAACCGCGGCCTGGATCCCTCCTGAGAGCTGGAGCGCACGGCGTCACTGGTTGCTATGACGCCGTGCGCTCCCTGCTGCCGCCGCAATACAGTAATACACTGGTATGATCTATACCAGTGTATTACTGTACTGTGCCGGCAGCAGGGAGCGCACGGCGTCATAGCAACCAGTGACGCCGTGCGCTCCAGCTCTCAGGAGGGATCCAGGCCGCGGTTCCACGGCCCGCACGCGGCTGTGAAACACGGCCGTGTGCAGGGGGCCTAAAGAGGACCTTTCACCGATCCTGACATTGTGAATTAAGTATACAGACATGGAGAGCAGCGCCCGGGGATCTCACTGCACTTACTATTATCCCTGGGCGCCGCTCTGTTCTCCCGCTATGCCCTCCGGTATCTTCGGTCACTAAGTTATAGTAGGCGGAGTCTGCCCTTGTTCTGCTGTAGCGCTGGCCAATCGCAGCGCGAAGCTCACAGCCTGGGAGGTTATTTTCTCCCAGGCTGTGAGCTCTGCGATGCGATTTCCGCCTACTATAACCTATTGACCGAAGATACCGGAGGGCATAGCGGGAGAACGGAGCGGCGCCCAGGGATAATAGTAAGTGCAGTGAGATCCCCGGGCGCCGCTCTCCATGTCTGTATACTTAGTTCACATTGTCAGGATCGGTGAAAGGTCCTCTTTAAACTAATAACACACACAGAATTAAATGTTACCATGTTTTTATTGAACACACCATGTAAACATTCACAGTGCAGGTGGAAAAAGTATGTGAACCCTTGGATTTAATAACTGGTTGAACCTCCTTTGGCAGCAATAACTTCATCCAAACGTTTCCTGTAGTTGCAGATCAGACGTGCACAACGGTCAGGAGTAATTCTTGACCATTCCTCTTTACAGAACTGTTTCAGTTCAGCAATATTCTTGGGATGTCTGGTGTGAATCGCTTTCTTGAGGTCATGCCACAGCATCTCAATCGGGTTGAGGTCTGGACTCTGACTGGGCCACTCCAGAAGGAGTACCGTATTTATCGGCGTATAACACGCACTTTTTCCCCCTGAAAATAGGGGGCAAATGATGTATGCGTGTTATACGCCGATATAATGTTAAGAAGCCATGTTTTTACATACCGAATGTATAACATTAAGACGGCGCAGCGCCTGCCGCAGCTCCCTCCTCATGAGCCGCCTGCCCCAGCTCACTCTGTCATGCGCCGCTTGCCTGTTCATTCATAAAGTGAGATAAGCAGGCAGGCGGCGCATGAGGAGGGAGCTGGGGCAGGCGGCGCATGAGGAGGGAGCTGGGGCAGGTGGCGCATGAGGAGGGAGCTGGGGCAGGCAGCCCATCCGGAGGGAGCTGAGACAGGCGGCGCATGACCGAGGGAGATGCCGGTCTGCGCCGTCTTAATGTTATACCTCCGGTACTACAGTAAGTACCGTACAATTAGATATAGAGTCAGATTGAATGTTTAACAGTTGCGAGGCCCGGTGTATTAGAGTCACTGCACCGGGCCCCGCCATGAGTGTTCCCGCCTCCTCTCTCCACACTTATCCATCTGATGGGGGATCTGTAGATGACACTTATGGGGATCTGTGGATGACATAAGTGTCATCCACAGAGCCCCATAAGTGTCATCCTTTTACATTATTTACCTTATAAGTGGTATTAATATTAATAAAAAAAAGTTCTGAGCTACCCTTTTTTTCCTGAAATTTCCCTCTTAAAATGAAGGTGCGTGTTATACGCCTGTGCGTGTTATACGCCGATAAATACGGTATTTTCTTCTGTTTAAGCCATTCTGTTGTTGATTTACTTCTATGCTTTGGGTTGTTGTCCTTTTGCAACACCCATCTTCTGTTGAGCTTCAGCTGGTGGACAGATGGCCTTAAGTTCTCCTGCAAAATGTCTTGATAAACTTGGGAATTCATTTTTCCTTCGATGATAGCAATCCGTCCAGGCCCTGACGCAGCAAAACAGCCCCAAACCATGATGCCCCCACCACCATACTTCACAGTTGGGATGAGGTTTTGATGTTGGTGTGCTGTGCCTCTTTTTCTCCACACCTAGTGTTGTTTGTTTCTTTCAAACAACTCAACTTTGGTTTCATCTGTCCACAGAATATTTTGCCAGTACTGCTGTGGAACATCCAGGTGCTCTTGTGCAAACTGTAAACGTGCAGCAATGGTTTTTTTTGGACAGCAGTGGCTTCCTCTGTGGTATCCTCCCATGAAATCCATTCTTGTTTAGTGTTTTACGTATCGTAGATTCGCTAACAGGGATGTTAGCATATGCCAGAGACTTTTGTAAGTCTTTAGCTGACACTCTAGGATTCTTCTTCACCTCATTGAGCAGTCTGCGCTGTGCTCTTGCCGTCATCTTTACAGGATGGCCACTCCTAGGGAGAGTAGCAGCAGTGCTGAACTTTCTCCATTTATAGACAATTTGTCTTACCGTGGACTGATGAACAGCAAGGCTTTTGGAGATACCTTTATAACCCTTTCCAGCTTTATGCAAGTCAACAATTGTTAATCGTAGGTCTTCTGAGAGCTCTTTTGTGCGAGGCATCATTCACATCAGGCAATGCTTCTTGTGAAAAGCAAACCCAGAACTGGTGTGTGTTTTTATAGGGCAGGGCAGCTGTAACCAACACCTCCAATCTCATCTCACTGATTGGACTCCAACCTCACTACAATTAGCTCTTGGAGATGTCATTAGTCTAGGGGTTCACATACTTTTTCCACCTGCACTGTGAATGTTTACATGGTGTGTTCAATAAAAACATGGTAACATATAATTCTTTGTGTGTTATTAGTTTAAGCAGACTGATTGTCTATTGTTGTGACTTAGATGAAGATCAAATCACATTTTATGACCAATTTGTGCAGAAATCCATGTCATTCCAAAGTGTTCACATACTTTTTCTTGCAACTGTATCTATCTATCTATCCAGTGGTGGAACTAGAGTGCTATGGGCCCCATGGCAAACGTTGGATTGGGGCCCATTCCCCACGCCATGCCCGGTCGCACCCTCTGTGTGCAATTGTCACACCCCTGGTCCCTGATCGCCCAGTAATGTCCCCAGTAATGCCCCCCACAGCCCTCAGTAGTGCACCCCACTGCCTACAGAAATGGCCCCAGTAGTGCCCTCCACAGCCCCTAGTAGTGTCCCCCACTGCCCTCAGTAATGTCCCCAGTAGTGTCCCCCACAGCCCCTAGTAGTGTCTCCTACTACCTACAGTAATGGCCCCAGTAGTGCCCCCCACAGCCCCTAGTAGTGTCCCCCACTATCCCCAGTAATGTCCCCAGTAGTGCCTCCCAAAGCCCCTTGTAGTGTCCCCGACTGCCCACAGTCTTCATGTAACGAGGCCCAGCTTTTTCACTGTAGCTAATGCCGGGCCCCGTCAGGGCGCTCATCTCACCTGCATGATATGCACTTCTCCAGTCTCTAGGCCTCCAGCATCAGGCCCCGGAGCTTCCACACTAAAACTAGTTACTCGTTAAGCAGATGAGTGGAGCCTAACCTATGTTAGTCAGGCTCCGCCCACCTGCTTAATGTGTGACTAGTTTTAGTGTGGAAGCGCCGGGGCCTGATGCTGGAGGCCTAGAGACTGGAGAAGTGCATATCATGCAGGTGAGATGAGCGCTCTGACGGGGCCCGGCATTAACAGGACATCTACTGCTGGTAAGATTGAAAAAGCAAGATGGGAATACCCCTTTAAGTACAGTGAAAATGTCGGGCTGTGTTACATGTGAGCGCATCGGGCCCACTCCCCCTGCCGGGCCCAGTGCGACCGCGATCGTTACGCCCCTCGATCTATCTATCTCATATCTGTCTAATGTGTCTATGTCATATCTATTGTCTATTGATCTTCGGAGTCATCTATCATTCGCAGTTGTTACAAGGACTTTCTAGGTCCTCCTCTCTGTAACCTTCTCATCGGCTTTCTCCAACCTGCTAAGCGATCACTTGGAAGGTTCTACAAATACGTAGAAGCATTTCCTGGATTGTACTTCAGAAGATTTGCTCAATTCCCACAGACTCCCTAATGGCTGTTTCCTAGCAGGCTCCGGATTATCCGTCCGCACTGGGAGCTGACAAGAGGAATAATCAGGGTTTAGGAGACGAGCTTGTTTTGCAGGAGTAATTTGTTACAAAGGTTTTGCCCTTTACACGTTTGACATTTTGATCATTTCTGCCTTTGCCTTTCCGGACGGCTGAATATGAGATATTTCATTCACTCAATGAAAGGAAATTTTTAAAGTGACAGTACCATAAAAAATTTGTAACAACATATTAACAACCTATATGTGAATATGTTTTTTTTTGTTTTGTTTTTTACAAAAGACAGGTAGATGGTTTTCTGGATATAATTATTTGAGGTCACTCCATGCATTCTTCTTCCTGCCCCGGCTCTTTAACTTCCGGCAATCAGTCAGTGCTCTTCATCAGTGAAATGCTCTTCTGTGGACATCTCTATCTAGGCCTATCAAGAGAACGATAGAGCTGTCATACTGTTATTCTAATTCTACTTATCTACTATTGTACTAAGGTAATAATAGATTACCTGTCTATACAGGAGCTTTATCTCTCTGAGCTGACTTCCACAGAAGGACAATATTTTGTATTTAATGGTATAATACTGCTGAAATGACAAACAGCCAAAAATAAAAAAAATATAAAAATGTATGAATATTGAAATACCCCTTTATAACAGAAGTGCCCCTTTAAAGGGGGTCTGTCTCCAACCTGACCGGTCTTAAACCGATCCCATAGCTCAGTGGGGCACAAAGACAAGACACAGATGTTACCTGTGTTTAGTTTTTCATATCCTCCAAATCGTTGTTTTTATGATATGCTAATGAGCTATCGCAAGTGCCCAGGGGCGGAGAGTTTGCTGCAAGTGCCCAGGTTCCCCTAACCCCGCCCCTCAGTAAGCTCCGCCCAGAGCTTTGTCTGTATGACATCATATATCACTGTAGTCCAAATTCTGCGCCTTCACGCATCTCCGGCAGGCCCGGGCGTGTGCAATGTTCTGCCCACTGTAGGCAGAGGCACGGAGATATGCAGTGCGCATGGCCCATGTCTGCTCATGCTGCGCCACTTCCCTCACTCCAATATTGCACCAGTAACTGGCGCATATACAGTTCAGTTGATTGTGTAGTGGACGGAGCTGGTAACTGCAGCACCACCCCTATTGAAGTGAATGGGAGCAGTGCTGCAGTTAAAAGCTTTGCACAGTAGAGGGAGCTGTGTAGTTCTAGTGCTTATGTGCAACTCTGGAGCTACTGTAGAACAGCTGATTGGTGCGGGTGCGGGTGTCGGATATTAAGAAGATAGGCCTCAATATTAAAAACTGGGAATACCCCTTTAAGGTAATTCAGATTGGTTGTATTTTTCATATGGCCGTCTGTTCAAGCGAAACACATTTTAAAATTGAATTTCTTGGTAATTTCTTGTAAGATTCCAGACACAGCTTGCCTCCAGTAACCAATGGACCGATATAGTATGTTCTGCTGGGCCAGCAGGAGTTAATGAGATTTAGTTCTACTGTACATTGTAATGAAGATAATTATAGTCTGATGAACGAGAGGAAAAAAGAGACTCTGACAACAAGCTGCAGAAATAAACCGAACAACATAATACTTGTCAGCGCGTTGGTAAATGGGCAGCGGCGTATACTGTGAAACCATGTAACGAGTATGGAGAATGTATCTGGACGTCCAATTACCGTACTTCAACCTAATTGTCCTACATGCTTCCGATTACAAAACCCATGCGTTCATATTGGCCCACCGCAGGCACTGGTCGACTGAGATGTCTAAAGTTTGACCTTTATAGAATACGACCATCAATTAGAGTAGAAAAGGCCAAAAGACGTAAGAGCCGAGATCGTAAGGTCGTAAACATGTCCATGTGGTGGAGCATTTTGGCCTTTCATTCTCCAGACTCATCTTAAGGGGGTTATCCTGGGAAAGATAAAGATGACTTAGGCTCCATTCACACGTCCGCAACGTGTTTTGCGGATCCACGGAGCCGCGGATCCGCAAAACACAGACAGCGGCAATGTGCGTTCCGCATTTTGCGGACCGCACATTGCCGGCACTATAGAATATGCCTATTCTTGTCCGCAATTGCGGACAAGAATAGGACATGTTCTATTTTTTTTTGAGAACGGAATTGTGGACCTGGAAGTGCAGGTCCGCAATTCCGTGTCCGATGTGCTGCCCCATAGGAATGAATGGGTCCGCAATTCTGTTCCGTAAAATGCTGAACGAAATTGCGGACGTGTGAATGGAGCCTTATCGTCAGGATATCAGTAGGAGTCCAAGTCCTGGCATCCCAACCAATCATCTGTTTCAGGCAACCGCTGCGCTCTGAGCGATGCAGACTCCCAGCAGCTTTCCATGGACAGCGCCGCACATCGTATAGTGGCAGTGTTTGGTATTGCAGCTCAGTCCCATTGACTTGAATGGGGCTGAGCTGCAACTAGGCCATGTGTGACCAATGTACAGTGATGTCACCTAGGAACAGGCTGAGGTGCTCAAGCTGATCGGCGGGACCCCCCCCCCCCCCCCACAGATCTGATACTGATGACCTATCCTGAGGATAAGTCATAAATATATTTTCCTGGATAACCCCTTTAACTTTCGATGGGGGCTTTTTGGGCCTAAAGGAGGAAATGATTCTGAGGGTTCATCTCCATCTATACAGAATATGTGGCAGGGGGGTCTGGTAGACTGTCGGAGATGTGGCGGCGGAGCTGCTGGAGAGTCAGTGTTATGGAGTGAGATTTAAAGGATACTTAAACCTTTTTTTTTTTTTTAAATACACAGATTCATAAAAAGTATATCACTTCACAATCCATACTTGACACTTTAAAAGCTGAGCAAAGCTGATGAAATCCAAAGCGGCAAACCCCTCTTTGTAGCACTTCTGCCACATACACGCGCTCATACACCAGTATTGCTTTGGACTATGAATAAAGTTGGCTGCACCCAATTCCAGGTCTTGTGGAGTGACTTTCCTTCAAATGTCAACCATCTTAGTCTAGAAGATGGCAATCCATTGAGCTAAGTGCTCCTCAAATTGCCACACTGATTTTATAGTCAGAATAAAAGCATTGGGGCAGATTTATCATCTCCCTACGCCAGTTTTCTGACAAAAAAAAGTCATAAACCCTGAAGTATAGGCACACCTATTTTGTGATGAGGTCCGCTCCTTGGCATAAATTCTGCTCAACCTTAGGCAGTGCAGGGGACATCTAGACCGTAGTAGCATACTCTGGTCTTGATAAATCTTCTCCATAGACTTTTTTTGATAAATGATGAGCACCAAAGTTAAGGAGGTTGTGATACATTTTTTATATTTGGGGCAGAATGGGTCAAAAAGTTGAATAAGGGAACATTTACAAAACAGTGAAAAAAATGAGTGTTAACCATTTTGCATCTGCGGGTCTACCCATTTACTGGCCCTCTGACAGCTGTTTGTCATCCATTTGCCATCCGTTTTTAATGGCCTTTAAAAGCGTATGAATTTGATTGGCCTCTCCCAGGTATCTCCTGGCAACCGACCTGTTCTTAACAACCATCAGATGAATGCGCTCCTTTCTGATGCCAGGCCCATTTTCTGCTATTGAGTTCGTCTGGCCATCTAAATGGCCAGAAATAGGACAAGTGGCAGGATGGTTTTAAAAAAAAAAGCATTGCTCAACTCACAGATCGCATGCTCCTGCCATTCTGATCCTTACCTGGTCTCTGTTGATGTTCTGATGTCCACTTCCTGGTTCTGGCTTGACGCACAGGAAGTGGCAGAACATGACCTTCGTCAGCCAGTGATTGGCTGAGCAGTCATCTCCAGGCATTTCCTGTGTGTCAAACCAAGAACAGGAAGCGGAAAGCAACGGAGACCAGGTAAGGATCAGAATGGCAAAAGATATATATATACATTAATCCTGCTAGACAACCCCTTTAAAGATCGGAATTCATTCTGTGTGACAGATATGCAATAATAGGGGGCCTCTGGACCGGTGCAAATACTGTTTTGATATCTTTGTATAATCGCAAACCCATGACCCCAGTGCTGAATGCCAGTCTTGTTATCCACTTCTGTATCCAGTAATGTAATATGTCTAGTGATTCCCAAGCCAGTTGTGGTCTTCTACACTACCATAGTCCTGGCGAAGACATTCCCACATGAGTGACCTACAGTGTAAAGCACACCGGCACAATCAACTGTTTACCTGGGTCACAAGACCGATGACAAGACAGCTTTTGTCCTGTTGCTTAGATGCTCCTTTCTTCCTGCGGTCACGGTTCTTGTCAGCGTGACGGTGTACTTTGCCTAGCCTTTTTGTTGTAGTTGGCCTTTGAAGATTGACTCTCATAATTCCTACTAGGACATTTTATCTGACTACAGAGACGAGAGTGGATGGATGGATTCCGATGGTGGACAATAGTCTTCTCTATGCCCCACATGTATAAGATAGGTCTATCACCAACATGAAGGAATTATTAAGAGAAAGGAACAGTTCAATTCAACATTTTGGAATATTCTGTGGGGCACACAAAGCTTAATTATTGTAGTGAATGTAAAAGACTATCTGTAATCTTGTAATGCTCCATATGCTTTCAAAAAAAGGAGACAGTGGGAACACCAGCACCAGCTAAACATCTTGTTTATCAGAAAGAAATAAATCAAAAGATTTTCACTCCTAAATTTGAAAATTTGTTCACAAAATGTAATTTTTGACTTACATGACCTAATTTGCATATAGCTCCAACCTGTGGCATGTGGGATAGGCATAAAAGCCAGATTGAAAGCACAGTTTTTTTAACCATATAAAACCTCAAAAAACGTATCAAGTCATGTGGGATGAATGAGTGATGCCTTCTGTTCTCCGATGTGCCAGTTATGGCCACTTGTCTCAAAGTGAGAGGGACAGAATCCTTCAACTGAAAGACCCTGTTTAAAGAGGACCTTTCACCTTTCCTGACAAGTCTGTTTTAATAGCTACATGCATTCCCAACGTGCTAGGTCCTCTTTAATACTCCAGCAGATCGCTACATGCCTAGGCCGAGATGTCAGTACCGTTCAACGTTCCCGTTCCTGGTAGTGTGGAGAACAACGGCATAGTGATCCATTCTATACTGCAAGTGAAATTGTGCCATTGACCCAGGTGGCATGAGGTGGAGAGGATAAGATTAGTGGCAGGAGTGAGGATGGAGGTGGTAGTACTCACAGGGACAATCCTTCTCCAGCACTTCCTTGGCCGTGCACACAGTCAAGGAGGGGAACAACTGAGCGACCAAGCTGCAGGGGCAATCTGTGTGAGTTATAGTGATGGTGGGCCGATGGTGGTAGTCGTATTACTCAAAGTTCTGTAGCGCTCCCTGGGCCGGTGTGCAGTGATGGGAAGTACACCAATTCCTTCAGGGCACATTCTATTTGTCCAGAGATCACCAGCCAGATGGAAGTTGAGGTGCCCTTGGTGGTGTATAGGTTTAGGGTGCCTTGGAGGCAGGGTCACTGGTGTTCGTGACTCCAGCACTGTTAGGTGCTTTAAGAGTTGGTGTGGAAGAAGGAGAGAGTCAATAGTGGAACCAACAATAACTTTACTTGATGATACTTGCTTTAAAGGTAGACAACATCCACATAGACAATGCCTTGGTACATAAAGATGGAGGTTAGCTGCAATTCCATACATCAGGCACAGTGACAGTGAAGTGCAGGTTCCAACTCAGTCTCAGAGAGGGTTACTTTCTTCAACTTGCTCAGCTTACTCTGACAACTCAGCCTTTAGGTCCTTTGGATCTTATGAATACTAAAACTTGGCAACCAACAGGGCGGTCTCCATAGCAGCAGGCATTAATCTTCTGCTCCATTATTTGAACAGGCCGCTTCCATAATAGTAAGTCCACTTTGTCTCTGACTCCAGAATAGTGGCATCTCAAGAATGGATCCAGTAGTACTTTAGACTTGGTGTCCTATCTGCTTTAGGCCCTGACTGGGGAGTACCTAGGGGCACACCATACAGGTTACATGTTCTCCTCTCCTAACCTCCTCTTAACTCCTCTCTGTGCCTGACTTCTGCTATATATCTATATATATATATATAGTAACAGCTACACCTAGTGGTGAAAGTGTGGAAGTGCGGTTACCAGCCTGTTGTGAGGAACTAGCAGCTTTTACAGTGCAAATAGAAAAATGGCATTAAATAGCATGACATATACAGCAGTTTGAAGTGTCCCCTTTTTACATGTAGCGGGACACTGCACAACCCTTTTCCCCTTGGGACACACCATGGTTTAGGGGTCTCCTGCCTGGTAATGGTTGGGGTGCCCTGGGTATTGGTGGTACATTGTAGGGCTCAAGTCAGACAAGTTCCTGCATGCACCGCTGCTCCAGTTTGCAAAGCAAGAACACAGGCTCTGCCTCGGCTTCAGAGGAGCATCTGCACAGGCGTGGCACCTGCCAGACGTTGCTCTGATTAGCAGAGCCTGTGCCCTTGCTCTGCCAATTGGAGCAGCGGCGCATGCAGGAACTTGTCAGGGCTGGGATAAATGTCAATCTTGTGGCAGGTAGGCACTCTGTCACCCTATAGGGACTGCCCCCGATATGTGAAGAAGCCATGCTGATGGGGACGAATCGATTTATTAGAATTGATATCCTCATCTCTAATACAGAGCCTTTATCTGTGTATTGTGGGGTTTCGCTCTGGTAGATAGTGTAAGCGGGTGCAGTACAGAGGCAAAATACAAGCTCTTAACTCAAAACGTCAGTGTTTATTCACACTTGAGGCAATTGCACAAAACAGCAAGTAACTTTGCAGTCTTGGTGTTAATTCGCACACAATGGAAAGTTCATATAACACAAGTCACCTTGCTAGCAGTTCTGCCTCCAGTAGTCCACAGCAGGCTTTAGGGGGACTGTTTCCCCAGCATGCGGCTCTCAGCCCTCCAGCACGGCACAAAGCCTCAGATCCCCAAAAACAGAGAGACATCTCTGCTGAGCCCAGCTGCCTATTTAAGGACAGCCAGGTGCTGCCAAAACCCGAACTGGCACTTAAACTCCGGTCCGGTATTTGACCTCACCTGGCTAGAATCAAGCCCAGCCGCACATGCTGGGAGGAAAATACCTGCCTTGCTAGACAGCCCATTCCAGCCCCATTGAAAATGAAAGGGTCCGCACCTGTTCCGCAAAATTCCGGAACGGATGCGGACCCATTTTGCGGACGTGTGAATGGACCCTTAATAATAATTTTTTACCAATACATTACCTTTATATAATAGCTGCCCTGTTATGGTCTTCCTGCCTTTTTGACAGGTATTCCATTAGTATTCCTTGAGTATATGATGCAATTTCCTTTTACAACATTTATGACGTCATCTGTAAATCTTAAAGGGCATCTGTCAGCAGATTTGTACCTATGACACTGGCTGACCTGTTACATGTGCGCTTGGCAGCTGAAGGCATCTATGTTGGTCCCATGTTCATATGTGCCCACATTGCTGAGAAAAATGATGTTTTACTATATGCGAATGAGCCTCTAGGAGCAACGGGGGCGTTACTATTACTCCTAGAGGCTCCGCTCTCTCTGCAACTGTCGCATCCTCTGAACTTTGATGAACAGGCAGTTTAAATGTTATCACACCTGTCCCTGTCAATCAAAGGCAGAGGGCGCGCCAGTTGCGGAGAGAGCAGAGCCTCTACGTTTTTTTGGAGGCTTTGGGAGAAATACAATGGCCGGATGGCTTCTACTTAGCCGCTGTGGATGTGGAAAGTCTTTACACTAGGATCCCACAGGAGCTGGGTGTGGAGTCTATCCGCAACATTTTACAAAAAGTAGGAAGAAGTGAGCAACACATCGAGTTTGTGAGTCCTTGTCATTTATCCTAACTCACAATGCGTTTATTTTTAACCAGGAATGGTTTAAAAACTATCAGGAACAGCGATGGGGACACCCGTCTCGTGCAGCTTCGCGAACGTATTTTTAGCGATGTTTGAAGAAAGATACAATTACACTGTTCAGAACCCATTCATACGATACATCAAAGTTTTTTTTAAGGTATATAGACGATATATTCATTGTCTGGACGGGGGAGAAGGATATGTTCAATGCATTCGTGGATTATTTAAATAACATCAATGAAATGAATAGGCGGTTCACCAGCACTTTGAGGGAAGATGAGCTGGATCTTCTTGATGTTAAAGCAAGAGTGAGAGATGGGCAACTATATCCCACTATTTATAGGAAATCCACATCCACGAATGAATTGCTACATTACATGAGTTACCATCCACCGCATATTAAAACCGCAATCCCATATAGTAAATTAATGCGCCTTTGCGCAATTTAGAGAACAATGTGTTGACTTGAAGAAGCGTTTTCTCCAAAGGGGCTACCCAGAACAAATTGTGAACAAGGCGAATATAAAAATTATGCAAAAAAGACAGGTTCTAGGAAAAACCATAAACATAAAAAAAGAAGAAAAAAAAAGAAAAGAGGAGACAATATAATAAAGGTGATGCAGACAGAGCGGTGTTCACATTTGACTATTCCCCACAATTAAAAAAGTTATTTTAAATAATTGGCAGATGTTACAAAGGGACATGACTTTGTCCGCAGAAGCAGGACCATAGGGGCAGGGGCGGACTGGTCCGATGGCCCGGCCGGGATGGGGGCCCGCCGCAGAATAACATAACACCGGGCCCCGCTCACTGTAATAGTAATATTCATATGTAATAGAATACAGTGAGTGCACCGGGCCCCGCTGCCATTACAACACCAGATGCCGGCCCCCAGTCCCTGTATTGGGGATCATTCACTCACAGGGACACTGTTATGGGGGGGGATCTGTGGATGACACATATATAGCATATGGTGCTATATATGTGTCGCCCACAGATCCCCACAACAGTGCCATCCACAGAGCCCCCATAACAGTGCCACCCACAGAGCCCCCATAACAGTGCCATCCACAGAGCCCCCATAACAGTGCCATCCACAGAGCCCCCATAACAGTGCCATCCACAGAGCCCCCCATAACAGTGCCATCCACAGATCCCCCCCCATAACAGTGCCATCCACAGATCCCCCCCCATAACAGTGCCATCCACAGAGCCCCCCCCATAACAGTGCCATCCACAGAGCCCCCCATAACAGTGCCATGCACAGATACCCCCCATAACAGCGCCATCCACAGATCCCCCCATAACAGTGCCATCCACAGATCCCCCCCATAACAGCGCCATCCACAGATCCCCCCATAACAGCGCCATCCACAGATCCCCCCCATAACAGTGCCATCCACAGATCCCCCCCATAACAGCGCCATCCACAGATCCCCCCATAACAGTGCCATCCACAGAGCCCCCATAACAGTGCCATCCACAGAGCCCCCATAACAGTGCCATCCACAGAGCCCCCATAACAGTGCCATCCACAGATCCCCCCCATAACAGTGCCATCCACAGAGCCCCCATAACAGTGCCATCCACAGATCCCCCCATAACAGTGCCATACACAGATCCCCCCATAACAGCGCCATCCACAGATCCCCCCCCATAACAGTGCCATCCACAGAGCCCCCATAACAGCGCCATCCACAGATCCCCCCCATAACAGTGCCATCCACAGAGCCCCCATAACAGTGCCATCCACAGAGCCCCCATAACAGCGCCATCCACAGAACCCCCCCATAACAGTGCCATCCACAGAGCCCCCATAACAGTGCCATCCACAGATCCCCCCCATAACAGTGCCATCCACAGATCCCCCCATAACAGTGCTATCCACAGAGCCCCCATAACAGTGCCATCCACAGAGCCCCCATAACACCTTTTGGTTCAAAATATTTTTTTATTTGGCTATTCTCCACCCCTCTTGTAATTGTTCCGCTACTTGTGGGCTGCGCGGGAATAAGTTCAGTCACTTCGGTGGGAAATCCCGTCCTGCAGCGCGTGATCCCGCAAAACCCGCCGCAGTAGGTCACAGGTCGCACGGGATCACGCGCGCAGGATGGGATTGCGCACCGAAGTGACTGAACTCATGCCCATGTAGCCCACAAGTAGCGGATCAGTGGAACAAGTACAAGGTGGGTGGGGGGATGATCTGTGGGGTTGCCCAGACGGCTAGGCTCTTCACAGTAGTTATTAACCCCTTTCAGCAGTCCCCCAATCACTGAAGGGCCTCCCCCCCTTTCACAGTAGTTATGCCCAGATATGTGCCCCCTTCACAGTAGTTATGCCCAGATATGTGCCCCCTTCACAGTAGTTATTCCCAGATATGTGCCCCCTTCACAGTAGTTATGCCCAGATATGTGCCCCCTTTCACAGTAGTTATGCCCAGATATGTGCCCCCTTCACAGTAGTTATGCCCAGACATGTGCCCCCTTCACAGTAGTTATGCCCAGATATGTGCCCCCTTCACAGTAGTTATGCCCAGACATGTGCCCCCTTCACAGTAGTTATGCCCACACTGCTTCTAACAGAGGCTCACTAATGGACGCTCAGATTAGATCACCCCATACGAGAGCATTGAATCAATGCTTTCCTATGGGGAAAAATTTGACCCTGGAGGTCATCATGCAGGGTGTGAGGACGTCCAGCGTCAGATACCGGACCGAAGGTCTGTTTTCATCCAGGAAGCCCTCAGGCGGCTGCCGGCCACTAGAGGCTGACTTATTGCTGGAACGTAAACAATGCAGTTTCTCTAGAACATTGCAGCTCGATTTGCAAAAGGGACACTGTACCCCGACCACGTCAATGAGCTAAAGTGGTCTGGGTGCCTTTTGTGTCACTTTAACTTTGAAATCTTATTAAAGATTGTTTAGGGTGTGGCTGGAGGCGGGGCATGGTGGCGGGACAAGGGTGGGGCTTGCAGCAGAACATGGGTGGGGCCTGTAAGGGGGCCCTTGATTTATTTTCCTCGGGGGCCCTGGGGGTTCTCAGTCCGCCCCTGGTCAGGAGCAACCTTCCCCGTCCAGTTGATAACTGGCTGGGTAGGAGTGCCCCTAAAGGGAATTACGCATGTGGACACTGCTCCAGGTGCGATTACGCGTATAAACAGAAATATATACAGATAGGAGGTGTGGGACATGTTGTTAAACAATTTATGCATTGCAAAACCGAGCATGTGGTATGTGTGATCTTCTGCCCATGCGGGAGGTATTACACTGGAAAGACACACAGATGTCTATATGTACGTTTCAGGGAACACAAAAAATCAATAACAAAAAAAAATGGAGCATCTAGGTTAATTGAGCGCATACATGCCGAACATGGAGGGAGGAGTGATGTTTTAAGATGTATAGAGAAAGTCCAGGGGGGGGATAGAAAAACGCATCCTTCTCCAGCGAGAAGCCGCATGGATAATTAGAACGCAAGCCATGGGACCTTTAGGGTTAAATGACAAGAATGATTTGGCTGTTTTCATTTGATTGGTTTTAAAGTTTAAATGTTTTTGTATATTCATATGCACGTATACCAGTGACGTGTATGGGGGGGAGGTATTTATATCCCCCTCCACGTCACTGGGGGCTCGACAAAGCGCAAGTTAGTTGCCGATTCATACACCGGTGTGTTGCTCAACGTCCACTACTTTTATGAAACAAATAACAATAAACTGCAATTCAAGGTTGATGGTGAGTGGCGCGGTGCTATTATATGGACTATATCACCAGCAGAGCACCACCGTGAAGCTATTGAGTCAGTGCCATGAAGTGATTTATGTGATCAGACAGACACGTGTGGCGACATTTCTTACTTCTCACACCTCTAAGTGTAATGGTGACGCCCCCGTTGCTCCTAGAGGCTCATTTGCATATAATAAGACATCATTTTTCTCAGCAGTGCGGGCACATAAGAACATGGGACCGACACAGATGCCTTCAGCTGCCAAGTGCACATGTAATGCCCTTTAAGTATTTGCCTCTTGTATTTACTGTAGACTAAACTTGGCATTTGGTGATAGCTCGACTGTAACCCTTCTATTTTGGTCACTGCATTGCAGTGTAACAGATATCTTACTGAGGATCTCGCAGCGAATATTCCATTAATATTAATATAAAGTCCTCAGCTGCAGCAGATAAATGAAGCATCCGTGTGAGCGTATGTCACTAATATCTCCCTCGCATACCTTTAGTAATGTCTTTCTAAGCCCCCGACACCTTCTCCATTTATCACTCTCAGCGTGCGCATTTAGGCAGTTCAAGCTCAATTAACAAAATGACCCTAAAATAATACAAAAAGACAAAGAAGTAATATTTAAAGGGGTATTCTAATCAGTTATAGAATATGCTATAACTGTGTGATAGGGATCCTCACATATCAGGAGAATGGAGGTCTCAGCAGCAGGACTTGCCATAGACTGCAGTAGAGAGGTGGCCGTGATTGCGCATGGCCATGTCCATGGACTACAAGATAAATACCTTATTGATTGGGCTCCAACCGCTAGGATCTCCCCATTTTTTGAGAATGGGGATCAAGTGCCACCATATCAGTGGGTGGTAAACACTGCTGCCAACCTTCCCGAAATTTCTAGACAGTCCGTAAAAATAGGCAACTTTTTTTCCTGTGTCTGTGTAATAAAAATTGATGTGTCCGTGATTTTTTGAGGCTGGTGGTCACTGGCCATAATATTTTGGTGATGATTATCATCATTTCACATGGACATGTATTACTTAGAATCTTTATCGTTCATTACGGTTTTCCAATTTGTCCGTAAAAAATGTTGGTTGTCCATGATTTTTGAGTTATCTAGAAAAAAATAAGAAAAATTCTGGTTGGTAACCCTGGTGGTAGGCTAGCCAAGTACATTCTCTATGGGACTGCTGGACACAGCCAAGTCAGACCCCTGCCGATCAGATACGTATCCCCTATCCTGTGGATAGAGGATATGTTTCTAGCTTGGCACAGCCCCTTTAGGAAGAACTGGCTGCTTCCATAACTCTGCGTCCTCTCGGTTAAAGGGAACCACCAGCATGCTATTATACAGCTTGGGTTTTGGGTCTCAAACATGCCCATAGCAAACCAATCCTTCCCTGCAAAGAATAGTTGCGAAAATCAGACTTAGGGCTCATGCACGCGATCATATGTACTTTGCGGGTCCGCAAAACACAGATCCTCCAAAAATACGGATGACGTCCATGTGCGTTCCGTATTTCGTGGAACGGAAGAGCTGACCCCTAATAGAACAGTCCTATCCTTGTCCGTTATGCGGACAATAATAGGACACGTTCTATTCTTTGGCGGAATGGACATACGGAAACAGAATGCGCACTGAGTAAATTCAGGTTTTTTTTGCGCACCCATTGAAATGAATGGTTCCGGCATATGGTCCTCAAAAAAAAACCTGAAAGAAAATAAGTTCGTGTGAATGTTGGCTAATCTCTCAATTTCCCATCAGTACGAGGGTTCAGTAAGACCGCGGAGTGCACCTGTCTTTGTATAAGTTTGATTGTTTATCACATCCACACATTTGCTATCCTGTGTAGGATGTCTATTGTGGTACTTGTGGTCCGCTGCGGGCATCCTCCATTGTATGCATTTTTGCTGGGGATTGCCAGTAGCAGCGGACCACAAGTGCAGGATCTGCCCCCCCGGTATAGACGCGCCACTATCTGTAGTTTATACACCATGTTTCGCCACATCTCACCGCACATATGCAGCGCATGCTCATGGTGCTTCATCGGCTCGGTGCACATACCCGGATGCCGCTTTATTTTCATTTACTATTCTTTGCGGGGAAGGATGGTGGTTTAGTGACCTGGTTCCTTCTAAGACTCCTCTAACAATGCTTATAGGGGCCCTCAGCTGCCGGGTCCCTAAGCAGATGCTAGGCCTGCTACCCTGGTAATTATGCCCGTGATCTTTGCGCTATGGGAGAGAAGCTTCTTACTGTAGGGTCCCATATTTAGTCCTCACTGTAAGTGACACTTAGACATGTCAGTAAGGATAGGTATTTCCCAAATGTTAGCGTGGGAGTCTTCACAGAAGCCGATGGCCTCTAATTTTAGAAGGGAGCCCGACAACTTGGCTAAGCCTGTCCTTGTGTGTGGGAGATGATGGAGTCAAATAACCATGTGCTCGGAGGCGAGAACCAGCAGCTCGGCCTGCGTCACGTTACTCTTCCCTGCTCACTGACCTTCCCAGTGTAGTGCCCTGTAGTACTCAGCGGGCGCGGAGCATTGGCAAGTGCAGAGCCAGCAGCGTGCCAGCACCTACTGGGATTACAGCCCCCTCCACCTGTCTGAATGCCGGAAGATATAGGTACAGTTGTGGCTTGTGCATGCGCCTGCTAACGGGACCTTCACACTATGCATATGTCACATAACCAGTGGCGAATACTGAACATCACCTGTCTAATGCTGTGTACCATATGTATTTTACTCAGGGCTCATGCATACCAGCGTATTTTATTTCCGTGTCTGTTTTTTTTGCGGCACGTATGCGGAACCGTTTATTTAATCTGTCCCCCAAAAAAAAAACGGAAGTTACTCCGTGTGAATTCAGTTTCCGTATGTCCACATGTCAGTTCCGCCAAAAAAAATAGAACATGACCTATTATTGTCAGCATAATGGACAAGGGTAGGACTGTTCTGTTAGGGGCCGGCTGTTCAGTTCCACAAAATTACGGAATGCACACGAACGTCATCCGTATTTTTTGCAGATCCGTGTTTTGCGATCCACAAAATACACACGATAGTGTGCATGAGCCCTTAGGGTCCATTCACACGTCCACAAAATGGGTCCGCATCCGTTCCACAATTTTGCGGAACTGGTGCGGACCCATTCATTTTTAATGGGGCCGCAAAAGATGCGGACAGCACACCGTGTACTGTATGTCCTGTTCCTGTCCGCAGCCACAGACAAGAAAAGGCATTTCTATTATAGTGCCGGCCATGTGCGGTCCGCAAAATGCAGAACGCACATGGCCAGTGTCCGTGTTTTGCGGATCCGCAATTTGCAGGCCGCAAAAACAGTTGCGGACGTGTGAATGGACCCTTATTGTGTATTTTATATTTGAGGCGGTGCCTATGAGAACACATTCCAAGTGATCTGAGAGCATTTTCTGTACTGCGCCATGGAATACGGTGGAATATGCGTACGGTATTAATAGGGGTTAAGGAATACGGACAGCCGTATTACTGGTATGACCTTATGCTGAGAAAGCTGCGCAGTGAGTATATACGGCAATTGCACAATGAGGCCTTGTTCATACAGGGTTAATAGTAGGTTAATTGTTCACCAAGATATCAGAGGATCCCAATTTAGTATCTATGCAAAAATGTTCTGGCATTGCAAAAAAAATATAAAAAAATTGCTTAATTGTTTTTCTAACCAAATTCTAAAGCGGTTCTATAGAATTCGAAAAACATGACTGCTTTCTTCCAAAAACAGCGCCACGCATGTCCACAGGTCGTGGGTGGTATTGCAGCTCAGCCCCATTCATTTCAGTGGAGCTGAGCTGAGAGACCTGAGACAACCCACAGGTGTGGTGCTTGAAGAAAGTAGCCATGTTTTCCCAATTCTGGACTACCCCTTTAAGGCCAACTTTGCGGAATAGAGTACTAACAAAGTGCATGAGATTACACAAAACTCACGTACGCTTTGCGCATTGTTTCTGTGCGGAAATTCATCGCCGTGCGGATTTCCAAATTTGTAGCATGTCAATAATGTTTGAAGTTTTAGCTGCCGATTTCACCTTTTTATGTTCAGAAATGCAAATAAATCCGCACGGAATTTCGTGCAGATCTCATGTGTGATCACCCGCATTGTGTGCAGGAGGCCTAACGGAAACCTGTCACCTTTACTCTTCTGCCTGTCACTTATGGGCTAGCATTCAAGGCACCGAACCTCACAGCACGTGCCACCGCTGTAAGGGAGATGAGTCTGATGAGGCTTGCTATCCCCACCCTCCCCCGCCGCCTGCCCATGACTGGCGGGTTTCTTTCCTGTTACACATAGGCATGAAACCTGCCCGTCATGGGCCAGAGGCGGGCGAAGTGATGTCATGAGGACAGCAAAGCAGAGGAGTTGGATTTAGATAGGAGCAGGACAATGAAAATGAGGAAAGTCCGTTGGTTTTCTGTTGGCCCAGCATTAGTCTCCTCATCCTGGACCTGGCTCAACTCACAGGAAATGACAGGAGATGCTTGCTTGACCAATCGTTGTCTGCAGCTGTGACCCACCTCAGCCAGTGATTGGCTGGGCAGACATCTCTATGCATTTCCTGTGTATCAGGAAGAGGAGACCAGCAAGGACCCTATAAGCATTGGAAAGGCAGTGGGTGGGGGATCAGTGAGGTTTTTAACTTTTACTGCCCCTTATATAAAAAAAATTCTTATCCCATTGACGTTGACATATACAGTAAGCATCTCAAAATTCATCACTCGGACCACTGACTATGACAGGTTGGCCATATTTTGGTTTCTAAAAAGGAGAACCCTTGATGGATGGTGCCATGGGACAGACGAACTCCTACACTTGGTGGAAGGTGGGGGGGGGGGGGGGGGTATGACATAGGGCCACCAAATTCTTTCATAACCATGTTGCTGTGTTAAAAATAAACAATGCTACCTGGTTGTGGGGTATACTGTCCCTTCAGTTCTTCCTCTATGCTGCTGGATAGCAGAGGCCTGCAATGGGACACACAAGCAACCAACAAAATGAAGATCAGCAGACAATGCACCATCCATTTATATCTCTATATACCTCGTCCTGTGTCTTATCCCACCTCTGCTGCAACTTGCGATACAAGCTGCGTTATATACAGATGAGATGGAAATGGATGGGGTCTTCTGACTTCTGCTGATCTTCATTTTGGATGCATGAGGTGGTCCACCATGCATCAGCCCCCAAATTCATACAGACCCCAGATCAGCCCCCAGATTTATATAGACCACAGATCAGCCCATACATTTATACAAACCCCAGATTAGACCCTGAAACAGACCCCTGATTCACACAGGCCTCAAATCAGCCCCAAATTCATACAGATCCCAGATGAGCCCATATACTTATACAGACCCCAGCGCCGTCCCGTGCAGAACATGTCCAGGGAGCAGTGACTAAAGCGCATATTCACCGCTCCCTGGGGCCTGTCCTGCTGTCCTCTATGACTACGTTCACACAACAGTGAAAAAATGGCCAGGAAAAATGGACACACTCAGTTTTTCATGGCCATTTTTCATCCATTTTTGCAGCCATTTTCGGACCGTCTGTCCATTTTTAATGTTGATTAAAAACTTCCATAAAAAATGGATGAATTTAGTTGGCATTTTCTTTTTTTATATATTGAAACCGCTACAATACCCTCTGTATACAAAATGTCCCCCATAGTGCCCCCTGGACATAAAATCCAACCCCCCATAGTGCCACCAGTATGATTAATACCCAATTAGAACCCCCACTATTATTAATGCCCCTTTTAGAAGCCCCCAGTATTACAAATTTTCCCATTAATGGCCCTCAGTATGATGAAAGGCCTCATATGGCCCCCAGTATTATGAATGTCCCCCATTAGTGGCCCACAATATTACAAACGTCCCCATTAGTGGCCCCCAGTATTATGAAAGGCCACCATTTTCCCCCACCCCCAATTCTGCTTGTATTCTGTAAAAACTGGATGTGCAGGACAGGACTTGCAGCGTGATAACATATCGCAGGTCCTGCTGCATCCACTTCACTGAACCTCGATAGAGTGGATGCAGCAGGACCTGCGAGACATCAAAACGCTGGGGACTCAGGTCCTGTCCTGCACATCTAGTGAGTGTTGTCTGCACGTTTAAGTGGATGAGGTGATTTTTACTTTACACAAACAGAAAGGTTTTCATAGGATGTACTAATGAGCGCTCCACAATGGAAGCGCTCATTAGTAAGCCCACCCGTAATTTATAGATCCCGGCCGGACAATTTATTTAGGTCCTTATGAGCCAACATGGAAAGCAACTCTATCAATGCACTACATGGGTGACCTTTTATTTTTAATAGCCTCCACGTAAAGCTAAAATGTCAGGTCAGGTGTGGTTTAGGTGTTTGCTGGAGGTAGAAAAGCCAGGGCCCATGATGATCAGCACCAGCTTCTCCTGGACTCAACCCCTTTGACCTAACAACATTACTAAAATTACTTGTTTGTGTTATATACTGTCTTTGATTATGAGCTGAGTACAGCACCCTCTAGTGGTGGCAGCGGACAGCTAATATTTTCAGCATTGGTATTCCATAACTAAGGCTTAACCCTTGAGGAATTTTCCTTGAGGGTTGTTACTTTCTAAAGAAGACCAAACTAAAAGAAGGTTTCCTTTAATCTACTACAGACATATATAAATATGGGGGCGCTGATGTGGGCACACCTTGTAAAATTCTGGATGTACAATATGACATTGTAATGGGAATATCACTGTTTGTTACCATGGAACGAGATTCATGGGAAGGGCAGTGATGACTGCTGTGAATGTTGTATAACTGTGGGATAAGACAGGAGGAGAACATAGGTCCTTCTCTGGAGCCTGTGCCGAGCCCTGCAAAAGTATTTACCCCCCTTGACTTTTTTTTTCGTATTTTGGTGCCTCACAACCTGGAATTAACATGGATTGTTTGAGGATTTGCTTAATTTCATTTACAGAACATGCCCACAACTAAGAAGATGTTTTTTTTTTTTATTGTGAAGCAAACAACAAAATAACAGAAAAAGTGAATGTGCATAACTATTCACCCCCTAAAGTCAATACTTTGTAGAGCCACCTGTTCGCGGCAATCACAGCTCAAAGTCGCTTTGGATAAGTCTCTAGGAGCAGTTGCCACATCTTACCACTGGGATTTTTGCCCATTCCTCCTTGCAAAACTGCTCCAGCTCCTTCAGGTTGGATGGTTTGCGCTTGTGAACAGCAATCTTTGAGTCTGACCACAGATTTTGTATTGGATTGAGATCTGGGCTGTGACTCGGCCATTACAACACATTTACATGTTTCCCCTTAAACCAGTCAAGTGTTGCTTTATCAGTGTGTTTGGGGTCATTGTCCTGCTGGTTTTGTTCAAGAATATCCCTGTATTTAGCACCATCCATCTTCCCCTCAACTCTGACCAGTTTCCCAGTCCCCCCAGCATGATGCTGCCACCACTATGTCTCACTGTGGGGATAGTGTTCTTTAGGTGATGTGATGTGTTGGGTTTGCGCCAGACATAGCATTTTCTTTGATGGCCGAAAACTTCAATTTTAGTCTCATCAGACCACAGCACCGTCCTCCATACATTTTGGGAGTCTCCCACATGCCTTTCCGCAAACTCACAACGAGCCTTTTTGTTTTTTGCTGAAAGTAATGGCTTTCTTCTGCCCACTCTGCCATAAAGCCCAACTCTATGGAGCGTACGGCTTATTGTCATCCTATGTACAGATACTCCAGTCTCTGCTGTGGAACTCTGCAGCTCCTCCAGGGTTACCTTAGGTCTCTGTACTGCCTCTCTGATTAATGCCGTCCTTGCCCGTCTGTGAGTTTTGGTGGGCGGCCGTCTCTTGGCAGGTTTGCTGTTGTGCAATGTTATTTCCATTTGGTTATGATAGATTTGATGGTGCTCCTGGGGATCATCATAGATTTGGATATTTTTTATAACCTAACCCTGACTTGTACTTCTCAACAACATTGTCCCTTACTTGTTTGGAGAGTTCCTTGGTTCCTTGGTCACACTGATGGCAGTGTTTGGTTAGTGATTCCTCTTGCTTAGGTGTTGCAGCCTCTGGGGCCTTTCAAAAAAGGTGTGTATATGTAATGACAGATCATGTGACACTTAGATTGCACACAGGTGGACTCCATTTCACTAATTATGTGACTTCTGAAGGTAATTGGTTGCACCAGAGCTTTTTATGGGCTTCCTAACAAAGAGGGTGAATGCATACGCACAGGCCAATTTTCTGTTTTCTATTTCTAAACAATAGTTTTATTTATATATTTTTCTCATTTCACTTCACCAACTTAGACTATTGTGTCCTGATCCATCACATAACATTCAGCATGTCACAATAAAGCAATAAAAACGGGGAATAATTGAGGGATTTGAAGAAATAACTTGAGTCCAGACATTGAGATAAATTTCAATGGCAGCTTTACTTGAATAAACGTTTCTGCAAACAGTCTCAGGCTTTGTCTTGGTTCCAGCAGGCTTTAGCATTAAACTGGCAGACAAACTCAACTCTGCTATATCTTTCTCTCACTCTGCTGTACTGACAGGCTGGCTGTATAACTTTGATTCTTCTTTATGCTGCACTTCTCTCTGTAGTCGGACTTATGTTTCAGCCAAGGAACTAATCTCCCGGCTCCTGAGGCTTCTATGCTTCAGCCTCCCTGGCCAGCAGAGCTTAAGGTGCTATGGCTGGAGTGGGCATGTCCAACAGAGACATGCCCCTGCAAACCCATCCCCTTGCAGGGTGTAAACTAAACTCCAATTCTAACTGGTCCCCACCCTTCCTGAAGGAAGTAGGACAAGCCCACTTCCCTCCAGAGGGGGGTTAGAATAGAATGGTAAGATCCATTGTATCCAAGAACAGCTCTGCTGTGTTTGCTTCCACCTGCTGGTGAACCAGGCATATTACATGAACATAACAGTTGCAAACAGATTAGGAATGCACAGTGTATACAGTCATGTGAAAAAATTAGGACACCCTTTGAAAGCATGTGGTTTTTTGTAACATTTTTAATAAAAGGTTATTTCATCTCCGTTTCAACAATACAGAGAGATTAAAGTAATCCAACTAAACAAAGAAAACTGAAGAAAAGTCTTTTCAAGATCTTCTGTAAATGTCATTCTACAAAAATGCCTATTCTAACTGAGGAAAAAGATAGGACACCCTCACATGTATTCCCTCTTAAATTGGCTCAGATCTCACACAGGTATATCACACCAGGTGCACATAATTAGTAGATCGTTACTCTGCATGTTGAGTGAGGCTTGCCCTATTTAAACCTCAGACATTTAGTTTGGTGTGCTCCTGACTGTTGAAGTGAGAGTGAGCACCATGGTGAGAGCAAAAGAGCTGTCAGAGGACTTCAGAAAAAAGATTGTAGCAGCCTATGAGTCTGGGAAGGGATTTAAAAAGATCTCAAAAGATTTTGAAATCAGCCATTCCACTGTCCGGAAGATAGTCTACAAGTGGAGGGCTTTCAAAACAACTGCCAACATGCCCAGGACTGGTCGCCCCAGCAAGTTCACCCCAAGAGCAGACCGCAAGATGCTAAAAGAGGTCTCCAAAAACCCTAAAGTGTCATCTCGAGAACTACAGCAGGCTCTGGCTACTGTTGATGTAGAAGTACATGCCTCTACAATCAGAAAGAGACTGTACAAGTTTAACTTGCATGGGAGGTGTGCAAGGAGGAAACCTTTGCTTTCCAAGGGAAACATCGAGGCCAGACTGACATTTGCCAGAGATAAAGTTGACAAAGACCAGGACTTCTGGAATAATGTTCTTTGGACAGATGAGTCCAAAATTGAATTATTTGGACACAACAGCAGAGGACATGTTTGGCGTAAACCAAACACAGCATTCCAAGAAAAGAACCTCATACCAACTGTGAAGCATGGAGGTGGAAGTGTCATGGTTTGGGGCTGCTTTGCTGCAGCAGGACCTGGTCAGCTCACCATCATAGAATCCACGATGAATTCTACTGTGTATCAGAAGGTGCTTGAAGAACATGTGAGACCATCAGTTAGAAAATTAAAGCTGAAGCGGAACTGGACCATGCAACATGACAATGACCCAAAACATACTAGTAAATCAACCAAAGATTGGCTGAAAAAGAAGAAATGGAGAGTCCTGGAATGGCCAAGTCAAAGTCCAGATTTGAATCCCATTGAGATGCTGTGGGGTGACTTGAAAAGGGCTGTACGTGCAAGAAACCCCTCAAACATCTCACAGCTGAAAAAGTTCTGCATTGAGGAGTGGGGTAAAATGTCCTCAGACCGATGTCGAAGACTGGTAGATGGCTACAAGAACCGTCTCACTGCAGTTATTTCAGCCAAAGGAGGTAACACTCGCTATTAGGGGCAAGGGTGTCCTATCTTTTTCCTCAGTTAGAATAGGCATTTTTGTAGAATGACATTTACAGAAGATCTTGAAAAGACTTTTCTTCAGTTTTCTTTGTTTAGTCGGATTACTTTAATCTCTCTGTATTGTTGAAACGGAGATGAAATAACCTTTTATTAAAAATGTTACAAAAAACCACATGCTTTCAAAGGGTGTCCTAATTTTTTCACATGACTGTAGGTCCTGGACAGATATACATAAGATAACATTTTGTTAGCCCAATAAAGACAGCAGGGTGCAGAAGTGGTAACACCACTCTGGGGTGTTACAAGAGCAGTGCGCATGCGCTGGCCCGGCGGCGCTTGCAAGAAACTCCAAGACAGAGAAGGAGGATGCAGTAGGAGAGAAGGGTGGGCCAGAGGACTGCAAGGGGAGTCATTATCTGAGCACATAGCTGAGGGGCCTGGGCACTGGCGGCCGTAACTCCATCCCTTGCAACACCTTTATAATGTACTTTCTTCAGGATCTCTTTGTGGGACAGACCCAAGAGAGGTACTGTTTTAATAGGGGGCAAACGTTCTATAACGCAATCTGAGCGGTCTAAAACACTCAGAGTAGGTGACAGACTCCCTTTAAACACCCGGAAAACCTCATTTAAGGTCCAATCCATACGTCTACTCTGTAGTGAGGCACTTATGGGCCACTTAGCTGGTGCTGACTTTCTGAGTGTTGTACCTCTGCACTCGATCATTGGCTTCCTTGGATGAGAGGATTTCCTCTGGACCTTCTCTGGAGCGCACCGTATGCTGAGATATCAGGAAATACACATACAGCTCCGAGTTACTACTGCAGCAGCTCTCCCTGAATTATTAATTTAGTCACACTTTCATGGTTTCTCAAGTTTTGCTAACGTAGCAAAAGGCATCATTGATGTATCCTGAAAGATGACTTAATGAGCTCATTTCCACTGCCTGGTTCACCATCTGTACTCACATTTGCAAGTCATTCCCTGCAGAAACTATTCCATTGAGATACAAATAATAGATTTTTGGGGGAATTCCATTTTTATTAATCTTCTGGCATGTCTTAAGTTTAAATTAATGTTCCCCCATGGGACTACCCTGGTAGCAGTCCATTGGCCGGTGGAGGGTGCGGTGCTCTTGGTGTTGGTGATTGGTGGGGAGAGTAGGAAGGACTATGAGCAGTGGCAAAGAAACAAAATGATGGAGGTAGTAGTCTTATGCAGTGTAGCAAACAGTTAACTTTTAGTGAAGACTAAAGCAGCATACACATCCATCCAAAAGAGGTGCAGGCACAGTATTTAAATGTTGCTGAACGGTTCCCGAGGCTGCATATATGGGGGACAGTATAGGTGCTTCCTGAGTCACTTTTTACCGTGCCAAAACTATTTTTTCAATCCAGTTGAGGGGTGCAATTCCCTCTCTCAATATGTGTATTCTTAATGCCCAGCTACTGGGTGCACAGTGTATAACAGCCTTGGAATCTCTTGAGAATGACTGGGAGCAATAATATTTTAACCCAGCCAAATGCTGTGAAGCCCAGGTGTCTTAAACATGCGTTACCTCCACAGACTTCTCTCTTGCACCAAACCTTTGTAAGATGGTGGTCACATATACTCAGAAGCTCAGTCCTATCCTCTTGTACACAGGCAGCAGATCCATTTCCGCTATGCTATTGTGCAAGCCAGTCAATAAGGCTAAAAGCAACTTTATTTTACCAGCTTTGGGCACATTAGGTGGGCTTTCTTAAAAGAAGCCAAAAAGGAGCAAAAAAGCAGTGGACACCATAACAACTATCTCAATATCTAAGCACAGAAGCAATTTGTTTAAATGATTACGATTGAATAATAGTTCTGTTTTGTGTAATCTAACAGAGAAAACAATTGTGGGTAAAACCCTTTAAACAGTCACTGAGTCTGGGTGTTGACACCCCCCCCCCCCCCCCCCCCACCGATCGGTAGAATGAGGAGACAGAAGTGCTCACACTTTGAGTCCATCTCTCTTCTTCTCCCTTAGAGAGTGCTTACCTCTCCTTGTTCTAGTGATCGGTGGGGGACTCAGCACCCAGACCCTCACCGTTCACAGCCTCTATGACCTATCAAAAGTTTTATAAAAACTCAGTGAACTATTAAAGGGTTTTACGGCTCCACTGTATTCCTGTTGTTGTGCATGAACTGCACTAGTGCTGCGAATCCCTGCAGCAGGTGGACGTTTGTGCACAAGGAGAAACTGTGAAGAAGATGCTGAATTTATTAGCACTGTGGCTCCTTCATTCTGAGTATCAGTAGCAGACTCCCACAGTTGGACCTTCACCCAACCAGAAGTTGTCATACCCTTTAAAATGATAGAAAGCTCCTTTAATTTCGAATGGAATTTAGAGTGTTCCTTTTAGTTCAGAGAATCCAGAGTTATGAAGCTGAAAGTTATCGAAACAAGACAGATAATCCTTACGGTGAGTATGAGAAGTGTTGCTAACAATGTAAGGGAACCCCGGGTATCCATGGAAATGAGTATTCATTGTATGGCAGATGACATCTCTACCTACATGAGTCACTCGCAGCGAATGCGACTAACCGCAGCAATGATCAGGAGCAATTCAGCTAACTGAACTCTCCAAAACAATGAAGCCAAGTATCCAGAGACATCCACAGTCACAAGACGGGGGCGCAGTGTATTGTGTTCCTGTATTTTACAGCAATGCATCCGAGGAAGACATTCCTCCATGATACCAGTTGCAGAACAGTCTTTTATGTTATTACCTTGTAGTTTAGGCACTGAAAGGTCACCATGACTTCCTCTTTGGCTCTTATTTGAGCTCTTTAGTAGAAAACAAAGACATCTGTTCATCATACAACATTTAAAGGAGCTTCTAGGAAAGGCCACTAATTTGTTGTATGGTGGGGTCTGATACAAGGACCCCCATAATCAGCAGAAACAATGCTCTTTAGGCCATTTACAGTCGGTGACTATTTCTCCTTATCTCTAATAATTGCCTCATATATTGATCATCCTCACCAGGACAGGACATGATCAGACATCATTTATATATATAAATCACGTCTTAAAATCACCACCACCACTTTTAAGGTAGAGACTTCCACATTGGATAGCCCTCTCAGAGGAATAATAGATCAGCCATGTTGAAATCCAGAATGCCTGAACCCTCATTAGATATTCAGCTATTCCTACCATGAGCAAAACCATTAACAGATTTATTTAACCAATAACTGGTAACAGGAGTCATCCCAGAAGATTGGAAATTAGCAAATGTTGTGCCCATTCACAAGAAAGGTAATAGGGAGGAATCGGGCAACTATAGGCCAGTAAGCCTGACATCAATAGTGGGGAAATTAATGGAAACCATACTTAAGGAGAGGATTGTGGAACATCTAAAATCCCATGGATTGAAAGATCAAAAACAGCATGGGTTTATTTCAGGGAGATCATGTCAAACTAATCTTATTGATTTTTTTGATTGGGTGACTAAAATAATAGATGGCGGAGGTGCAGTAGACATCGTTTATTTAGACTTTAGTAAGGCTTTTGATACTGTCCCACATAGAAGGCTTATCAATAAAATGCAGTATTTGGGCTTGGACTCCCATATTGTTGAATGGATTAGGCAGTGGCTGAGGGACAGGCAACAGAGGGTTGTAGTCAATGGAGTATATTCAGACCATGGTCTTGTTACCAGTGGGGTACCTCACGGATCTGTTCTGGGACCCATATTGTTTAATATCTTTATCAGCGAAATTGCAGAAGGCCTCGATGGTAAGGTGTGTCTTTTTGCTGATGACACAAAGATTTGTAACAGGGTTGATGTTCCTGGAGGGATACACCAAATGGAAAAGGATTTAGGAAAACTAGAGGAATGGTAAAAAATCTGGCAATTAAAATTTAATGTTGATAAGTGCAAGATAACGCACCTGGGACGTAAAAACCCAAGAGCAGAATATAAAATCAGTGACACAGTCCTAACCTCAGTATCTGAGGAAAGGGATTTAGGGGTCATTATTTCAGAAGACTTAAAGGTAGACAGACAATGTCATAGAGCAGCAGGACATGCTAGCAGAATGCTTGGGTGTATAGGGAGAGGCATTACCAGTAGAAAGAGGGAGGTGCTCATGCCGCTCTACAGAGCACTAGTGAGACCTCATTTGGAGTATTGTGCTCAGTACTGGAGACCATATCTCCAGAAGGATATTGATACTGTGGAGAGAGTTCAGAGAAGAGCTACTAAACTGGTACATGGATTGCAGGATAAAACTTACCAGGAAAGATTAAAGGACCTTAACATGTATAGCTTGGAAGAAAGGCGAGACAGAGGGGATATGATAGAAACTTTTAAATACATAAAGGGAATCAACAAGGTAAAAGAGAGAATATTTAAAAGAAGAAAAACTACTACAAGAGGGCATAGTTTTAAATTAGAGGGGCAAAGGTTTAAAAGTAATATCAGGAAGTATTACTTTACTGAGAGAGTAGTGGATGCATGGAATAGCCTTCCTGCAGAAGTGGTAGCTGCAAATACAGTGGAGGAGTTTAAGCATGCATGGGATAGGCATAAGGCCATCCTTCATATAAGATAGGGCCAGGGGCTATCCATAGTATTCAGTATATTGGGCAGACTAGATGAGCCAAATGGTTCTTATCTGCCGACACATTCTATGTTTCTATGAGTTTCTTTGGTGGGTTTGAATGACTGAAATCTAATGTGTATGGCTAGCTTAAAGGGGTTTTCTGATTTGCATCAACATCCTAGAAAATAGTCATTTATGAAGGTAGCTGTAATTTTGTAATGTATTTCTTTTTACTTTATAGCTAATATATTCTATTCTAGGATGTGGTCACATGACCATGTCCATGCAGCTCTTTTCTATTTTCTGTGATGTTATGTCTGTGGGTGGGACAGTGATAAGGGAGTGTCTATGTAACTATCTGGGTGGGAGGAGCTATAAACTAGCTAGATGTTGTTAGGGGCGGTGCTGGAGCTGTGGCAGAGAAAGAAGTGCATCATGGGTTTGGTTGGATACAGGAACAGGAAGTGCTACATACAGGATGTAAAGAAACCAGAAGGATTAGTTTACACAGTGAAAATGGGTCAGGAGAGTCCACACTGAAAATGAAAAGCATGGTGAAAACCCCTTTAAGACTTGTTTCATAGAGGGTCCATCATAGGAATACCTATAAATGATATTGTGTTATATCAGGGTAGTTTTATGTCATTCAATTTAAAGGCTATGTACATATTCGGGCCAGTTTTTTATTATTATTGCATTGTACTTATTTTGAGATAAGAATTATGTTTTAAATTGGTCTTTAATAAAAATATGGTGTGCTTTTTTCTGTACAGAGCTGAGATGCTCTAGTAGCACCCCATGGATTTTCTGTCTTTTCCATCAGACCATGAGATGACAGACTCCTTATCTCTGCTCTCTGACCTTATAAACACTCATTATAGCTCAGTTCTGATCATACTGATGAATTTGGCTTAAATAAGTGTTTATGACCTATAAATAGTTTAGAGATAAGGTTTATTAGATGATGGCACAAAGTGAAAGTACCAGTCACACAGCTAGATAAACAGTTAACCCTTTGTGATAGAACGGCTCAATATTTTTAATAAAGGCCAATTGAAAAAATCATTTTTAGCCAAAAATTAGTAAAATGTAACCATAAAAAAAAAAATTACCTCCGAAGGTGTACATAGCCATGAGCAAAATACTATAGTTCCTTTATGTGTCTCCATTGTTCAGTTTGAAGGTTGTGTCAAAATTTACGATATATATAGTCAGGCCCACAGATTAAATGCTATAGTCTCCTTTAGAATTATTTTATTATTATAATTAATTTTAAAAATATTTACATAAAAATTTTTTTATAATAGTTTTTTTAATTTTATTTAATATTTAGCTTTGTTTGGCTCCTGAACGATTAGGCTTTACACTACAAAGCAATCTGCAGAATGCCATTCTGTGATACAGTAAGTCTACTTTCACACTGGCGTTTTGGCTTTCCATTTGTGAGATGCGTTCAGGGCTCTCACAGGCGGTCCAAAACGGATCAGTTTTGCCCGAATGCATTCAGAATGGGAAAGGATCCGCTCAGAATGCATCAATTTGCCTCCGTTCTGTCTCCATTCCACTCTGGAGGCGGACACCAAAACACTGCCTGACGAAGCAGAGCCGAACAGATCCGTCCTGGCACACAATGTAAGTCAATGGGGACGGATCCGTTTTCTCTGACACAATAGAAAACGGATCCGTCCCCCATTGACTTTCAATGGTGTTCATGACGGATCCGTCATGGCTATAGAAGACATAATACAACCGGATCCGTTAATGACGGATGCATGCGGTTGTATTATGATAACAGAAGCGTTTTTACAGATCCGCAAAAAACGCTAATGTGAAAGCAGCCTCGGTTCGCCATCCCCCTCTGACCTTTGCTGTTCACATCAAAATTCATCTTTGATTTTGCCATAAATCAGCTAAGAAGATCATTCAGAAATGGTCTGAAAGGGAATGGAGAAGAAGCTGTCAGATGAGCTCCCTGATGGATTTCACTGCGAATGGAATTCTGCAGCTTACTATGAAACGTGAAACGTAGGTGATGCAGAAGCAGGGGCGTCACTACCAGAGCGGCAGACCGTGCGACTGCTATGGGGCCCAGGGCAAGAGGGGGCCCACTCTAAGTTGGGATCATCTCCTCTTCTTCTGGAGGTGAAAACTTGGTCAGGACTCTACCCTCTAAAGGAACAACTTATAGCAAATGAGGCAGTGGAGAAAATGGCCCAAGGATCATTGAAAAGGGTTTAGGCAGAAGCCCTTCTGTCCCGTGGTGTGATCCTTGCTATGGGGCCCTTACTGCTCTATGTACGCCACTGTGCAGAAGCAAAATGGTGCAAAGTTTTCAGTAAAAAACAATTATAAAATGTATGAGCCCAAATTGTATGCAAATTTATATAAAAAATAATAATAATAATAAGTAAAAAGGTGTCCTAAACCATTTAAATCATAGTCGGAAAGACTATAGAGGGCTCTCCACATTGTCTACTCTGCAGGACCATGGTTCTGACCAGTTGTGCTTACTGAATACTCATAATGCCTGAGGAGGCGCATGTACAGAAGAACCATCTTGCTGTATAGAATCCTATAATCTTTGATGGTACCACGCATGAATCCGTTCCTCTACATTATATATAACATTGGTCTGATACTGCAGCTGTATAGCAATACCATGCATTTTCTATATACCTTACTGCTGACTTACAGTATCTAAATATATTTTTTGCCCTACAAGACACACCTTCCCATAAGACGCACCTAGGTTTTAGAGGAGGTGAATAAGAAAAAAATATTTTTCATCAAACCTCAGTTCAGAGCCCCAATCAGACCCCCAATGTAAATCAGACCTCAGCTCAGACCCCCCATTTTAATCTGACCCCAATGTTCATAACTGGGCAGACTAGATGGGCCAAATGGTTCTTATCTGCCGACACATTCTATGTTTCTATAAGACCTCCAATCAGACCTCAGATCAGAGTCTTGACATGAATAAGACCCTCCTATTCAGACCCCCAATGTAAATGACCCCCAGACAGACCTCAGATCAGATCCCCAATGTGAATATGACCCCCAAGCAGAGCTCAGATCAGACCCCCAATGTGAATGATCTCCCGTGTAGACCTTAGATCAAACCCCCATGATCAAATCAGACATTAAAAAACAAAATCAACTTACCTCCCCTGCTCCGGCCACTGCCATCGCTCCTGATATCCACACTCTTCCTGATCCTCCTGCCACGCGCTGGGCTGTGACCCGACGGTGCACAGCATGAGGTCACAGCAAAGTGGTGATTACAGAGCCCGCAAAGTGCTGAATCCAGCCAGCATAGGAGGCAATATGGACAATCACAATACATTAGTAAGTGTATTAACTTCCTCTACATAATAAATGCCATTTGCTGAAGTGAGACAACCCCTTTAAGGTTTTGTCACTAAAATGACAAGATTTTCATGATCATTTTTATTTTCACATAGACACACATAATTGTTCTTTACTATATCAGTCTACCCTGCTATGAAAAAGATTTTTCAATATTTGGTTGCATAAGTGCAGTAGATTCTGTTTACAGATTTCTGGAACGTCCACCTGGATTCCAGCTGTTGGATAGAGTTCCCCTTTAACAACTGCATACTGACTATTGACATGGTCCATTTTTTTTTTTTTTGAGGACCCATTGAAGTGAATGGTTCCGCATATGGTTGGCAAAACAAAAGACGGAACGGACATGGAAAGAAAATACGTTCGTGTGCATGAGCCCTCATGTCTGGTTTTGGCTCACAATCACTGATGGAAATCAGTGAGGAAAACACTGACGTGTGAATGAGGCTTTAACCTGTTTAGGACATAGGACGTACCGGTACGTCCTATGTATTTCCAATCACCGCCGCGCGGCCGGGGGTGATCGGAACAAGGTGCCTGCTCAAATCATTGAGCAGGCACCTTGGCTAAATGCACCTTGGCTAAATCCCGTGACCCCCCTCGTGTCAATTCAGACCTGCGGTTTGCGGCTTTTTATGGTGCGCGGGCTGTGATGCCATCGTGTCCCCGTGGGGCTGAAGGGGGGACCCGATGGCATGGAAGGCAGCGCGATGCCTTCCTGAGGCATCGCCGCTGCCTTCCTGTGACGTGCCTGTGAGATCCAGCCCCCTGGATCTCACAGGCCGGAAGCTGTATGAGGAATACACACAGTATTAGGCCTCATGCACACGACCGTTGTGTGCATCCGTGTCCGTTGTGCCGTTTTCCGTTTTTTTTCACGGACCCATTGACTTTCAATGGGTCCGTGGAAAAATCAGAAAATGCACCGTTTGGCAGCCGCATCCGTGATCCGTGTTTCCTGGGCGTGAAAAAAATATGACCTGTCCTATTTTTTTCACGGCCAACGGTCCACGGACCCATTCAAGTCAATGGGTCCGTGAAAAAACACGGATGCACACAAGATTGTCATCCGCGTCCGTGATCCGTGTCCGTGATCCGTGTCCGGTTTTTCCTATCATTTCAATGGCAAACTTGACTTAGATTTTTTTTTCATTTTTCAAGACCCACGGACGAAAAAACGGTCACGGATCACGGACCTACGGACCCTGTTTTTGCGGACCTTAAAAAAAAACGGTCAAGTGCATGAGGCCTTACTCATACAGCTAATGCATTCCAATACAGAAGTATTGGAATGCATTGTAAAGGATTAGACCCACAAAAATTGAAGTCCCAAAGTGGGACAAAAAATAAAGTGAAAAAAAGTTGAAAAAATAAAGCTTCCCCCCAAAAAAATGTAAAGTTTCAAGTAAAAATAAACAAAAATGTCATTTTCCCCAAATAAAGTTAAAAAAAATTGGTAAAAAATAGGGGGGGGGGGAGTATACATATTAGGTATCACTGCGTCCGTATCGACCGGCTCTATAAACATATAACATGACCTAACCCCTCAGATGAACACCGTAAAAAATAAAAACTGTGCTAAATAAACCATTTTTTGTCACCTTCCATCACAAAAAGTACAACAGCAAGCGATCAAAAAGGCGTATGCCCACCAAAATAGTACCAATCTAACCGTCACCTCATTCTGCAAAACATGAGCCCCTACCTGAGAAAATCGTACAAAAAATAAAAAAAAACTATGGCTCAGAATATGGAGACACTAAAACATAATTTTTTTTGTTTTAAAAAAGCTGTTATTGTGTAAAACCTTCATAAATAAAAAAAAGTATACATATTTGGTATCGCCGCGTCCGTATCGACCGGCTCTATAAAAATATCCCATGACCTAACCCCTCAGATGAACAACGTAAAAAATAAAAAATAAAAACTGTGCTAAATAAACAATTTTTTGTCACCTTCTATCACAAAAAGTACAACAGCAAGCGATCAAAAAGGCGTATGCCCACCAAAATAGTACCAATCTAACCGTCACCTCATTCTGCAAAAAATGAGCCCCTACCTGAGAAAATCGCACAAAAAATAAAAAAAACTATGGCTCAGAATATGGAGACACTAAAACATCATTTTTTTGGTTTTAAAAAAGCTGTTATTGTGTAAAACTAGATAAAGAACAGAAAAAAAATTGAAGTTAATTCAGACTCGTAGGGATCACAATGTATCCCAAAGGAATGAAAGATTTGGGCGCCAACAGGGGTGGTATTGAAATGGCAGAAAGGGGAGGTGAGGCAGCTCAAAAAGTGTTTGTGACTACAGATACTTAACACAATAGTGAATAGGTGTATAGGGTGATAATCTACAGTGTTGAGAAGTCAATCACTTGTAGTTTAGACCCCCAAAAAATAATAAAGGAGAGAGAGCGCCAAACCTCGTATCAAGTAGGAGTAAAGAATACCACTAGACAGTGATAAATACTATATTGCACAAAAAGGTGTTATGGAGCGATAGTGTGAGGTCAAGATGGTGGGTGCTCCGGGTGGAAGACCCTAAGTATACCCTGCTCCGCAAAAAAGACCGTCTACAACCCAATAGTCAAATGGTGATGTGGTTGACATAGATGGAAACTGATAAAAATTTATGGAAATTAATAGAAATTAATAAAAAGATAAATTATGAATTATATATTATAAATTATAAAAGGTAAGTAGTAAAAGTGAGAGATGCCCAAGACAGGACAATACCACACTATTAAATGACACTCACTTCACTGGGGGGTAGTCACCAGGATAAGCATAAAACACCTGTGACTTGAACCCCCCCGGCCAGGATCGCATGTAGAGTCGTAGTGATGAAGGCAGCAGGAGGTCCAGTGCTTCTGATCAATCACCTTTATTGTATATCTGTGGCTCGACGCGTTTCGGGGACAGTAGATCCCCTTCTTCAGGAGCATTACATGGTCAAATGGCAGTAAAACAAACAATTTATACCTTAATAGCCCTCAAAAAGGCGCGTTTTTCAAAGAACCGGAAGTGGTAAGGCCGTGCTTCCGGTGTTTGGAACGCATATGCGTTCCACAATGTGATTATAAACAAATAGATAAAAAAAAAAAAAATATGTATAAATATAAATATATCATCTTAAATGGTCACAATGAGAGATGCAGGCTAGATACATGCATATATGTATAATTGTGCAGCAAGGGAGCCGGATCGGACATATCAGACCGGATAGGGTCTCACTTCCGCTCCGTGGAACGCACAACAATGCGTCTCACCACGGGCGGGAGTAAGGGTGGTCTGCTGGGTGGTGATGACTTACAAAAAGCTAAAAACTGAGACGATCGTCCGGCTGGGCTCCTTGAGGTGCCGCTGGTAATTCCACCATCCTGCGACGTCCCGGACCGGAAGTAGGACCGACTTCCGCCCAGTGGAACGCACCTCATGCATTCCAACTGAGACAGGAGCCGGGGTTTCCGGTCCACGGCATCGAGGCCCTGGTGGAACGCACAGTGCGGGTCAGTAGGAACCTGTGGTGGTCTGCAAATGCAAATTAGAAAACCAGTGTTGCGGGCACAAAACTGGTTATTAAAAAAATGTAATATGCTAAGAGTGAACATAGAAAAATATATATATATATAAAAGGTGTATAAGAAAAAAAGCAGCAAAAATATATACATGTGTGCTCACAGAAATTGATGCACACATATATACATATATACGAATAAAATGCATACATAAAAAACGGAAGCAGTAGGAGTACTACTAACAATAAATACAATATAATTCATATTTCTATAAAAAATTATTAATAATGGATAAATAATAAATAGTAAATAGTAAATGGATGCATAAATACATAAATGCAATGGGTAATACATTAGATTGGGTAATGAAGAGGAAAATATAAAAGATATATAATAATATAAAAATACGAGGACTGCATATAGAAATTGTCAAATGGCACTCTGCCTCGGGCATTTGTCCCCTACTGGAGGTGGTAAGTCCAGGTGACGGACATAATGTATCGATGGAGTATACTAGATACATAATTCAAAGAGGTTATATTCCTGATTTCGATGTTGATAGTTTGAGTTTTGAATGTTTAGATTTTGAATATTGTTGGAGAATTAGATTATCCGAATGGCCAGACATCTTAGTGGTAGGACTTTAATAATTGGAGTGTTCTAAGGTTTCGTTCAGTCCGAACGGGGTCAGAGTATTTAATTTAAAAATCCAAAACATCTCCTTACGGCAGAGAGTTTGGTAGGAATGGGGTACCCACTCCAATGGCGTAACACGAAGTGAACTCGGGTCCCCATCATGATGGATTGAACCCCATCATGATGGATTGAAAAATGCCGGGAAACGCTGTGGGTCACCACTTTACGGTGGATATTTGAACGATGTTCGTTCATCCGTTCGCGTAAAGATTGTGTAGTGCGACCTACGTAATAGATATGGCAAGAGCAATACAGTAAGTAAATAACAAACAATGTGCCACAGTTCATCTCTTGTCGCAGGGGGATCGTATCTTCCAACTTAATGAGGGATAGCACTTGGGTGTTATGGGAAATCATGGCGCAACATTTGCACCGGGCCTTCCCACATCTAAAAGACCCTACCCTAGTAGGGTGGGCTGTGTTTCCTAAGAATTTCTCAATGGTGGTTGGTTTTATTGTCTCGCCAATTTTAGGGCATGAGGGGGCCAAAATTTCTTTCAATGTTTTGGCCCTCCGAAATGTTAGTACAGGGGCCTGAGGGATACTCTGGCCAATGTTCGGGTCTTTCAACAAAATCGGCCAATGTTTAATAAAGGTGTTTTTGATGGCGAGATGTTGTGAATTATATCGGGTGATGAAGTTTAAAGGGAATTGTTTGGGTTTCTTTCTACCATCTACATTTGTTGTGAGGACGGACTCTTTTTTAGTTACAATGGTCCTTTTTTTAGAGTCAGCAATAAGTCCTTTAGGGTAGCCTTTTTCTAGAAATCTCTTTCCTATCATCTCTAGTTGTCCCTGTAGTGTTTTCTGGTCAGAGCAATTCCTCTGTAACCTACGCATTTGACCGTATGGGATATTGTTTTTCCAACGATAGTGATGACAGCTCTTATAATCAAGATAGCTGTTAGTATCCACCTGCTTAAAATGGGTTCTGGTAATGATGCAGTTGTCCTTTATGCTTAAATGAAGATCTAAGAAAGTTATTTCTCTCTGGCTATATTCAGACGAGAATGAGAGATTCCAACTATTCTTGTTAAGTGTTTCCACAAAAGTGCATAGATCTCCTACATCGCCATCCCAGATGAAAATAATGTCATCTATGTATCGTTTATATAATCGGATATTAGGATGTGAAAGTAGGCCCATCTTTTCTTCAAAATAACCCATAAAAAGGTTAGCATACGATGGGGCAAATTTCGTCCCAATCGCAGTACCCTTTTGCTGGAGATAGATTTTGTCCAGAAACGAAAAGTAATTGTGTTGCAGGATGAAGTTGATAGATTTAAGTAAAAAATGACATTGTGATGATGGCATTTTGGGGTCAGAACTGAGAAATACACTGATGGCTTCAAGGCCTAAAGAATGTGTGATATTGCTGTATACCCACTCTTCAACACTGACTGAATCTGACCAATTCCTAGCTCTTCCATCTAATCTGACTGAGGACACTTTTTTAGACAGAGTTTCCCCCACAATCAGAACCCCGAACCCCACCCCGCCGTCCAGAAAAATTCTTACCAGTATCCTATCCCTGAGTCTGTTTATCAAACCAGTAGAAACACCACTTCCCAACACCCCCTCCACACCTCAATCATTGAAAATAACTCACTTCTATACTCCAGTGTCAAGCCTAAAGAAAAAACGACTAAACGTAGATCGAGAGGATGTAGAGGAGGCCGAAATAAATGCACCACTAAACAAGAAACCCAAACCAAAAAATATAGACAGAGTACAGAACCTGACACCGATCTAAAAACTCTCGAAAAATCAAATGGTGTTTTCAATCTCTCTAAACACTTATTGAGCCGTAACGAAATCGAACTCCTTGGAAAAGGTTTATCATTCTGTCCAACTAATAATGCTGATCTATTCGAACTATTTGTGGATTTAAATCAATTCACTAGGAAACTCACACTACATAGACATTTTTCCATTAAAGACCAAACACAACAGTCTAACAGTACCGCCACCCTTTTGAATACTAACCCAGATACCGTCATAACTGCATCTAGCTCCGCTTCCCTAGAGTCCAATGGACCAACACCGTCTTTGAGCACAACTATCATTCCATCTAACATTCAACCTAAATCCAATTTCTATCCTATTTCTAGTAGAGGCTCACATGTAGAAACTTTCTACAATATGGTTCTAGCGGACCTTAAACAAAACCTTTCAACATCTGCCCCCCCTGGGGCCAATAATCTAAGCTTTAAACAAAGAATGGCCACAAAAACACTAATAAGAAATAAAGATATTGTTATTAAAAGTGCGGACAAAGGAGGGGGGATAGTGGTCATGGATAGTAACTATTACATCTCTGAATCCCTCAATATATTATCCAATGAGGTATACTATACACGTCTAGCCACAGACCCCACAGCGACATACAAAAAAGAACTCTATAACCTCAATGGGTCACCCTGGACGTTGCTGCTTTATACAGCAATATCACACATTCTTTAGGCCTTGAAGCCATCATTGTATTTCTCAGTTCTGACCCCAAAATGCCATCATCACAATGTCATTTTTTACTTAAATCTATCAACTTCATCCTGCAACACAATTACTTTTCGTTTCTGGACAAAATCTATCTCCAGCAAAAGGGTACTGCGATGGGGACGAAATTTGCCCCATTGTATGCTAACCTTTTTATGGGTTATTTTGAAGAAAAGATGGGCCTACTTTCACATCCTAATATCCGATTATATAAACGATACATAGATGACATTATTTTCATCTGGGATGGCGATGTAGGAGATCTATGCACTTTTGTGGAAACACTTAACAAGAATAGTTGGAATCTCTCATTCTCGTCTGAATATAGCCAGAGAGAAATAACTTTCTTAGATCTTCATTTAAGCATAAAGGACAACTGCATCATTACCAGAACCCATTTTAAGCAGGTGGATACTAACAGCTATCTTGATTATAAGAGCTGTCATCACTATCGTTGGAAAAACAATATCCCATACGGTCAAATGCGTAGGTTACAGAGGAATTGCTCTGACCAGAAAACACTACAGGGACAACTAGAGATGATAGGAAAGAGATTTCTAGAAAAAGGCTACCCTAAAGGACTTATTGCTGACTCTAAAAAAAGGACCATTGTAACTAAAAAAGAGTCCGTCCTCACAACAAATGTAGATGGTAGAAAGAAACCCAAACAATTCCCTTTAAACTTCATCACCCGATATAATTCACAACATCTCGCCATCAAAAACACCTTTATTAAACATTGGCCGATTTTGTTGAAAGACCCGATCATTGGCCAGAGTATCCCTCAGGCCCCTGTACTAACATTTCGGAGGGCCAAAACATTGAAAGAAATTTTGGCCCACTCATGCCCTAAAATTGGCGAGACAATAAAACCAACCACCATTGAGAAATTCTTAGGAAACACAGCCCACCCTACTAGGGTAGGGTCTTTTAGATGTGGGAAGGCCCGGTGCAAATGTTGCGCCATGATTTCCCATAACACCCAAGTGCTATCCCTCATTAAGTTGGAAGATACGATCCCCCTGCGACAAACAATGAACTGTGGCACATCGTTTGTTATTTACTTACTGTATTGCTCTTGCCATATCTATTACGTAGGTCGCACCACACAATCTTTACGCGAACGGATGAACGAACATCGTTCAAATATCCACCGTAAAGTGGTGACCCACAGCGTTTCCCGGCATTTTTCAATCCATCATGATGGGGACCCGAGTTCACTTCGTGTTAGGCCATTGGAGTGGGTACCCCATTCCTACCAAACTCTCTGCCGTAAGGAGATGTTTTGGATTTTTAAATTAAATACTCTGACCCCGTTCGGACTGAACGAAACCTTAGAACACTCCAATTATTAAAGTCCTACCACTAAGATGTCTGGCCATTCGGATAATCTAATTCTCCATCAATATTCAAAATCTAAACATTCAAAACCCAAACTATCAACATCGAAATCAGGAATATAACCTCTTTGAATTATGTATCTAGTATACTCCATCGATACATTATGTCCATCACCTGGACTTACCACCTCCAGTAGGGGACAAATGCCCGAGGCAGAGTGCCATTTGACAATTTCTATATGCAGTCCTCGTATTTTTATATTATTATATATCTTTTATATTTTCCTCTTCATTACCCAATCTAATGTATTACCCATTGCATTTATGTATTTATGCATCCATTTACTATTTACTATTTATTATTTATCCATTATTAATAATTTTTTATAGAAATATGAATTATATTGTATTTATTGTTAGTAGTACTCCTACTGCTTCCGTTTTTTATGTATGCATTTTATTCGTATATATGTATATATGTGTGCATCAATTTCTGTGAGCACACATGTATATATTTTTGCTGCTTTTTTTCTTATACACCTTTTATATATATATATTTTTCTATGTTCACTCTTAGCATATTACATTTTTTTAATAACCAGTTTTGTGCCCGCAACACTGGTTTTCTAATTTGCATTTGCAGACCACCACAGGCTCCTACTGACCCGCACTGTGCGTTCCACCAGGGCCTCGATGCCGTGGACCGGAAACCCCGGCTCCTGTCTCAGTTGGAACGCATGAGGTGCGTTCCACTGGGCGGAAGTCGGTCCTACTTCCGGTCCGGGACGTCGCTGGATGGTGGAATTACCAGCGGCACCTCAAGGAGCCCAGCCGGACGATCGTCTCAGTTTTTAGCTTTTTGTAAGTCATCACCACCCAGCAGACCACCCTTACTCCCGCCCGTGGTGAGACGCATTGTTGTGCGTTCCACGGAGCGGAAGTGAGACCCTATCCGGTCTGATATGTCCGATCCGGCTCCCTTGCTGCACAATTATACATACAGACGTGGACAAAATTGTTGGTACCCTTTGGTCAATGAAAGAAAAAGTCACAATGGTCACAGAAATAACTTTAATCTGACAAAAGTAATAATAAATTAAAATTCTATAAATGTTAACCAATGAAAGTCAGACATTGTTTTTCAACCATGCTTCAACAGAATTATGTAAAAAAATAAACTCAGGAAACAGGCATGGACAAAAATGATGGTACCCCTAACTTAATATTTTGTTGCGCAACCTTTTGAGGCAATCACTGCAATCAAACGCTTCCTGTAACTGTCAATGAGACATCTGCACCTCTCAGCAGGTATTTTGGCCCACTCCTCATGAGCAAACTGCTCCAGTTGTGTCCGGTTTGAAGGGTGCCTTTTCCAGACTGCATGTTTCAGCTCCTTCCAAAGATGCTCAATAGGATTGAGGTCAGGGCTCATAGAAGGCCACTTTAGAATAGTCCAATTTTTTCCTCTTAGCCATTCTTGGGTGTTTTTAGCGGTGTGTTTTGGGTCATTGTCCTGTTGCAAGACCCATGACCTGCGACTGAGACCAAGCTTTCTGACACTGGCTAGTACATTTCTCTCTAGAATTCCTTGATAGTCTTGAGATTTCATTGTACCCTGCACAGATTCAAGACACCCTGTGCCAGACGCAGCAAAGCAGCCCCAGAACATAACAGAGCCTCCTCCATGTTTCACAGTAGGGACAGTGTTCTTTTCTTGATATGCTTCATTTTTTCGTCTGTGAACATACAGCTGATGTGCCTTGGCAAAAACTTCGATTTTTGTCTCATCTGTCCACAGGACATTCTCCCAGAAGCTTTGTGGCTTGTCAACATGTAGTTTGGCATATTCCAGTCTTGCTTTTTTATGATTCGTTTTCAACAATGGTGTCCTCCTTGGTCGTCTCCCATGTAGTCCACTTTGGCTCAAACAACGACGGATGGTGCGATCTGACACTGATGTTCCTTGAGCATGAAGTTCACCTTGAATCTCTTTAGAAGTCTTTCTAGGCTCTTTTGTTACCATTCGGATTATCCGTCTCTTAGATTTGTCATCAATTTTCCTCCTGCGGCCACGTCCAGGGAGGTTGGCTACAGTCCCATGGATCTTAAACTTATGAATAATATGTGCAACTGTACTCACAGGAACATCTAGTTGCTTGGAGATGGTCTTATAGCCTTTACCTTTAACATGCTTGTCTATAATTTTCTTTCTGATCTCTTGAGACAGCTCTTTCCTTTGCTTCCTCTGGTCCATGTCGAGTGTGGTACACACCATATCACCAAACAACACAGTGATTACCTGGAGCCATATATATAGGCCCAATGGCTGATTACAAGGTTGTAGACACCTGTGATGCTAATTAGTGGACACACCTTGAATTAACATGTCCCTTTGGTCACATTATGTTCTGTGTTTTCTAGGGGTACCATCATTTTTGTCCATGCCTGTTTCATGAGTTTATTTTTTTACATAATTCTGTTGAAGCATGGTTGAAAAACAATGTCTGACTTTCATTGGTTAACATTTATAGAATTTTAATTTATTATTACTTTTGTCAGATTAAAGTTATTTCTGTGACCATTGTGACTTTTTCTTTCATTGACCAAAGGGTACCAACAATTTTGTCCACGTCTGTATATGCATGTATCTAGCCTGCATCTCTCGTTGTGACCATTTAAGATGATATATTTATATTTATACATATATATATTTTTTTATCTATTTGTTTATAATCACATTGTGGAACGCATATGCGTTCCAAACACCGGAAGCACGGCCTTACCACTTCAGGTTCTTTGAAAAACGCGCCTTTTTGAGGGCTATTAAGGTATAAATTGTTTGTTTTACTGCCACTTGACCATGTAATGCTCCTGAAGAAGGGGATCTACTGTCCCCGAAACGCGTCGAGCCACAGATATACAATAAAGGTGATTGATCAGAAGCACTGGACCTCCTGCTGCCTTCATCACTACGACTCTACATGCGATCCTGGCCGGGGGGGTTCAAGTCACAGGTGTTTTATGCTTATCCTGGTGACTACCCCCCAGTGAAGTGAGTGTCATTTAATAGTGTGGTATTGTCCTGTCTTGGGCATCTCTCACTTTTACTACTTACCTTTTATAATTTATAATATATAATTCATAATTTATCTTTTTATTAATTTCTATTAATTTCCATAAATTTTTATCAGTTTCCATCTTTGTCAACCACATCACCATTTGACTATTGGGTTGTAGACGGTCTTTTTTGCGGAGCAGGGTATACTTAGGGTCTTCCACCCGGAGCACCCACCATCTTGACCTCACGCTATCGCTCCATAACACCTTTTTGTGCAATATAGTATTTATCACTGTCTAGTGGTATTCTTTACTCCTACTTGATACGAGGTTTGGCGCTCTCTCTCCTTTATTATTTTTTGGGGGTCTAAACTACAAGTGATTGACTTCTCAACACTGTAGATTATCACCCTATACACCTATTCACTATTGTGTAAAACTTACATAAATAAAAAAAATAAAAATAAAAACTGTGCTAAATAAACCGTTTTTTTTTGTCACCTTACATCACAAAAAGTGCAATAGCTTGCGATCAAAAAGTCATACGCACCCCAAAATAGTGGCAATCAAACAGTCATCTCATCCCGCAAAAATCATACCCTAACCAAGATAATCGCCCAAAAACTGAAAAAACTATGGCTCTCAGACTAGTCTGAAAACACTAAAACATGATTTTTTTTTGTTTCAAAAATGAAATCATTGTGTAAAACTTACATAAATAAAAAAAAAGTATACATATTAGGTATCTCCGCGTCTGTGACAACCTGGTCTATAAAAATACCACATGATCTAATCTGTCAGATGAATGTTGTAAATAACAAAAAATAAAAACGGTGCCAAAACAGCTATTTCTTGTTACCTTGCCTCACAAAAAGTGTAATATAGAGCAACCAAAAATCATATGTACCCTAAATGCCAACAAAACTGCCACCCTATCCCGTAGTTTCTAAAATGGGGTCACATTTTTGGAGTTTCTACTCTAGGGGTGCATCAGGGGGGCTTCAAATAGGACATGGTGTCAAAAACCAGTCCAGCAAAATCTGCCTTCCAAAAACCATATGGCATTCCTTTCCTTCTGCGCCCTGCTGTGTGCCCGTACAGCGGTTTACGACCACATATGGGGTGTTTCTGTAAACTACAGAATCAGAGCCAAAAATATTGAGTTTAGTTTGGCTGTTAACCCTTGCTTTGTATCTGGAAAAAAATTGAAAATCTGCCCAAAAAAATTTGAAATTGTATCTCTATTTTCCATTAATTCTTTTGGAACACCTAAAGGGTTAACAAAGTTTGTAAAAATCAGTTTTTAATACCTTGAGGGGTGTAGTTTCTAGAATGGGGTCATTTTTGGGTGGTTTCTATTATGTAAGCCTCACAAAGTGACTTCAGACCTGAACTGGTCCTTGAAAAGTGGGTTTTTGAAAATTTCAGAAAAATTTTAAGATTTGCTTCTAAACTTCTAAGCCTTGTAACATCCCCAAAAAATAAAATGTAATTCCCAAAATGATCCAAACATGAAGTAGGCATATGGGGAATGTAAAGTAATAACTATTTTTGTAGGTATTACTATGTATTATAGAAGTAGAGAAATAGAAACTTGGAAATTTGCTAATTTTTCAAAATTCTTGGCAAATTTTGTCTTTTTTTTATAAATAAATTTTTTATTTTTTTTATTCCATTTTACCAGTGTCATGAAGTACAATATGTGACGAAATAACAATTTCAGAATGGCCTGGATAAGTCAAAGCGTTTTAAAGTTATTACCACATAAAGTGACACTGGTCAGATTTGCAAAAAATGGCCTGGTCCTTAAGGTGAAATATGGCTGTGTCCTAAAGGGGTTAAAGGGTTTTTCCGAAAATTTTCTACTGATGACCTATTGGTGGGGGGCCCGACACCTGTTTGAGAAGGCGCCACGACCTTCTCTTATTTTTCCCTAGGCCAGTGATGTCACGTTCATCAGTCACGTGGCCTAGGCACAGCGCCTCTCCATTGACATGAATGGGACAGTCTTTCATGAATGGGACTGAGCTGCGATACCAAGCACAGTCGCTATACAATGTATGGTGCTGTAAGCTGAGAGAAGACCGCGGCACTACCGCCAGTGCCGGTGCCTTCTCAAACAACTGATCGCCAGGGGTCCTGGGTGTCGGACCCCCACCGATCAGATACTGGATAGGTCATCAGTAGTAAAGTCTCTGAACTCCTTTAATCCAGGCAGTTACAGGGTGCACCCCAGTTATCACGACAGCGTACGCTGTATGACAGATTTGGTACATCGGCAAGAAATTAGACACTTCTATGTATTTGGCTTGTTTTTACCATTGTTTTGTGCCAGAAGACAGGTGCACGACAATAATAAATGATGAATCTATTGAATAACCACTGCACTTGGCACAAATGACGCCAGAAAACAGGTGCAAAACCCTTAGTAAATATGTCTGCTTCCTATTGTGCATCAAGTCAGACATACCGTAATCACCGGGGGTGCGGAGGCAGCAGTGGCGCCTCAGCCTGGTGGCTAATGGTGAGACACCAGTATGATAAATGGCATGTGGTAGGTGGGGGGCCCCACGGGCTTCCAGTTACACCTCTGCTACTTGTCTAGTATATAGGGTTAATACATTGTCAGGATTTTTGGAGAGAAGCCCCTCTCTGCAGAAGGGAGGTAATGGCGATGAGAGATCTATATGTGCGTGGGTGAGTAAGTGTGGATCACTTAACTATCACTGTGAAAAACAACTCACATGGGGTGAGTCACAGAGGGAGGAAAGCTGTAATTGTCACGACACACCTGCGCTGCGCCGCAACCACTCATTTTACTGAGGAGTAAAGTCCTGGAGGGAAGCAGCTGAAAAGAGTAACATGGGCGATCGGCTGAGATGTGGTCTACTCTCTATTACCAAGTATTAGATTTGGCGTGTTACACTAGCATTACGAAATCAAGGATTCGTTCACACATGGCAGATACTTAAAGGGAGTCTGTCATCAGCATTTCACTTTTTTAACCCTTCCCACAGCTCCCTAGCATGCTTACAGTTAATAAAAACGTTACCTCTGGCATCAATCCTGGACTTATAGAACCATCAAAAACGATCTTTATAACATATGCAAATGAGGGCTCGCAAGTGCCCACGGGCGGCGTTACCCTCGTAGGTGCCCTGCTAGCTCAGCCTTGTCATTGCTTCCCCCCGCCCGCCCATCCTTTCCCTCTGACCGCCTATCTACCAACTTGTTATTCCGCCAAGATCCCGCGCCTCCGCACTCATTACTTTGGCCGGCGCATGCGCACTGCGATGCCCATTCCTTGTATGGCATCACAGTAACTATTGCGCCGGCTAACGACTTGAAAACACAACAAAGGAGGCGGTCCATCGGCGCATGCCCATTAATTACTGTGATGCCGTACAAGGAATGGGGAGAGCGGAGGGTAGGAAGGGGCGGGGGGAAGCAATGAAAAGGCTGAGCTAGCAGGGCACCTAAGAGGGTAACGCCGCCCGTGGGCACTTGCGAGCCCTCATTTGCATATGTTATAAAGATCGTTTTTGATGGTTCTATAAGTCCAGGATTGATGCCAGAGGTAACGTTTTTATTAACTGTAAGCATGCTAGGGAGCTGTGGGAAGGGTTAAAAAAGCTGATGACAGACTCCCTTTAACAATTCAGGACAGGGTGCGCAAAATCCACAGTGTAAGGCCTCATGCACACGACCGTTTTTTTTTTAAGGTCCGCAAAAACGGGGTCCGTAGGTCCGTGATCGGTGTTCGTTTTTTCTTCCGTGGGTCTTCCTTGATTTTTGGAGGATCCACGGACATGAAGAAAAAATCGTTTTGGTGTCCGCCTGGCCGTGCGGAGCCAAACGGATCCGTCCTGACTTACAATGCAAGTCAATGGGGACGGATCCGTTTGACGTTGACACAATATGGTGCAATTGCAAACGGATTCGTCCCCCATTGACTTTCAATGTAAAGTCAGGAGTCCCTATTATACCATCGGATCGGAGTTTTCTCCAATCCGATGGTATATTTTAACTTGAAGCATCCCCATCACCATGGTAACGCCTCTATGTTAGAATATACTGTCGGATATGAGTTAGATCGTGAAACTCAGATCCGACAGTATATTCTAACACAGAGGCGTTCCCATGGTGATGGGGACGCTTCAAGTTAGAATATACTAAGAACTGTGTACATGACTGCCCCCTGCTGCCTGGCAGCATCCGATCTCTTACAGGGGGCTGTGATCAGCACAATTAACCCCTCAGGTGCCGCACCTGAGGAGGGTTAATTGTGCGTATCATAGTCCCCTGTAAGAGATCAGGGGCTGCCAGGCAGCAGGGGGCAGACCCCCCTCCCTCCCCAGTTTTAATTTCATTGGTGGCCAGTGCGGCAGTAGTGTCCTGGTTGCCATGGTTACCGATCGGAGCCCCAGCGATTAAACTAGGACTCCGATCGGAACTCTCCGCTGCCACAGAGGCGTTCCCATAGTGATGGGGACGCTTCTAGTTAGAATATACTACGAACTGTGTACATGACTGCCCCCTGCTGCCTGGCAGCCCCTGATCTCTTATAGGGGGCTATGATATGCACAATTAACCCCTCAGGTGCGGATGACAATCTTGTGTGCATCCGTGTTCTTTCACGGACCCTATTACTTGAATGGGTCTGTGAACCGTTGTCCGTCCAAAAAATAGGACAGTTCATATTTTTTTGACGGACAGGAAACACGGATCACGGCCGCTGATGAACAACGGTGCATTTTCCGAGTTTTCAACGGACCCATTTAAAGTCAATGGGTCCGCAGAAAATCGCGGAAAACGGAACAACGGCCACGGATGCACACAACGGTCGTGTGCATGAGGCCTAATACAGCTGAAATTTCTGCTGTGGAAAACCCACCCCTAAGGGCTCGCGCACACGGCTGTATGTATTTTGTGGTCCGCAAAACACGGATCTGTGTGACATCCGTGTTGAATCTGTTGTAACAATGCCCGTCCATGTCCGCAAAACAGACAAGAATTGGACATGCACACGGAGTAATTTCATTTTTTTTTTTTCAAGCCCCATTGAAATGAATGGTCCTGCATACAGACCTGTAAAAAACGGAAACGGAAGAAAAATATGTTTGTGTGCATGAGCCCTAAAGGGGTTGTCCACATTTTATGAAGAAGGATCTACATTTTTTTTTTTACCAGAAAAAGCGCCACTCTTGTAAATTTATTTGAGTGGAGCTTAGCTGCAATACCAGGCAACAGATGTCACTAATCCTAGTAAGGTGAAAGATGGGAGTCAACTACTCTACTGGATAGATAATGCAGGATGTTATTTATATTTTTTAGTCTCTATTCCGTTTTTTAATAGGTCCGTATACGGAACCATTAAATTCAATGGGGCTTGAAAAAAAACGGAAATTAATCTATGTGTATTTCATGTCTGCATGTCTGTTCCGCAGAAAAAAAAGAACATGTCCTATTCTTGTCCGTTTTGTAGACGAGGACAGGCATTGTTGCAATGGATCCGCAAAAAAAGTATGCAACACAGGCGTCACATGGATGTCATCCTTTTTTTTTTTGCGGATCCGTGTTTTGCGGAACACAAAATACATACAGTCGTGTACATTAGCCCTACCCGGATTAAGCAGGTCCATGTGTGGCTGCTGTCAGACAGTAAGGCTGGGTTCAGACCTGAGCGTACTGAACGTACGCTCTGTATGCGTGATTGTACGGGCGTTTGCAATCGCGCATACAGAGACAAGCGACCGCCCATTGTCACGCGTTCCCGCTGAAGTCTATGTACGGTAAAGCGCGACAAGACGCCCCAAAGAAGCTCCTGTACTTCTTGGGGCGTCGGGCGTTTTACAGCGCGATCGTACGCGCTGTAAAACGCTCAGGTGAGAACCATTCCCATAGGGAATCATTGGTCCTTGCCTGTTGAGCGTTTTACAGCACGTAGGAACGCGCTGTAAAACGCTCAGGTCTGAACCCAGCCTTAGGCGTCTTTCACACGAGCGTGACGGATTGGCTCCAGATGCGTTCAGTGAAACTCGCACCATTTTGCATGCAAGTTCAGTCAGTTTTGTTTGCGATTGTGTACAGTTGTTCAGTTTTTTTCCGCGCGGGTGCAATGCGTTTTGATGCGTTTTTCACGCGTGTGATAAAAAACTGAAGGTTTACAAACAACATCTCTTAGCAACCATCAGTGAAAAAAGCCTTCGCACCCGCACCTGCTTTCAGATGCAATGCGTTTTTCACTGAAGCCGAATTCACTTCCATGGGGCGAAAATAGAAGTGACATGTCCGTCCATTCTTGATGCAGATTCTGCTTGGAATCCGCGTCCAGAGTTCCCATTTGAAAGGGGAGGATGAAAAAACACCTCAAAACCGCATTAAAAAAACGCTGAGAACTAAAAACCGCATTGTAAAAAGGGGAATCGTGAAACAGATTCCACATCAGGTTTTTTCAGCACAGAAAAAACTCAGTGTTAACATACCCTAACCCTGGGTTCAGACCTTAGCGTTCTGAAACGAGCGCTCTGTATGCGCGATTGTACGGGCGTTTACAATCGCGAATACATAGACAGGCGTGCACACATTGTCGCGCATTCCCAAATATCTATGTGCGGGAACGCGCGACAAACGCCCCAAAAAAAGCTCAAGAACTTGTTTGAGCGTCGGGCGTTTCACAGCGCGATCGTACGTGCTGTAAAACGCCCAGGTGAGAACCATTCCCATAGGAAAGCATTGGTTTCTCCTTGTTGAGCGTTTTACAGCGCGTAGGAACGCGCTGTAAAACGCTCAGGTGTAAACTTAGGGTAGATCACATCCACATCAATGATGTCCACACCTATTCACGCTCATGACTGCTACTAGTCAACCCAGTCCCAAAGAACCCCAGTCATCACCATCCCTGTCCTCATTTCTGTCAGGTGTTATCGGTGGGACCTAGCAGTAGTGCTGCTGCAGGCTTTGAGCCTATAACGGCAAGTAAAGTTCTATACACCTTTTACTGTATTATCTCATACATTTCTTCTAGCAGTTCTGTCTGGAGCTATAAAATGTCAGGGCTAAATTGAACTATTCAGACCCTGACATTTTTTGCTCCACTAGTGTGATTTCTCAAGTTGTCATGGCAACAGATGTCACTAATTAGATGTTTTATCTAAGGCTCCCTACCATAGGGGTAAGCCATAGTCTAAGACACCACAGTTCCACCATTAATTATTATTATTTATATATTTTTTTTTCCTTAAAGGTGTTGTCTCATCATAGACAATGGGAGCATATCGCTAGTTTATGCCCCCATTGTCTTATAGGTGCAGGTCCCACCGCTGGGACCCGCACCTATATCGAGAACAGGCCCCACAAGGTGGTGGCTGGAGGAAACCGGTCCGCATAGAAGTGAATAGGAGCTTGCCAGCAAGCCAGTGCTCGACTATTTTCACCGGCCCCATAATAAAATGAATGGAGGGCAGCTGCGCATGCGCAGTGCACCCTCCACTTTCGGTGGTGGGACCGGACCCTATAAGACAATGGGGGCATATCCTAGCGATATGCCCCCATTGTACATGATGAGACAACCCCTTTAATAAGGGACTTGAACCTGTGATCCTCTGAGGGCCCATATAATACACTGCAAAACATCTGTATTGCAGTGTATGATGTCAGCTACAGTAAATCTGACTGGCTGCCTGCCACATATGGTAGGCTTATAAGCCATTGTTAGGCCTCTGACTGCCATGGCAACCCCTCCGCACTGTGATAAAGTCGCTGGGGGTTAATGGGACAAGCAAAGGTGCCCCTCCCTCTATTTAACCACTTAGATACCATGGTCACCACTGACAATGGTACCTAAGAGGTTAAAGGGGTTGTGCTAAGTTTTTAAGGTATACCCTAGTCACAGGATAACTGGTCGCTGGGGTTCAAACTGCAGTTTGCAAATTTTGGGCTAAAGTTTTTTTTTCTATTGCTTTTTATTTAAAAATGGAATATTAATAAACATCAATAAATATTAATATTAAACATTTTCAGCCATTTTTTTAGATACAGGGATTAAAAATCAGTCCATTTGCAGTGTCCCGTCAGCTGACTGCTCATGTGAAGCCTTATCTCTGATCTCCTGACCTTATAACCACTCATTATATCTAAACTCTTATCAAACTCTCATAAGAATCTGGTTTAAATAAGGATTTATGAGGTCAGGAGATCAGAGATTGAGATCTGCAAACTGATATTTAACCCTTCAAAAACCAGCTGAAACTTTTGTTTTTTTGTTTTTAGAAAGACCAATAAAAAATGTATTTTAAGCTCCATAAGAGCAAAATGCAATCCTAAAAAAAAAAATCTCCTAAAGGTGTCTGTAGCCTTTAAATGTCTGGAATCGGCGTTATCTCCGATCTCAGCCATTCGAGCAGACTCCAGCTGTGTAACGCGGTCTGCAAGTGAACAACTCCTGAGCGCACGCCATCACTGCGCCATGCCTTAAACCCGGAATTAACATGACAGGTTCCCTTTTAACTTGACGGCTATGTGGCTACACTTCCAGAGTGAATAACATGATCAATATTTGCCAACCCTAAACTGCAGCCCCATGCAGGGAGTAAGGGACGGGGTCAGAGGCTTTAATTTCACTGTTTTTGCTAAGTATGTAACATTTAGTTCTCACGTTTCATTGTCTCCGTATACAGCGCTTCAGGCGCTACTATTCACACAACACATTCAATAATTGAATCCATTTCATTGTTATTTGGAAATTCCTCACCGTGATCACGCCGAGGCCTCACGAGCCGTTATTGTACTAAACCAGTTATTTTATATCACGAGCAACATGACTACTCTGCCCTCACGGAAGAATTAATAAAGTGTTTTCAATCGACGGCCTAGAGATTGTCTGCAGTGGATTTCTGAGATGTATTATTCATAATGGTGTTCCTACTCGTCGCAGTAACATTTCTGGGCTGAAAAACCAAAGGCTGACAGCCATATTTCTTCCTGTGAAACTATGTGGCCCAGATTTACTACTGTGTCTGCGCTTAGAACCGTTATAAATGCGGTGCAAATTGGAGCTACTAGGGTTCCGACCCTTTTTTCCTGACCTGTTTGACAAGGGGCTGTGCTTAGCAGGAAGGGCGGCACGCTGTTCTGCCAGACAAACGGATAATCGTCCGGACACAAATGGCAGCAGTTTGTGTCCGGCCGACTTTACACTTGTCTATCAGTACTGCGTACGGATCTCCGCTGGACCCATTATACTTAATAAAGCCGGTGGACAGTTCCAGATCCGGTGAACTCCAGGAAGCTGCTGGAAAAGCATGCCGGAATTCACACCGGAGATGTGAAGGTAGCCTAAGGGTATTTTACAAGAAATAATTGTCATTTGACATATATAATTATAACGTAGTGAGCTAGGGATAGTCATTGTTCTGTGTCAGATGACCACAAGGCCACATTCCAGAGTGGATAACCCATAAGATGTGTGTACTCCACAATGGACATCCTTAGGAAGAGGGGCTGAGAGGTATAAACCTTTCTGCACAAACACAAAGAACGTAGCTCCGCTGGGAACATAATCCAGATAGGATGTTGTAGGTCACTATCTCTCTCTTGTATTGCCATAGGGTGTCGGCCATGTGCTACATGGGTAGCATGGCAATGGGAGCTCCCCCATTGTGTTCCCCTATTTTGTAGGCCAGGTGATTGATTATTATTTATTCTGTATGTGAATTGTCTACAGTATTTTACCTCATATATAATTATATTCAGTAAATATTTTTATCACTTAGCCTGTGTAAGCCTATTCTCAAATCTTGGAATTCATGTTAAAAAAGAGTGGTGCTTAGCTGGAAAGGGGTGTGGTTTAAGATGCAAGTTGTGCCACAATTTTGGCATAAAATTCTGTCTCAAAGTAAACCAACCAATGGTTGGTATATAGTCAGAGAAAAGCGTTTATCCCTGGCACCAGCCTGAGCCCCTGTGGTAATTCTGGTATATGTCGTCTACAGCAGGGATGTCAAACTCGTGGCCCTCCAGCTGTTGCAAAACTACAACTCCCATCATGCCTGGGCATACTACAGCTATCAGGGAATGATGGGAGTTGTAGTTTTGCAACATCTGGAGGGCCATGAATTTGACATCCATGGTCTACAGGATTAGTAAATAGAAGACTATGGGGTCATTTACTAACAGATATACACCACTTTTTTTAGTATGTCTGTCGCAGATTGCATTGCAAAGGTTATTTGTGCTGCAATTACCTCCTATGTTTGTATAAATAAGTGCACACATATTTTAGTCTTTCCATATTATACCGTACATCACCCATTGACTTCATACATAGTAGACTTGGGGGAAATCTACCAACCCATTTAAGCACAATTTACATTTGCATACAAATGTGAAACTTTTTGCCATTTTGCACTTTTCTCTTCACTTTTTAAAAGAAATGAGTAAAGTAGCCAGAGTTTAGTAGAAAGGATGTGGCCTCCCACTGACCTGTAGATTTACCACAATTTGCCATAAATTGTGTCGCAAAGCTATAACAGACATAGATTCGATTTTCTGGTGCACGGACGACCAAAAGATGCACCAAATTTGTTCCTATTTAGTGCCTTGCATTGACCAAATACATAGGGGTCATTTATTAAGCTGAAGCACACCTATATTAGACCTACTGTCAAAAAGTACCATTCTTTGCCAACATAGAGCTAGTTCCTACACGGTGCTCATGTACAACCACAATTGGTGAAATGGTGCTCAGAAAATGCAGTATTTTCTCTACATTATACCATGTAGTGCCCACAAATGCTCAGTCACATAGTATCAAACAGCGCCCAGAGAGTGCCATGCTTTGACTTGACAAATCCAATGCCCAGGCTATAGGGCCCAAATATTGCCTTCAGCCTCAAATAACACAGAGAAGCCTCCAGTTTACATCTGTCTACATTCCAGCACGGACAGTGCATCTTATGGTGCCTTCTGCTGGCAGTGACAAGTAAAACTACAACTGGTTTCTAAGTCTCAAAATGTCCCCATCAGTGTCCACATTCTAATACTTTAGTGTGTATATATGCATTCACACTGATGCTGTTTGGATCCACACAATGTTCCTGTGTCAGTTCTTCATCATTGCCACCCTTGTCCATGCATGTTGCTATATATCAGACTGCAGAATAGGGAGTGTCGTTGCTCCTCCGTATTTGCAGATACTTCATGAATGTATATTTGTAGACTTGTGACTGGCTATCCTACACTCCACATACTTGTATATTCAATGCTGAAGCTCCATGTTCTTCTCTGCCCCCCCAGTATCTCAGCACCAGGCTCTACAGAGCCACCTAGAGAAGCCGACCGGTAATGCAATCCTCTGCAACAACTGCGGCAGTGCGTGTAAAGGAGAGGTCCTTCGGGTGCAGAACAGTTATTTTCACATCAAATGCTTCACGTGTAAAGGTAAGAGCTTGGCACGCATGTGTATAGTGACAGGATTGAGGGTGGGACATAACTGCCATGTCTATGAGGGATATCCATCAGTTAAAGGGGTATTTCCATATGCCATCCTGTTATGACCAGTGGGTGACCTATTGGATCCAAATGAAGGGGCGGTTGGATCACAAGCAAGAGATAGCTAGAGATAAGCGGTGCCTATGTATCTGGCATTAGAATGTGGTGTTTATGGAGGACGTCTCTCTCCTCTTCAATGGAATATGATGCTCCACATATCTTCCGTAGATTTCAGGTCACTGACGGACTTGATTGTAGAGGGAGGCAGGCTACTGAATTTCTCCAAAACAGGATCCATCTGTGCGGAGCCACAACAGAATGACCTTTCAGATGAAGGAAGTTATTGTCCAGCGTGTCTGTCCATGAGACATAGAGCCCTTATGTCGTCTCATGGACTGGGTCACTTCATAGAAGAACCGGCGAGGGAACATTCCAAGCACAGCAAGCCAAATGTATCTTAGGGTATGATATTAGCGAATCTGAATATGTGGTTGCTATGTGGACATGTGTAATATTTGCCTTGTGGTCAGGCATGGAGTGAGAAGGAGGGACATCTCCCCTTATCTTTCACATTACCTGCCAACATGTGGAAAGCCACATTAGGATTTATTGGGAGAGAAGAGACACAGGAACATACAGTATCACAGGTTCTAGTTCCCTCAGCAGTCCACCCACTGTGTAATGAAAAGCTTTGTCACTTTTGAATATACATTATTTATTCACTATTTGCTGTGATTGGAAATATTCTGGTTTAAGCTGAAAAGGAGTACAGACCTAGCAATTCACCTTGCCCAGCGCATGCTGCAATGTATCCATTCCTCATTTTTTTACATTACACCACCCAAACTAAAAAAAAATTATTGGGATTTTATGTGATGGACCAACACAAAGCAGCAAGTATGTGTGAAGTGAAAGAAAATGGATACATGGTTTTTAAAATACATTTTTAATAAACAAAAATCTGGAAAGTGGGGCATGCATTTGTACTCATGCCACCTGTACTCTGATACCACTATATAAAACCCATTGTGACCAACTGCCTTCAGAAGTCACCTAATTAGTAAATAGAGTCCACCTGTGTGTGATTTATTCTCAGTATAACTACAGCTGTTTTGCGAAGGCCTCTGAGGTTTTTTAGAGCACATTAGGGGTCAAACAGCATCATGGAATCTAAGGAACACACCAGACAGGTCAGGGATAAAGTTGTGGAGAATTATAAAGCAAGGTTGGGTTATAAAAAAAAAATACCCCAAGCTCTGAACATCTCACAGGGCACTGTTTAGTTCATCATCTGAAAATGGAAGAAGTAAGGCACAACTGCAAACCTACCAAGACATGGCCATCCACTGACAGGCCAGGCAAGGAGAACACTAATTAGAGAAGCAGATCTGCAGAGATCCACAGCTCAAATGGGAGAATCTGTCCACAGGACAACTATTCGTCCTGTACTCCGCAAATCTGGCTTTTATGGAAGAATGGCAAAAAGAAAACCATTTTTGGAAGCTAGCCATAAGAAGTCCTGTTTGCAGTTTGACACAATCCATAAAGGGGGCACAGCAAACATGTAGAAGAGAGTGCTCGGGTCAGATGAAGAAAGTTAAACTTTTTGGCCTAAATGCAAAACGCTAATGCCGAAAACTAACACTGCACATCACCCTGAACACACCATCCCCGACCTGAAACATGGTGGTGGCAGTATCATGCGGTGGGGATGCTTTTCTTTAGCAGGGACAGGGAAGCTGGTCAGAGTTGATGGGAAGAAGGATGGAGCTAAATACAGGGCAATCCTGAAGGAAAACCTGTTAGAGGCTGCAAAAGACTTGAGACTGAGGTTGAGGTTCCCCTTTCCAGCAGGACAACGACCCTAAACATCCAGCCAAAGCTACAATGGCCTGGCTTAGATCAAAGCATATTCATGTGTTAGAAAGTCCAGACCTAAATCCCATTGAGAATCTGTGGCAAGACTTGAAAATAGCTGTTCACAGACGCTCTCCATCCAATCTGACGGAGCTTGAGCTATTTTGCAAAGAAGAATGTGCAAAAATGTCAGACTAGATGTGCAACGCTGGTGGAGACATGCCCCAAAAGACTGGTCCTACAAAGTATTGACTCAGGGGGCCTGAATACAAATGCACGCCACACTTTCCAGATTTTTATTTATTAAAACTTTTGAAAACCATGTATCATTTTCTTTTCACTTGACATTTTGATACTTTGTGTTGGTCTACCACATAAAATCCCAATAAATTACATTTACGGCTGTGGGTGTAACGTGAAAAAATGTGGAAAAGTTCAAGGGGTATGAATAGTTTTTGAAAGCACTGTAAATATGTAAACATCAGGTTGATTCGTTGACCTTGCACTGATACATTGTAGCACTCTCAAGCAGAGTGATCTGTGGTGCTGGGAGGTATTAGATCCGGCACAGAGAGCAGTGTGCGGCAGGAATAGCTCAGGGGACACAAAGCATAAGGTGAGGCAAGGAAAAGCGTAAGGTAATAATTGCTCCAATTCACTGAACCCCCGGCAGCCACCGATGCAGCCATGTGTAATTATTCCAGCACTAAGTGTCTTTCTAGTCAGGGAAATGCAGAATATCGAAACCTGTAATATAATAATAATTCTGTAATAATATATTCATAATAAATAATAATGCTCTTGATATTAATATTGTGATAATATAGAGAAGCTGTAAATAGGCAGAAAAATGTCAACCACCATAAAGCAAACTTCACCTATATATATGGCAGACATATTCCACCGATGAACTTACACAAAATTGAGGTGAATTTGGCCACGGATTCACCACGGAGGCGAAATTCGTAGTAAAAATCTGCAGCATCCTGCAGATTTGAAGCATGCCCATTTTTCTTTGCAGATTTTTTTTTTCTGCTACACATGGGCTTTTTCGAAAGCTGCAGCATCTAAATTAACCCTTAAAGTGTGCTAATGTTCACGTGGCAAGGTACCCCTAGTGTAATAGAGACAGCCACAACAGTGACATCTGCACAACCCCCAGCGATAGACAGCAACAGCAGAACAACCCCCCTGTAATAGTCACAGACAGCAAAAATAGCCATAGCACTGCCAATAATGGCCCTAAGGGCCCCCAAAAACAGCCACATGATCCCCATAACAGTGGCAGCCAGCCACAGATCTGCTATAACAGTGACAGACACAGACACCCGCTAAAGGGACATTAAACCTAGAAAAGTTCTCATTACTTGCTGTCCCCAGTGCAGCTCACAGTCCAGATTCCATTTCAGTATGTCTTTGGATTATGGGAGGAAACCGGAATACCTGGAGACATGGGCAGACTGGCCATAGACCCTACAGGTAAATTTTCCGGTGGGTCGATACCCCGAGGGCCGCCCAAGCCCTCCTCATGGTATTGCTCCTCCTGCCCACTTCTGTTGTCCCTGCCTACCTGTGTTGCCCAACCTTCTGTGACTTTAGACCCACCTACAACATGGGGCCACTTTTAGGGTTTTTCCGGGGCTACTTTAAGTTTCCAGTCCGCCCCTGCTCGAAAGAAACCTACACAAACACGAGAAGAACATAGAAACTCCTATGAAGATTTTGTCTTTGGGCAGATTTGGACCTAGCACCAAAGCGCTACAAGGCACCAGTGTTCACCACTGCTAGCCATCATACAGAAATACAGTCATGTGAAAAAATTAGGACACCCTTTGAAAGCATGTGGTTTTTTGTAACATTTTTAATAAAAGGTTATTTCATCTCCGTTTCAACAATACAGAGAGATTAAAGTAATCCGACTAAACAAAGAAAACTGAAGAAAAGTCTTTTCAAGATCTTCTGTAAATGTCATTCTACAAAAATGCCTATTCTAACTGAGGAAAAAGATAGGACACCCTTGCCCCTAATAGCGAGTGTTACCTCCTTTGGCTGAAATAACTGCAGTGAGACGGTTCTTGTAGCCATCTACCAGTCTTCGACATCGGTCTGAGGAAATTTTACCCCACTCCTCAATGCAGAACTTTTTCAGCTGTGAGATGTTTGAGGGGTTTCTTGCACGTACAGCCCTTTTCAAGTCACCCCACAGCATCTCAATGGGATTCAAATCTGGACTTTGACTTGGCCATTCCAGGACTCTCCATTTCTTCTTTTTCAGCCAATCTTTGGTTGATTTACTAGTATGTTTTGGGTCATTGTCATGTTGCATGGTCCAGTTCCGCTTCAGCTTTAATTTTCTAACTGATGGTCTCACATGTTCTTCAAGCACCTTCTGATACACAGTAGAATTCATCGTGGATTCTATGATGGTGAGCTGACCAGGTCCTGCTGCAGCAAAGCAGCCCCAAACCATGACACTTCCACCTCCATGCTTCACAGTTGGTATGAGGTTCTTTTCTTGGAATGCTGTGTTTGGTTTACGCCAAACATGTCCTCTGCTGTTGTGTCCAAATAATTCAATTTTGGACTCATCTGTCCAAAGAACATTATTCCAGAAGTCCTGGTCTTTGTCAACTTTATCTCTGGCAAATGTCAGTCTGGCCTCGATGTTTCTCTTGGAAAGCAAAGGTTTCCTCCTTGCACACCTCCCATGCAAGTTAAACTTGTACAGTCTCTTTCTGATTGTAGAGGCATGTACTTCTACATCAACAGTAGCCAGAGCCTGCTGTAGTTCTCGAGATGACACTTTAGGGTTTTTGGAGACCTCTTTTAGCATCTTGCGGTCTGCTCTTGGGGTGAACTTGCTGGGGCGACCAGTCCTGGGCATGTTGGCAGTTGTTTTGAAAGCCCTCCACTTGTAGACTATCTTCCGGACAGTGGAATGGCTGATTTCAAAATCTTTTGAGATCTTTTTAAATCCCTTCCCAGACTCATAGGCTGCTACAATCTTTTTTCTGAAGTCCTCTGACAGCTCTTTTGCTCTCACCATGGTGCTCACTCTCACTTCAACAGTCAGGAGCACACCAAACTAAATGTCTGAGGTTTAAATAGGGCAAGCCTCATTCAACATGCAGAGTAACGATCTACTAATTATGTGCACCTGGTGTGATATACCTGTGTGAGATCTGAGCCAATTTAAGAGGGAATACATGTGAGGGTGTCCTATCTTTTTCCTCAGTTAGAATAGGCATTTTTGTAGAATGACATTTACAGAAGATCTTGAAAAGACTTTTCTTCAGTTTTCTTTGTTTAGTTGGATTACTTTAATCTCTCTGTATTGTTGAAACGGAGATGAAATAACCTTTTATTAAAAATGTTACAAAAAACCACATGCTTTCAAAGGGTGTCCTAATTTTTTCACATGACTGTATAGTTGCCCCCACTTTTTTCAGCCTGCAGCAGTTTTTGCACGTTCCTAATTCTTCCATCTTTGGTGGCCGGCTGAGGGGTTGGGATAGCAAAGGGGTTAGGGCTTGAAGTGGCCCTGTACTTTCAGTAGACTTTTGATATGTCAGAAACAGGGGTGCACCACCAATGAGGCCAGGTGAGGTGATTGCCTCAGGCGGCAAGACCTAGAGACAAGTGGGGGCTGTGGGAATATCTCTCTGTATTCAACTGTATCAGAGTATGCCTTAAACAGTAGGGCTGGAGGGGTTGGGCACCATTTCAAACTTCGCCTCAGGCAGCAGAAATGCTAGGTGTACCCCTGCATAGAGACATTTCAAAAGTTTAGATCACTGGGTTTGAGTGCTGAGACCCCCAACATCTCTAGAACTTGGGGAGAGAAGCATGTACTTAGCACGCTCTCGCTCCTCATTGCTCAAGGTGGGCCCATAGGCTGTCTTCTGCAACAAGAAGAGAGAACACGCTAAGCAATCACTACTCTTCCATCGTTCTAGGGATCGGTGGGACTCTCAGAGCTCAATCCCCCGCCGAACTAAACTTTTGATGTGTCCCTATAACATCTATCAAAAGTTTACTGAAAGTACAGCGCCTCTTTAACCATGTATTTTGTTCTACAGAGGGGGGAGGCTCCTGCTGCAGCCAGTTTCTTACAGCCAGACAATAGTAAGGAGGAGAAGGGAGAACAAAGCTGAGCTCCTTGGAAGATTTCTTTATATATCTCTCAGTTTTATTTATAATATGGGACAAAATAGAGCCAAGGGAAACGAGATGAAGAGAGGAAGTGCTAGAATACACAGACCCCGATGAACAGAAAGCCTTGAGGTCTCCAAAAATGGCATTAAGTCAGTCAAAGAGGTCAGATGTGGACACGTGCCACTGGTTCTCCACCCATGACCTGAAACACCTTCTAACAATTCTTGAAGTTGGTCAGTCTTCTTTAATAATGAACATTTTCTCTCCTTCTCCTAGTCTGTGGCTGTGACCTTGCCCAGGGTGGATTTTTTGTGCGGCAGGGAGACTACATCTGCACTCTGGATTATCAGAAACTCTTTGGAACCAGATGCTTTAGTTGTGATAAATTCATAGAGGGAGAGGTGGTGTCTGCACTTGGGAAGACCTACCACCCCTGCTGCTTCGTCTGTGCTATATGCAGGTAAGGCGGTCTTTTAGGAATCCTACCTTGCTGGTGAAGATCCTGATTTTGCTAATGTGTTGATGGGGAATTCATTTGAGACAAGGACATGGGCAGTCTGCTGTATATAGGTTAACATGTAAAATTTTGCCGCCATACAAATACACTAATCGCAGTGTTAAAGGGGTTATCCGATACGTAATGTAAAAAATCAGACATCAGATAGTACATGGCAATCTCTTTTTAACAAATTAAGAACCAGCCCTGTACCTCACATGGATCCAGAGATCTCCACATTCATTGCTCTGCTAGATTTATTTCAAGCTGACAGCTCAAGGGGAGTGTCCCTTCTCTGGGGGCCCGTCTTTTCTCTTACAGCTGATGGCAGTTGAAGGATGGAACTGAGCATGTGCGTCCACCTCAGTTCCCCTGGATAGATAATTTTGAAAAAGGGCAAACAGCAGGTGGCGCTATACAGTTAGATTTCAGTAAATAACTCATATACTAAATTTGTAATTACATGCAATCACAAAAATACTCAGATCCAGGTGCTGGTTTGAAAAAGTTGAATATTTTTTGTGGAACAACCCCTTTAAGAATATGGACCTACACTAATATATATCTATATGTACATTTCCTGTTTTCTAGAAGCCCCTTCCCTCCTGGTGATCGTGTTACTTTTAACGGCAAGGAGTGCGTATGTCAAAAATGTACCGTCTCCCCCACCGTCAGCAACAGCAATTTCTCAATCCAGTCTCTGAGAAGTAAGTCTGTCGGTTGCATGAGTTTACAGTTTATATGCAGCTGTAAATCTAAATCAGGGATGCCCAACCTGCGGCCCTCCAGCTGTTACAAAACTACAACTCTCAGGATGCCCTGATAGCTGTAGGCTGTCCAGAGATGATGGAAGTTGTAGTTTTGCAACTGCTGGAGGACCGCAGGTTAAGCATCCCTGATCTAAATAAATGAAGGACTGACTGTGTAAATGCTTTACCTATCCTGTACCGATCCTGCATTACAGCCTGAACTGTATTAGGACGAGTTAACACTTCCGTTATTTCCATCAGATATTGTCAGCCAAAATCCGGCACGGGTCAAAAACACAAAACAGGAGGAAACCTCTTTGTAGGCTTCACTCAACTGATGAAAACAACTTACCAAATAACTGAAGAATGAATTAGGCCGTATACATTCTTCAGGGCTGCATTGACTGCTTCAGAGCTGAAATCTTTCAGCATTGCTACACTTTTTATATTTATATATTATATATATTTTTATATATATATATATACCCTGAAATACAGCCCAATACCATTATTTCTCTCTTAACAAGTTTTACAAGAACCACTATGCATTCTAGCAGGTAGCAGTCATCCGTCAGACTGCCAGATTGTCACATGTTGTTCAGAGAACACTTCAGTGGAGTCCAGGAATGACGTACTTTACACCACTCCAGCAGATCTTCTGCACAGCTGCTCAACCAGGGAAAACCTGTCCTAACACAGAATTCTTGTTCTGATGTCAGGAACCAGTCCTCGGCATGCAGTGTATGGCCATTATGTAGGTGCAAACGCCCGTCTTGGTTAATCAGCCCAGTGGGTGCAAAGGTGGACATGGCCTTTAACGTACTGCAGTCTGCTACATCAGAATATTAAAATATGTAGTGGATATAATTATCCATGCACAGCAATAATAGATTGGGGGAACTCAAGGTCTTTGCATTGCCACCTTCTGGTAATAAGTAGTACTGCAGCATTTTTATTTATTTTTTATTTAAAGGGTAAATTAAAGGGCTTCTCCAGGTCTGTACCTAAATAGGTCTTTCAGCGAACCAGTGGGTGATTACACTTTGAGCAAAAGTTTTGCAATCCTAGCTGGGGTGACATGAGCACCCGACGACATAATGTACATGCAGCTGAACAGGAAGAAAAAGGAGCATATACGGTCGGGATATCAGAGGAAAGACCAGCAGCCAATTGCACAGCCGGATTGTGGAATCGGCTGAGCGACAGAAGGTTAAACACTGTTGAAAATGTCTTCTCTCCATAGGTTAGCAGAAAGGCAAATTGTAGGTACAGGTCCAGAAAACCCCTTTAATTCGGTCATCTACCATAGACCTACCCGGTAGAAAAAGTAACTGTAAATTCAGAAACACAGATAACCTTCACCTTATCATTCCTGCTGCAGCGCTTGGCAACTTGTATCAGAGAAGAAAACTATCCAGTATGTGTTAATTATAACCCCTGTTACATCCGGATTCTGCGAATATTTAGCTTGATGAAGTTTATGGAGCTTCAGTAAATGGATGCCAGGATCAGATGTTTGGTGCTTGCTGAGAAGCAGATGTGGAAGGAACTTAGAGCACAGAAGGTGGTTCACAAAATAAGTCATTAAATCTCACATGCAGGGCAGAGAGGCAGAGGGACGACTACGAGTCCTGGTAAATATGTAAAGCTTACAGAATGGCATGTACCGTGCACAGTGTGACACATTGTTCAGCGAGCCGTGCACTCAAATGACCTGTCCAGCCATGTCTCTCAGTTTTTTGTCAGAATTTGGACTGTCCGCAACACGGCTCCCAAACCTTTAAAGTGTATGACCACCTTTATACACCACCTTTATTCAGTTTATATACAGTCTCTGTAAATTGAGTATTTTTGTATATAAAATTGTTTACATACATTCCATTTGTTATGTTGTTCTGAGCTGTATCCTGTATTATACTCCAGAGCTGCACTCACTATTCTGCTGGTGGAGTCACTGTGTACATACATTACATTACTTTGCCTGTACTAATCCTGAGTTACATCCTGTATATCTTTTATTAACATTTTAAAAACATAAATAAATACAGAAATCACACCAAAACATAACATTAAATCCAAACCAAAAATACAGGACATAATGCACCTCAGCACGGTACAGACAACACAGGTCCAGCCCAACACTTACTTTCCCATAGAACACCCACTATATACAGTATTTACAATTTTTACAATTTCTATTTCAATATTAATGTACTAATCCGGTTGCATCCTACCTACACACAGCAAAATACTGAAAACTTACAAAAAACTTACAAAAATCCCACACACCAACACCCCAATTAAACACACACATTTTTTATTATTTTTTTTGGGCTCTGAGCTGGTCCGGCATCCCATGCCCCCAGTACATGATAACAGACATCCATGAACCAGCCCAGAATTTTTCATATACCCCAAAAGTCCCCAATGTCCCATGGAACCATAGAACCCTCCCCCCATTTACCCACCACCCAACCTAACACCTAACAACTCAAATTATAAAATATATACATCACTATACAAATATACAACATATATACACACTACATACCAATATATACAAATATACATATAGACATATAAACTAAAATACATGGCAAACCACCCATACCACCCACAGTGAGGCTTTTCAGCCACACACGACCATTAAAGCCCAAGTTCGGGGCCTGCAAGCCCTATATCCTCATACAGCCACAAAAAAATAATCTAGAGTGTCAGCATCAGCACACCACCAGAAGGGAGACAACAGGCTGGGGTACCCTAAAGGCAAAACCCCTCCAGAGGAGAGAGGCTCTACCCGCCTCTAACCTCTCATACTCCAGAGAGTGAACCTTTTCAGGTCTCCAAGAATGTTCCCAACCACCTCATCCACAGGGAGGATTTTGTGCTGCATCGAGTCTAAACATCGTGCATGCCTTGTGTAGTACCTGACCACTGAGCTGACTAGGAATAAAGTGCAGCGGTCCCTACCACCCAGGTGTCTGAATGCTCCATAGGCCCATTCTGCATAGGAAAGAGTGACCAGCCTAGGCCAGCCGATGGAGGTCCCCACCCTGGTGTAAACCTCTGTGTTAAAGGGACAATGAAGCAGAAAGTGGTCCATGCTCTCCAGCACACCACCGCACAAAAACTTGAAAGGGATACTAATGGAACTTAAAAGCCGTAACCCGACCCCCAGATCACGACTTGGGCAGTTCCTGAGGGACCAGAGGTTTCTGGAAATGGGTCAACAGAACACTCTGATCAAGGAGTTTCCTTGACTGAGTCCTGATTTCCCACATCCCCAGACCCCACCGACATAATAGTTTCAGAACCAGGGCAGCATAAGCTGGGAGATGCCCATGTGGTGTGCAGAGATCCGACACTTGCCCTCCTGTCTCCCATTCCTGGAAGAAAGGCCGAAACCATCCCGACAGGAGACTACCCACAGAGGAGCCCTCTCTTTCCAGAGGCTTGCAAGATTAATTTGAATAAAGGTGTTCACCAGGAACACCACAGGGTCGACCATACCCAACCCTCCTAGCCTCCTCGTGCGGTAAGTAACCTCCCTCCTGACAAGGTTCAGTCTATTTCCCCATAACATCTGAAAGAACAGACTGTAGACCCGATTCCAGAAAAGTTCTGGCAAGACGCACACACACTGCCCACAACAGCAAAGGGATTCAGGTAGGTTTTAATAACGTTCACCCTTTCCCTTAGGGTCAAAGACCAACCCTTCCACTGGTCTACCCTCTGAGCGGCAATCTTAAGCCTGCTATCCCAATTTTGATGGGGGAATCCCCCTGGCCAATTTCAATGACAAGGACTTTTGTAGACTCCTGGGGCTCTGGAAGGGTGTCTGGGAGATCAAAACCAGGATCTCCACCTCCTAGCCAGAGACTCTCACACTTATCCCAGTGGATCTTGGACCCAGATGACTATGAGTAGCATTCTACCTCCGACAGCACCCATTCTGCCTCCCCTCTGAAAGACACACAGATAGTTACCCCCCCGGACAGGCCATATCTCAGAAAGACAGACCAGAGGTACTCGTGGTCAATGCAATCAAACGCTTTTGCCTGATCCTAGGACAGCATGTACCCCTTCCAGTGACCTGCCCTGCTCCACGGCCTCCCGGACACTGAGCACAGCACTAAAAGTACTTCGGCCTGGAACAGAGCAATGCTGGGCCCCAGAAAGGAGCTGGGGTGCAATCTTCACCAACCGATTAAATAGCACCTTCGCAAGAATCTTTCTGCCACACCGAGGAGCGCTCCAATTCTCAATATTGAATGGATCTTTACTCTTTGACAGAATGATCAGGGCCGACCTCCTCATTGACTTGAGCTGGTCGTACTGGTAGAGTACCCAAGGAGAGACACTGATTGAATACCTCAGTCAAGAGGGGAACTAAGGTGTCCTTAAAGGTCTTATAAAACTCAGATGTTAGGCCATCAATCACCAGACTGACTTTCTCTTTCTGGATCATTTCAGTCAAAACGTCAAGAGAGGGGTCGGCTCCTGGTTCAGGAGCAGTTTCAGCCAAGAAAGTTAATATCTTATCACGATCAAGATCCCTCTTCACCATAAGATATGAGTAAAAGGATCTGACGGCCTCCAAGATCCCTGATCTGGACCTTCTCAGGGAACCCGTACTATCAATCAGTCCTGACACAATCTTACTACTCACTAACATCCTGAAGATTCCTGTAAGGGTCGGGCGAGCGGTATTTCCTGTAATCCCTCTCAAAAACCAAAGATGCGTGTCACCTGGCTGCATCATGTGCGGAGATTAGGTGTCACCTGTGTGGTGACTTAGGTCACCCATTCAGTCGCTGCCCTCATTCCTTTGCCAATGTGGTCAATACCCCAGCGGGAGAAAGCGGTGAGGCCAATTCTACTGGGGAAGAGGCTGGCAGAAGTGAAGGAACAGAGGGGCCAGGGAGGAAAAGTAAGCAAAAAACTCCTGCCCAACTGAGCGTCAGGAAAAACGCCAAAGGGAGAGGGAGACGGGCAAGTCTCGGGAACCTCAGGCAACTGGGGAAACTGGGAAAACCTCTGATCTCGCCCCTGAAGCTGTTGCTACTGCTGAGGCCCAAAGGGACATGTAAACCGGAGGAGGAAATTAGGAGGATCCAGGAAGAGGAAGGTGCCATCTCCTCAATATCACTTCATGACAAAAGTATGGACAGGAAAAGTGGGGGATGGCAAGAGAAAAAGCATAGTAAAAAACGTATAGGGAAAAGGGGAGATTTAAGGGAAATCCTCTGATCACGTACAGCCTGTATAATATTTCAGATCTGCATTCACAAGTTTGACAAATTCAAGGTTTTCCCACAATCCTTTTAACCCCTTAGTGACCACACAGATTTAAAAAAAATCGCATTCAAAGAGCTATAACTTTTTTTGTTTATTCATCAATGTACATGTATGAGGTCTTATTTTTAGCAAGACAAGTTCGTTTTTAATGCACCATTTTGGGTACATGTAATGATTGATTAAATCCAGCTGTTTAGCTAAAAAAAAACTTTGTTTACATCAGTAAAAAGGCATATTAGTGGTCACCCCCTTCTATAATTGCCGGGATCCCAATTTAAAGTAGTCCTTATGAGCACTCAGAGAGCTGACACAGACACACTGCTGAATCATATTCTTTCCTTTATTCCACACAAGTATACATCTTTATAACACTACAGATAATCATAGACAAATTTAGCCCACAACCAAGAGGGTGGAAATCGAAACTAACGATTTGATTCGTTATTCATAAAAGGCAATTCTTCTGCACCATACTAACATAATTCCAATAGTTAAAAAGTTTCTGGAGCATCTTATCTCAAACAAGATGTATACCGTGACTCCTAGCCAGACCTAAAAACATCATCAATCAAACTTACTCATGATCAGAAACTAAACACAACAATCATAGGTATTTTCAACTGTCCAGGTTCTTTATCAATATGGACTCGACTGTAAAAGGACTTTATATGTACTTTCCTTCAACAATCCCTCGAACCAGACAACTGGTCAGGGAGGCAAAGATATAATGTAAGATAAAGTCTCTTACCTTGCAGCGCTGTCTTTTATATCTGTCCGTCCTGGTCCGGATTATCCAAGTTGTCGGGAGATCAATGAAGTGTCCTTTAGTCGAGCCCCATGTTGGGCGCCAAGTTTTGTTGGGGCAAAACCCCCTTCTTCTATAATTGTCTGGGTCCCAATTGAAGTGTCCTTATGAGCACTCAGAGAGATGACACAGGCACGCTGCTGAATCAGATTCTCTCCTTTATTCCACACAAGTATACATCTTTATAACACTACAGATAATCATAGACAAATCTGGCCCACCACCAAGGGGGTGGAAATCAAAACTAACGATTTGATTCGTTATTCATAAAAGCCAATACTTCCGTACCATACTAACAGAATTTGAATAATTAAAAAGTTTCTGCAGCATCTTATCTTAAAGTTGACATTCTTCAGCAGTGCATCCCGAAACTAAGAAAACAAAACATAACTTTCTTGGACATCAAACTCTGATAAGGGGAGCGAGGGAGCTGCTTGTCTTGGCTTGTAGCTAGAACATTTGGTTATTTCACAGAAACCCCCCCCCCCCCCTCCCACCCTTCACAGCTGGCTCAGTAATTTTCCACATATGCACAAGATGGAGGACATGTTTATACAAAATGGATTCTCATCCCTCACAGTCTCTGTCACTTCATTGTAGTTTATTTCCTGTACCCCTATATTCCCAGCATATAGGAGTATATCTATTTTAGAACTACGTGCTCCACTTCTTGCACCGTATATCATACTGCAACCTCATTCTCTATAACATCGTAGTGAACATCTGTCACAACAACGACAACTTCATAATTAGTGGACTCCATAGCTAGTATGAGAATTGGCCCAAAACCCTATTGAGGGCTTCTCCAAATGTCCTTTGTTTATTACATTATCCACTAAAATTCTGTAAGCAGTGAGCTCCCCTTAGTGGCGGCTGACAACTGTGCTATACCATATAATGTTATATAGACTGACAATGTGATTTTTTTCACTATTTACAGACTGCGGAGGCTGCGGCTTGGAAATAAAAAATGGGCAGTCATTGGTGGCTCTGGAAAAGCACTGGCACTTGGACTGTTTCAAATGTAAGACCTGTGGTGTCTATTTGAAGGCGGAATATATTAGCAAGTAAGTAGGCGGATCACAGGCAAAAACAAGTGAACATGGGATGTGTCCTGGAAACACGGCCTATAGTACAGCTACATGTGCTCACCTAGGGGGTTTATTACTATTATGTATATGGGTTGTGTGGTGCATTTATACAAAGAAGTATAGGCAGATAAAGATGATGGGTGTAGGACAGTGGGGCAATTGATCATGGCTAGGTCATATAGTCCTATATTTGTCCTATATTTGTGGCAACCTTCCATTATATGAACCCTTGACTTCTCATCTGTCTTGCAGAGATGGGATACCGTATTGTGAAATGGACTACCATGCAAATTTTGGCATAAAATGTGATCACTGTGAGAAGTTCATCACGGGCCGGGTGCTGGAGGTAAGTACACCAAACAAGAAATGTGGATGGATCTCAAGCTGAAAGTGGGCCCACAATGACACACCAAGCATCCAGGTTCTGGGTTGTACCAGCCACAACAGGCCTTATGAGGCCCATGTGAGGATCACCCCATCTCAAACAGAGTGGGCCCAGAATGACCCACAAAGATCCAGGTTTTGGTTTGTACCCGCCACAACAGGCCCCTTGAGTTCCACATGAAGATAACCTCATTTGAAGCTGAGAGTAAGCCCAGAATGACCCACCAAGGATTCAGGTTCTGGTTCCTTACATCCACAACAAGCCCCATGATGACCATGTGAGGATAACCTCATCTGAACTTAAGAGTGGGCCCAGAATGACCAACCAAGCATCCAGGTCCTGGTTCAAACGAGTCCCAAAAGGTCCACGTGAGGATATCCTCATCTGAAGCTGAGCGTATGACCAAAATTACCCACCTAGAATCCAGGTTCTGGCTTCTACCAGACACAACAATCTCAAATCTCCCATTCTCTATAAATGTAAGTGTGCCCAAGATATATGAGCGTCTCAACATTTGGACCCCCACCTATAAGGCAATTATGAAATAACCATTCAATATGAGCATGAATGTACTGGTTCTGTAGAGAACTAGATGTATAAAAAAGAAAATTTCTGTTTATTTTAGAGATTTTGATGCCTTCTTTTTGATGTAACATCTTCTCACCTCCTGTCTGAGCTCCTTTCATCCTCAGGACATGGCACACCTATTATAGAGTATTTATTTTTCACCTTAATCCCTGATTTATTGTATACAGTCAGATCCATAAATATTGTGACATTGACACAATTCTAACATTTTTGGCTCTATATACCACCACAATGGATTTGAAATGAAACTAACTGCAGACTGTCAGCTTTAATTTGAGGGTATTTACATCCAAATCAGGTGAACAGTGTAGGAATTACAACAGTTTGGTTTGCATATGTGCCTCCCACTTGTTAAGGGGCCAAAAGTAATGGGACAATTGGCTTCTCAGCTGTTCCATGGCCAGGTGTGTGTTATTCCCTCATTATCCCAATTACAATGAGCAGATAAAAGGTCCAGAGTTCATTTCAAGTGTGCTATTTGCATTTGGAATCTGTTGCTGTCAACTCTCAAGATGAGATCCAAAGAGCTGTCACTATCAGTGAAGCAAGCCATCATTAGGCTGAAAAAACAAAACAAACCCATCAGAGAGATAGCAAAAACATTAGACATGGCCAGAACAACTGTTTGGAACATTCTTAAAAAGAAGGAGCACACCGGTGAGCTCAGCAACACCAAAAGACCTGGACGACCAAGGAAAACAATTGTGGTGGATGACAGAAGAATTATTTCCCTGGTGAAGAAAACACCCTTCACAACAGTTGGCCAGATCAAGAACACTCTCCAGGAGGTAGGTGTGTCAAAGTTAACAATCAAGAGAAGGCTTCACCAGAGTGAACACAGAGGGTTTACCACAAGATGTAAACTATTGATGAGCCTCAAAAACAGGAAGGCCAAATTAGAGTTTGCCAAACAAAATCTCAAAAAGCCTTCACAGTTCTGGAACAACATCCTATGGTCAGATGAGACAGAGATCAACTTGTACCAGAGTGATGGGAAGAGAAAAGTATGGAGAAGGAAAGGAACTGCTCATGATCCTAAGCATACCACCTCATCAGTGAAGCATGGTGGTGGTAGTGTCATGGCGTGGGCATGTATGGCTGCCAATGGAACTGGTTCTCTTGTATTTATTGATGATGTGACTGCTGACAAAAGCAGCAGGATGAATTCTGAAGTGTTTCGGGCAATATTATCTGCTCATATTCAGCCAAATGCTTTAGAACTCATTGGACGGGGCTTCACAGTGCAGATGGACAATGATCCAAAGCATACTGCAAAAGCAACCAAAGAGTTTTTTAAGGGAAAGAAGTGGAATGTTCTGCAATGGCCAAGTCAATCACCTGACCTGATTCTGATTGAGCATGCATTTCACTTGCTGAAGACAAAACTGAAGGGAAAATGCCCCAAGAACAAGCAGGAACTGAGGACAGTTGCAGTAGAGGCCTGGCAGGGCATCACCAGGGATGAAACCCAGCATCTGGTGATGTCTATGCGTTCCAGACTTTAGGCTGTAATTGACTGCAAAGGATTTGCAACCAATTATTAAAAAGTGAAAGTTTGATTTATGATTATTATTCTGTCCTATTACTTTTGGTCCCTTAACAAGTGGGAGGCACATATGCAAACTGTTGTAATTCCTGCACTGTTCACCTGATTTGGATGTAAATACCCTCAAATTAAAGCTGACAGTCTGCAGTTACAGCACATCTTGTTTGTTTCATTTCCACCTGATTTGGATGTAAATACCCTCAAATTAAAGCTGACAGTCTGCAGTTACAGCACATCTTGTTTGTTTCATTTCATATCCATTGTGGTGGTGTGTAGAGCCAAACATGTTAGAATTGTGTTGAGGTCCTAATATTTATGGACCTGACTGTATATCTGTAAACACTGATTGCAGCTTTATTCCTGGTTTTGCCTATGCTACCGAGGAGCGAGCTACAAATTAATTATTAACTGATTAGGTTATGAGATGGGGTTACTGGTGTAAATCACAGGGGAACCTCTCCCTGCACACCCTGGTGGGTAATGAGCAGTAGAGGACGACATTGTGAATCTGACAAGACAGATTTTTACGTTTCTGTTCACTGCCTTATACATAAGTTGGGCTAGAAAGTGCGTGAATCCTTTAAAATTGTAAATGTAAGGTTTCAGGAACCTTAGAGCAGCAATAAAGTCATTTATGGTAATTGGTGGTCAGATCCGTGTATTGACTCATATTGACTCCTCACAAGTCCAATTTCCGCATTTTAACTGATTTAACAAAAGTTCTAATGGCTTAATGAGATGTCCTGACACATCTCACTAAGCACTCGTATTCTCCATGTATTGCCGGATCACAAACATATGTTCTTACAACTTTGTGCCATTCCTCCTGGAAATGTATGAATACATTAACAACTGGGTGACACCATTCCGCTTCTTAATAGGGTTAAATAGGGTTAAATAGTTAATACGGTTGAAAAAAGACATAAGTCCATCAAGTTCAACCAAGGGATGGGTGGGGTTTACTTTTAAGAATTCATCTAAACCCTTTATAAAACGGTCCACTAGGGTCTTTATCTATTGTGTATCGAATTGGACATTTTTGTGAGTACGACAGACCTGGTAAGAGAGTTAAAGGGGTTATGCTAAGATTTTAGTACAGCACTCAGCTATTTACGGAAGTCCCATAAGGAATGAATGGAGCTGCAGGAAACACAACCTCCTGCTCCATTCATACGGAGGAAAGGGACCACAGGATTGGGGAATGGTTCAGTGGGGGCCCTGACCGCTTGGATTGATCAGATCCTTTGGATATGAGATAGGGCTGAGCTACATGTGGCCTCCCGCATCAGTGACACATGAAATACAAAGCGGATTCCTGTTTAGGTCAATAGGTTTGTTATGTTGGTGGTTCTTGACTGGTGTTGCAGAACTTTAAAAGCCTTGTAAAAAATGATCAACCTTGAACACATATCATACTCATCTTTAAGCCAAAAAGTAACATTTTTGACTTATCAGTCTACAGAAAATTTTCTGGTAGTCATCGTGCTCTTCCAGGTGATCATTGGGACAGATTTCCTAATCCTATGGATGATGTAAAGTCAGGGAATAATGTATAAAGTGTGCCGCGCCAGAAAAGTGAAGTCATTTTGCCTGTTTTGTCGGTTGAGTAGGCATTTGCATCAAATTGATGACGTATTTGCTCCATTCTTAGGCCGGTTTGCACCATGCTTGGCAGGTTACATTTATTACAGGGTAGCCAGATATTTTTTGTTTGTTTTTTTAATCCAGATTTGTCATTGCAACTTTTTGCAAAAAGTTGCAAAAAGAGTTTCAAGTGTAGAAACTGACAGAGCCTTTCTCATAAATAGGACTAGACTTTAGACTGAAAAATCCATTAGGATTTCATGCAACAAATTTTTAAATTGACGACTGCAGCATTTGTCTTCCAATCAAGCAGACAAACAAACAAAAAAAGTTGTATACAACTTCATCCCCTTAGACAGGTGGTCTGGACCTGCACCAGATTTATCACAGGGGTTAAGGTGCAGGGACAGACATTTTTCTCTGACTCCATACCTACTATTGGTTGTCTTACTTTGAACCAGAATTTTGCGTCAGAATGGTGGTGCAATTTTGACCCTAAATTGTGCATCTTAGATCTCATCCCTTTTGAGTAAGCCATGCACCCCATTGCCAGGTTAGGCTCAGATAACTTCTCTAAGCCTAGATGTGCCAACATTTTGGCACAATTTACACAGAAGGTGCAGTCACATTGGTAAATCTGGGCTACTGTATATGGATAAAAATGATCAAGCCCTGCACTTCAGAAAAAACTAAAAACTTTAACAATCCTGCTTATGATATAAATCTCCCCCATTGACTTTTGGTAAACTGAGTTATTTAGAACCCATGTAAAATGTTTAAACCTCATCCTAACGAATCCCACTGATTCCTTGTAGGCGGGAGAGAAACATTATCACCCAACCTGTGCACGATGTGTCCGCTGCAACCAGATGTTTGCCGAGGGGGAGGAGATGTACCTGCAAGGTGAGCACTCTGCTATCTTATTATTTACCGATGTGTGACCTTATGCGCATGGAGGCATAGGGTGGTACACGGACTGTAATAAGGATCCGTATTGTAGTATATGAACCGCCATATGGTGCTTAGAAGAAATACTTTATTAAAGAGATTTCCTTTAGTGTGAACGCTCAGTTTTACACTCTAAAATATTGTTTTTGTATTTTTTTTTATACTGTTCTTGAACCTTTAGAGGATGCATTAACGGGATGCTGTGTGGGCAATGACATATCACAGAAAACTGAACTGTAACACATACTATATTATCAGATATCGGCAGGATTGGACTATTCTCTAATGTGTATTGGGGTCTCCCAAAGGTGGATGTCAAGAAAAAGAGGGATCAGGCACGATACATCTTGTTCCTACAGGAGAGAAGTCAATGCCAGAAGACTCTAGCACCAGCTTATTACCTTTTCCCCAATTAAATAAACCTGCACAGTTGGCCAAAGAAAGCATGCATGTTTACGGTGTATTTAGGAGGAATAGGTATTGGCAAAGCAAGCCGTCTTCCAGCACCTGTCAGGCTGTGTTCACATTATGTATGTGATATATGGGTAGTGTTTACAGCGGTAAAGCTCCCAATGTACACAGTAAACATGACATAAGGTCCTTTTGGTCTGTGTCTGGGCATTAGTCAGCGAGCCCCTGGGGAGCTGGTGAAGAGCATGGGAGTAGTAGTGGCCATGATGAGATGTTGTGTCCTGTACTACCTCAGGTCTTCGCTCCCTGGGGTTAGGTGCAGTGAAAAGGTGGTATGAAGGAATCAGGCAGATGTAGGAGAACAAAGGAGGAATTACAGTACATCCAGCTGTCGTCTGTACAAGGGGTAATGTCTCTAACCCAAGATAATGAGGTATGGTGGCAGGCAAGATGGCAGACAATAGCACTCTAGAGTAGTGCTTCTATCTCTCATTATTTCCCTTCACTACCAGCAATAAGCTGGCCCTTTTGGCTATAGGTGTCCACTTGTGCAATGCAGGCTTTTAAGTGTGCCTGTCCTGAACTGTAGTGATGGGTGTCTTAACTTGTTATCCCCTCACCTGCAGCTCATTCTGTATTGCTGTAGTGCTTATCACTCTGCTGACTGTAAACTCTTACAGATCTTCTGTAGCCTGGGATCTTGCAGTTTCCCTGGCGTAGTGATCCCAACGGTCTAGCTGGATCTCTAGTCCCAAGGGCCCCTGGAGTGGGAGCAGATGGACATGCTTCCTCACTGCAGGCTTGCCCAGCTATCTCTTTAGAGCTCTCCCTCCTGGCGGGAAGCAGGACCATCCCACTCCCACCAAGAGGGAAGGAATGGAATGGTAAGGTCCACTCCTAATGCCAACCATACCTTATCATTCCTGAAGCATATGACATGGCAGATACATAACACAATATGACATTAGTACAAAATATAACAAACAATCGCAAAAAATCTAGGGAATAGCATAGTAGTGTAAACTATTTCATACAACAGTGTCCATAAAAAAACCTGTGGGACACATTTGTAGTATAGCTTAAAAGGAAGCCATAAACATGATATGGACAGAGCCTGAAGTGTATGAAGCAGCCAATTCTTCCCGCCCCTTCTGTATTGTCATGCCTTCTCAGTCCTCCCTATCTCCAAGATGCTGCAGAGATGGTTCTCCTGAGCCGGGACATACTGCCGTGTGACTACTGAGAGAAGGAGGCTACAGGATTGATCCCTAGAGAGAAAACTCTAGGAGCCCATTGGAAACTGATAGAACCTGACTACAGAGGAGGCTGTTTGTAGTCAGGGTCCACTAGATGACCACAGAATTGTGTGCACCTGCAACAAATGCCCCCAAGAGTAAAAAACCAAGGAGGAAAAATAGATAAGGAAGATATAGTACAGACTGGTAGATTTTTATATTTTATAGCCATTGGCCACAAGTAATATAAAGGGGAAGGCGCACTTTGAGAGCAGCGGAGCCGGACAGTGTCACTATGTACTGACTATAAATCCCGGCAGAGCTGTGTATAGCGGGTGCAGTTGTTATATTTAGAAGCAGCCAATGTTCCCAAATTACGAGACCTTTTTCTTTTTTTATCCAATGCTCCTGAGTCCTGACGGCAAAACCTGTGACTAACACGTCTCTCCGTCACACTGTCCGGAAAGTGAACTATGGCCTTAGAGTTACAACCATGTCCGTTTATATATGGCGGAGTATGAAAGATTTATGACGCTGTTCATAGACACACATCAGATTTCAGTGCCCCCAATCCTTTTTTCCATTCACAGCTATAGGTGGGGTCATTTATCAAACTGGTGTAAAGTAGAACTGGCTTAGCTGCCCACAGCAACCAATCAGATTCCACCTTTTATTTTCCACAGCTCCTTTAGAAAATGAAAGAAGGAATCTGATTGGTTGCTAGGGGCAACTAAGCCAGTTCTACTTTACACCATTTTGATAAAGGATGCCAATGGTACATGTTGGGCAGATCAAAGCCCCTCCCCCTCCCGCTTATCCCGTCCCTCCATCTAAGCCCCACACTTTTTTCTCGCCAATTTAGGAAAGTGGTAAGAGGCTCAAAAAGTCGCAAATGACCCCACAAATATGGTGTGCGCCGTAATTTATGACTTTCTTTTACGCCACAATCGCAAGCACTTTAGTAAATGCCCCTCTTTGTGTTTCTGTTATTAAGACCTCTGCTTGCTCTTTGTGAATATACTAATATTCAGAGGCAATGAAAACATTTGGTCCCAATCCTGTGTGTTTTATTTGTTCGTAGGGAATTCAATATGGCATCCAATCTGCAGACAGGCTGCCAAAACGGAAGAAAGAAACAAGGTAAATCAAAGGTTAATATTTGAGAAGCTGACTCAGTTGGCTCTTTCTGGGCTCCTGACCGTCCTAGTTTTCCAGACCTCTTGGTGCAGACATTCTGACTGTTCTAGTCGGAGGAACTTGCACCCTCAGATAACTTTAGCATCACTTTTACGTCTCTGAGCAGACCTGGTCTCACTTGAATCCTTGTGCTAGTGCTTTATCTTACTTTAACACACTTGTGATGTCACCGAGGCTGACAGCAGCTTACCTGGCTGAATCCCACTTATGATGTCATAGCAGCTTACCTGACTGAATGTAGTAGTGATGTCACAACACTATAGTTACCAAAATACCTCTCGTGATGTCGCAACATTTTAGCTACCGGAAACTTACTTGTGATGTCACAGAAGCTTACTTGATTAAAACTCACTCATGATGTCATAGTAGAGTGCCTGACTGAAAGTAGTTGCACTTTAGCTACCAGAATCCCGCTTGTGATGTCACAGTGCTTTACTTACTTTAATATACTTGTGATGTAACAGAAGTTGACAGAAGCCTACCTGACCTGACCCGCTTGTGATGTCATAGCTTACTTGACTGAATGTAATTGTGATGTCAAAACACTTTAACTACCCGTAGATTACTTATGATGTCACAGCAGCTTACTTGACAGAATGTAGTAGTGATGTTGCAACACTATAGTTACCAAAATCCCTCTCGTGATGTCACAACATTTTAGCTACCGGAAACTTAGTTTTGATGTCACAGCAGCTCGCCTGATTGAAGTAGTTGTGATGTCATAACACTTTAGCTACCTAACTCCCGCTTGTGATGTCACAACACTTTAGCTACCTAAATCCCGCTTGTGATGTCACAGTGCTTTACTTACTTTAAAATGCTTGTGATGTCACAACATTTTAGCTACCAAAAACTTACTTGTGATGTCACAGAAGCTTACTTGACTGAAACTCACTCATGATGTCATAGTAGCGTGCCTGACTGAAAGTAGTTGCACTTTAGCTACCAGAATCCCGCTTGTGATGTCACAGTGCTTTACTTACTTTAATATACTTGTGATGTAACAGAAGTTGACAGAAGCCTACCTGACCTGACCCGCTTGTGATGTCATAGCTTACTTGACTGAATGTAATTGTGATGTCAAAACACTTTAACTACCCGTAGCTCACTGATGATGTCACAGCAGCTTACTTGACAGAAACACACTGATGATGTCACAGCAGCTTAGCTGATGAAAACCAAATTGTGATGTCACAGCCCTGACACCAATGTGAATCTGAAGACAACACGTCTTCCATTGCATCCATTTGACTTGAATGTCATATTTTTCAATGTATTTGCACCCAAAAAATACAGTGACGTTTTCTAATGTTGTATTTACTTCATAATCTGATAGGAAACAAGAACGTCTTCGGAGAGTATCATATCAGTTCCAACCTCGAACACATCTGGATCTCCAAGCAGAGTCATTTATGTGAGTTGATGACAATGTGGATTATATTGTATTTGCAGGGACATGTCTATTAGATATACTGTCGGACTCTATACACAAAGATGCCTGTAGGCGCAGTACGCTTGTGGGCACATTTAGCCCAAAACGAAATTAAACTGTTGAAAAGAAAGACAGGCTTTGTTGCCCACGGCAGCCAATCACAGCACAGCTTTAATTTTTACCACAACAGTCTAACAAATGAAAGCTGAGCTCTGATTGGTTGTTATAGGCAACAAAGACAGATCTAGTAAATGAGGCCCATGTGTCTTTACAATGATATTTTTTTCCGCAGTCTGTTCTCTCACTTTATGGCATCTTAGGTTGGGTATACCATTGCACTTTATAGGTTACAAGTAGATTTGAGCGAATCGAATCCAACGAAGTGGAATTTGATCAGAATTTCAGGACAAATTTGATTCACCGCAAAGCCGAATCTCCTCGCGCTTCGCGGTAGTGAATCGATTTAACCCCAAATGGTGTTATTAAAAAAAGCAAAAACAAATCATACTTACCAACTCCATTTAATAACGACGGGCCGGCCGCTGCCACCCAGATTGAAGATCTCGGCCGAAATCCCATGCGTGGTGACGTATGACGTCAACACACCAGCCGGCATAACAGCGTCATCTCGGGCCGCGTGAGATTTTGCACCAGATCTTCAAGCAAGATTGCGGCAGCCGGCCCCTTGCGAGCAAATGGAGGCGGTAAGTATGATTGAATTTTTTTTCTCTGTTAATTTTATACAGTTTTTACTCTCAGATGCCGCGATCATGTATGAACGCGGCATCTGAGGGGTACAATGACGGGGGGCGGTGCAATCACCCGCTATAATTTTTTTGTAACATTCAGTGAAGCAGCTGAATCAAATTTTGAAGAAATTGGCTCATCTCTAGTTACAAGTTACAGCTAAAAATGGAAAAATAAGGTAGTCAGCATAAGCCTGTGACCTGGAGACCTGATTTAATGATTTTTTTAATGATTCCAATAGTATTTAAATAGCAGTTTGAAGGATTTCAAGGTCACTTTACTACCTACAATTTGCCTCTGTTGATTGCACTTCCTGCTTGTTCAGTGTCTCGTACTACATCCCAATTGTGCAAGCTTTTCCCAGTAATGCCTCCATACATACACCGGTCTTGGGGTCCTTTCACACGTCCGTAGAATGGGTCCGCATCCGCAAATTGTGGAACGCGTGCGGACCCATTCATTCTCTATGGGGCAGGAATGGATACGCATCCGCATTTCCGGAGCGCGCCCCGATCTTCCGGTCCGCAGCTCCGGAAAAAAATAGAACATGTCCTATTCTTGTCCACAATTGCGGACAAGAATAGACAGTTCTATGGGTCCGGTTACCATAAATATAACTTATGGTTTAGACTAATTCATCATCAATAATGACCTAATATAATGTAATTTTCACATATTTACCGTTCAGTAGTTATATAAAAGTAGTTTTCTTCCTCTGCTTCCCACTGTGTGTGTTCTCATAAATTACCATGGTCAAGCATGCTCAGTGTGTTGCTATTAATTCTCTAGCTAACTGTCTTGTGAAACAAAGGGCGTGTCAGTGTGTTGGTGATTGGTGAGTAGAGGGGGCGTGACCGGACTGTATATCAGGCAGCCAATCAGTACACATCAACACTCACAGCAGGAAAGCTCGGGATTGTGGGGATTGTAGTTTTGTGAGGGAAGATCAGGCGCCATAACACTCTCAGTGTGTTATAGGCTCACACAGGAGCTAGACAAATGGATTTCAAGGTAAATTGAAACTCTGGTTATAGGTATGGGTTCTGGTTGGGTCACAGCTTACAGCCTTGATGCAGTTTTTAAAAAATTAAGTTACTTTACCGGAATACCCCTTTAACTTTGTTGGGCCATTTAGGTTCCCCCACTTTTTAGAAAATAGTCGAGTGGAGTGTAAATCAGGATATTTGCAAAAATTAGCTATTTTTCTACACTAGAAAGCTGGCGTAGAAGCCTTGATAACATTCTGTATAAAATCAGAGGTTTATAGATACAGTAAGCCCCAATGCTTTTGTATGGGCATCCTACTACATAATATGATTGTGTGCCCTAATTTACATGGTGGGGTGCCCTCTAATTAGCTTTGGTCGGCAGTAATTAATCTTAGGTATAAGATCCAGGTTAGTATTTCCTAGGCAGGGGCTGCTTAAGAGTGTGAACATCAGTCTGTGGATGTAAGGTGACAACTACTTATATACAGTATCTCACAAAAGTAAGTGCACCCCGCACATTTTAGTAAATATTGTATTATATATTTTCCTGGGACAACACTGAAGACCTGACACTAGTTTGATACAATGTAAAGTAGTCGGTGTACAGCTTGTATAACAGTGTAAATTTGGTGAGGCCTCAAAATAACTCAACACACCGCCATCAATGTCTAAACCGCTGGCAACAAAAGTGAGTACGGCCCTAAGTGAAAATGGCCAAATTGTGCCCAATTAGCCGGTTTCCCTCCCCGGTGTCATGTGACTTATTAGTGTTACAAGTAGGGATGAGCGAACTCGAACTGTATAGTTCGGGTTCGTACCGAATTTTGGGGTGTCCGTGACACGGACCCGAACCCGGACATTTTCGTAAAAGTCCGGGTTCGGGTTCGGTGTTCGTCGCTTTCTTCGCGCTTTTGTGACGCTTTCTTGGCGCTTTTTGAAAGGCTGCAAAGCAGCCAATCAACAAGCGTCATACTACTTGCCCCAAGAGGCCATCACAGCCATGCCTACTATTGGCATGGCTGTGATTGGCCAGAGCACCATGTGACCCAGCCTCTATTTAAGCTGGAGTCACATAGCGCCGCCCGTCACTCTGCTCTGATTAGCGTAGGGAGAGGTTGCGGCTGCGACAGTAGGGCGAGATTAGGCAGATTAACTCCTCCAAAGGACTTGATTAACTGATCGATCTGCAGCTGTGGACCATTGAGCTGCTGATCCTCAATTGCTCACTGTTTTTAGGCTGCACAGACCGTTTGTCAGTCTCATTTTTCTGGGTTGATCGGCGGCCATTTTGTGTCTTGTGGTGCGCCAGCACAAGCTGCGACCAAGTGCATTTAACCCTCAATGGTGTGGTTGTTTTTTGGCTAAAGCCTACATCAGGGTGAAGCTGTCACACCAAGTGCATTTAACCAGCAATAGTCTGTTCATTTTTTGGCCATATACAAAATCAGGGGCAAGCTGCGCCTGTCACCAAGTGCATTTAACCCTCAATGGTGTGGTTGTTTTTTGGCTAAAGCCTACATCAGGGTGAAGCTGTCACACCAAGTGCATTTAACCAGCAATAGTCTGTTCATTTTTTGGCCATATACAAAATCAGGGGCAAGCTGCGCCTGTCACCAAGTGCATTTAACCCTCAATGGTGTGGTTGTTTTTTGGCTAAAGCCTACATCAGGGTGAAGCTGTCACACCAAGTGCATTTAACCAGCAATAGTCTGTTCATTTTTTGGCCATATCCCAGTCTAATTCTGTCACTAAATCCATACCGGTCACCCAGCGCCTAAATACTAGGCCTCAAATTTATATCCAGCTAAATCTGTCCCTAGTGCTGTAGCTGGGCGAGTTATTTAGTGTCCGTTCAAGCACATTTCTTGTTCTGGGTTGAAATACAATTCCCAATTTAGCAATTTCATAATTTAGTGGTTCCTGCTATATCAGAGCTATTTGAAATCTATCCCAAAAAGGGTATATAATATTGAAGGTGCACATAGGGTCATTCAGAATAACTTCACACACACCCGCTACTGTGTATTTCCAAGTCTAATTCTGTCACTAAACCCATACCTGTCACCCAGCGCCTAAATACTAGGCCTCAAATTTAAATCCCTCTAAATCTCTCGTTACCGTTGTCCTGTTGTAGCTGGGAAAGTTATTTAGTGCCCGTCAAAGCACATTTTTTGTTCTGGGTTGAAGTACAATTCCCAATTTAGCAATTTCATAATTTAGTGGTTCCTGCTATATCAGAGCTATTTGAAATCTATCCATAAAAGGGTATATAATATTGAAGGTGCACATAGGGTCATTCAGAATAACTTCACACACACCCGCTACTGTGTATTTCCAAGTCTAATTCTGTCACTAAATCCATACCGGTGACCCAGCGCCTAAATACTAGGCCTCAAATTTAATTCCCTCTAAATCTCTCGTTACCCACCGCTGTACTGTTGTTGCTGGGCAAGATATTTAGTGTCCGTCAAAGCACATTTTTTGTTCTGGGTTGAAGTACAATTCCCAATTTAGCAATTTCATAATTTAGTGGTTTCTGCTATATCAGAGCTATTTGAAATCTATCCATAAAAGGGTATATAATATTGAAGGTGCACATAGGGTCATTCAGAATAACTTCACACACACCCGCTACTGTGTATTTCCAAGTCTAATTCTGTCACTAAATCCATACCGGTGACCCAGCGCCTAAATACTAGGCCTCAAATTTAATTCCCTCTAAATCTCTCGTTACCCACCGCTGTACTGTTGTTGCTGGGCAAGATATTTAGTGTCCGTCAAAGCACATTTTTTGTTCTGGGTTGAAGTACAATTCCCAATTTAGCAATTTCATAATTTAGTGGTTTCTGCTATATCAGAGCTATTTGAAATCTATCCATAAAAGGGTATATAATATTGAAGGTGCACATAGGGTCATTCAGAATAACTTCACACACACCCGCTACTGTGTATTTCCAAGTCTAATTCTGTCACTAAACCCATACCTGTCACCCAGCGCCTAAATACTAGGCCTCAAATTTAAATCCCTCTAAATCTCTCGTTACCGTTGTCCTGTTGTAGCTGGGAAAGTTATTTAGTGTCCGTCAAAGCACATTTTTTGTTCTGGGTTGAAGTACAATTCCCAATTTAGCAATTTCATAATTTAGTGGTTTCTGCTATATCAGAGCTATTTGAAATCTATCCCTAAAAGGGTATATAATATTCAAGGTGCACATTGGGTCATTCAGAATAACTTCACACACACCCGCTACTGTGTATTTCCAAGTCTAATTCTGTCACTAAACCCATACCTGTCACCCAGCGCCTAAATACTAGGCCTCAAATTTAAATCCCTCTAAATCTCTCGTTACCGTTGTCCTGTTGTAGCTGGGAAAGTTATTTAGTGCCCGTCAAAGCACATTTTTTGTTCTGGGTTGAAGTACAATTCCCAATTTAGCAATTTCATAATTTAGTGGTTTCTGCTATATCAGAGCTATTTGAAATCTATCCATAAAAGGGTATATAATATTGAAGGTGCACATAGGGTCATTCAGAATAACTTCACACACACCCGCTACTGTGTATTTCCAAGTCTAATTCTGTCACTAAACCCATACCTGTCACCCAGCGCCTAAATACTAGGCCTCAAATTTAAATCCCTCTAAATCTCTCGTTACCGTTGTCCTGTTGTAGCTGGGAAAGTTATTTAGTGCCCGTCAAAGCACATTTTTTGTTCTGGGTTGAAGTACAATTCCCAATTTAGCAATTTCATAATTTAGTGGTTTCTGCTATATCAGAGCTATTTGAAATCTATCCATAAAAGGGTATATAATATTGAAGGTGCACATAGGGTCATTCAGAATAACTTCACACACACCCGCTACTGTGTATTTCCAAGTCTAATTCTGTCACTAAACCCATACCTGTCACCCAGCGCCTAAATACTAGGCCTCAAATTTAAATCCCTCTAAATCTCTCGTTACCGTTGTCCTGTTGTAGCTGGGAAAGTTATTTAGTGTCCGTCAAAGCACATTTTTTGTTCTGGGTTGAAGTACAATTCCCAATTTAGCAATTTCATAATTTAGTGGTTTCTGCTATATCAGAGCTATTTGAAATCTATCCCTAAAAGGGTATATAATATTCAAGGTGCACATTGGGTCATTCAGAATAACTTCACACACACCCGCTACTGTGTATTTCCAAGTCTAATTCTGTCACTAAACCCATACCTGTCACCCAGCGCCTAAATACTAGGCCTCAAATTTAAATCCCTCTAAATCTCTCGTTACCGTTGTCCTGTTGTAGCTGGGAAAGTTATTTAGTGCCCGTCAAAGCACATTTTTTGTTCTGGGTTGAAGTACAATTCCCAATTTAGCAATTTCATAATTTAGTGGTTTCTGCTATATCAGAGCTATTTGAAATCTATCCATAAAAGGGTATATAATATTGAAGGTGCACATAGGGTCATTCAGAATAACTTCACACACACCCGCTACTGTGTATTTCCAAGTCTAATTCTGTCACTAAACCCATACCTGTCACCCAGCGCCTAAATACTAGGCCTCAAATTTAAATCCCTCTAAATCTCTCGTTACCGTTGTCCTGTTGTAGCTGGGAAAGTTATTTAGTGTCCGTCAAAGCACATTTTTTGTTCTGGGTTGAAGTACAATTCCCAATTTAGCAATTTCATAATTTAGTGGTTTCTGCTATATCAGAGCTATTTGAAATCTATCCCTAAAAGGGTATATAATATTCAAGGTGCACATTGGGTCATTCAGAATAACTTCACACACACCCGCTACTGTGTATTTCCAAGTCTAATTCTGTCACTAAACCCATACCTGTCACCCAGCGCCTAAATACTAGGCCTCAAATTTAAATCCCTCTAAATCTCTCGTTACCGTTGTCCTGTTGTAGCTGGGAAAGTTATTTAGTGCCCGTCAAAGCACATTTTTTGTTCTGGGTTGAAGTACAATTCCCAATTTAGCAATTTCATAATTTAGTGGTTTCTGCTATATCAGAGCTATTTGAAATCTATCCATAAAAGGGTATATAATATTCAAGGTGCACATTGGGTCATTCAGAATAACTTCACACACACGCTTCTGGGCATTTCCAAGTCTAATTCTGTCACTAAATCCATACCGGTCACCCAGCGCCTAAATACTAGGCCTCAAATTTATATCCCGCTGAATTTGAATACAATACATTGGGCCAAATAATATATTTGTTGTTGTGGTGAACCATAACAATGAGAAAAACATCTAGTAAGGGACGCGGACGTGGACATGGTCGTGGTGGTGTTAGTGGACCCTCTGGTGCTGGGAGAGGACGTGGCCGTTCTGCCACATCCACACGTCCTAGTGTACCAACTACCTCAGGTCCCAGTAGCCGCCAGAATTTACAGCGATATATGGTGGGGCCCAATGCCGTTCTAAGGATGGTAAGGCCTGAGCAGGTACAGGCATTAGTCAATTGGGTGGCCGACAGTGGATCCAGCACGTTCACATTATCTCCCACCCAGTCTTCTGCAGAAAGCGCACAGATGGCGCCTGAAAACCAACCCCATCAGTCTGTCACATCACCCCCATGCATACCAGGGAAACTGTCTCAGCCTCAAGTTATGCAGCAGTCTCTTATGCTGTTTGAAGACTCCGCTGGCAGGGTTTCCCAAGGGCATCCACCTAGCCCTTCCCCAGCGGTGAAAGACATAGAATGCACTGACGCACAACCACTTATGTTTCCTGATGATGAGGACATGGGAATACCACCTCAGCACGTCTCTGATGATGACGAAACACAGGTGCCAACTGCTGCGTCTTTCTGCAGTGTGCAGACTGAACAGGAGGTCAGGGATCAAGACTGGGTGGAAGACGATGCAGGGGACGATGAGGTCCTAGACCCCACATGGAATGAAGGTCGTGCCACTGACTTTCACAGTTCGGAGGAAGAGGCAGTGGTGAGACCGAGCCAACAGCGTAGCAAAAGAGGGAGCAGTGGGCAAAAGCAGAACACCCGCCGCCAAGAGACTCCGCCTGCTACTGACCGCCGCCATCTGGGACCGAGCACCCCAAAGGCAGCTTCAAGGAGTTCCCTGGCATGGCACTTCTTCAAACAATGTGCTGACGACAAGACCCGAGTGGTTTGCACGCTGTGCCATCAGAGCCTGAAGCGAGGCATTAACGTTCTGAACCTGAGCACAACCTGCATGACCAGGCACCTGCATGCAAAGCATGAACTGCAGTGGAGTAAACACCTTAAAACCAAGGAAGTCACTCAGGCTCCCCCTGCTACCTCTTCTGCTGCTGCCGCCGCCTCGGCCTCTTCTGCTGCTGCCGCCTCGGCCTCTTCCTCCGCCTCTGGAGGAACGTTGGCACCTGCCGCCCAGCAAACAGGGGATGTACCACCAACACCACCACCACCACCTCCGTCACCAAGCGTCTCAACCATGTCACACGCCAGCGTTCAGCTCTCCATCTCACAAACATTTGATAGAAAGCGTAAATTCCCACCTAGCCACCCTCGATCCCTGGCCCTGAATGCCAGCATTTCTAAACTACTGGCCTATGAAATGCTGTCATTTAGGCTGGTGGATACAGACAGCTTCAAACAGCTCATGTCGCTTGCTGTCCCACAGTATGTTGTTCCCAGCCGGCACTACTTCTCCAAGAGAGCCGTGCCTTCCCTGCACAACCAAGTATCCCATAAAATCAAGTGTGCACTGCGCAACGCCATCTGTGGCAAGGTCCACCTAACCACAGATACGTGGACCAGTAAGCACGGCCAGGGACGCTATATCTCCCTAACTGCACACTGGGTAAATGTAGTGGCAGCTGGGCCCCAGGCGGAGAGCTGTTTGGCGCACGTCCTTCCGCCGCCAAGGATCGCAGGGCAACATTCTTTGCCTCCTGTTGCCACCTCCTCCTTCTCGGCTTCCTCCTCCTCTTCTTCCACCTGCTCATCCAGTCAGCCACACACCTTCACCACCAACTTCAGCACAGCCCGGGGTAAACGTCAGCAGGCCATTCTGAAACTCATATGTTTGGGGGACAGGCCCCACACCGCACAGGAGTTGTGGCGGGGTATTGAACAACAGACCGACGAGTGGTTGCTGCCGGTGAGCCTCAAGCCCGGCCTGGTGGTGTGTGATAATGGGCGAAATCTCGTTGCAGCTCTGGGACTAGCCAATTTGACGCACATCCCTTGCTTGGCGCATGTGCTGAATTTGGTGGTGCAGAAGTTCATTCACAACTACCCCGACATGTCAGAGCTGCTGCATAAAGTGCGGGCCGTCTGTTCGCGCTTCCGGCGTTCACATCCTGCTGCTGCTCGCCTGTCTGCGCTACAGCGTAACTTCGGCCTTCCCGCTCACCGCCTCATATGCGACGTGCCCACCAGGTGGAACTCCACCTTGCACATGCTGGACAGACTGTGCGAGCAGCAGCAGGCCATAGTGGAGTTTCAGCTGCAGCACGCACGGGTCAGTCGCACTACAGAACAGCACCACTTCACCACCAATGACTGGGCCTCCATGCGAGACCTGTGTGCCCTGTTGCGCTGTTTCGAGTACTCCACCAACATGGCCAGTGGCGATGACACCGTTATCAGCGTTACAATACCACTTCTATGTCTCCTTGAGAAAACACTTAGGGCGATGATGGAAGAGGAGGTGGCCCAGGAGGAGGAGGAGGAGGAGGAGGAAGAGGGGTCATTTTTAGCACTTTCAGGCCAGTCTCTTCGAAGTGACTCAGAGGGAGGTTTTTGGCAACAGCAGAGGCCAGGTACAAATGTGGCCAGCCAGGGCCCACTACTGGAGGACGAGGAGGACGAGGATGAGGAGGAGGTGGAGGAGGATGAGGATGAAGCATGGTCACAGCGGGGTGGCACCCAACGCAGCTCGGGTCCATCACTGGTGCGTGGCTGGGGGGAAAGGCAGGACGATGACGATACGCCTCCCACAGAGGACAGCTTGTCCTTATCCCTGGGCAGCCTGGCACACATGAGCGACTACATGCTGCAGTGCCTGCGCAACGACAGCAGAGTTGCCCACATTTTAACCTGTGCGGACTACTGGGTTGCCACCCTGCTGGATCCACGCTACAAAGACAATGTGCCCACCTTACTTCCTGCACTGGAGCGTGATAGGAAGATGCGCGAGTACAAGCGCACGTTGGTAGACGCGCTACTGAGAGCATTCCCAAATGTCACAGGGGAACAAGTGGAAGCCCAAGGCCAAGGCAGAGGAGGAGCAAGAGGTCGCCAAGGCAGCTGTGTCACGGCCAGCTCCTCTGAGGGCAGGGTTAGCATGGCAGAGATGTGGAAAAGTTTTGTCAACACGCCACAGCTAACTGCACCACCACCTGATACGCAACGTGTTAGCAGGAGGCAACATTTCACTAACATGGTGGAACAGTACGTGTGCACACCCCTCCACGTACTGACTGATGGTTCGGCCCCATTCAACTTCTGGGTCTCTAAATTGTCCACGTGGCCAGAGCTAGCCTTTTATGCCTTGGAGGTGCTGGCCTGCCCGGCAGCCAGCGTTTTGTCTGAACGTGTATTCAGCACGGCAGGGGGCGTCATTACAGACAAACGCAGCCGCCTGTCTACAGCCAATGTGGACAAGCTGACGTTCATAAAAATGAACCAGGCATGGATCCCACAGGACCTGTCCGTCCCTTGTCCAGATTAGACATTAACTACCTCCCCATAACCATATATTATTGGACTCCAGGGCACTTCCTCATTCAATCCTATTTTTATTTTCATTTTACCATTATATTGCGATGCTACCCAAAGTTGAATGAACCTCTCCTCTGCCTGTGTGCTAGGCCTAAATATATGCCAATGGACTGTTGCAGTGGTGGCTGACATGAAGCCTGATTCTCTGCTATGACATGCAGACTAATTCTCTGCTGACATGAAGCCAGATTGTCTGTTACGGGACCTCTCTGCTCTGCCTGTGTGCTAGGCCTAAATATATGCCAATGGACTGTTGCAGTGGTGGGTGACGTGAAGCCTGATTCTCTGCTATGATATGAAGACTGATTCTCTGCTGACATGAAGCCAGATTGTCTGTTACGGGACCTTTCTCCTCTGCCTGGGTTCTGGGCCTAAATTTATGAAAATTGACTCTTACAGTGGTGGGTGACGTGAAGCCTGATTCTCTGCTATGATATGAAGACTGATTCTCTGCTGACATGAAGCCAGATTGTCTGTTACGGGACCTTTCTCCTCTGCCTGGGTTCTGGGCCTAAATTTATGAAAATTGACTCTTACAGTGGTGGGTGACGTGAAGCCTGATTCTCTGCTATGATATGAAGACTGATTCTCTGCTGACATGAAGCCAGATTGTCTGTTACGGGACCTTTCTCCTCTGCCTGGGTTCTGGGCCTAAATTTATGAAAATTGACTCTTACAGTGGTGGGTGACGTGAAGCCTGATTCTCTGCTATGATATGAAGACTGATTCTCTGCTGACATGAAGCCAGATTCTCTGTTACGGGACCTCTCTCCTCTGCCTGGGTGCTGGGCCTAAATTTATGACAATGGACTGTTGCAGTGGTGGCTGACGTGAAGCCTGATTCTCTGCTATGACATGCAGACTGATTCTCTGCTGACATGAAGCCAGATCCTCTGTTACGGGACCTCTCTCCTCTGCCTGTGTGTGTGCTGGGCCTAAATATATGCCAATGGACTGTTGCAGTGGTGGCTGACGTGAAGCCTCATTCTCTGCTATGACATGCAGACTGATTCTCTGCTGACATGAAGCCAGATTCTCTGTTACGGGACCTCTCTCCTCTGCCTGTGTGTGTGCTGGGCCTAAATATATGCCAATGGACTGTTGCAGTGGTGGCTGACGTGAAGCCTCATTCTCTGCTATGACATGCAGACTGATTCTCTGCTGACATGAAGCCAGATTCTCTGTTACGGGACCTCTCTCCTCTGCCTGTGTGTGTGCTGGGCCTAAATATATGCCAATGGACTGTTGCAGTGGTGGCTGACATGAAGCCTGATTCTCTGCTATGACATGCAGACTAATTCTCTGCTGACATGAAGCCAGATTGTCTGTTACGGGACCTCTCTGCTCTGCCTGTGTGCTAGGCCTAAATATATGCCAATGGACTGTTGCAGTGGTGGGTGACGTGAAGCCTGATTCTCTGCTATGATATGAAGACTGATTCTCTGCTGACATGAAGCCAGATTGTCTGTTACGGGACCTTTCTCCTCTGCCTGGGTTCTGGGCCTAAATTTATGAAAATTGACTCTTACAGTGGTGGGTGACGTGAAGCCTGATTCTCTGCTATGATATGAAGACTGATTCTCTGCTGACATGAAGCCAGATTGTCTGTTACGGGACCTTTCTCCTCTGCCTGGGTTCTGGGCCTAAATTTATGAAAATTGACTCTTACAGTGGTGGGTGACGTGAAGCCTGATTCTCTGCTATGATATGAAGACTGATTCTCTGCTGACATGAAGCCAGATTGTCTGTTACGGGACCTTTCTCCTCTGCCTGGGTTCTGGGCCTAAATTTATGAAAATTGACTCTTACAGTGGTGGGTGACGTGAAGCCTGATTCTCTGCTATGATATGAAGACTGATTCTCTGCTGACATGAAGCCAGATTCTCTGTTACGGGACCTCTCTCCTCTGCCTGGGTGCTGGGCCTAAATTTATGACAATGGACTGTTGCAGTGGTGGCTGACGTGAAGCCTGATTCTCTGCTATGACATGCAGACTGATTCTCTGCTGACATGAAGCCAGATCCTCTGTTACGGGACCTCTCTCCTCTGCCTGTGTGTGTGCTGGGCCTAAATATATGCCAATGGACTGTTGCAGTGGTGGCTGACGTGAAGCCTCATTCTCTGCTATGACATGCAGACTGATTCTCTGCTGACATGAAGCCAGATTCTCTGTTACGGGACCTCTCTCCTCTGCCTGTGTGTGTGCTGGGCCTAAATATATGCCAATGGACTGTTGCAGTGGTGGCTGACGTGAAGCCTCATTCTCTGCTATGACATGCAGACTGATTCTCTGCTGACATGAAGCCAGATTCTCTGTTACGGGACCTCTCTCCTCTGCCTGTGTGTGTGCTGGGCCTAAATATATGCCAATGGACTGTTGCAGTGGTGGCTGACATGAAGCCTGATTCTCTGCTATGACATGCAGACTAATTCTCTGCTGACATGAAGCCAGATTGTCTGTTACGGGACCTCTCTGCTCTGCCTGTGTGCTAGGCCTAAATATATGCCAATGGACTGTTGCAGTGGTGGGTGACGTGAAGCCTGATTCTCTGCTATGATATGAAGACTGATTCTCTGCTGACATGAAGCCAGATTGTCTGTTACGGGACCTTTCTCCTCTGCCTGGGTTCTGGGCCTAAATTTATGAAAATTGACTCTTACAGTGGTGGGTGACGTGAAGCCTGATTCTCTGCTATGATATGAAGACTGATTCTCTGCTGACATGAAGCCAGATTGTCTGTTACGGGACCTTTCTCCTCTGCCTGGGTTCTGGGCCTAAATTTATGAAAATTGACTCTTACAGTGGTGGGTGACGTGAAGCCTGATTCTCTGCTATGATATGAAGACTGATTCTCTGCTGACATGAAGCCAGATTGTCTGTTACGGGACCTTTCTCCTCTGCCTGGGTTCTGGGCCTAAATTTATGAAAATTGACTCTTACAGTGGTGGGTGACGTGAAGCCTGATTCTCTGCTATGATATGAAGACTGATTCTCTGCTGACATGAAGCCAGATTCTCTGTTACGGGACCTCTCTCCTCTGCCTGGGTGCTGGGCCTAAATTTATGACAATGGACTGTTGCAGTGGTGGCTGACGTGAAGCCTGATTCTCTGCTATGACATGCAGACTGATTCTCTGCTGACATGAAGCCAGATCCTCTGTTACGGGACCTCTCTCCTCTGCCTGTGTGTGTGCTGGGCCTAAATATATGCCAATGGACTGTTGCAGTGGTGGCTGACGTGAAGCCTCATTCTCTGCTATGACATGCAGACTGATTCTCTGCTGACATGAAGCCAGATTCTCTGTTACGGGACCTCTCTCCTCTGCCTGTGTGTGTGCTGGGCCTAAATATATGCCAATGGACTGTTGCAGTGGTGGCTGACGTGAAGCCTCATTCTCTGCTATGACATGCAGACTGATTCTCTGCTGACATGAAGCCAGATTCTCTGTTACGGGACCTCTCTCCTCTGCCTGTGTGTGTGCTGGGCCTAAATATATGCCAATGGACTGTTGCAGTGGTGGCTGACGTGAAGCCTCATTCTCTGCTATGACATGCAGACTGATTCTCTGCTGACATGAAGCCAGATTGTCTGTTACGGGACCTCTCTCCTCTGCCTGTGTGTGTGCTGGGCCTAAATATATGCCAATGGACTGTTGCAGTGGTGGCTGACGTGAAGCCTCATTCTCTGCTATGACATGCAGACTGATTCTCTGCTGACATGAAGCCAGATTGTCTGTTACGGGACCTCTCTCCTCTGCCTGTGTGTGTGCTGGGCCTAAATATATGCCAATGGACTGTTGCAGTGGTGGCTGACGTGAAGCCTCATTCTCTGCTATGACATGCAGACTAATTCTCTGCTGACATGAAGACAGATTCTCTGTTACGGGACCTCCCTCCTCTGCCTGGGTGCTGGGCCTAAATATATGCCAATGGACTGTTGCAGTGGTGGCTGACGTGAAGCCTCATTCTCTGCTATGACATGCAGACTGATTCTCTGCTGACATGAAGCCAGATTCTCTGTTACGGGACCTCTCTCCTCTGCCTGGGTGCTGGGTAGTGTTGAGCGCGAATATTCGAAAAGCAAATTTTTTTCGCGAATATCGCAACTTCGCGATTTCGCGAATATTTCGAATATAGTGCTATATATTCGTAAAAACGAATATTCGTTTTTTGTTTTTCCCCCCCCCCCACAAAATTACAGTACACAGAAAGTGATTGAGGCGAATATTCGTTTTCTGTTTTTCCCCCCCCCCCACAAAATTACAGTACACAGAAAGTGATTGAGGCGCGAATCTTCGTAAGGCGATTTTATTAGCGCACATGCGAATATCGGCACGTCCCAGAACAGAGGCAAAGGGCTTTGCATTCATACATTAGTGAATTGAGTTGCGAATCTTCGTAAGGCGATTTTATTAGCGCACATGCGAATATCTACACTTGTCCCAGAACAGAGGCAAAGGGCTTTGCATTCATACATTAGTGATTGAATTGAGCTGCGAATCTTCGTAAGGCGATTTTATTAACGCAAATGCAAATATCTACACTTGTCCCCAGAACAGAGAGGCAAAGGCCTGTGCATTCATATAGTATAGCACCATATTCGCGAATACGTAGAACTTCGTAAAATTCGATTAACGAAAATTCGTATTTTTTATTTTACTTTCCACCTTACAGATTACATTGATCTGTACTCTGTCAACTACTGTCATCACCCCCCACTGTATCTCGATTGATTCCCAAAAGTCTCACATTCCCTAGAAAGTGATTGAGGTGCGAATCTTCGTAAGGCGATTTTATTAGCGCACATGCGAATATCTACACTTGTCCCAGAACAGAGGCAAAGGGCATTGCATTCATACATTAATGATTGAATTGAGTTGCGAATCTTCGTAAGGCGATTTCATTAGCGCACATGTGAATTTTGCATAGCATATGTATTATGCGATGCGAAAATTCGAATTATCGCATATGCGAAATAATAACGAATTTGAATAATCGCGAATATTTTACGAATATTCTTTCGAATATTCACAAAATTTCGCGAATTTGAATATGGGACATGCCGCTCAACACTAGTGCTGGGCCTAAATTTATGACAATGGACTGTTGCAGTGGTGGGTGACGTGAAGCCTGATTCTCTGCTATGACATGCAGACTGATTCTCTGCTGACATGAAGCCAGATTGTCTGTTACGGGACCTCTCTCCTCTGCCTGGGTGCTGGGCCTAAATATATGCCAATGGACTGTTGCAGTGGTGGCTGACGTGAAGCCTCATTCTCTGCTATGACATGCAGACTAATTCTCTGCTGACATGAAGCCAGATTGTCTGTTACGGGACCTCTCTCCTCTGCCTGGGTGCCGGGGCCTAAATATCTGAGAATGGACTGTTCCAGTGGTGGGTGACGGGAAGCCAGATTCTCTGCTATGGAACCTCTCTCCAATTGATTTTGGTTAATTTTTATTTATTTAATTTTTATTTTAATTCATTTCCCTATCCACATTTGTTTGCAGGGGATTTACCTACATGTTGCTGCCTTTTGCAGCCCTCTAGCTCTTTCCTGGGCTGTTTTACAGCCTTTTTAGTGCCGAAAAGTTCGGGTCCCCATTGACTTCAATGGGGTTCGGGTTCGGGACGAAGTTCGGATCGGGTTCGGATCCCGAACCCGAACATTTCCGGGATGTTCGGCCGAACTTCTCGAACCCGAACATCCAGGTGTTCGCTCAACTCTAGTTACAAGGTCTCAGGTGTGAATGGGGAGCAGGTCTGTTACATTTGGTTTTATTGCTCTCACACTGTCTCATTCTGGTCACTGTAAGTTAATCATGGCTCCTCATGGCAAAGAACCCTCTGAGGATCTGTAAAAAAGAATTGTTGCTCTACATAAAGATGGCCGAGGCTATAAGAAGATCGCCAACACCCTGAAACTGAGCTGCAGCACGGTGGCCAAGACCATAGAGCGGTTTAATAAGAGAGGTTCCACTCAGAACAGGCCTCGCCATGGTCGACCAATGAAGTTGACAGCATGTGCTCAGCGTCATATCTAGAGGTTGTATGAGTGCTGCCAGCATTGCTGCAGAGGTTACAGGGATGGGAGGGTCATGCACACGGCCGTTGGGTGCACCACGCATCACGCAATTCCGGAGATGCGGAATGGAGTCACAGAACGGAACACCGGAAGCACTACATGCAGTTGCCGCAGACAGAAACAGACCCATTCAACTTGAATGGGTCCGTGATCCGTCCACACCGTAAAAAAATAGAACATGTTCTATTTTTTGCAGTGCGGAGGCGGAGAGAGGAATCCCATAGAAGTACTCCATAGTGGATCCATGCCTCCGTTCCACACTGCTCCTTCTGGATTGCAGACGCATTCAAGTCCGTGATATGATGATCACCCTTAGGCCTCATGCGCCCAGCCGTGGCATACAGCAGGTCCACAATCCGGAAGATGCAGTGCAGAACGGAAGCATGGATCGCAACCCCACGGAAGTACTACAGAGTGTTTCCGTGGTGTTTCCATCCGTGCCTCCGTACCACAAAAAAATAGAACATATTCTATTTATTTTTTTACGGTGCGGACAGATCACGGACCCATTGAATTTGAATGGGGCTCGATCCATCCCGGCCGCCGCACGGATGTTGCCCGCAAATTGCAGTCCCCAATGCACGGAACGGCCGCACAACGGCTGTGTGCATGAGGCCTTAGGCTGAGTTCACACCAGTTATTTCCATCAATTATTGTGAGCCAAAACCAGGTGTGGGTCAAAAACACAGAACAGGAGGAAATCCTTCCATTACACCTTATCTCTGAGTAGGCTTCACTACTGGTTTGGACAATAACTGATGGAAATGACTGACCAAACAACTGAAGTGTGAACTGGGCCTTACCTGCCTCCTGACACTGGCTCTCGGCTCCGGTGCTCTCCGACCTCTGCTCAGGTCTCTGGATGTCATTATCCATTTTGACGCTGACTGCAACCAATCGTGGGCCATGGCGGTGGCTTCTCCCCTTGCGTCAAGTGAATAAATGTGACAGTTGATACAGTACTTCAGAGTTTGGGGCCTCGCTTTTAATTCTGCCCAGGGCCACATTTTATCTAAAACCGGCCCTGACTGTGACATACTGAAGCAGAACATGATCCCCTCCTTCAGAAACTGGGCCGCAGGACAGTATTCCAACATGATAATGACCCCATACACCTCCAAGACGACCACTGCCTTGTAAATAAACTGAGGGTAAAGGTGCTGGACTGGCCAAGCATGTCTTCAGACCTAAACCCTATTGAGCATCTGTGGGGCATCCTCAATCGGAAGGTGGAGGAGAGCAAGGTCCCTAACATCCACCAGCTCCGTGATGTCGTCATGTAGGAGTGGAAGAGGATTGCAGTGGCAACCTGTGAAGCTCTAGAGAACTCCATGCCCAAGAGAGCTAAGGCACTGCTGGCTGTATCACACAGCTGACACCCACCTGTAGTGGCTGGGATCAGAGATTAATTCAGATCCCAGCTGTTTAACCTCTCAGATGCCGCAATGGCTCCCTGTGCCCTTCTTTCGACTCCCTCACAATGCAGTTGCTACGGAATCAGGGCCTGCTGAAGATTTCCGTCTCTCAGAACAGACATTTTCTCCATAAACAATCAACTTCAATTTGAGTTACAAAATAAACTGGTATGGCAAACCAGGGCAAACTGGGCTCCTGCATAGGGCTGCTCGGTACAGGGGTCAGCACTGAAAGAGGTGGAGGGGATGAATATTTCCTGGATTTGTAGTTATTTGCTTCTCCATAAGAGATCATTCATTACACCTGTTCAGACTTCATTTTGCTTCTTTTTTTATAGCATTTTATATTAAAAATGACAGGAAATAAACATATATATATATTTTAAAAGGGCAATGCTGCAAAACTCAACATTTGATCGAAGCATTGGTGTAAAAAAAAAACACCCAGTGTTAAGTCAGGCCAGTATTTTCTATTGGGGCAAAATCACCATTCACAGCAGTGCAGAGGTATTGCTATGAATAGTACAAGCAGTCTAACGACTCCAGGTTCAAGAGGACAAAAAAAAGGTTAAAATCTAAGTTTTTTTTAATATTAAGAAAAATAAAATATAGTAATAAAGTAATCCCCCCAAAAAACTGTTCTTATGTAAAAAAAAATAATAAAAAAAGAAAAACAACTGGTATTGCTGTTCCTGAAAATGTCTTAAATTAAAAAATGTTAAATTAAAAATAAGTTAAGAATAAAAAAATTAAAATATAATGTTATTTATTGTTAGCACTAAAATCTGTTAGGGTAATTTTTCAAGCACGTCTAAGGGTCACTCCTGGAGTAAAACCTAAAGGGGTTGTCCCACGAAAAATATTCTACAATTTTCAAACCAGCCCCTGGTAATTCAATAAAATGTATTCAATAAAATAGTAATTCAATAAAATGTATTCAATAAAATAGTTATTCAATAAAATGTATCTGTTTAGCGCCACCTGCTGTTTGTATTTTTTCTTATTTCTTTGTCCTGCTCACTAAGATGGCCGCACATGCTCAGTTTCATTCTTCAGCTGGCTCCTGAGCTGTGATAGGGAGAGCATGGACACGCCCCCTAAGCTGCAGCAGAAAAGACACTCCCCCTGAGCGGCCAGCTTGATATAAATCTAGCAGAGCAATGAATAGGGAGATCTCTGGCTCCATGTGAGGTACAGGGCTGGTTCTAGCTTTGTTAGAAAGAGATTGGCATGTGCTATATCAGGGGTACTCAAGTACCTTTGGTAAATGTCCACATACCTGAGTCTTCTGTAGGATGAAGGTCCGAGCTGCAAAACAAAAAAATATATAAAAAGGGGCAACACCATTGGCATGTAGCGTTGCTTTATTTTATTTATTTTTTTACAATAATCCACACCTCCAAGCTCACCTAATCTCCTTTCTGCTGACCAAACGGTAAGAATGTCCTTTCAGTGCCCCCTAACAATAATGATGCCCCTTTAATGCCCCTCAGACAGTATGATATCCCTTTAGTGCTCCACAGAGTATGATGCACCCTCACAGCAGGGTGATCCCTTGGTGCCCCCACACATTATGATGCTCCTTAGTGCCCCTGACACATTGTGATGCCTCCTTAGTTCCTCCCCACAGAGTATGAATACCCTAAGTGCCCCCTCACAGTAGTAATGCCCTATCTGTGCCCCTTCACAGTTGTAATGCCCTCTTTGTGCCCCCTTTCATAGTAATAATCCCCATTGTGCCCCCTTCATAGTAATAATCCCCATTGTGCCTCCTTCATATTAATAATCCCCATTGTGCCCCCTTCATAGTAATAATCCCCACTGTGCCTCCTTCATATTAATAATCCTCATTATGCTTCCTTCACAGTAATAATGCCCTTTATAGTAGTTATGCCCATTGTACCCCCTTCACAGTAATAATGCCCATTGTGCTTCTTAATAGTAGTAATGCCCATTGTGCCCCCTTCACAGTAATAATGCCCTGTGTGCCAACTTGATGGTAGTAATGCCCTCTGTGCACTGTGCCCCCTTCAGAGTAGTAGTGCCCTCTGTGCACTGTGCCCCCTCCATAGTAGAAATGCCCATTGTGCCCCCTCCATAGTAGAAATGCTCATTGTGCCCCCTTCACATTAGCAATGATCTCTGTGCTCCCTCTAGGGTAGAAATGCCCATTGTGCCCCCTTCACATTAGAAATGCCCATTGTGCCCCTTTAATAGTAGTAATGCCCTCTGTGCTAGTAATGCCCATTGTGCCCCCTTCGCAGTAGTAATGCCCTCTGTGCACTGTGCCTCCTCCATAGTAGTAATGACCATTGTGCCCCCTCCATAGTAGAAATGCCCATTGTGCCCCCTTCACATTAGCAATCCCCTCTGTGCCCACTTCAGAGTAGAAATTCCCATTGTGCCCCCTTCAAAGTAGAAATTCCCATTGTGCCCCCTTCATAGTAGAAATGCCCATTGTGCCCCCTTCATAGTAGAAATTCCCATTGTGCCCCTTCCATAGTAGAAATGCCCATTGTACCCACTCCATAGTAGAAATGCCCATTGTACTCCCTCCATACTTGAAATGCCCATTGTACTCCCTCCATACTTGAAATGCCCATTGTGCCCCCTCCAGAGTAGAAATGCCCATTGTGCCCTCTCCAGAGTAGAAATGCCCATTGTGCCCCCCCAGAGTAGAAATGCCTATTGTGCCCCTTCAAATTAGCAATGCCCATTGTGCCCCCTCCAGAGTAGAAATGCCCATTGTGCCCCCTTCACATTTGCAATGCCCATTGTGCCCCCTCCAGAGTACAAATGCCTATTGTACCCCCATTGTAACTACTCATCTTGTCCCATTCCTGAAGCTCACAGTCCTCTCTCCCCTGCAGGCACAGATCGAGCTGCAGCACTGTGTGGGTGGAGCTTATGCAGATTTCCAGTCTGCAGGCTCCGCCCACACAGGACGGCAGCGCGATCTGTGTCTGCAGGCTGAATGGTGGAGCGGGGAGAAGTCTTCCTGCTTCACCATTCAGAGCGCCGCCGGCCTGAAGGAGAGGAGGAGCGCGAGGAGCTGAGCGGTGAGTGACAGGACAGCAGCTCCCTGCGCTCCAGTAATGAGCGCTTCCATCTGTATTGATGGAAACACTCATTGCTTTTAGGCTCTGGTACTCCATGAGAGCTGGCACCCGGGGCGGACCGCTCCCTTCCCTAGCACGCCACTGTGCAGGGGTCCGGACAGCTGGCAAGTGGCAACCATGGTCCGGATTCGGACCGCCGTCTGTCAGTTGAGTACCCCTGTGCTATATGATGTCTGATTTTAATTTTTTAGATTAGTCATGGGGTAACCCCTTTAAAAAGGGTTATGCCATGATGTATGTAAAAATGAAAATCAGACATCATATTGTACATGACAATCTCTTTCTAACAAAGCTAGAACCAGCCCTGGACCTCACATGTATCCAGAGATCTCCACATTCACTGCTCTTCTAGATTCATATCAAGCTGGTAGCTCAAGTGGGAGGGTGTCCTTTCTGCTGCAGCTCAGGGGGAGGGTGTCCTTTCTGCTGCAGCTCTCTCCCTGTAACTAACACAGCTTCAAACAGAATGTGTGGCTGTTGGCAGTTGAAGATTTATTTAAACTGAGCACGTTCGACCTGAGACAGACAAAAAATAAGGAAAAGAACAAACAGCAGGTGGCGCTATACAGATACATTTTATTGACTAGCTCACTGGCTATCCAAATTTTTTAATTACATGTAATTACAAAAGTATTCAGATCCAGGGGCTGGTTTGAAAAATGTAAGTATGTTTTGTGACACAACCCTTTTAAGTTAAGTATATTAGGGCCAGAGAGCAATGATAAATTAAAGTTGAATTTCCCAAGAGCTGTGGGGATTATTCCTCCTAACTCCATGACAATTCCTGGGTGGTTACTGTACAGTGTAGTATGATGTTATACCAATCCTTTTCGTAGTAAAATAAAAAAAAATGAAAAAGAAATGAATGAATATAATACTGATAAACAGCTCACATCAGTTACACGCATGTCTGGAAAAGTATGGGAATATCCAGAACAGTGGTGTACATAGAGAAGTAAGGGCCCCATATAAAGGATCACACCAGGCCCCCCACACAGGACAGAAGGGCTTCTGCCTAAACCCCTTTCAGTGACCCTCGGGCCATCTTTTCCCACTGCTTCATTTGCTATAAGTTGTTCCTTTAGAATGATGGTAGAGTCCTGACCAAGTTTTCCCCTCCAGTAGAAGAGGAGATGATCCCAACTATGACTGGGCCCCCTCTTGCCCTGGGCCCCATAGCAGTCGCATGGTCTGCCGCTATGGTAGTGAAGCCCCTGATCCAGAATTAGGATAAAAATGGACACATATTGGACGTAGTAATTGCCTTGTTGACACATTGACAACAGATGCCTATACTGGTCATAGTGCCGATACATCTGGCAGCCTTGTTAGCCCATTTCTAAAAATATAGATAATTACGACGTAGGGAGGACAGTTTGGTTATCTGCCATAAACCTTGAAAACCTTGCAATGAAGTAGGGAGTCATTTATGTTACGCTCCCAGAAACCTTTTTCTCTCTAATCCTGCACCTGCGTGCCATCAGAATGTGTTACTTCTATTAAACCTCTTCAGCCAATGAAATATATTTTTTGCTATACACACATAAAGGAAACCAGACAAAACGGGGAAAGGCAAATGGCAGATAAAGACGGCTTTAAAAACATAAAAGAAAAACAATGCCAGAATTCCTTTTTTTTTGTTTTAGTTTTTTGGTCACCTCATCTTCCCCCTTTAAAAATAGAATAAAAATGATGAAACAGTTGCATGTTTCCCAAAATGATACCAATAAAAAACGACAGAAGAACTGAAAAGCTACAGAAAATAAGCCCTGACACAAGCTCTGTTGAGGGAAAAATAAAAAAGTTATTGGTTCAGGATATGGTGACATAACACATTTATTTTACATGTAACCGTGCCGTGTTGAATTTCAGTGTCTGATACTTTTCTTCTCCCAGAAGATAAGCCGCCACCAGGGGTGTCTCCTCTGTACCCACTGATAGTACATACCTACTTGACCATACCAAGGGTGTATGTGTATGGGGGGGGGAGGGGGGGTCAGGAGAAATAGTATGGCCGGATGAGCTCAATGTTTAAGCCTACTCTTATTTATAGCAGTGTTCCCATTGGTCTTTACAGAGTCAGTTTTATGTTAAATGGGTTTTCTGGAACTTAAAGGGGTTGAGCCACCATTAAAGCATAACTAAACTTTTTTTCATGTTTGTCCCAAATTCCCTAAAAATAATTTTTCTAATATACTTTATTTATTGATTTTGACTTTTTACTAAGGAGATTTCCACCTAAAGCCCTGATTTCAAGCGCGCTTTAAATTCACTATTTTGGCACACCGCTAACTTCTCAGCAGTGTACGAAGTCTATACTTTATGAATGGGGCCGCAGCTCAGGGAGTACGGGCATGAGCACACATTGCTGCTCTTGCCTGTGCCCCCTGAGGTTGGCTAAATGCTGGCATAGCACATGGGTACCCTGTAACCATGTGCTGTGCCAGAATTAGCTGAGCGGAGCGGGCTCCTGCCTGTGCCTGCTCCGCTAAGCTAAGAGCTGACATGCAGGACTTTTAGCTCAGTGAAGCAGGCACAGGCAGGAGCCTCTCTGCTCAGCCAATCCTGGCATAGCACATGGGTACAGGGTACCCATGTGCTAAGCCAGCATTTAGTAAATCTACGAGGGGCACATGCAGGAGCTCCGTTCTCTGCGGCCCCATTGATACAATGCAGAGTCCGTACAGGGAAGTCATTGATGTGCCAGAATAGTGAATTTAAATCAGGGCTTTAGGTGGAAATTTCTTTAGTAAATAGTCAAAATCAATAAATAAAGTATAATTAAAAAAAATATTTTAGGGCATTTTGGACATAAAAAAAATGAAATAAAAGTTTTTGATATAACTTAAAATGTAGTTTTTTACTTTCTGTCGTGATATTCTCTTTACTTCTTTATAATGGCATCCTCTGGTGTTTAATCTGTATAGTAATTTTCACGTCCACCTACTGGGATGGTCGCACATGCTCAGTTCCATCCTTCAACTGCCACCAGTCATATTTGCTGTTGGAAGCCGTGACAGTTACAGGGAGAGGGATGCAGCAGAGACAGGCCTCCAGATCTGTGATAGAGAGAAGCAACACAAAGAACATGCCCCATAAGCTGTGATGGGGAGATAACTGCAGCAGTAAGGACACATCCATTGAGCTGTGATAGGGAAAAAGCTGCAGCAGAAAGGGCACACACCCTGCCAGCCTGAAGAGAATTTGGCAGAGTAATAGCACCATGAACGGGGGAGGGGGAGGTGGATCCATGTGAGGTATAAGACTGGCTCTAACATTGTTTTTCATTTTTTACATCAGTCATATATAACCCCTTTAATCATTGATGACCTATTACCCTGGACCTCAGTGGTCTTCTTCATTGCTTATAGAGGCACAGCCTTATATATGTCACTGTGCCTATGTAAACAAGGGAGGGGAAGCAGCACAGGCAGAAAAGCTGGGCTATCAGATGTTGTATCCCCACCTCTAAAATATTAATGGCCCATTGTAATGATAGGTCAACAATATTTCAGTCCCACAAAACCCCTTTAATGATTGGCATTTCCAAGGACTGCCATCTTCCATCTAATAGATGCATGTTCTCCACCCCTGTTCTTTACTCCCTTCAAATGATCACCTCTGTTTCACAGTTTTTTCCTGCTCTGTTTTCCTCCTTACCTGTCTTTCATCTCTTTCTTTCCTTTCTTCCTTAGGCAAAACTTGGAGACGAGATCATTGACTACAAGGATTTGGCGGCTCTTCCTAAAGATAAAGCCATCTATAACATTGACCGTCCCGATATGATTTCCTATTCTCCATACATCAGTTACTCAACAGACGACAGGCATAGTTACGGGGAGGTACTGGAACTGGATTACTTACTCTATGGCATAAGTAATGGATGATAGAGTTGTCAAAGTGTTTTTGCCAATTTGTAGTCTTTAAATGTTTCAGAACATCCAAATAATTATAATGTAAGATAAAAACGCAAATAAACACAAAATGATCATTCCATTTATCGAAGGTAAAAAATTATTCAAAACCCATATCACCAATATGAAAAAGTAATTGCCCCGCCTAAACCTAATCACGGTTGTGCATAGCTTGGTAGCAATGACTACAGCTACTGTACATTGGATGGGTTTTGAGCTTAAACTGGTCGTTTAGGGTCCTGCCACAGCATCTCAATGTGATCCAAGTCAGGACTTTGATGAGGAGACCACTCCAAAGTCTTCATTCTGTTTCTTTTGAGCAATTCAGAGGTGGACCTACATGTGTGCTTCGGCTCATGTTCCTGCTGCATAACCCTACTACCCTTTAGGTCACAAACTAATGGGTGGACATTCTCCTTTAGGATTTTCTGATCCTTCCATAAGTTAAGACAAGTCATCCAGGTCCTGCTGAAGCATATCAGCCCTAGACCATCGCACTACCACCATCGTTGGTATAATGTTCTTATGTTTAAATGCAGTGGTAGCTTTACCAAAGATGTAATGGTACCCATGTCTTCACCTTTGACTCATCAATCCACAGAATATTATTCCAAAATTGGTAGGGGGTTATCAAGATGTGTTTTGGAAAATACAAGACAAGCCTTTGTGTTCTTTTTGGTCAACAGTGGTGTTAACTTTGCAACTCATGGATTCCATTTTTGGCCAGTTTCTTTCTGATTGTGGAATCTTGTACATTGACTATAGCTGAGGAAAGTGAGGCCTGCAGTTCTCTAGATGTTCATCTGGCTTCTTTTGTGATCTCCTGGATGAGTTGTCAATGCGCTCCTGGTACAACTTTGGTAGCCTCTCCTGGGAAGATTCACCACAGTTCCAAGTTCAGTCCACTTGTGCATACTGGCCTGGTAGTGGCTAGTGAAGTTAAACCAGTTGTCAATGGAATGTGGTTAAGTGGAAGATTCAATAGTTAAGGGGCCAATTACTTTTTCACATAGGGTCAGGTCAGGGGATGAACAACATTTAAAAACAGCATGTTGTGTTTACTTGGGTTATCTTTGTCTAATATTTCAAGAAGTTTAACAATAAACTGAAACATTGAGGTCTGACAAATATGCAAAAATAGAAGAAATTGGGAAGGAGCCATATAATTTTCCACAATATTGTACATTAAAAAATACAATCTCTACTAGAGTAGTTATTTATGCAGAGAGTGCAGAGGATCACTAGACAAGCCCATGCAAGGTTGACATTCCACAGTGGTTGTAGTCAGAGTAGCCTCCAAGATCTTTGAAGTAGTAGTAAGATTTGTGGAGATAGAAGAAAATTGAACCCAGCCCATGGAGACCCTATGTTTATATACTGCTGTGACTCCTCCATATGGCACTGTATTTTAGTCAATGTTTCTAAAGGGAGAATGCCTTTATAATACAGCAGTGGATGGACCAAATCACAAGCAAAAGTGTCAATTGTATTATAAAAGGCCATTCTTTTGGGACATACCAGCGCCACAGAAACCTATAGAAAAAATATACTTTAAATTGCTGTATGTTTTTTAGCTGCCCAATGGCAGGATCGGAAGGGCCATCCAATTCTGTCTGTTTAGCCCCTTCAGTGCCGCGGTCAATAGTGAATGCTGCATCTAAGTGGTTTCAGAGGAGAGGACTCCTTATGTCACCCATTGGAATCCCTCGAATGCGATTGCAAGGTGTTCATGCATATACATTGCAGCTGAGGGTCTAAAGAAGGCCCCCAGGTCTACCTTCTGTGTATGTCAGACACATGACCAAATACATAGCCTGTCAGTTTCCTACTGACAGCATAATACACTGTACTATATAAGTAGTACAGTTAATTATGTAAGAGATCAAATGATCACATGTCTAAGTCCCATGTGGGACCAACAAGTGGAAAAAGTAAGAAACAAATAAAGTTTTAATTTTAAAAAGAAAATCGAAAAAAATTGAAAAAAGAAAATCTTTACTCATATTTTTATCTCCAAATCCGTAACAACCTCAGCTATGTAATAATACTGCAATTTATCATTCTCAGTAAACGCCATAGAACAAAAAAATTCCAGAATAGTTTTTTTTTGTTATATACCCCCCAAAAAAAAAAAAAAGAGTTCAAAACAACGTATGTAACCCAAAATACAACCAATAAGCACTACAAGTTTTCCAGCGAAATTCGAACCCTCGCACAGCCCATTCAGAAGAAAAAATAAAAAGTTACAATAAAAAAAGTTATGGGTTCCGGATGTGATGATGCAAAAGCATTTTTTTTTAGAAAATGAGCTTTTATTGTGCAAAAGTAGTAAAATACAAAAAACAAAACAAAAAAACAAACATATATATTTGCTATCACTGTACTGACCAAGAGAGTAAAATTATCTTATTACTTATGCTGAAAACTTAATGAAAGAAAATGTTAAATGTAAAAGGTCAGTGGGTGGGAGTCCTGTTTTTTTCCCATTCCCCCCTAGAAAGAGTTAAAGTACAGTATAACTGTCATATTATTATTTTTTTGAGTATTGGATTGTGGTGATTAATATCACCTGGTGGCCCTATTTCAACTTTTCACTGTGTATTCAATTACCCCTTAATTCCACAGTTTTGTTCCCTGTGCTGCCTACCTCTGCTTAAAATCAGGTTGCTAGGCAGGTCTGTCTATGTGTTGAAGGACGGAGGACGCAGAAGCACGCAGCGTGCAGGGTCAGATTACTGACAGCCAGGGACTGTAAGTAAATGATTAAAGCCAGGTCCTCCCCAGCAGCTGATAACAGTGCCTGGGCTGTGTGCACTTCTCCCTGTCCCTGCGCTTGGCAGACGCTCCCTCACTCAGCAGAGCTGGAGAATGCAGAGTTGAAGCAGCGCAGACCAGGGAAGGGAGATCTGCCATCTGCTCAGTGTATACATGAAAGCAACATGTAGAAGTACCTTCTTATCCTTTCCCCTCGTGGGCTGGCCCTCTTTAGGCCCGCCTCTGTCTTCCAAAAGACCAATCAGACAGAGTAGTTTCCTCATTTAATAAATTTATGTGATGCTTTCCCCCAATAATATCAACAGGATCACTAAAAATATATGTTGCTTAAAAAGTTTAGATTTTTTTTTATTACGTTCAAGGAGGTTACAATATTTTCGTGCTGTCTATGCATATTACACGTGAGCTGTGCTGCCATGTCTTCCTGAAGCCTACCACTCAATAGACAGAGAGTATATAACTTTACATTTTTCTTGTAGTTTCATGTAGTACATGCTGACGCTTTGTGATCTTTCATGCACTCTTTTATGCTTATTCTATGTACTAGAGCGACAGGTTACTGTGCCTAACTAGAACTAGTGACCGTTTCAGTAAATGCACCTACATGCATACCTCCCAATCAATCCTGTTCTGCATGGGATTGTCCTTTGAAGTGTGTCCAAAGTGGGTGGAGCATATGCAAATTTGCATTGCATAAATGTTGTTTCCAGTGTTCCCAAGTGAATGGGTTGAGTCTTAAATGGGTTGTCCAACTCTTTACGGGTGATGGCCTATCCTCGGGATAGGCCATCACTTTCTAATTGGTGAGGATCCAAAACCTACACCAATGAGCTGTCCTGTAGTAGTTCTTGCATCAGAACTGGTCAGCTCCATCCATTGGGATGTGGTTACCGCAGCGCTGCTCCTTATCACTTCAATGGCTACTGCAGAACAGCTGATCGGTGGGGTGCGGGGTGTCAGATCCCCGCTGATCAGAAAGTGATGGCCTATCCTGACAATAGGCCATTACTTGTAAAAGGGTGGACAACCCCTTTAAATTGCCCTCCAGAGATTGGAAGGTATGTACAGTACATGTATTCAAATGGTGGTCACCTAGACACGAAGTCAGATGGTTGCCTTTCCAGCTATTTTAATAGAGTGAGGTTTCATGTCAGATGCGTGGAGGATGCGCACACGTGTAATATTCCCATACATTGTGGTAACATTGTTCCGCCAGATGAGTTATGACTTCTGGAATCAATATGCGCGGCAGTGACAGCTGTGATTTATGTCTTCCGGGGGCTCATGCCAGGAAGACCTGTAGTCAGCAGCATTTACAGGGCCGTTGTGTGTTTTACGCTGTATAAATATTTTTTGGGAAAAAACAGAGTCAAACCACAAGCCCGGCGTAGTGCAAGAAACGGATAGTCGGTGGCCAAATGTAATAACGTAAGAATGAACGGCTCAGCTCTTCCTGCAGAAATCGACCACCAACCACAGGAGTCTAAAGTATTATTTACGGAGCAAATCGGGCTGCCCGCTAAGTATTATTTTTCACACTTTCTTTTCCATCCACTCCAGAAACCCCTATTGTTACAAAAACTAAAAATGACAAAAAATAAATAAAATAAAATGCTTAGATAAAATAACGCTTCCCCCGACATTTATGACATTTTATTAATTTCCTTTTATTAGTGTATATAAAAATTAGGGCATCGCACGATATTGTTACTGTGTTGCAACAAGAAAATTCGCAACATCAAGACTTCCCCCATGTTATCCTATGTGGCTGAAAATTGTCTATCCCTGCTTTGTATTCTGCAGCATATAAATCATGTTGTGTCGCGGATTTTCTGTCTGAGAATCTCTCCATTCAATTCAATGGGAAACTGATTTTCAACGCTGAGGAAAAATCTGAGCAAATTTTATTCATGTACAGGGTGGGCCATTTATATGGATACACCTTAATAAAATGGGAATGGTTGGTGATATGAACTTCCTGTTTGTGGCACATTAGTATATGTGAGGGGAGAAACTTTTCAAAATGGGTGGTGACCATGGCGGCCATTTTGAAGTCGGCCATTTTGAATCCAACTTTTGTTTTTTTTTATATGAAGAGGGTCATGTGACACATCAAACTTATTGGCAATTTCACAAGAAAAACAACGGTGTGCTTGGTTTTAACGTAACTTTATTCTTTCATGAGTTATTTACAAGTTTCTGACCACTTATAAAATGTGTTCAATGTGCCCATTGTGTTGGATTGTCAATGCAACCCTCTTCTCCCACTCTTCACACACTGATAGCAACACCGCAGGAGAAATGCTAGCACAGGCTTCCAGTATCCGTAGTTTCAGGTGCTGCACAGTATATGCTGTGAAGATACCAGATGTGCAGCACCTGAAACTACGGATACTGGAAGCCTGTGCTAGCATTTCTCCTGCGGTGTTGCTATCAGTGTGTGAAGAGTGGGAGAAGAGGGTTGCATTGACAATCCAACACAATGGGCAGCACATTGAACACATTTTATAAGTGGTCAGAAACTTGTAAATAACTCATGAAAGAATATAGTTACGTTAAAACCAAGCACACTATTGTTTTTCTTGTGAAATTGCCAATTAGTTTAATGTGTCACATGACCCTCTTCCTATTGAAAAAGCAAAAGTTGGATTCAAAATGGCCGACTTCAAAATGGCCGCCATGGTCACCACCCATCTTTAAAAGTTTCCCCCCTCACATATACTAATGTGCCACAAACAGGAAGTTAATATCACCAACCATTCCCATTTTTTGAAGGTGTATCCATATAAATGGCCCACCCTGTATTTTTCCACTGCAGAATCATTTTACCATTACATTGAATGGAGAGATTTTCATATAGCAAATCCAAAACAAAATCTGTACCATAATTCACACAAAAAAATCCACAACTTTGTAAAAATCAGCATTTTCTGTCACGCGTTAGTGCAACCTTTGATGCCATAAAGTCCTATGTTTATTACATTTAAAGACGGACTGTCACCTCTCCTGATATGTCTGTTTTAGTACATACTTATATTCCCCATGAAATAGCAATGCCTGAGCATCTTTTATTAGAGCTCTGCATTGTGCTGTTCTTCTGTTATTCCTCCTGGAAATGTGTCAATAAAATGACTACTGGGTCATTGTATTCCTATTGTCAATAGAGTTGTCCCTACGTACTCGAATAGCGCCCCTATGCGCTCAGTAACTGTCAGCCAAACACTTCCGCCCAACCCAATCATACAGATGCATGCTCGGTTCGGCTGAGCATGCTTGTGTTTTCAATGGCAAGAGATGAAAAGCCACTGCCAGACTTCCCAAACTAATGACTAAAGTTCAGAATACCCAATACTTTTTCCATGTGACATTGTCTATTGCAGTGTTTCCCAACCAGTGGGCCTCCAGCTGTTGCAAAACTACAACTCCCAGCATGCCCGCACAGCCAAAGGCTGTCCAGGCATGCTGGGAGTTGTAGTTTTGCAACAGCTGGAGGCACACTGGTTGGGAAACACTGGTCTATTGGGGTAGACTCTGGAGGCCCCCATACACTTCAGATAGTTGGCCAGCCCCTCCAAAATTGGTTGGTTTGGCTGATAATAATTTAATGTCTGGGAGGGGGGGGGGGGGGCTTTAAAGGCTATGTACACCATTTTTTTTTAAGATTGCATTTGACTCATTTTGGAATAAAAAATCATTTTTTCAATTGGTCTTTATTAAAAATATTGAGCCGTTCTGTCACAAAGGGTTAATTGTTTGTCTAGCTGTGTGAATCCTACTTTCAATTTGTGCCAGTCATCTGATAACCCTTATCTCTAAATTACTAAAACATCATAAACACTTATTTGAGCCAAATTCTTAGCAATAAGATAAGAACTGAGCTATAATGAGTGTTTATAAGGCCAGAGTTCAGATATAAGGGGCCTGACGGAACAGAGTGAAAATTCAGATCTTGATACTAGAGAATCTCAAGGCTCCACAGAAACAGGGATTAAATTTTTTTTATAAACACCAATTGAAAAAATGATTTTCAGATCAAAATGAGTACAATGCAATAATAAAAATAAATTGCTCCCAAATGTGTACATAGCCTTTAAGACTGTCTTACCAGTACCCCTATTGATAAATGAATTGGTGACTCTATATTGCATATTTATTTAGTTAGATTTCCAGGAGAAATAACAGGAACAGCACAAAGCACAGTTCTACACACAGATGCTGTGGCATTGTTGTTTTGTGAGGAATGTAAGTATTTACTAAAATCCACATGTCTGGCGGGATAATGAGTCCTCTACAAAGCGGTTGTCCGGGATAAAATAAAATAGTCTTTTTTCAGAAACAGCGCATCTTTTTTTCATTGGCTGTGTCTGGTATTACAGCTGGGTAGTTGAGGTACAGCTGGGAGGTGAGCTTCAATACCAGGCACTGTTTGCAGAAAAGAATCCAACAGCCCATTTTTACATTTAGACATGCAGTTTTTTTCCACCAACAAATCCACTGCAAACAGCCCCATATGTTAGATGTTGATTTTGTAAAATAATGGGCATGCTGTGCATTTGAAAGTCTTCAGCATGTCCTCAAATTCATGCAGATTTACATGTTGTACTGAAGGTTGTGGAGCCTTACCAGGAACTTTTACACTGAGCTGCAATACCACATACTGCCCAAGGAAAAGAGTGGCGCCATTTCTAGAAAAACAGGGGAGACGCTATTTTCTGATTCCGGGCAACCCCTTTAAGTTGCTACAGGAAGAGATGACTCATTCTCCCACCTTAAAGGGAGCCTGTCACCATTAAAATGCAGTGTAAGCTACATGCAGCATGCTATAGAGCAGGAAAAGCTGAGCAGATTAACATACAGTTGCAAGAAAAAGTATGTGAACCCTTTGGAATGATTTGGATTTCTGCACTAATTGGTCATAAAATGTGATCTGATCTTCATCTAAGTCACAACAATAGACAATCACAGTCTGCGTAAACTAATAAAACAAAATGAATTAAATGTTATGATGTTTTTATTGAACACAGCCATGTAAACATTCACAGTGCAGGTGGAAAAAGTATGTGAACCCCTAGACTAATCACATCTCCAAGAGCTAATTGGAGTGAGGTGTCAGCCAACTGAAGTCTAATCAATGAGATGAGATTGGAGGTGTTGGTTACAGCTGCCCTGCCCTATAAAAAAAAAACAGTTCTGGGTTTGCTTTTTACAAGGAGCATTGCCTGATGTGAATGATGCCTCGCACAAAAGAGCTCTCAGAAGACCTACGATTAAGAATTGTTGACTTGCATAAAGCTGGAAAGGGTTATAAAAGTATCTCCAAAAGCCTGGTTGTTCATCAGTCCACTGGAAGACAAATTGTCTAAAAAATGGAGAAAGTTCAGCACTGCTGCTACTCTCCCTAAGAGTGGCCGTCCTGTAAAGATGACTGCAAGAGCACAGCGCAGACTGCTCAATGAGGTGAAGAAGAATCCTAGAGTGTCAGCTAAAGACTTACAAAAGTCTCTGGTATATGCTAACATCCCTGTTAGCGAATCTACGATACGTAAAACACTAAACAAGAATGGATTTCATGGGAAGATACCACAGAGGAAGCCACTGCTGTCCAAAAAAACATTGCTGCACGTTTACAGTTTGCACAAGAGCACCTGGATGTTCCACAGCAGTACTGGCAAAATATTCTGTGGACAGATGAAACCAAAGTTGAGTTGTTTGGAAGAAACACACAACACTATGTGTGGAGAAAAGAGGCACAGCACACCAACATCAAAACCTCATCCCAACTGTAAAGTATGGTGGTGGGGACATCATGGTTTGGGGCTGCTTTGCTGCGTCAGGGCCTGGACGGATTGCTATCATCTAAGGAAAAATGAATTTCCAAGTTTATCAAGACATTTTGCAGGAGAACTTAAGGCCATCTGTCCACCAGCTGAAGCTCAACAGAAGATAAGTGTAGCAACAGGACAACGACCCAAAACATAGAAGTAAATCAACAAAAGAATGGCTTAAACAGAAGAAAATACTCCTTCTGGAGAGGCTCAGTCAGAGTCCTGACCTCAACCCGATTGAGATGCTGTGGCATGACCTCAAGAACGCGATTCACACCAGACATCCCAAGAATATTGCTGAACTGAAACAGTTCTGTAAAGAGGAATGGTCAAGAATTACTCCTGACCGTTGTGCACATCTGATCTGCAACTACAGGAAACGTTTGGTTGAAGTTATTGCTGCCAAAGGAGGTTCAACCAGTTAATAAATCCAAGGGTTCACATACTATTTCCACCTGCACTGTGAATGTTTACATGGTGTGTTCAATAAAAACATGGTAACATTTAATTCTTTGTGTGTTATTAGTTTAAGCAGACTGTGATTGTCTATTGTTGTGACTTAGATGAAGATCAGATCACATTTTATGACCAATTTGTGCAGAATTTCATATAATTCCAAAGGGTTCACATACTTTTTATTGCAACTGTATATAGTTTTAGGTGAAAAGATTCTGTATCATTTGTTTTTCATTCATATAAATTCCTGCTCATTCTGGGCTTTGAAGTCCAGGAGGCGGTCCTATCAGTGACTGACAGCCTTCCCTCTATGACTGTGTATACAAAGATAGCTGTCAATCACTGATAGGACCGCCTCCTGGACTTCAAAGCCCAGAATGAGCAGGAATTTAAAGTCAAGGAGGCGGTCCTATCAGTGATTGACAGCTATCTCTGTATACACAGTCATAGAGGGAGGGCTGTCAATCACTGTTTGGACCGCCTCCTGGACTTCAAAGCCCAGAATAAGCAGGAATTTAAAGTCCAGGAGGCGGTCCTATCAGTGATTGACAGCAATTTTTATATACACAGTCATAGATGGAAGGCTGTCAGTCACTGATAGGACCACCTCCTGGATTTCAAAGCCCAGAATGAGCAGGAATTGATATGAATAAAATACAGTTTATACTGAATCTCTGCCCACTAAACTATTTATCAATCTGCTCAGCTCCTCCTGCTCTATAAAATGCCTTCAGCTCAGACACCATCTTCAACAAGACAGGTTCCCTTTAAGTAGTCCACTGAAGTCCACTGATGACACCAGCTATGATCCCGTTGTCATCTGCTTCCAGTAATTACCATTAATCATAAGGAGTGGGCAGAGCAATACAATCATAGCAGATATAGAAGATTCATCTCCCCGTTCCCTCTCATCTTCCTACGTAGGACTTTATTGGACTTGGTTATGATATGATACAGTGTCTGTGCACAGAGCGTTGGCTGCCTGTAAATGCTTCACAGTACCTGGATGCTAACATGCTAACCCCTCTTATTTCCATTAGCGTCACTTGCATTGAATCCTCTCACTAATTTCCTATTTTGTGTTGCCGTTTGCAGTCACCTCAGTTGCTCTCCCCAACACCTACAGAGGTAATTGGCCATGTCTGCACCTTTTATTTGAAGAATATCATTTTTGGTATTTTTGTGTTTTTTTTTTCATTATTTCCATACATCTCATTGCTGGTCTGTCGAAATCTTAGTTTTATCAGTGAATTTTTTTGTGCAAAAATAATCTGCAGAGACATAAAAATGTAGGTAGATGTATCTCTATCTAAGGATGAGGGAACAGACAGTGATAGAAATTTACATTGCTGCGGGCGCCGTTGCCTCTGCTGAAGGCCATTTTAAGGGTGCGGCCAAACGGTCAGGTTTCTGCAGAGTGCATCATAAAGGAGAGAAAATATTAAGGACAGATAGGACTTCTCCCCTTTTTTTTAATCCACACCTGACCGTGTGGACGTACTCTAATAGCCCTGTTTTGCTTCCTGGATGAGTGGGAGATATTTAAGTAATTAATCGATATTCAGAACAGTTTCCCACAATCTGTATATTCTATAAATTCAACGTTGTTGGGACCCCCTATGTTGGGACCCCTATGGATCACTACTACAAAGGGGAAAACAGCTGTATGAAGCAGAACATTGACCTCCACTCCATACAAACGCCTTCTCAATGTGGAAATGATGGCGTGAAAGAAAAAGGAGACTTAGGACTTCCATGCTAGTGGTTGGGGGGGGGGGGTCCTAGTAGTGGGACCCCCCAGAGATCTAACAGTTATCACTTATCCTGTGAATAAGGGATGCATGTTGATTGTGGGAAACCCCCCTGAAGAAGAAGTGACTCCAAGGTGGTCATACAGTGCCTTAAGATAAGTCATACATAAGACAGAACCTAAAACATTTCCTAAAGTTCCAATTTCTTCAATTGGTCTTTATTAAAAATGTTGAACCTCTTTCTCTGTACAGCCTTGAGAATCTCTAGTAGCAGGGTCTGTGTTTTTACTCTGTTCTGTCAGGCAGCTCAGCTTAAGGCTGTATAACACAGCCCGATGTGGCAGACGATTTTCGGGAAGGAAGCGTTCCCTCTGGCAATTGCGGAGGAGACTACTGCTATTATATACACTGATCTCCTCCGCAGCATGGGGAGGAGCAATCGCTATGCCATCGCTAATCCCCATGCTGTATAGTGCTTTGCCGGCGGCAGATTGCTGTTAGACAGCACAAACTGCACGTGCAAATGATAATCTTTTAACATGTCAAAAGATTTGGATTGCTCGATCATGCTCATTCATCAGGCAGTCGGCAGCAGTATTACACTGCCAGGTGATCGCTAATGAGTGTTCATGTGAACGCTCGTTAGTGACTATCTGCTGAAAAATCGGGCAGTGTAATGCAGGCTTTAAATAAGGTTTTGTGACCTTTTAGTAATTTAGAGATAAGGGTTATTAGATGACCGCCACAAAGTGAAAGTGAGAGTACGATTCACACAGTAAGACAAATGGTTAACCCTTTGTGACAGAACGGCTTAATATTTTTAATAAAGATCAATTGAAAAAAATATTTTTAACCCAAAATTTGGAAAATGCAATCATAACAAAATGGTGTACATAGCCTTTAAGGCTTTGTCACAAATACTGATACTGAAAGACCAGCATTTCTTTTGGGGCTCCTAAATGGGACATCAATGTTGTCTTTGAGGGCCATTTAATGGGCACAATTAGATTTAAAGGAAACACGTCCCTACGACAGTTCTCTTGAAGGAGTTGTCTGCTTTGGACAATCACTGCTTTCTAGTACTAAGTACTAAGTCAAATTTCCCTAACATAGGTATATTAAAATAATTTATCTAAAGTAACAGAAATCAAGCGTTACCACAACTATCTCACATATTCATTATGGACATGATCAGACATTCAGTTATTTGGTGACTTAAGGGCAAAGATGTCACGCTCAGTACATAGGATGTTCTCTCATGAATATTCATATCTCAGAGAGTTATCAATTGGGATGCTCACACTTTAATTGATGGTTTCATATCGGAGGGTACATGTAGATTCAGTGTATGGCGGTACCTTGCTCTCAGTGTACGGCCCATTGTTTGGTAAGTGATTTCTATCAGTGAGTCAAATCCAGGAGTGAAGCCTACAGAGATAAGGTATATGTGTTTTTGACCCATACCTGGTTTTGGCTCACAATCACAGATGGAAAAACCTGATTAAACAATGACCAAGAGCTGACTGTGTCAAAGCGGCCTAAATATGTGTGGATTGTCCTTATGTCCGTTCAGTGTATTGTCCTGTATAGGTGACAGATTTGCTTTAAAGAGGTTTTCAGAGATCCTGATATTGATCACCTGTTCTCAGAATAGGTCATCAACATCAGATTGGTGGGGATCCCCGCCGATCAGCTTTTTGAGGGGTCTGCAGTACTTTGGTGTGCGCTGAGTCCTCCTTGCACCTTAACAGGCACAGCACCATCCATTGGATAATGGCTGTGCTTGGTATTGCAGCCCAGTCCCATTCACCTCAATGGGACTGAGCTGGAACTAGGCCATATGATCGATGAACGTGGTATCACTGGCCAAGGAATAGACTATGGTGCTCCGCGGCTTCAAACAGCTGATCAGAAGGTGTGCCAAGAGTCGGGCCTCCACCGATCAAATATTGTTGACCTATCCTGAGGATAGGCCACTAGTATCAAAATCTTGGACAACCCCTTTAATTTATTGTCTATACTGAGGTGTATTATATAATGTAGTCCATGTTTTTTTCTTTAAGGGAGATCTGGATGACCGGTCACTCAAACAGTACAGGGCATCCAGCCCAAGCTCCACCGGTTCCATTGGCTATGGACGATACACCCCAACATCTCACTCACCCCAGCACTACAGCCGGACAGGTAAATAGACTCACCCATGGCATTCTGTCCCCATTACCATCACATCAATACAAAAAAATGTGTGAAAACACATGGGCTCATTGGAATGACATCATATATTACAGGACAATTCTCAGCTCCAGGAAAATGTATGGTCTACCAGCGATCTACACTCAGTGGACGAAAACAGATTTCACAGTACATAGTTCAGTCACTATATACTATATACATAGCACAGGGTCTCCAAAATGGATCCCTGTCCTTGTGCTGGATTATATCTCCACACCCTCACCATCCTGGTATGTGAGGGTCCAGCCTTCATTCAGTCTCCATTTCTAGGGTGCACTAAGTGAGTGCTAAAGTAGTAGTGACTGTAGAAAGGAGTGAGGGGCCAAGTGCAGGTTAACCCCACCCACAAGGAAAGAGGTTGGACCCTCTCATTGGAAAGATTTAATGAAAAGCTGTTTCTAGGAAACATCTTTTGAAAAATTCCCAATATCACATGTTATAAGGTCAATATGTGGGGCTTACTGAGCTGAAATCCTCAGTGCTGCGGTTAGCGTTATAATGCCCTTGGTGTACAATTTTATCCTATTCCATCAAAGTGGATAGAGATTTTATGGATCATCAATATAAAATATTCTTTTCATTACATCTTTGAAAAGGGGTGAGTCAAAAATTATCCGCACTTTGGCTGTATTATTTATTTTAATCTACTTTCAGAAAAGACAAAAACATATTATTTTTTTTACATATTCTCCCTGTGTTTTAATACAGTTATCCATCTGTCAACAAGCTTTTGTATTCTCTCATTAAAAAGTATTTTAGCCTCAGCTTTGAGACACAAATGCACCGCTGTCTTCACCTCTTCATCAGATGTGAATCTTCGTCCTCGAAGGGCCACATAATTCACCGTCTATCCGACAGAATCAGTTCACGTGCACAATTAATATTGTCATCACTCGTGGACAGGTGTTCAGCTCCTTCTTTATGGCTGGCAATTGTACCGCCTTCCTTGAACTTCTCTGTCCATTCATACCCACTTCTTTGCGACAAAACACTTTCTGCATACTGTGCAAAGAGGTATCTCCCAAGGGAAAAGAACCATCTTGCTAGCCCCACCATGTGGAAGTGGTTCCCTTTGAGTCAAGAGCGACTTTTTAACAAGTCTTGGGATATGACAAGGGAAAATGGCCAAGCCTTATATCCATCTGTAGACAGCTGTTTTACAGTGCTTGGCCCTCATCAGTACAGAGCAGGATTCTGGCTGGGTGAGTGCTATGCCTTGGATGGCTGTCCTTAAACTGACCTGCCCTGTTTGAAGAGTCACAAATAGTGCTCCATGGTATGGAGACTCATTGGCAATGCTTCATGGGAAAACAATATGCCTCCAGTAAGTCTGCATAAAGGGCTGGTCTCTTTAAGGATATTCAGCACCCTGCCTAAGCTGTATCCAAGGCATCACACACAGCCAGCCAGAATCCTGCTCCGTACTGATGAGGGGCAAGCACCCCCAAACAGCTGTCTACAGATGGATATCTGCCTTGGCTATTTTCCCTTGTCATATCCCAAGGCTTGTTAAAATTTTGACTCATGGGGAGCCACTTCCACAAGGTGACGCTAGCGAGATGGTTCTCTTTCCTTGGGAGATATCTCTTTGCATACTGTTTTCCCATGGAGCACTTCCAGTGAGTCTTCATAAAGGGCTGGTCTCTTTATGGACAGTCAGTACCCTGCCCGTACTGTGCACAAAGTCTTCGACAAATATAGTCACTAGACATACCCTCAGACCACAAAAAACTAATCCCTACACAGCTGCACTTCTTTCATGCAAATCACAAGTGGGGCAGCCATTGTATCTGGCATCACACAGTCACAAATGAACTGATACATCATGTTCAAAACTGCACAGCAGTAACTAAGGAGAATATGTCAAAAATGATGTTTTCTACAGCCAGTGCAGATAATTTTTGACTCACCCTCTTAATTGTGAGACCTTCATGCATTGTGTAACCCTTTGTGTAACTGTAAGACGATGGAAGTCTGCCCCCTGATGTATACTTGTGGTACTTTGATAGTTGTCACGATTTGCACCTTTAGTATGGAATCAAAGTCATAAGTCATGGGTGCCAAGAACTGCAAACTTCCAAGCTGTAGTTAAACCTCATTTGTAGGAGTTCTTTGATCCAGTCACAGTGAACTTCTAAATAGATCTGGGACAACCAACTGATTTCAAAATGAAAGGGTTCTTGAAGGTGCTTTTCCCCTTTGACACTTCTCAGAGATTTATTTTATTGAAAATGTAACACAATTCTGCACAAGCCTCCACTGATTTTAAACTTAGAATATTGTGAGATTTCTTGTAGCAGAAATCTCTGAGCAGAGACTTAGAGCTTTGAGCTCTCTATATAGACTTTAGGTATGTGAATGGCCACAATTCACAATCAAAATACAATCAAAACAGCATCTTTCAATTTAAAGTGATTTTCCAGAAGTAGAAGAAAGTGAAGCGAATGGGTCTGAGCTCCAATACCACATACAACCTATGGACAGATGTGAGGCAGTTTTAGGAAGAAAGCAGCCATGTTCTTCTCATTCTGGAGCTACATTTCCTCATTGCAATGTATAATCTCATCAATCTTTTCAACTTTCTTAATTCACCATGATGTGATCTTAAGAACCATGGACTACATGTAATGCCAGTGCTATCTCTGCAGCTGTACTGTAAGGAAACCAACCATGGACATTGTGGCTTATTATCTTGGTCGGCTGATTACATAGATATCCTCAAGGCTCGGGCAAGGCATAGACAAAATGCCACCTCATAATGTGGTTGATATGAGTGTGCACACTACCCTCTCTGGTTCCAGAGAAGATGATTGCAGCTCTTTTCACTGGTGTCTTGATGTGGTGGAACACAAAGTCTAATGTGAACATTAGTGGAGCTACCAGGGTAGATATATTGGACATAAGGGACTAAACAATTGAACACCAACAAGGACTGAGGCACTAGAGTGACTAGACCAGGGATCAGCAACCTTTGGCACTCCAGCTGCTGTGGAACTACAGTTCACAGCATGCACACTTAATCAGCTGTTCTAGTTGGGAGTTGTAGTTTCTGAACAGCTGGAGTGCCGGAGGTTGCAAATCCCTGGACTAGACCAATGAACACAAATGTCAATAAATGAAACCATTTCACACTAGGAACTGGACAGAAAATGCTAAAATATATTGACTAATAACCACATAACTCAAGGCTATTTTTGGCCATTATTTAAATTTTTACCAACCAACCAGTGTCAGACTGGGATTTATGGGGTCCACCAGAGGAAATGAATCTCAAGACCCAAACTCCACATCATTAATAACTGTAAATTTGATTTTCAATCACAGAACTAGACCCTAGTAGCAAGTGATTGACCCCAAAGACAGCCAAACGATTATCTGATGGGACAGTCCGACTTTGCAACCAGACTGTGGGGAACTAAACCATTGGGGACCAGGTAGTCCATCCAGTGGACCATCTTGGATGATTTGATGGAACATTTTGAATTATATTTCAACATTGTTCCATCATCCACCATGGTGCATGTGCAATGATGGAATGTCAACTGGCCTCTGATCAATCTGTACGCTGCGGGGATTTCATACTAAGCAACTTCAACTTCAATCAAGGGAGTCAAGTCATCTGAATACAGTGTTCAAAGTTATTTTTAGGCATTAGAAAGACTATAGCAGGACATCATTAGGAACCTGTCACCATCCTGGTGTTTTGGAGGCCTAAATCCTCAAGACGGTTGGTTGCCCCAAGGCCATGTCTAGCATAGGTTTTTTACAATTTATATGGCCCTTGTAGGCTGCATTCACCAATGATATTCAAGGTTAGGTTACAAAATTGTGACTAATGTTTCAATGGTGGCTTTGAGTTTTTCCATACGTACATGGCTCAATCTTTGAAGATGCAAACCAGCGTTCAGTTCCATTGAAGGCATTGGATGTTTAGCAGAGCAGATATCTCCGCATGAACTCGTGCAACAAGCAAACTGCAAAACATTTGCTTCTATTATTTTCAATGCTTTGCAATGTATCTTTGCTATCTATACCGCATGAGTTCCACCATGGAACTAAACCATTCTATTAATTTCCTTTTTTGTTGCCTTATCAGCTGGTACTGATCCTTTCGGTACCAGTAGCTGCATCTCCCTGTCCCAACATACAAGCCCCACATCTACATTCAGACATCATTACATCCCTTTCTTCAAAGGTAAGGGCAGGAATGCCATTGTGATGTGATTCCTGTAGTTAACGGCCATTGTTTGGGCGGCCATTCTGTTGTGTCTTGTAGATGCATGAGAAAGGCTTCCATTCCTCTGTCTCCATTTGTTTTATTACCATTTTAATTGTCTTATGTGTCCATCATGACCATAAAATATCTCCTGTTCCATCCAAAGCCCACATTTCATGTGCTCATAGACCTCCATACCATTGTCTCTAACGACTAAACTCTGAAGCCTCCATGTACATGTGATTAACGAGAATGAAATGGTGTAAACCATAAAAATGAAAGTCGTCCATAAAATTAAAGGGGTTGTGCCGCCTTCTTTCAGAAACAGCGCCACTCTGATCAATGGGCTTAGTCTGGTTTTACAGCTCAGCCCAATATACTTCAATGGGGCCAACACAGCCTATCAAAAACATTGGTGCCATTTCTTGAAGAATGCAGTCACGTTTAGCAAATCTCTATTGTTTTTTGCCTCCTTTAATACTTTTGGCATGAGTTAAACCAAGGTTGGCCTATTTCAGCATGTTTCCTTGAAGGATAATTATGTTTCATGGCATGGGTGCCCATAGTGTAGGGGGTTCCCAAAACAAAATAAAAGCCAGACCCTCTTGCTGCTGGTTCCTCCAAGCTCCCTCTCCATCTCAGGGCAGGAGGGCTCCATGTCTTATGAGAAGTTGTTATAGCTGACTGTGACGGAGAATCAAGCCAAATTTATAGAATAGCGGCTACTGGGGCCACAATTACTATTTCCTCATATGTGTGACAACTATCTAGCAGTTTGGTTGCTTGTAGGTTAATAGACAATTTAGAATATTTGAAAAGCAGTGCTCCATGCTCCAGCTTCCTGATGGATTTTGGTGGGCTTGTGCACATAGACAGCAGCCAATCAGTGCAAGTAGAGCTGCAGTATAAACCATCAAAGAAGGGCGCTGATAAGGCAGAAATTCAATGTCAGATTTATAGACTACTTCAGATGTAAGCAATACTAAGAGTAAAAGCACCAACGTGAGGTTTATTTGGTTACTTACATACTCCTAACCTGACCTACTGTATGGTCCTTCATGTAAATTACTTCTTCAACAATGCACCACTGTGGGACACCTGAACTAGCACTGGTCTATGCTTAAAGGGGTTGTCCCACAAAACAAATAATCTACATTTTGCAAACCAGCACCTGGATCTGAATACTTTTGTAATTGCAGGTAATTAAACATTTAGTATAGCCATTGAACTATTTAAAAAAATTATCTGTATAGCGCCACCTGCTGTTTGCTCTTTGTTTAAATTTCCCTGTCCACTTCACTGAGGTGGACGCACATGCTCAGTTCCATCCTGCAACTGGCACCAACTGCATTAGGCAGGACACATACCCTGAGCTGTCAGCTTGAAATAAATATAGGAGAGTAACTGGAGCAATGAATGGGGAGATCCTTGGATCCATGGGAGGTACAGGGCTGGTTCTAGCTTTGTTAGCGTTAGCCTTGTCTGACAGGCCGGATCCATACTAATGCCTGCACACGTGTGCTGCCGGAGGTCTGGCCTGGCCCCGTTCACTATAATGGAGACGGGCGGGAGATGCAGCCGCAACACGGCAAACATGCTGAGAGGCAGCCGGACAAAAACTGCAGCGTGCTTCACAGTCTCCCTTTCACGTACCATTATCTTCAATTATGTCACATTTGAATTGCCTTTAATAGGTTGTTGGTTCACTGTCAGCATGCAGGGATTCTCACTTATTATTCATTTACATTAATATTTTATGGCTACGTTTCCTGAAACGCGTAGGAGCAGGAGATGAGCCACACACCATTAGTGGTTGATAGATATAAGGGAGCCAACACATCCTCTCACTTGTTATTATTGGCCCAGGCTTCTTGGCATCTCAAGTGTCCTTGTCTTCAGACAACTCCTAAAATCCAGTGTCCCACTGGGTGGGGTTGTTTCCAGAACATCTGTGCTGCTGGTGGGGGCACCAACAAGCTACTCTGGTAGGGTACTTGTATTGAGGACTATAACAGCAAACTGAATCTTTTTGGTGCCGTTTTATAGTAGACATTTTCGTCAGACTTGGTCCCTCTTAATTACAGATGATCCATTCAAGCTCCTCCCAGGCTACATACATAACAGTCTATGGATGCATTTTGTCCTTACAGGGAACCTTTTAAAACGTGTGGCTGTAGGCCACAGTAATAAGCGGCAGCACAATGGAGACAATGAAGTTCTGTCTCTGCAAGTGTCTGCTAGCTGTTGGTCAAGTTGTCCTCAGGTTTGGCCAGTAACTCCTTTCAGGCCAGTCATGGTTGACAGCTGTAGTATTCTTCTGTGTTCTTTGAGAGGGCGCTGAATCCACAGTAGAGGACGTCAATGAAGACAATGCCCATGGAAAGCATTGCATGTGCATCAACTCCCCACTTAGCATCATGAATCAAGACCATTGGGGTGGGGTTTGAGAAGATTTACTGACCAAACCTCAGGACTGTTCCTGGCTTGAGTGTAGTCCAGTGGATGCTTACCGAGACATGATCAAGCTTCATTGTCTTGATCCGCTGTAAGTGGCAGCATAGACATGTTTAAACTCTCATGGCCCCTGTCTAGTGGTTGGAATGGTTTAGTAGGGTAATATGTGCAGACAGGCTCCCTTTATCTTTGATGGGCACCCGGGGGTGTAAAAAATAATCATAAGGCACCATAGCGAAACTGGGAATGGAGCCCCAGTCAACCATGGCCACTTTCAGTTATGAGTTCAGAAAACCTTATGATTGGTTTTCCTAATGCCCTCACTAATGTCACAGAAGTGGGATGATGCACACAGTGATGTGATAATAGTGGGAAATGCAAACACTTGTGTGATAGTGGGATAATGAACACTGCTGTATAATTATGGTAGGACAATGCAGTCAATGATGTAATAATAGTGGGAGAATGCACACAGTGATGTCACAGTACAGGGATAATAAATACTGTGATGTCACAGTACAGGGATAATAAACACAGTGATGTCACAGTACAGGGATAATAAACACAGTGATGTCACAGTACAGGGATAATAAACACAGTGATGTCACAGTACAGAGATAACAAACACAGTGATGTCACAGTACAGAGATAACAAACACAGTGATGTTACAGTACAGGGATAATAAACACAGCAATGTCACAGCACAGGAATAATGCACACAGTAATGTCACAGCACAGGAATAATGCACACAGTAATGTCACGGCACAGGAATAATGCACACAGCGCTGTCACAGCACAGGAATAATGCACACAGCAATGTCACAGCACAGGAATAATGCACACAGCAAGGTTTACCATAGGAATCAATAGTAACTTTTAGCATGGGGACATATTCTGTTTTCTACGCCACCTTACATGCATTTCACCACTACCTGCACCTTTTGGGTGAAGATGGTCCCCCTTAGTTTTTGGGCCCCAGAGTAGCTTTATCCTGCTACCCTGATAGTTATGCCCATGATTGGGCACATGCCAAGAGATGCTGGGGAGGCATTCATGTAGATGACAAATAAACTGGTCTGGAGGACTGCAGACAGGAGACTAATTTGTCCCTGTGTACTAATTTGTAATCAGGGTGCTAGGAAAAAATGTCTATTGCCCCTGTTGTTAAGGTCTAGTAATGTAGCACGGATCCTGTATGTAAGAGCAGATTACCAAAGATGGTGGACAATGGGCCTCAAATCAGTTCCCTTTATCATTTGCGCTTAAATATTGTGTTACGTGGAGCTGCAGGTCAATAGCCAGGTAATCACAGCACTGAAATGGTACTATATCAGTTCTACCCAAATTTGCAAATAATCAAATTATTAACTATTCTGCCGTTTTCTGTCTACAGTTCTTATGCAGACCTATGTGTCTCCATGGTAACACACAGTCCCTGCCATCATGCCCGATTTGTATCCAATTTCTTGTACAAACCGGATTCCCAAAAAGTTGGGACACTATACAAATCGTGAATAAAAACTGAATGCAATGATGTGGAGGTGCCAACTTCTAATATTTTATTCAGAATAGAACATAAATCACGGAACAAAAGTTTAAACTGAGAAAATGTACCATTTTAAGGCAAAAATATGTTGAATCAGAATTTCATGGTGTCAACAAATCCCCAAAAAGTTGGGACAAGGCCATTTTCACCACTGTGTGGCATCTCCCCTTCTTCTTACAACACTCAACAGACGTCTGGGGACGAGGAGACCAGTTTCTCAAGTTTAGAAATAGGAATGCTCTCCCATTCTTGTCTAATACAGGCCTCTAACTGTTCAATCGTCTTGGGCCTTCTTTGTTGCTCCTTCCTCTTTATAATGCGCCAAATGTTCTCTATAGGTGAAAGATCTGGACTGCAGACTGGCCATTTCAGTACCCGGATCCTTCTCCTACGCAGCCATGATGTTGTGATTGATGCAGAATGTGGTCTGGCATTATCTTGTTGAAAAATGCAGGGTCTTCCCTGAAAGAGATGACGTCTGGATGGAAGCATATGTTGTTCTAGAACCTGAATATATGTTTCTGCATTGATGGTGCCTTTCCAGACATGCAAGCTGCCCATGCCACACGCACTCATGCAACCCCATACCATCAGAGATGCAGGCTTCTGAACGGAGCGTTGATAACAACTTGGGTTGTCCTTGTCCCCTTTGGTCCGGATGACATGGCGTCCCAGATTTCCAAAAAGAACTTTGAATCGTGACTCGTCTGACCACAGAACAGTCTTCCATTTTGCCACACTCCATTTTAAATGATCCCTGGCCCAGTGAAAACGCCTGAGCTTGTGGATCTTGCTTAGAAATGGCTTCTTCTTTGCACTGTAGAGTTTCAGCTGGCAACGGCGGTGGATTGTGTTCACTGACAATGGTTTCTGGAAGTATTCCTGGGCCCATTCTGTGATTTCCTTTACAGTAGCATTCCTGTTTGTGGTGCAGTGTCATTTAAGGGCCCGGAGATCACGGGCATCCAGTATGGTTTTACGGCCTTGACCCTTACGCACAGAGATTGTTCCAGATTCTCTGAATCTTCGGATGATGTTATGCACAGTTGATGATGATAGATGCAAAGTATTTGCAATTTTTCGCTGGGTAACACCTTTCTGATATTGCTCCACTATCTTTCTGCGCAACATTGTGGGAATTGGTGATCCTCTACCCATCTTGGCTTCTGAGAGACACTGCCACTCTGAGAAGCTCTTTTAATACCCAATCATGTTGCCAATTGACCTAATTAGTGTTAATTGGTCTTCCAGCTCTTTGTTATGCTCAAATTTACTTTTTCCAGCCTCTTATTGCTACTTGTCCCAACTTTTTTGGGATTTGTTGACACCGTGAAAATTTGAATCAACGTATTTTTCCTTTAAAATGATACATTTACTCGGATTAAACGTTTGATCTGTCATCTACGTTCTATTACAAATAAAATATTGACATTTGCCATCTCCACATCATTGCATTCAGTTTTTATTCACAATTTGTTTAGTGTCCCAACTTTTTTGGAATCCGGTTTGTACCTTGCCAAAGGTAAGTTAATAAGAATAAGGGGGCAGATGGGGCTTTTACTGCAAGATCAGACTACACAGGGTTGGATTGTAGTCTGTTACCATAGAAACACATAGGCGCTGTAGACATGCATTTTGCTCTAAATTCACTGCATATCGTACAATATTTCGGCCAAATGTGGACCTTACCTTACTGTGATTGCTATATGATAATTGGAGTTTGGAGAAAAGCTTTCCCTTCTGATACGAGGCAATTGTGAACTTCCTAATAGGGGTTTTGCCTGATTCAGGGACCACGGGTAGGATTATCGGATAAACTTGTCCACACCATCCATAGGTCATAGCACTGATTCCCCGACCTGTATGCAGTGAGGGCAGTGAACAGAGGGGCATTCATCAATTCATGACATAAACAGCTAAATAAGTGGAAGGTCAGATGTTGGCCGCGACGTTCTACGTGCCCTTTTATTTAAGACAAGAGGTGGACACAAAATAAACATGAGATGTTCTAATCTATCTTCATACTTTTTCTCCCTTGAGGATCTACTCTTGGTGTTAGCAAAAAAACAAACAAAACCACAATGCAAAATGATCTAATAAAATCTAAAAATGTGTTATACAAAGAACCAAAGGGATTTTTTGGGGGTCGTTTGGTCCATATCCAGAAGCATAGTCCTTAGTCTGGAGAGTTTGTGTTTGTCTTCGGTTTCCATCCATTCTGTGTCGTGAAGAGAAGATCACCATGATTTCACCAGTTCTCGACCTTTGGTTTTATTTACTATTTTTGCTTTTCCCATTGGAGGCAGTGAAAGTGGCCGGAGCACTCCGAGCTTATCCATGTGCTCAGACACCAAATCTACGTCGTCGTCTTCTTATCAACAGGCGCCTAGACATTTCCATATCCCAGGTAGGCACGAACTCAGGTTTACCCTGTGATCACTAACCAGGAATTTCGGATCTGTGCACGGAACTTGATTAGAACATGTGAGAAGTTTATATCCAGGTTTTAAGATCCCCACTAGTGTTGAGCGAATCGAAGTCCACAAAGTGAACTTCGATCCGAATTTCAGGATTTAATTTGATTAGCCTTTAAGCCGAATTTCCTCGTGCTTCATGGTAGAGAATCGATTTAACCTGAAAAAGTGTAAAAAAACTAAAAAAATATCATACTAATCTGATCCATTTGCTCTCAAAGGGCCAGCCGCCATCTTGATTGAAGATCTCGGCCGAAATCCCATGCGCGATAACGTATGACATCACCATGGGATTTCGCGCCAGATCTTTAAAGGGATTCTGTCACCTCCCCTCAGCCAAAAAACGATTTAAAAGCAGCCATGCAGCACAGCTTACCTGGATTAAGCTGTGCTGTTTAATCTTGAAATCCGTCCAGCAGTTACTTTAAAAAACGACTTTGATCAATAAGGAAATGCGTCCTGAAGGTGCCCAGAGGGGCGTTTTTTTCTTCCTAGTGAGCCCAGTACCGCCCCTCTTTCAGTGCCCAGCCCGCCTTCCTTGTATTTTCTAACTGCCGCCCCCAGCCTGCCACAGCCTCTCCTGCCTCTCCTCCCCCTCCCTCACGCCGAACGAAGTCTCGCACAGGCGCAGTACCCACTGAGGGCTGCGCCTGTGCGATCATCAGGAGACTGAGGGCGGCAGCTTCATCTTCGTCACTGGGCATGCGCCGAGCCCAGTGACGTCCGATGCTCGCTCTTCCCTGCTGACTGAGGGAAGAGCGAGCATCGGACGTCACTGGGCTCGGCGCATGCCCAGTGACGAAGATGAAGCTGCCGCCCTCAGTCTCCTGATGATCGCACAGGCGCAGCCCTCAGTGGGTACTGCGCCTGTGCGAGACTTCGTTCGGCGTGAGGGAGGGGGAGGAGAGGCAGGAGAGGCTGTGGCAGGCTGGGGGCGGCAGTTAGAAAATACAAGGAAGGCGGGCTGGGCACTGAAAGAGGGGCGGTACTGGGCTCACTAGGAAGAAAAAAACGCCCCTCTGGGCACCTTCAGGACGCATTTCCTTATTGATCAAAGTCGTTTTTTAAAGTAACTGCTGGACGGATTTCAAGATTAAACAGCACAGCTTAATCCAGGTAAGCTGTGCTGCATGGCTGCTTTTAAATCGTTTTTTGGCTGAGGGGAGGTGACAGAATCCCTTTAAGCAAGATGGTGGGGGCCGCAAATGAATCAGGTAAGTATAATTTTTTAGATTTTTATAAAGATTTATTTTTATATGATTATTTTACACTATTTATATCAGATGCCACAATCAGTGATGAACGCGGCATCTGAGGGGTTACATGACAGGGGGGCAGTGCAATCGCCGCTCCCTGTCATTGCACCTACTACTTACAAAGAAATGCACTTCGTGGCAAAGTAATTTGTCACTAAGCAAATTTTTTTGTAGAACTTTTGAATTACTCGCTCATCACTATTCCTCACCAATCGCTGGAATGAGGGAACAGAAGTGCTCAGCTAAAGGGTGTACCGGCTTAATTCCCTCTGCACCGCCGAAGGCTGCACCAATTTTATGCTGCTTGCCGCGCGACAGACTAAAATCTACGCCCTCCTAGCCACTGTAGATTTCTGTCTTTGTTCACGCCAGTGTTTTTGCTGGCCTCACCTCCTTCCATCACGCCCCCTTTTCTCGCCACTTGAAAAAAGTGTCGAGAAGGGGTGAAAGTTGCAAATTTGGCCAGAAATATGGAGTGCAAACAAATTTTCAATGATTATGAATGATTATGTCCTATTCACAGCTTCTGCCCATCTCAGGGTGGAGACAAGCAATGCCGATGTTAGCTAAGAGCTTGTGCCTCTTCACGCCAGCGATCAGTGGGGACGGGGGGGGGGGGTGTAGCCTCTGGACCCCTACTGATGAAAACTTCAAACATGTCAAGTCGGATATTTGGTGAAACTATAGCGTTGATACTAAAACTAGTGCTTTTTTATTATTTCATTTTGTGTGTTTTTTGTGTTATTTTTATTGTTACTATTTTTGTTGTTTTTTCTATGCACATATACAAAGTTATATATATATTTTTTTTATTTCTTCCTTAATATGATCCTGTCTAGTTTAATAAAGCTATTATCAAAATACCTGTATTTGTAGAAGTCTGGAATGTATTTTTGTGTTTTGTTTTTTTCTTTCTAGAGCAAATTTAACATTGCATATACAGAATACTACTCAATACCTCTTGCACTTTTGCCTTTAAAGTTGTTGTTTTTTTTTTGAGAGTTTTTACTGATGACCTATCCTCTGGATAGGTCACCAGTATCTGATCGGTGGGGGTCCGACACTCCTGACCCCCACCGATCAGCTGTTTGAGAAGGCAGCGGCAGTTGCAGTAGCGCCATGGCCTTCTCTCAGCTTTCCCTAGGCCAGTGATGTCACCTTCATCAGTCACATGACCTGGGCACAGCTCAGCCCCATTGAAGAGAATGAGATACCAACACCTCCAATATACAAGGTACGGTGTTGTGCTTGGTGAGCTGAGAGAAGGCTGTGGAATTCACAGGAGCGCCGCTGCCTTCTCAAACAGTTGATGGGCGGGGGTCTTGGGTGTCGGACCCCCACCGATCACTAAAAACTCTCAAAAAACCCCTTTATCCTTTAAAGAGCATCTGTCCCCTCTCCTGTCACGTCTGTTTCAGTAGCTACCTGCATTCCACATGTAATAATTCTGGAGCATCTATTCTTATGGCTCTATGTTGTGCTCTTCCTCTATTATCCCTATTAGAAATGTATGAATTAATGACCAACAGTCTACAATAAAGGTCCAACTGGGTGTCATCAGTTGGGGGGGGTATCAGACTGAGCAGGGACACACCACCAACTGGTTACACCCAGCTGGACCTCATTCATAAACTTCAAGTAGAAAAAATAGAAGAATGGTACAACATAGCATCATAAGAATAGTTCCATAATAGTTATTTAGAACTAAAACAGACATGTCAGATGAGTTCTCGTTAAAACATGCAAATTTTTGTTCTGTGCTGGTTCATTTTCAATGTATCTTTATAGCGGTCAGAGCTGTGCTTTTTTTTATACAGAGCTCCAAACCCTCTGCTTAGGCACAGGTAAAATGTAATGCACATAGTCACCCCTTAGGGGCGGTTCCTGCATATTCCTAAGGTCGGGTACGGCCCCCGAGGATCTTGTCAGAGTCAAGCTATGGATAATTTGCCTACAGTTCATATACCCCGTATTTTATATATATATTTTATAAGACGCACTACGGATCTTCTCCATTGAACTGCAGTAGGGATTCCGATTTCTGATGGATTTGCCTAAAACCGTAGTTTAATAGGGCATCTGGTCTGGGGTCAGCAGAATGGACAGCCCCTTTAACCATATGTGATGTCTTTTGATAATAGCTTTCTTTTAAGATCTATTTAATCCTCTTGTGCTCTCTTTACTTCTCATGCTTGCTTCATGTACTAACATACTCCTATAGTGAATCTGTCTCTCACCGTCAGCGGGGGCGGCCATTTTGAAATATTAAAGGCAATGCAGCCTATCAATTCACTGGTAACCCATGACGTGTAATTGGAAATTCTGGAGCCACGTCATGGATTCCTGGTGAAATATTAACCAACCTTGTCCTATATATTCTTTGGGACCACAACATGACTGCCTGCGCTCTGTGGACTAGACGGGTGTACGTTAAAGGGGGCTCCATCTAAATCCAGCAGGGACTTTCATCAATTCCCACCTAGGGAGGGGGACGCTGGGCCATAACGACTCTGGAAAGCCACGTGACGTCCTCTGTGTTTGTGGCCCCCGTGACATGCATTGGGCATGTTTGCACATATCATGGGCCAAGTGGGACTTGGCTTTGGTCTGGTGCTGGCCACCAACTCTGCCCCTGCCCTTTATATGAGGAATTGGTGAGGGTCATTTATGATTTACATTTAGTGGATTTCCCCTTTAACACGAAAAACAAATGATGTCACGCTTCCTTTTCTTTAGTTAAAGGGATGGTTCCAGGTCAGAAGAAGGGTCTTTTTTTTTCCCCCAAAACCAGTGCCACTCTTGTCTGCGGGCTGTGTGTGGTATTGCAGGTTAGCTGTAATACCAGACATATCCCATACATGGGAGTGGCGCTGTTTCTGAGAATAGACCCTTTTCTCCAGTTCTGGACATTCCCTTTAAAGATATATGATTTGCAGGCCGTGACTTCTCATCCCTTTTATTCTTTCCTTTTCTCTCCTGTAGACACTGGAGTTAAAGATAACATCTATAGGAAACCCCCTATCTACAGACAGCATGGTACAGTTTTGCTTTCCGCTTGCTGCTACTTTTTGTCTTCTGCATGCAGACCAATCCCAGTCATTTACTAATCAGTCATAGAGATAGCCAACATATCCATCAGATATGAACATCATAGGGGGGCTCCACTCCGGACCCCCCACAAATCAACCTGACTGGACTACTGCTTATCCACAGGGGGAGTCGGACTAGATACCGTCAGCCGAATTAATGCATAGCTGATAGTACCTTGTGTGTGCACTGGTGTCTGTACTGGGAACTTTAACTCGTATCCTCTTAACAACCAGAGTATTTTTGTCCTCAGTAAGCAGACGCCCTTAGCACATGTGAAGGGTTAATGGTTCTCACTATTTTATTTACTGTTCTGTCCATTACTTTTTCATATTTGTGTGATATGTAGGGTGTTTCTATGCTTTTATTGCAATATTTTTCCTTCTTGCTTATCAGCAGCCTCAGGTTGTTACAATACAATGAGATAGATAGATAGATAGATAGATAGATAGATAGATAGATAGATAGATAGATAGATAGATAGATAATAGTTAGATAATAGATAGATAATAGATAGATATGAGATAGATAGATATTAGATAGATAGATAGATAATAGATAGATAGATAGATAGATAGATAGATATTAGATAGATAGATAGATAGATAGATAGATAATAGATAGATATGAGATAGATAGATATTGGATAGAGAAAAGATAGATATTGGATAGATAGAAAGATAGAAAGATAGATAGATAGATAGATAGATAGATAGATAGATAGATAGATAGATAGATATTAGATAGATATATAGATAGATAGATAGATAGATATTAGATAGATAGATAGATAGATATTAGATAGATAGATAGATAGATAGATAATACATATGAGATAGATATTGGATCGATAGAAGGATAGATAATAGATAGATAGATAGATAGATAGATAGATAGATAGATAGCTAGATGATAGATATTGGATAGAGAAAAGATAGATAGATAGACAGATAGATAGGAGATAGATGATAGATATTGGATAGATAGATAGATAGATACATACATAGATATGAGATAGAATAAACACAAAATATATATTAAATGGCTAGGAACTAAAACATATTGCTGCCCTCTGCTGGTGGGATTGAATTTCATTTTATACTTCTGTACCCTATAGTTTAAAAGCTATAAAAAATGTCTTCCACAAAACCGCTATGGTTTGTTAGGTGTTTTTTATTTTTTTGCCTGTTTTAAGCTACTTTCACACTAGGGTTTTTCCTGGATCTGTCATGGATCAGCATAAATGCTTTGGTTACTGATAATACAATCGTCTGCATCCATTATGAACGGATCCGGATGTATTCTCTTTAACATAGCCAAGACGGATCCGTCATGAAAGTCAATGGGCGACGGATCCGTTTTCCATTGTGTCACATAGTGTCAGAGAAAACGGATCCGTCTCAATTGATCCATTTTTCTCCACATCCCATGACGGAAAGAAGACTGCAGCATGGTGCGGTTTGCTCTCCGGTATGAGAACGCAGCCAAATGGAACGGAATGTATTCTATTGCACTCCATTCTATTCAGTTACATTTTGTCCCCATTGACAATGAATGGGGACAAAACGGAAGCATTTTTTTTCCCTGTATTGAGACCCTATGACGGATCTAAATACCAGAAAATATTAACGCTAGTGTGAAAGTAGCCAGAGCTTTTCAATTTAGCTTTTGACCCTTCCCTATTGCTCTGTATGGTTCTTGGATTGCCAAACATACTTGTCATCATCATATTTAGGTAAAGTTAAAGATATATCTACTTATCTGTTTTTTTTTTTTATGCTTTGTGTTTTTTTTTTTACATATTTCTCCCAAAGAAGTTGTACTATACTCCTGAGGATAACCTCTTAAAGTGAAACTAGAAGACAGACCCAGGTTTTGGAATATATTATAGACCTGCATGGCAATCCTCCACAGCTCCATCAGTGCTGGATCTGTCACCAGGAAGCCCTGATTGGCACTGGTCACATTGGGTCTCGTCATATTCCTCGTGATATTGGCTGCAGTGCTTCCATAATTCTGGTGCACAATCTATAACAGAGCCCCCCTACTATTACGCATCATTTATAGTACTTTTTATATAAAGCAGAGGGATCTGTTTGCTTCTTCTGACCCAAGGGTCCTTGGATGACTGTAGTCTCTCTCGACAGACCCAACCATGCAGTCCTTTCAGTCTTTTCTGAATGATTTCGATCAATGGGATCTACTAAAAAGGGAGTTTGAATTTTTGGGTGAAAAATTACATTGTTTTATTTGCAGAAATTGATTTTCTACACAAATTTTTCACAAACCTGTGGAGGTTTACCTGCAATCTTAATTCCCTTATAAAAACAGCATCAACTAGAGAGAACGTGTGACTTTGAGAGCAGTAGATCTTAGTAGGAACTGATTTTCCTTGCGGAGATCCAGCCAGTGTAGGGAGTCCTACAGGCAGTGCTTCCTGGGAAAAAAGTATGCAAATTAGAAGGAAGAAAACCGTCTCTCTAGTGCCATCTACCAATTTGCTAGTTTGTTACAGCTAGGCAGGTATACCTGAGTTAGTCTGTCAATGATCGTCAAAAGATCTGTAATTACCTTATAATAGCAGCTTTCATTAATGTCCCAGTCCCTTTCCACTGCTCCCTTAAAAGACCATTGCTATGGCTTGTCTGTCTCTGGCTAGGAAGACAGAGGGGCGGTCCTTCACGCTGCATGCCTGCATTAGGCTTCAGAGTGAGGAGGCGTGTCACTCAGCAATCCAATCTGATTGGCTGGCAGGGAGCTGCTGGCTACAGTAAGTTTGTATATGAAGTAAGGGTATGCAGTTTTGGCCTCAGAGAACTGGCAGAGGAGCGATCTTGAGAAGATCCTCATAATGTAGGATTTAAAACAGCTGTAACTAAGGGGAAAACTCAAGGAACACAGTGTTAAGTGAAGAAACTAACGATTGCTTTATACATAATGCTGCAGCAGTAACATATGCTAAAATAGATTTTTTTTTTTATGAAAATATAACAGTTATCCTTTAAATAGAAGATTCATACTTACCTGCCCCTTGCCGCTCCAGTCCACCACACTGTCTCTGCTGTGTCCATCTTCTTGCCCTTGCACTGTTTACTTCTGGTGGTACGTGAGCATTGTCACATGCACAGCTCCAACCAATGACAGGCTTCAGCTTTAACATGCTAATTGTGGTTACATCACCACTGAAGCCAGTGATTGGCTGGAGCGGTACATGTGACCATTCACCACCAGATGTAAACAGTGTGGGGACCAGAAGATGGAGATAACAGAAGATCGGAATGGCGTGAAGCAGGGGGAGGCCACGGGAACTTGATAAAAAATCATTACCGGAAAGCCCCTTTAAATAGGTAAGTCTATAGATTTGCATACTTTTTCCCAGTAAGCTGGAAAACCTCTTTTAAGGGGTTGTCCAGGTTCAGAGCTGAACCCGGACATTCCCAGAATTTCACCCAGGCAGCCCCCCCCTGATATTAGCATCGGACCATTTCATTGCTGGATCATGCAGGGCAAGGGCTTTTTTATTTCCAATAACACACTGCTAGGCGGAGGCTTCTGCCCAGCTTTAGCGGTGCCCTAGCCATTTTACAGACTAGGGCAGCGCTAAAGCCCGCCCATCAGTGCCGGTCACGTCACTGGGCTTACGGCTGGGCGGAAGCCTCCACCTGCCAGATCTACGGAGAGCCTGGTACGTCACTGGATCTCCTGAAAATGTCTTTGCCCTGCGCGATTCAGCCCAGGTCAAAGGAGAGCATCGGAGCATGAAATGCTCCAATGCTCATCTTAGTGGGGCTGCCTGGGTGAAAAAATGGGTATGTTCGGGTTCAGCGCTGAACCCAGACAAGCCCTTTAAGTATAGTATTAGTGTTTTTTTCTGGGTCAGTGATTATATTTAAAAACGGGATCAAAATGACTTCAAGTAACAAGCAATCATTCCTGACCTCCTTCCTGACACTGCTTTTTCTCCACTGCTCTGGTACCACTACACTTCCACTTTTCAGGTTCAATACAAAATGACTTGAACTGCCCAATCTGCCGCAGCAATGACCAACTTCACCATGTGAAAAGTCCAAGCTATTTATTTCCTATGCGTCATGCCCGAGGGCGTGGAGAGGAGTAGGAACCGGAGCAGTGGGGAAACCGCAGCGGCAGAGGATTGGTAAGGTCATCTACCAGCAGAGACTACCTCTCTAGTGCCACCTCTAGGTAGCCAGTCACAATGCAGGTCACGGATGAGTCTATATACAAGGTCATAGCTCTCGTCATTCCTGTTTTTCTCATTAGCTTCGTCCATGAACTGCACACACCACATGTGAAATGCACCATTGAGCTCTGCAGGGAAATTCAAAGATGTTTATGGAGAGTATGAAATCTTCTGTTTTCCAGAAGACACATTTGCTGATCGGTGTGGGTGTTTGCCAGTAAAAGCTGCTTTTAGTTATCTCTACGTGTAAAACAAGTAGACGCTCGTGAATCATCGACTGCCTAATAGAGAACAATGTGACAACGGAGGGCTGACTCATGTGCCCGGTTCCAGATTCACCTATGTAGTTCTGTAGAGGAGGGTGCACCTATACACCCCTCAGTGGTTTACTGGGATTTATATCCTGGTGATCTCTTCTATTTGGAATTGGCAGAGGGCAGCTCCATATATAGTAGATTTAGGTGCCTGAACCTGCATGTACAGCAATTCCCTAATATACCACTATTTTATAGCATAATAGAACAGACAGAATTTTAGGCCAGAATTGTGATGCAATTTTGGCACAAAATATTGCATCTTAGGTCATGCCCACTTTCCAACAAAGCCACGCCCTGTTTTGAGCTAGACTTAGAAACTTTCTCTAAACCTAGATACGCCAACACCATTTTTTGGTGCAGTTTACTCTAAAATCTAGGTGCACTCACATTAGTAAACGTGGGTCTGTGTCATTAGTGTCTTTCAGAATACAGGCTGCCAGGGTTCCCGGTACTGATGGCTTTGGAAGGAAGTGGAAGAAAATTAGATTTTTTGTTTGGTGTGCTGCTCCTCATCAGAACCCAATTATGAGTACAATAATGGGGAATGGCTATATTGGCAATAGTTGGATCATCAAACCCAAATCATCTTTAAAGGGGTTTTCCTGGAGTTTAATATTGATAGCCTATCCTCAGGATCACCCATATTGACACCCATCATCCCCAACAATCGCACCTCTTTAAACAGGGACTGAGCTGCACCTAGGCCATGTGACAAATAAATGTGATGTCACTGGTCTAGTACAAGGCAGGAGCGTTCAACCAAACACTGCAGCCTCTTCAAAAAGCTGATGAGCGGGGGTGCCAGGAGTCACACCCCCACCGATCAAATATTGATGACCTGTCCTAAGGATAGGCCAGTGGTCAGCAACCTGCGGCTCTAGAGCCACATGCGGCTCTTTAGCCCCCTGATATTGGCTCTTCCAGGTGCGGGCTCACATGTACAGTGCGATAGCATTTTCGTTGCCCGTAGCAAAAATAGGTAGGAGGGTGAAGACCAGGAAGCGGTGAAGGGTCTGTACTCACCGCTTCCTGGTCCTCGGTTGTAGGCTGTGCAGGGCTGTGCACAGTGTGAGGCGCTCTGTGACGTCACTCTGTGCACGCCAGTTCACAGCACAGCCGACAGCAGGAGGAACACAGAGCGCGGGTGGTGAGGAGCAGCGGAATCCAGGAGCCGGAGAGGTAAGTGCTTTTTTATTTTATGAAACTTGGGCTGATCTGAGGCAATGAGGTGATGAGAATCATAATGGGGGATATGAAAGGCATCATGGATGATGAGAGGCATCATGGATGATAATGGTGACGATGAGAGGCATCATGGTTGATAAAGGGGATGATGAGAGGCATGGGGCTCTTATCTGAGGTCTTATTGAGGGGGTCATTTACTTTGGGGTCTGAGCTGACATCTGATCTCAGGGAGGTCTTATTAACATTGAGGTTCTGCTTAAGTGCTTGAGGCATAAGGTCACTGACTTTTTGAATGTTCGTATTGCGCTTCAAACAATACCTTCATGGGAATAGGGGTTCTAAGTTAGTCTCCAACCTTATTAAGAACCAAAGAAATAAATCCTTTATTCAAGCCATCAAATCAGCCTCAGGCCCCCGACTTATTAATACTACAGCGATAGCTCAGGAGTTTTGCTCCTTTTATTCAAATCTGTATAACCTCCCAATACCCATCACCAGCCAGCAAATCGAGACACGCACGTCGGAGTTCCTTAGCTCTATTAACATCCCAAGAATTTCTGAGGTCGATATACATCAGCTGCTTCAACCGTTTACAACGGAAGAGGTAGAAAAGGTTCTAATGTCTATCCCTTCAGGCAGGAGTCCCGGACCTGACGGTTTTCCAAGCTCATATTACAAAAAGTATAAAGATATTTTAGTCCCACATTTTGTCACGGCATGCAATCTCCTCCTTACAGGTGGCTCTCTGACCCCACAAGCCTAGGAAGTGCACATAATGATTATCCATAAAGAAGGGAAGGATAAGGAAGCATGTGGAAGTTACAGGCCGATTTCACTGCTGAACACCGATTTGAAGTGGTGGGCTAAACTGCTTAACAGCAGGATGTCAGGGTTGCTCCCTGGGCTTGTGGGTGAAGAACAGGTAGGTTTCGTTGCAGGTAGAGAGGGTAGGCATAATATCAGTAGAGTCATACATGCGATCACCCACGCCATCAAATCTAAGTCCCCTCTTGTACTCCTGGGCACAGATGCGGAGAAGGCGTTCGATAGGGTTAGCTGGGCCTATATGGAGAAAGTACTACAAGCCTTTGGCTTCCCTGAAGGCCTCATCAGAGCTATCTATACTCTATACTCTGCACCATCTGCGAGAGTACTAGTCAACGGCACCCTATCGAACGCCTTCCAAATTAGAAACGGTACTCGTCAAGGATGCCCATTATCCCCCACCTTGTTTGTACTCACCCTAGAGACGCTTCTTCTTAAGTTCCGCCAATCCCCCACGATCAAAGGAGTGAAACTAGGCAGATTTACTGCTCCTGATGATTTACTGCTCCTGTTGTCAAATCCTGAAGAGGCTTTGCTGGAGGTTATGCAGATTTTCGACACTTTTGGGGTTATCTCAAATTTTAAGATAAATTTCGATAAGTCGAAGGCCCTTGGCGTTTCCCTCCCAGCTGTCCTGCGTACTAAGGTCAAAGCCCTCACACCATTCAAGTGGCCCACACAAGCAATAAAATATTTGGGGGTGACGATCTCGATGGACCCCAAGTTGTTGTTTAGTCTTAATTTCCCCCCCGCTACTCTCCAAAGTCACCTCTATTCTCTCTAAGAGCAGCTCTCCTTTCCTAACCTGGCTAGGCAGGAAAAATTTCCTCACCACCTACATCCTGCCGCTGATAATGTACACCTTGAGAGCCCTACCCATATCGGTACCTGTTAGTTTCATTAATAAACTACAATCCATCATGAGCAGTTATCTGTGGGATAAGAAGCGCACTAGAATGTCCTTTCGCCTTCTTTCCCGAAGAAAGAAACATGGGGGTATCTCCCTCCCTGACCTATCAACCTATATACAGGCTATTAGTTTGGAAAGGTGGCTTAAACTGGCCAGACAAGAGACATTCTGTATGCATGTAGATTTAGAATTGGCCCTGTTGGGTAAGGAATTGTTCCATAGGTTATGGACACCTGAGAGGACAGGAGAAGGGACCAAAGTAGATAGCGTACTCACCAGAGGAATGCTGCATATTTGTCATAAGTCTTTGGTCTTAACATCTGCTCAGGACAAGATTTCTCCCTTAGCTCCTATCTCAGTTATCCCCAGTAAATCTCCATCAGACATTTGGCTATCAATGTCACATCACAGATTAGGAGATTTGAAAGGGTTACAGATCACTTCCGACTTCTATACTGCCCTCTCGGGTGTACCTGCCCTTGGTAAAGATTTCATTCAAAGAAATGACTTTGAGAATGCTTGTAGGCAGTTTATGATTTCCAAATTTACCCCTCTCCCTGATCCATCATGGTTGGAGAATTATGTTCTGCTGCCAAATTTACCTCATAAATGCACCACCCTCATTTATAGGCAGATTCTAAGTGAGAGCTATTCTAGCGTACCGCCCTGGGTTGCTGAGTGGGGAAAAGAACTCCACCTTGAATTTAGTGACACTGACAGTAAATGGATTCAGAAATCTTCGCACGGCTTTTCCAAGTGCATAAAAATTCAAGAAAACTCTGTTAAGACAGCGTTGCGTTGGTACAGAACCCCCGAGTTCCTTTTTTTCAAATTTCAAAAGAGATTTCAAACATTGAGGTTCTGATTAGTGGTCTGACCTGAGGTGTAATTAAAAATATTTTTTTCCATATTGTCCTCCTCTAAAACCTATGTGCGTCTTATAGGGTAAAACGTTGTGGAGTGAAAGAAGATGTAGTGTCGAGGATTGAGAAAGGTATGTTCAGATGGTTAGGAATACCCTTATGAAGTAAATAACAATGCACCTTACTATATATTTGAAGTTTAAAAAATTTGGCTCTCAAAAAAATAAAAATCGCTGTTTTGTCAATATTTGGCTCATTTTACTAATAAGGTTGCCCACCACTGGGATAGGCCATCAATATTAAACTCTCGGAAAACCCTAATTTTAGTGAAACTATGAACAAAAATTTGTGTACCCATACTTATCCATACTATTTTAAAGGGAATGTCTCATCAGAAAATGACTGATTGTTGAAAACATATTTTTAAATAATTTTTGATCATGTTATTTTTAATTTTCTATGTCAATATCTACAGTACAGACCAAAAGTTTGGACACACCTTCTCATTCAAAGAGTTTTCTTTATTTTCATGACTATGAAAATTATAGATTCACACTGAAGGCATCAAAACTATGAATTAACACATGTGGAATTATATACATAACAAAAAAGTGTGAAACAACTGAAAATATGTCATATTCTAGGTTCTTCAAAGTAGCCACCTTTTGCTTTGATTACTGCTTTGCACACTCTTGGCATTCTCTTGATGAGCTTCAAGAGGTAGTCACCTGAAATGGTTTTCACTTCACAGGTGTGCCCTGTCAGGTTTAATAAGTGGGATTTCTTGCCTTATAAATGGGGTTGGGACCATCAGTTGCGTTGTGGAGAAGTCAGGTGGATACACAGCTGATAGTCCTACTGAATAGACTGTTAGAATTAGTATTATGGCAAGAAAAAAGCAGCTAAGTAAAGAAAAACGAGTGGCCATCATTACTTTAAGAAATGAAGGTCAGTCAGTCTGAAAAATTGGGAAAACTTTGAAAGTGTCCCCAAGTGCAGTCACAAAAACCATCAAGCGCTACAAAGAAACTGGCTGACATGCGGACCACCCCAGGAAAGGAAGACCAAGAGTCACCTCTGCTGCAGAGGATAAGTTCATCCGAGTCACCAGCCTCAGAAATCGCAGGTTAACAGCAGCTCAGATTAGAGGCCAGGTCAATGCCACACAGAGTTCTAGCAGCAGACACATCTCTAGAACAACTGTTAAGAGGAGACTGTGTGAATCAGGCCTTCATGGTAGAATATCTGCTAGGAAACCACTGCTAAGGACAGGCAACAAGCAGAAGAGACTTGTTTGGGCTAAAGAACAGAAGGAATGGACATTAGACCAGTGGAAATCTGTGCTTTGGTCTGATGAGTCCAAATTTGAGATCTTTGGTTCCAACCACCGTGTCTTTGTGCGACGCAGAAAAGGTGAACGGATGGACTCTACATGCCTGGTTCCCACAGTGAAGCATGGAGGAGGAGGTGTGATGGTGTGGGGGTACTTTGCTGGTGACGTTGTTGGGAATGTATTCAAAATTGAAGGCATACTGAACCAGCATGGCTACCACAGTATCTTGCAGCGGCATGCTATTCCATCCGGTTTGCGTTTAGTTGGACCATTATTTATTTTTCAACAGGACAATGACCCCAAACACACCTCCAGGCTGTGTAAGGGCTATTTGACCATGAAGGAGAGTGATGGGGTGCTGCGCCAGATGACCTGGCCTCCACAGTCACCGGACCTGAACCCAATCAAGATGGTTTGGGGTGAGCTGGACCGCAGAGTGAAGGCAAAAGGGCCAACAAGTGCTAAGCATCTCTGGGAACTCCTTCAAGACTGTTGGAAGACCATTTCAGGTGACTACCTCTTAAAGCTCATCAAGAGAATGCCAAGAGTGTGCAAAGCAGTAATTAAAGCAAAAGGTGGCTACTTTGAAGAACCTAGAATATGACATATTTTCAGTTGTTTCACACTTTTTTGTTATGTATATAATTCCACATGTGTTAATTCATAGTTTTGATGCCTTCAGTGTGAATCTACAATTTTCATAGTCATGAAAATAAAGAAAACTCTTTGAATGAGAAGGTGTGTCCAAACTTTTGGTCTGTACTGTATATTTAAACAAAAACCATAAAATACAGCATTTTTTGCACTGGCCACTATGTCTAATAATAGGCTTCACTTCTTGGCCTGCTCACATCACTTTACTGCGGTTATCTTCTCATTTGTTATTCTAATCCTGCCTGTAATGATATCACCTCTGTGTATAGATAACAACATGCCCAATACACTCTCCCATAGAAGTCAATGAGGTCCCCTTTAGTCCATTGTGTCTATGGCCCATGGAGCTGCCGTAGAGCAGTTTTCTCAATGCTTTCTAAATGCTGTTAAGAACAGCTCAGGCAAGATGGCCGCCCCCGTAATCATGTTCAGGAAATAAAATTCAAAAATCTGTAAATTAGAAAATAAAAACAGATTAGAAAAAAGGCAGATAACTGGCAGATAAAATGTTTGGTGACACGTTTAACATGGGCAGTGTTCTAATGGGTGGATATGCCAGATTATGTGTGGCTCTCTTCAGTCACATTAATAGAAAGGAAGAAGTGAATGGAGGGAGTGAATAGGGAGTAGTCTATACTTTGCCTGGTTCACAGCTGGTGTATAGGACAGATCACTTTCCCTTTCATCAGCTGCAGACAAATGATGAAAGGGAAAGTGAACAACGAGAACAAAATTAAGCAGGTGAGGGCTAGAATAATAAGCTAGACGAGTGACGACCACCGGTGGTGTGGAGAGGAGATGCCATGAGCTGTGAGGGATGAAAGCACTGCTGGAGAGGGTATTGCAGGATATGTGACACAGCTAGGTGCGGATAGATACTCTAAATCAGGCAGTGAGGGGGAGAGGCTTAGACACTGTGTCGATCTGAGACAGACCCCTTTGGTTACGTGACTAAATGAAGTCTTGACATCGTGCACCTGAAATAATGTACATATGGTGCCACCAAAAATAGTGTCTCAAGCACAGCGCCATTTAACAAAGTGGCACCAAAAATAATGGAACCAAAAATGTGCCATACATATAATGCTCCCAAAAATAGTGTCAGACAGATAGTGCCCCCAAAATAGTGCAATACATATAGTGCCCCAAAATTTGTGTCAACCTCATTCTCGCTATCGGTAAACATGTCATCCATTATGCCACAGATTAATCATGCGTCAAAGAAATCCGGCAGGCTGTTCCGGCAAAGAACTGCCTGACAAGACATTAAAGCTTATTATAAGGCAATCCAATTGAGATTCTACTCTGTGTTCTCCATTGACAAAAAGTTAGGATGCCAACTAGCTTCCGCTCTGCTGACCGCCCCTGACTACGCTACGTAGTTTATGTCAGGCGCATACTTTCCTGCCTACAACCTCCCCCCTTCTACATCTCTCTGTTCCATAATTGGCACACACAGAGTTCTCCACTGGCGCTGTGGCACACACCTTCTTTATTCATGCCAACACATCTTATTCCCTATGTGGTAGACCCGACATATGCTGATGATCTGGGAATCTGGGTGGGGCTGGAAGACATTCTAGTGGAAGACCTGTTGCAGGGGAGGAGGATCCCTACGTTATCTGAACTACAAAAAATCCCGAAAGCGAAGAACTGGACCTACTTACAGTACACTACTCCCACTTCAGCAGGTTGAGCTGGCTGTTCTTGCAGGACGTTGTGGCTGATCACGCTCCCACATGGTAGGAAATAGTGATAAGCGGCAGAGGCTATATTCGAATTTGCGATATTTAACAAATATTTGGGCGAATATTCATCATATATTCGCAAATTCAAGATTATTTTCTTGATCACGAAAAATGCGTGCGAAATACAGGCATGGGTCACTTTTGCTACATTTTTAAAGCTGCTAGCAGTTTCCTGAGACTGGAGAAAATGGTTGGCATGGCAGAACATCACAATAGCTTTATATGCAGATAGAGTGCTCCAATATATTCGCGATTGCGTAATTTGCGAATCGTGGTGACAATGCCCTTTAATACTTCCTTTTTGGGATAAAGTCAGTGATGCTATCAATTAGATCTGTTCCTCTTCCATCACTCTCACCCCCACCCTGGTGCTCCTCAACTTACCTGACAACTCCTGTCCCATCTCCAAACATAACTTCTTTTCTCCTTATGGCGGCCATAATACCTCTACACTGGTTAAGCATGGCCACTCCCTCTCTGGGAGAATGCGGGAGAAAAGTGCAGGAAATTTTCAGATTAGAGGAGCTTTCCAGTTGGGAAACGCATACACATGACAAGTTTCACAAACTATGGTCTCTTTGGACCTCCTGGGTCAACACTAGTAATGACCTTCCTAATACAACCTTAGGGCTCATTCACACGACCGTATATTATTTCCATTTCCATTCCTTTTTTTTGCGTTACGTTCCGTATGCGAAACTATTCATTTAAATGGGTCCGCAAAATAATACGGAATGTACTCGGTGAGCATTCCGTTTCCGTATGTCTATATTTCCATTGTCCTATTATTGTCCGCATTACGGACAAGGATAGTACTTTTCTATTAAGGGCCAGCTGTTCCGTTCCGCAAAATACGGAATGCACGCGGACGTCATCCGTTTTTTTTGCGGATCCATTTTTTTCAGATCGCAAAATACATACAGTCGTGTGAACAAGCCCTTAGACGCAGCAGGAGGCCCAACACCACTACCCCTTCCTTCATGAGTCTTCCTACCTTCAAGCGGAATCCCCAGCCTCCCAAATCCCACAGGTTTTATTTTTTGTTGTTATGTTTGTAGGCTGACACACACATCTTTAGGGTCCATTCACATGTCCACATGTCCAAAACACGGACACCGGCCATGTGCGTTCCGCAATGCCTTTTATTGTCTGTGGCTGTGGACAAGAATAGGACATGTTCTATTTTTTTGCGGGGCCGCAGAAAGGAAATGCGGAAGCATCTTTTGTGGCACCATTGAAAGACTTCTATAAAACGTGGGCTGTGAGAGGACGCGGGAGTTTTTATATATTTTATGCCTGTTTTATAGAAGTCTTGTGAGTATAATAAATCCATATATATCTACTGTGACTTACAGTACTTCACTATGGGGAGGAATTTCTGATCTTCGTAGGATTACGATAATAGTGAAGACAGGAACAGAAAAACGAAGCAGATCTATATTTCCCTGATGTGCCTACATTCCGTCTGAGTATACTTGCAAAGATACAGCGGAGATTGTATAAATGGTGCTTCACCATCAGTGCACCTTTTCTGATGTTTCATAGGATGTTTTATATAAGAAGACGTCTGTGAGACTTGATTTCACTGTGCGAGAGGGAGAGTGATAACACCTGTGATAAGTTGTGCTGAAGAAAACGCGCGGCCTCATATATATTGCATTTTACATTGCTATGTGCGACTGCTCCACATTTCCAATTGTACTCTTTTCGATAGATCTTCCCGAATGTCTGTTACGAAGGCATCTACAAAATCTTGAAATAAAAAACAGAATTCAGCTCCGCTCTTCGTGTTTTCTGTTTTATACTCAGCACATATGATGTGACTTTCCATACATCACTAATATTTCACCCACATCCCATCTGTTGTAGCATCTCATTGAAAAAAGCAAAGTTACTCAAGGACATAGAACAAACCATCTGTGTGGATTATATAGCAGTAACCAATTGTCCAAGACCAAGTTGGCTGATCAGGACTAGTGATGAGTGAACTTCATGTTCTTCATGAGTCCTCTCCAGTATAACTTAAACCAGACAGATCCGTTACGAGGCCCATAGACTTCTATTATGACGCAATGCAAAACAGAATGCCTCATAGAATTCCGTTATGGCCCGTGGTAGCGGAATCCATAACAGAATTGCCAGAAAAGTCGAACGACGAACTCGAACTTCAAAACATGAAGTTCGCTTATCACTAATCAGGGCCCCTTCTTCTATTAGCCGGAGTGGAGGGGTAGCCCACAGTAGAGGTGGACATAGACAGTAGAGGTCCCCCATGTAGGAATATCGTGTGGACCCCTTCCTCATCATGGTGCTCTTTACTCCTTCTATGACTCTCTAGTCAATCCTTATTCTTATCAATCAGAATCCATCAGTAGTTTCAAGCCAGGGGGACCTTGATGTCCTTTTTTTATTGTGATATGGGCTTTCTCTTGCCCATGAGGCCCCCTAGTTTTTCAGGAGTATGGGACCATAATTCTTCTTACTCCTTTCCATGACTGTCTAGTCAATCCTTAATCTGATGGAGTAGACTCCATCATTAATTTTGAGCCTAAGGAACCTTGGTGCCCATTTTCATTGTGGTATGGGCCCCTTTTGCCTGCAGGGCCCTGTGTGTACAGCTGCACTGGTTGTACCAATAGTATGTGCACCTTTGGGCCGCACCTCACTGATATCTATAAAGGCCCCTTTCCATAGTCTGACCACTAGGAACACTCCTTCCTGATAATTGCCCTGTGTGTCGTCAAGTGAAAGCATCGTTGATGTGGACACCAAAATCATAATTTCTGGAAAGCAGATCGTTCTGTGTGAACAGTAATCTGCTTCGAAAAGCATGAATTAGTAGCGATCGTCCATTGGCTTACAGCACTGGTGATTTCTGCACGTAAATGCAGCTCTCACCTCCTCTGATGATTAGGCAATTATCAGGAACAAATGCTAATACAGACTCTCACTGCTTATATTCATAACCTATGCCAAGGATAGGATATCAATGTCAAAGTCCTGAAAGCCATGAAGTAGCTGGACTCTACCCTGACGTGCTGTTTTATCACAAGGTTTTGTCTGCACAGTTTTTGCAGATTTATCTGTTGTTGCACAGATTTCAACAAGCATGTGTGTTTGTGGAAAACCATGTCAGCATGCTTTTCAGCTACGCTTCAGACAAACTGAACAGACATCAAGCATGTCTTCAAACCTTTTTGTGCGCATTCATTCTCAATTATTGCCCCATGTAAATATTCCCAGGGATCACACACTTGTTTGTAGGTGACCCCATCTTTTACATGGGCATAAAAATCAGCATTGAAGTATGAACAACTTCCTGTATGATCAACTTCCTGTATGATCAGCTTCCTGTATGATCAACTTCCTGTATGATCAGCTTTCTGTATGATAAACTTCCTGTATGATCAACTTCCTGTATGATCAGCTTTCTGTATGATCAGCTTTCTGTATGATCAACTTCCTGTATGATAAACTTATTGTATGATAAACTTCTTGTATGATCAACTTCCTGTATGATCAACTTCCTGTATGATCAGCTTTAATGAACTTCCTGTATGATCGATCCTGGATCGTTTGGCAACCTAAGGGCCTTATTACACTGCCTGATGTTCAGGCAGGATGAGAGGAGATTAATGTTAAACATGGAGATAGGGACTTCCGATTCCGGCGCGCACATGTAAAGGAGGAGGAAGACGGAGCTCCGGGACCCACGGCCCGAAAACAGATTTGAAGCCGCTCCTAGGGGCTGAGTACTCCGTCTGATAACACCACAGAAGACAAAGGGGCTTTATATGGAGAAATTTCTGCAGAAAAGCGGCTCCTCCAGCGCACATTTGTCACTCCCGCAAAGAGAAGAAAGACAGCCGCGAGGCAACATGGCGGCGGTGATAGAAAAGCCACACAGACTTACGAGGTCTGCCTCGCAACCCCCCCCCCCCCCAGAGGGATGATTAATCGGCAAGCGTTGGAGCTAAAGAGGAGAGGTTAGTCCATCACCAGACCTTACTATCTCTTGCTGGACTATGGCTATTCAAGTAGCCAAGTTGTTAGCACCAGACATAAAATCTAATCTGGAGGCCACAGTCTCCTCAGCGCTCCAACAAATACAGAGGGAGGTATCCCAACAATCCATCCAGATCAATGAGCTGGAGCAGAGAGTAAATCTGGTGGAGCAGGAATTAGAAAGGGCCCAAACCCAAATACGAGAGGTCCTTAGTAACAACCAAGCCCTCAAAGACAAAGTGGAGGATCTGGAGAATCGCTGCAGAAAGAGCAATCTGAGAATAGTGGGCCTGCCGGAGCTAATATCATCAAGCCAACTGGTACAAATTTGCGCGGTGGAAATACCACAAGCCCTAGGGCTACAAGGAACTTTTACAGTTGAGAGGGCGCACAGGCTTGGGCCAGCAAGGGCCCCAGATTCGGAGCTGGGAAAATCCAGACCAAGACCCATCATTGTGAAGTATTTAAATTATGCAGCAAAGGAGGCAATACTTACCAAATACAGACGAAACTTATAGCCGCTGCCGGTATGTGATCACAAACTACTGATTTTCAGCGATTATTCAGCTGAGGTAGCAAAGCGCAGGAGAGCCTTTTCACACGTTTGCTCCACATTGGTAAATATAGCCGGCGATTTTGAGAGTATTTTGACCAGATGGCTGCACAGAGACTTTTTCCTCCCCTAAAGAAGCTATGGAGGCTCTGGACATGGAAAATGATCTACCACCATACCAAGCCATCCTAGCGCAAAGAGGTGGATTCTCAGGCAAAGGGAGCCGCGAGAAAACAACGGTGAGATGTGGCTCCCAGAGGTCGCCAACTACCTTTGGGACTATGGAAGACTTGCAAGAGTAAAGTACTGAATAAGAGAAGAGACAGAAAAACATCTGACAGGACTAAAGCGAATAGAAGCCTGAATACCCGAAGGGACATGTGAGATACAGAGGAGACTGTGATAATTTCTCAAATCATATTCGTACAATGTCCTAATTGTGATATAATTAGGGGGGAAGCGTAATCTAAGAAATCAAGAGGGAAAAATGGGAGAAGATAATGATGCTCTAAGGGAAGATTGACAGATAAGATCTTACACAGGGCTGTGGAGAAACGGAGTAGAGTTAGAAAGAAGAAAGGAAAGTGGGGCATTCTGGGCAGGCTGGTAACAACGACTGCTCCCAGAATTGTGCGAAAGAAGAGGAGTCACAACAGTTTATATAATTGTTGGGAAAGGTTTGGGGTCTTGAGTTCATGTGGGGGCCCCACCCCCACATGAACTCAAGACCCCAAACCTTTCCCAACAATGATATAAACTGTTGGGGGGGAGGAAAGAGGGGGTTATGTTATTGCTCCAAGCTGGTAGTGTCATACCAGAAGGGGACCCAGGGAAGGAGTCTTTCTTGTTGGGATGCGTCTCCTGCAACAATTTATTTAACAGGGTTAACATGAAGGTTATCACCTGGAATATAAAGGGTTTGTGCTCCCAGCACAAACGAACGATGGTATTAAGACATCTTAAAAAGATTGAGAGCTGATATGGCCCTGTTGCATTTAGAGGAACAAGATTTCCGGAGACTTCAGAAAATGTGGGTGGGACAGGTAATGGGCTCCCCCTCAAGGGAAAGGAAGGCAGGTGTGATGGTTCTTTTACATAAAAATTTGAAATATAATGTGAAATTAGTGAAACCAGACGATGAAGGTTGACTTTTGAAAGTGGAGCTGGAATCAACAGAAGGATCGTGTCATGGAACCATGAACCAGACGTACAACAAGAGATGAGTGGAAATAAGAAGACTTTATTGAAAATAAAGCTGTAAGGCAAAAGTCCAAACGGATGGCTAAACCGAAGCAGGGTCTTGCGAAACCAGAGATCAGGAACCAGAAGGGTAGTCAGACGAAGCCAGGATCAGGAATCAGCAGGGTAGTCAGACGAAGCCAGGATCAGGAACCAGAAGCAGCAGCAGTCTTAGAAGCATGTGAGCACAGGAGGACCAAGCAGGGAACTGAAGCCACAGACCTCCTATATATATGAGCTAGGCATCCAGCTCCTCCCAGTGGGAAGGAGGAGCCGCAGGGTGGGAGGCTACAAGAAACCCAGAAACCAAGATGGCCGCCAGCACATGTCAAACGAAGGAGAACAGCAAGGAGGTAAGACCATGACAGTACCTCCCCCTCAAGGGCCCCTCCTCCGCGGAGTAAGGAACGGTTTCTGAGGGAAGCGTGCGTGGAAGGCTCGGAGCAAGGCAGGAGCATGGACATCTGCGGAGGGAACCCAGGAACGCTCCTCTGGACCATAACCACGCCAATGGACCAAAAACTGCACCCGGCCGCGGACCAGGCGTGAGTCCAGGATATTGCTCACCTCATACTCCTCACGATTGCCCACTTGGACCGGACGAGGCCGAGGAATCGAGGAAGTGAAACGATTACACACCAGTGGCTTCAACAGGGAGACATGAAACACGTTGGAGATCCGCATGCCAGGAGGAAGCGCAAGGGCATAGGCTACCGGGTTTACCCTGCGAAGCACTCGGAAGGGACAAACAAAGCGAGGCGCCAGCTTGGGAGTGGGCACTCAAAGGTTGAGGTTGCGGGTGGACAACCATACGCGGTCTCCGACCTGGTAGGAAGGAGCGGGCGCTCGTCTGCGATCAGCCTGGAGTCTCTGGCGCTGCGCAGAGACCTCAAGGGACCTCTGGATCTGTACCCAAGAAGCACGTAGGACGGAAAGGTGATCCTCCACAGCCGGAATATCCTGGGAAGAGAATACCTCCGGTAACACGGCAGGTTGGAACCCATAATTGGCCATGAAGGGAGACGTCCCAGAGGAAGAGTTCACCGCCGTGTTCCTGGCAAACTCAGCCCAAGGCAGGAGGTCAACCCAATTGTCTTGGTGATCGGAGACATAGCAACGAAGGAATTGCTCCAAGGCCTGATTGGATCGTTCTGCGGCCCCATTGGACTGAGGGTGGTAGGCCGATGAGAAAGAGAGATGAATCCCCAACTGGGAGCAAAAGGCGCGCCAGAACCTGGACACAAACTGACTCCCCCGATCCGACACAATCTCCTTGGGCAAACCGTGCAACCGGAAGACCTCCCTGGCAAAAATCGAGGCCAACTCTTGTGCAGAGGGTAACTTCTTGAGAGGTACACAGTGGCACATTTTGGAAAACCGATCCACTATCATGAGAATGACCGTATGGCCTCGGGATGCAGGGAGGTCCACAATGAAATCCATCCCCAGGTGTGACCATGGACGCTCCCCGGTGGCTATGGGTTGCAAAAGGCCCAACGGAAGGTGCCGAGGGGACTTACTCTGGGCACAAACGGAGCATGCCGCTACATATGCGGCGATGTCGGAACGTAGAGAAGGCCACCAGAACAGACGTGAAACAGCCCAGGACAGCTGATTCTTTCCAGGATGCCCCGCGGCCTTGGAGTTATGGTAGGTTCGCAACAACCGGAGCGGCAGTAGGAGCGGTCCCAGGAGCGACAACCGACCCATCGGCAACGGAAGCTAAATGAGCCGTGCGTTCAAGCAGGGTTTGCAACGCCACAGCGAACCGACCCAACAGGTGATCCTGCTGATCAAGTCTGGCAACCAGCGTAGGTAGCGAGGATGGCCCTGTACCGTCAGAATTCATGGCTTGGTCCTAATGTCATGGAACCATGAACCAGACGTACAACAAGAGATGAGTGGAAATAAGAAGACTTTATTGAAAATAAAGCTGTAAGGCAAAAGTCCAAACGGATGGCTAAACCGAAGCAGGGTCTTGCGAAACCAGAGATCAGGAACCAGAAGGGTAGTCAGATGAAGCCAGGATCAGGAACCAACAGGGTAGTCAGACGAAGCCAGGATCAGGAATTAGCAGGGTAGTCAGACGAAGCCAGGATCAGGAACCAGAAGCAGCAGCAGTCTTAGAAGCATGTGAGCACAGGAGGACCAAGCAGGGAACTGAAGCCACAGACCTCCTATATATATGAGCTAGGCATCCAGCTCCTCCCAGTGGGAAGGAGGAGCCGCAGGGTGGGAGGCTACAAGAAACCCAGAAACCAAGATGGCCGCCAGCACATGTCAAACGAAGGAGAACAGCAAGGAGGTAAGACCATGACAGATCGATAACAATCTATAACATATATTCGCCCAATACGTCCCAAAATGTTTTTTTTATCAAAAGCTAGAATCCATTATACTACAGGAAGAAACATCAAAAATTTTAGTGGCAGGAGACTTTAATAGAGTGCATAACGATTTGGAAGATAGGCGTCAACATGTAATAAGAACCCCGCAGACCCCTAATGGCAACCACACTTTATCCCCTTTAATATTGACAATGAGCTTAGTGGATATATGGAGACAGTTAACTAAAGGGCCAGATATGTCAAACAGGCCCACTAAATCCCAAAAATTAGCAAAATGTACTGATCCCATAGGACAGAGGGATAAAACTTAACATTTATTTTAGGTCGAACTAAAATTAAAGACAACAGAGGAGGAGCCTCTAGACAAAACAAATATAACAAAACAGCCCAGCAGGCAAACTAATACATACAAAAGCAGTGTGACCAAAGATTTGAAAAGAAGCAGGAACGCTCTCACCCGGTTTGTTGTTCAGGATGTCTCGTAGAGAAGACTGGGGGTGAAGAACGGTCCTTGGATGCTTCTCGTTCACACGCGAATAATAGATGAGCCCCTTTTAGGATGGTTGGAGGCAAGGTGGTTAGCCCTAGGCAACCCTAAGAGGGGGGGCAGGGGCTATTATGCCCTACCTATCTATACGGGGACTTACCCCGCAAGGAGCGTCCCCGTCCGGATGCCTGTCCCTGTGGGGACAGAAACCCTAGTAGTCCCTAATAGATGCTCCCAAATGTATTAGTTTGCCTGCTGGGCTGTTTTGTTATATTTGTTTTGTCTAGAGGCTCCTCCTCTGTTGTCTTTAATTTTAGTTCGACCTAAAATAAATGTTAAGTTTTATCCCTCTGTCCTATGGGATCAGTACATTTTGATATATGGAGACACCATCACCCAATAGAGAGAGAATATACTCATTATTCTAACGCGCAACATTCCTGGTCCAGGTTAGACTATCTGTTAATATCTACTGATTTGGTATTGAGAGCCCAGAAAACAGACATAGCGGACTTGGTCATTTCTGAAATATTTCAGATAATATTTCGAAGGGCACAGATTACATATGGAGGCTGCCGAGTCATCTAACAACAGATGTGGATTTCACAGATAAGCTTAGGGGATGGTGGTGGGAATATTCCCAAGATAATGAAGCTCATGCACAAAACCCTCAACTATTTTGGGAAACAGCGAAAGTGGTCTTGAGGGGACGCATTATAGCTTACACGATAGAAAAAAAAAATGAAATAAGTAAACAGTATGACACTGCCGTAAAGACTGTACGAGAAACCTATACAAATTATCTAAATGACCCAACAGAGACACATAAAGTGCGATGGGTACCAGCTAAACATACTTATGACTATTATCAGGAGGGCAAAGCTAAATGGTTCGCAGATCACAAGCAGGCTGAACTATTTAAATATGGAAATAAAGCGGGGATGATGCTAGCTAACTTATCGCGACCCTATTCAAGACAAGTACAAATGTATCCCCTGAAAGATGAAACAGGAACTTAGCTGAATCACCCGAAAAAGTAGTAGATATATTGGGAAAATACATTGCGTCCTTATATGCACAGGACTCCTATGATCTTTTGCAAATGGTTACTCTCCCACGACTGTCAGAAGACTCTTTAAATTCCCTAAATGCAGAAATTTCAGAAGTTGAGTTCAAATTCACATTGGAAACCCTCCAAAATGGGAAAGCTCCAGGCCCTGACGGGTATCCTGCGAAGTTTTATAAGGCCTTGGGGGAAGAGGCTGCACCTACACTCACTTCGCTTTTCAACTCTATTCTACTAGGGGGGAGGCTGCCACCCTCGGGTAATATGGCTTATATAAAGATTCTCCCTAAACAAGGGAAGGATTTAACCCGTCGTTTAGGCCAATTTCTCTCATTAACCAAGATATAAAACTGATGTCCAAGATATTGGCCAATAGACTTGCCGCTTTCCTACCAGAACTGATAGGCAGCCATCAAGTAGGCTTTCTAAAAGGACGCTCAGCTTTAGAATTGTGATACAAAATTTGGAACAAAGGATATTTAAGAACTGTATGTAAATCTTACAAAACTTCACGGTTTATTGATATCGTTAACGTAACATGGAACTGTAATATACTCTTTCTTTTCTTGAATATTCTAATAAAGAGAGATTTTAAAAAAACTTGGAGATAGGTGCTCATTTGCAGTGGCATATTCAAAGTATAAGGAGAAGGGAAGATCACTACCGCAATCCTCCTTCCCTCATTCATTTCTGTTGATTATCAGCAGCTGATTAGACAGGGAGATGTGCTGCTGATAATCAAGTACTTTATCTAAGGCTACTTTCACACTAGCGTTGTTTAAATCCGGCGTTCAATTCCGACACTGGAACTGCCCGCCGGATCCGGAAAAACGTGTGAAAACGGATTACATTTGAATCCTGATCAGGATTTTGATCACAATGAAAAAATGCATTTGAAAAAACGGATCCGCCATTTATGGACTTTAACTTTTTTTCACATTTTTCGGGTTTAACATGCAAAAGCTGGATCCGGTTTCACTGAACATGCGGTGCCGGATCCGGCGTTAATGCAAGTCAATGGGAAAAAGACCGGATCCGGCGTTCAGTCAAAGTGTTCAGGATTTTTGGCCGGAGGTAAAAATACAACATGCTACGGTTTTCTGAAAATCCTGATCAGTCAAAAAGACTGAACTGAAGACATCCTGATGCATCCTGAACGGATTACTCTCCATTCAGAATGCATGGGGATAAAACCGATCAGTTCTGTTTCCGGATTTGAGCCCCTAGGACGGGACTCAGCGCCGGAAAAGAAAAACGCTAGTGTGAAAGTACCCTTATATCCTGATAAAAGAAGCAATCACCCAACAAATGAGCATTTGGTCATTTATTGGTTGATCAGCAACACGATTAGGACACCTATCAGTAATTAGTGTTCCTATGAATACGTTTCTGGAAATTGGCTAATTGTAATAAAGGCTTAACACTTGAAGTTCCTGGGTAGGAGTCGGCTCAGAGCCCCAGAGCTCAAGCAGTTCAATTTTATTGTTCACTTATTGTCCTTTTTATTTATTTTTTTCGTTTCAGCTTCAAGGAGATCTGTGGGGGAAGAACTCAACATAGATCCCGACAGCAGGAAGGTAAAATTGTAAAGTTTTACCAGTTTTCAGGTATAATTGGGCAAGGGTTGTGTCCTGGCTACTAATTTAACCTAGAGGCCTACGTTTCTGTTTTCTGTCAAAGCAATCAGTGTTTTTGTGTTAAATATGGTGGATTTTTGCAAAAAGAGGTTTTTAAGCTTCCACTGGTTATGAATAGTCATGAGCGACGATATCAAAAATTTTATTCGGCTTCTTCACAAAGTGCATTTCTTTGTAAATAGGGGTTGCAATGACAGAGAACGGCGATTGCGCCACCCCCACCCCCCCTTCATTGAACCCCTCAGATGCCCTGTTCATCATGGATGGCGGCATCTGAGATGAAGATTGAGGGCTTTCAGGGGTTAATCCGGTAAAAAATAAATAAATAAAAATACTCACCTTATCCATTCGATTGTGAAGAGTCTGCCACAGCCATATTGATTGAAGATCCCACTCGAAATCTCACGCGGTGACGTCATGACATCATGTCGGTGGTGTGGTGATGTCATACATCAAGGCGCATGGGATTTCACGCGGGATCTTCAATCAAGATGGTGGAGGTGGCCCCTTCACATGCAAATGGATGAGGTGAGTATGATTTTTTTCCTCCCCCAATTTATTCGCTACCACAAAGCACAAGGAAATTCGGCTTTGCGACAAATTGAATTTTCCCAGAAATTCTGATCGAAGTCAGATGCTCCCATTCGCTCAACCTTGGTTATGAACTTTAGTCTTTAGACTTTAGTCTTAAAAACCTCGGAGAGACAAAAAAACTAGCCCTAATAATAATAATAATATTAATAATAAAATGTATTTATATAGCGCCACCATATTCTGCAGCGCTTTGAGCCCTAAGCCTATAGGCCCCCCAGTTCTAATGGTTATTACAGTATTGTTATGAGATATCTGTGCCACATATTCTGTAAAACTATACCTGGGGCTGCATGATGATCTTGTCCGCGACACTCTTCTTATGACCAAAGATCACTGTTTAACCATTGAACTGAATGGGGTTCAAGGACCAACAAGGATCAGGCTGTTGGTTTTCAGTCTACCCGATCCTTTGGTTCTCAGGACAGATAAGCCACCGCCAGATGTACAGTAGCTTACTTCCCTTTCCCCGGCCAAGGCAAGCTTGCATGTGTATAACGGGATCAGGAGGGCTCGCTTTCAGAAACGTTTGGCCAGCTTTACATTTATGTCTAGGTGCAATGTTTTCAATTCTGCTCCTTCTAATTGACATGGATTGTCCCCTTAGATTAAATCAAGCTGGTTAAATCTCAAGGCAGACATAGATGGCCAGAGTAACTCGCCAGAAGCAGACACACGATCGCTTTGCCTAGGTTCTGCAACCTACAGAGATTCCTCCCGGAGGAACCCAGGGGAGTCCTACTCTCGTAAGTTGCTTTGTGTTCTTCTAAGGAGACTAACGCAGCCTGGTGTAGTTAAATCGGATTACCATTTACAAACATGAGTGATGAATGGTACCTATACATGCATGAATTTTTGTTCTAGTGGAGAAAATTCAGATTAACACAAGGCAGACATACAGATCTAATGGATTCATGCACCACGATAATGTTATTTTTTCATATAAACAGTTTGCTTGCAATACCATGCCTAACCACATGGTGCGCTGTTATGAGAAAGTACGTACATATGCAACACAAAGCACGTTAATTCAAGCATTGTAGCACAGTGCTCTAAATATATAGACGGGGCTGGATTAAAGCACATAGAATATGTAAGATGGCATCTTGACTACCTCTGAGTTCTCTTATGCATCAGTTTAGGATATAACCTATTCCTTGTGTTTTGGTCTATAGGGTTACCTTACTCCAAGTCTGCATCCCTACCTGGATATGGTAAAAACGGACTAAATCGAGTAAGTGCGCAATACTATTTCTGTTCTTTTTCTGTTGTGTTCACAGTTATGCCAGGTTATCTAGTTACATGATTTCACAAAAATCCTTCCTTTTCTGATGGACCATGACTGTATATTATTTCTCAGTGTAGCTGAAAGGTAGATCATTTTCATAGGAATCTGTCATCCCTGAGTTGCTATTCTAAAGCTCAGTAGGATCTGAAGATACAGATGTAGCAGATTTCAGTTTGTCAATGAAACATGAGATGACTCACTGACTTCTAAAGGAGAGTGTTGTGAGCCTGTTCTGTGATATGTTCAAAGGTCATTGTGCAGGGAGGGGAAGGAGCTGTGACATTTCCTATTTTGAATAGTTGATCCTGGGTTATCTATCTATCTAATCTATCTATCATCTTTATCCCTCATCTTATATCTATCTATCTGTCTATCTACGTGCTATCATTGTAAACCTGCCTGTGATGATAATGAGATGACTGCTGAGAAGTGATTTCTACAGAATAGGAAGTCTCAGCATATGTTTAGGCTTATTGGCCAATGTGAAAACTGCAGGATTTTATGTGTTATTTTATATAGCTAGTGATATCTAAAATTAAAACTAACATCCCCTAAAATTCTTTAAAATTATGTTTAAAGGGAACCTGTCATGTGGATATTTGATTATAATCTAACTAATTATATACAATCATTAACTACTAAAAATATGTATTCACTTACCGGTCTGACAGATGGTTACCTCATAATATACACACAAAGATGCTGCATGCTAATGAGCTGATTTGAGTCCAGCGTGATGTCAGTGAATCCAGCGTTTATTTAATTCATAGCTATAGCCACTCCCCTGCCCACCTGCTTTGATTCATATGGAAAATAACAGTCAATCAGCAGCAGGTGGGCGGGGAGAGTCAGGCGCTCATGAATATTCAGGACTCAGCATTATCAGCTAAAGCATTTACAAGATGTTGGCAGATTGACTGGGTCAATTAAAGAAAGTGACCCAGCATTTTGCTAAGAGAATCAGTCACTTATTTATGTTGCCCTTAGTTAGGACACCATAAAACTGGTGACAGGTTTCCTTTAACATATGCACATGATTTTAAACAATAGGACATTTTCTGATGACACATTCCCTTTAAATTAAAAGGTGCCTCTTTGATAGCATGTTAATTAGATATGCCAGCAACGACTGATTGGTGAGGTCTGACTCCTGCAACCCTCACCATTATCAGCATGAAGTGGCCATGGTTTTCCTGACAAAGCGCTGGGTTCCGACTGCTGAAGCAGATCATTTATCAATACAATACGATACATTTATGTAAGAAAATGCACAATACAGTGTACAATTCATAGCACAGCGGCACAAATGTACAGTACAAAGCAGAGGAATTAGTAAAACGAAGCATTGCCTTCAGCAGTCATGGTACATTTCTTCAGCCTGTCCCCTGGATATTCAGTTTGATGTTAGGCATCTGTTAGAAATGAACGACAAGAACCTTGTTTCAGTTTTACCAATTCTATTCTCCAGGCTGCAAACTTTGGTCAGAACAATTTGGATGATGATTCCAGCTGGGGCATGAAAGGTACAGGTTCACCCAATTCATGGTATTATTATTGTCTATATGTGACTGTACTTTATGGGGGATTAACAAGCCCTGCACTCCAGAATTCTGGCTTCAAAAAGTCACTTACTGGACGCTGTGATCTGGATGCTGGTAAACATCTTGGTCATGGCGTCAATGAACAGGCTAAATAGGTGCAGAGTGGTAATTTAGAACAAGTGCTCATATTTTCTCTACTTTTCTGGAATAGAAAGACACCCCCTCCCCCCATACGATCTTGGATTAATGGGGGATGAGGGGTTGATAACATGCAAAGAAGTCCATGTTACCCCTCCCCTTGGGTCTTGTATAGCTACACAGGGACAGGAGGATCTGTGCCTCTTCTCCAGCTAGGGGGGGAAGGGTACTTCAACTTGTTCTATCTCAGGCTGTATAGCAGGTATTATCTCCAGGTCGGGAGTGAGATCTGCAGGTAACTCCCAACCTGGTTTCTAAAAGTTCTATCTCCACTCTACCACCACAATACTGGTCTTGTTTTGAAGCTTCCTAGCTTAAAACCAAGACCCGGCTTGTATCTATAGCTGCTATACAGCCTGAAATAGAGCCATTAGTAGCAAGGAGGTATCTCATACCTTTTTGGCTACTGAAGGGAAAATTACCGGCTCACAACAAACAGTGGCTCCTGTTGCACGATGTAGCCAGGCAAAGGGGAGCATCGGAGCAAGGAAATACTCTGATGCTCCTCTCATACATACTATGTCAATACAGAAGAGGTGATATCCGAGTTCAGCCCTGAACCCGGACAACTTTTTTTAATGTCACCAGTACAAGTTTAATGCCGCCACTTGACTCCAGGTGAGAATATTGGCTAGACTGGGGGTTTAACAGCCTGAAGGCAACCCTATTTAGGGGCCTAAATCCTCCTCAAAGGTTCAACCTTATAACAGTATCTGAAACTATCATTTCCTCTTTACTTTTGTAATGTCTTTTCATAAACATAGAGTTCAACATGTGATCATAGCATAAGCCTTTTCTTCATCATACCTGCCCCAAACACAGAAATCATAGTTCCTCCTGGCAAAACAAAGAAAACCCTACCATCCTTATCTCTGAGAGCCTTATTGTGTAGTACAAAAAAGCTCCAAATCCACTGCTTTGCATCACAAGGTCATAGAATTCAATGACAAAATATTGGCTGACTGCTGCCACCACTAGGGGGAGCTAACTGCATATAGACTTATGCAGCTAATATTGAACTCAAAGGGACTTCTAAAAATCTTAAGGCAGTGAGCTCCCCTAGTTGCAGGAATAAGCTTGGATTCTTTGGGTTATACCAGGTTCCTGGTAAGCTGTCCAACATTGCTTATAGGGACTGCAGTAGAAGTTGTCATGGAGGATGGAGAAATGAGTAGTACTCACAATAGCGGTCCTCACTCCGGGCTGCTCATTGAAGGGAGGGGCCCACCCTTTCTTCACCTTGGGGCACCTCCTGGTTTCGGGTCTCCTGCCTGGTAATAGGTGGGGTGCCCTTGGTGTCAGTGGGCTGTGCAGATGGTGGTGCCACACAATAATGAGCCTGGTTTTTGGTGAAACAAGTCAGCGTTACTAAAGCAACTTGGCAGTTGGTACATACATGCACTAACAAGGGTAGGCACAGTCTTTACCATATAGGAGATAGACAGCCTAGTTGTCCTCTCCTAGTACCCATTTAAACTACGCAATCGTTTCAATTCGGCCAGAGAGGTTCAAATTCTCTGTCTATATATATATATTCTTTCTTTCAATCTGTAATTCTACAATACCATCTGTGTGGTGTAGTCCTTTAATGGATGGCTAATCTGTCTCTATATTATGGTAAGGGGCCTGAAACTTCTAACCCCAACCAAAATGCAGTGAAGTCCACAACCAATATACATGTGTATCCAAAGACAGTTGAATATTATGGGGAAGCAGGGAGCTATTATAAGTAACATCATAGATTGGAGTGTACAACCCCATTAATTGTCATGTGTTTTCTCCCCACAGAGTACAAGGTAAGAGGCGTGAGCCCAGAGCAGTTAGACAGCACCCATTCACCTCTCCCGTACAAGGTTACACTGTCTGTGCTTTTCTTATGACCTTACCATTCTATGTGACATTATGGATTCAAGTATGTAAAGTCTACGTTTTTTATCACCTGAAGGCACGGGGACATATGTCTGAGCTCTCTGCTCTGTTTCTCCATCCTAGATCTATCCCTATGAAATGCTGATTGTAACAAACCAATTGAGGGTGAAGCTCCCTAAAGAAGTGGACCGGACCAGACTGGAGGTAAAGCGGCTCTGTGTGTTCATCATTGACCCTTTAACGAGGAGCTGTCCCCTCTCCTGACATGTCTGCTTTAGCAACTACTTGCATCCCCCATGTAATATTAATTCTGGAGCATCTATTCTTATGGCTGTGTTGTGCCATTCCTTTATTATTCCTACTAGAAGTTATGAATTAAAATGAATTGCTAGCAGTTTGTAAAGTGAGTTTTCCGTCCAGAAGCGATGCCTGGACTGAATCCTGACCATTCATTTCAGTGGATCTGTACACATGAACGTCGTATGTCACGCATCATCTCTGCGTTCAGGAAAAATGGCAGCTGTTCTGTATTTTTCAGGCAGCCCTGGCTTCATAGAAGTGAATGAGGCTTGTGTGAAAAATGGAAGACATCCGGATGCAATGTGTTTTTCACTGACGGTTGCTAGAAGATGTACAGACGTGGACAAAATTGTTGGTACCCTTTGGTCAATGAAAGAAAAAGTCACAATGGTCACAGAAATAACTTTAATCTGACAAAAGTAATAATAAATTAAAATTCTATAAATGTTAACCAATGAAAGTCAGACATTGTTTTTCAACCATGCTTCAACAGAATTATGTAAAAAAATAAACTCATGAAACAGGCATGGACAAAAATGATGGTACCCCTAGAAAACACAGAACATAATGTGACCAAAGGGACATGTTAATTCAAGGTGTGTCCACTAATTAGCATCACAGGTGTCTACAACCTTGTAATCAGCCATTGGGCCTATATATATGGCTCCAGGTAATCACTGTGTTGTTTGGTGATATGGTGTGTACCACACTCGACATGGACCAGAGGAAGCAAAGGAAAGAGCTGTCTCAAGAGATCAGAAAGAAAATTATAGACAAGCATGTTAAAGGTAAAGGCTATAAGACCATCTCCAAGCAACTAGATGTTCCTGTGAGTACAGTTGCACATATTATTCATAAGTTTAAGATCCATGGGACTGTAGCCAACCTCCCTGGACGTGGCCGCAGGAGGAAAATTGATGACAAATCTAAGAGACGGATAATCCGAATGGTAACAAAAGAGCCTAGAAAGACTTCTAAAGAGATTCAAGGTGAACTTCATGCTCAAGGAACATCAGTGTCAGATCGCACCATCCGTCGTTGTTTGAGCCAAAGTGGACTACATGGGAGACGACCAAGGAGGACACCATTGTTGAAAACGAATCATAAAAAAGCAAGACTGGAATATGCCAAACTACATGTTGACAAGCCACAAAGCTTCTGGGAGAATGTCCTGTGGACAGATGAGACAAAAATCGAAGTTTTTGCCAAGGCACATCAGCTGTATGTTCACAGACGAAAAAATGAAGAATATCAAGAAAAGAACACTGTCCCTACTGTGAAACATGGAGGAGGCTCTGTTATGTTCTGGGGCTGCTTTGCTGCGTCTGGCACAGGGTGTCTTGAATCTGTGCAGGGTACAATGAAATCTCAAGACTATCAAGGAATTCTAGAGAGAAATGTACTAGCCAGTGTCAGAAAGCTTGGTCTCAGTCGCAGGTCATGGGTCTTGCAACAGGACAATGACCCAAAACACACCGCTAAAAACACCCAAGAATGGCTAAGAGGAAAAAATTGGACTATTCTAAAGTGGCCTTCTATGAGCCCTGACCTCAATCCTATTGAGCATCTTTGGAAGGAGCTGAAACATGCAGTCTGGAAAAGGCACCCTTCAAACCGGACACAACTGGAGCAGTTTGCTCATGAGGAGTGGGCCAAAATACCTGCTGAGAGGTGCAGATGTCTCATTGACAGTTACAGGAAGCGTTTGATTGCAGTGATTGCCTCAAAAGGTTGCGCAACAAAATATTAAGTTAGGGGTACCATCATTTTTGTCCATGCCTGTTTCATGAGTTTATTTTTTTACATAATTCTGTTGAAGCATGGTTGAAAAACAATGTCTGACTTTCATTGGTTAACATTTATAGAATTTTAATTTATTATTACTTTTGTCAGATTAAAGTTATTTCTGTGACCATTGTGACTTTTTCTTTCATTGACCAAAGGGTACCAACAATTTTGTCCACGTCTGTAGATTGTTATTCTTCCGTTTTTCTTTACATGCGTGAAACATGTATGCAATCCGGATACGATGTGCATGGAAAAAACGCACACACTGAATGCAATCTCAGACAAAACCAATAGAATCTGCGCGCAAAACCATCAGTTTTTCCCTGAACAGATCCTGACACGATCCGTATCGTTTGTGTGAAAGACGCCTTAAAGGGTCAGACAATGGGGCCAATATCGTATACCCGCACCTATCTCGTAAAGGCAGCCAGCAAAGTGAAGGAGAGCGCACAGCGCCTGCACGGCCGCCCTTCATTAATTTCTTTGGGGCCGCCAAAAATTGTGCTGGCACAGCTATTTTCGTCTGCCCCCATAGAAGTGAATGGAAGTGGTGCGGTGCGCTCCCATTCATTTCTATGGAGATTCTGAAAATAGCCGAGCGTGCCGCTCATTTTTTTTGTCGGCGGGCTAATAGGAATGCTTGGTGGCCGGACCCGGCACTGCCGGCCACCACATTGCAGGCTGTGTTTTAGGCTGCGTTTTTACGAGATAAGTGCGTGCCCCAGAGGTGGGACCCGCACCTATCAGACAGTGGGGGCATATCCTAGAGATATGCCCCCATTGTCTTAGACGGGAATACCCCTTTAAGGGGCTGTTCCGTCTTGTCAATCCCCTTTTTATATATGTCTCTGCTGGTGACATGCTGCGGCTGTGACAGTCGCACAAAAATCCAACTTGGATGGATTTTTTGCACCAGTCATGTTGCATGTCACAGTGCAACACCATTGGCTATCATTGCCTTACTGTGCATAGAGAAGTTGCTGCTGATTACAAGCAGCTTTCCTTGCACTCGAAACGCATTCACAAGCCAATCGTAGTTTTCCCGCTACGGGCGCATAGTGCGGGATAATCAGTAGAAGGATTAATTGAAACAGCAAATTCTCTTTAAAACCAACCACCCATGTGTTTAACTGTGAGGCGGGGCTGGATGGCCATCTTGGCTGCAACACCCGTTATGCAACCAAGGATTGCTGTGGCCATAGAACTGAATAGGGTCACAGCTCGACCCGCAAGATGTCGCGACCTTGACTACAGAATGACAAAGAATCCAACAGCGTTGGAATTATTTTTTGGGTGATTCTGGGGTTGCAGTGGTGGCAGCTGGCGAGTCGTGCTACGTCTCCATTCACTTTAAGGGTTGCAGTGCTACACAACGTCGCGCCACAGGTGTTACGTCCAAGATGGCCACGTTACTGAATTGAAAGGCCCATATTTATGCCCACAAGAATGTGAAAAGCCCTGTTTTCTCCTTTGTCCTCCCCATCATATATCCAACGTGCCAAGCAGCCGCTGCGCATTTTGAACATCACTCACCAAAGGACCTTGTTTGTTCAGATTGGTACTTCTCCCCTTAAACACTTCAATGTGTTCCTCTCCTGATTACTCAGCAAGTGATTTTGCTTTTGCTGTCTCATTTCGTTTTTTAAGCCAGGATTATAAAAAAAAAACGATATCTCACCAGTAATGTGAGAAAACTTTGGACATCTGGAATTCGTGAATGGATATGTCTCATTATCCGATAACAGCGGGGGCCTGTTGACAGCTGCCGTGCACTTAGGTTAAAAGTGCTCCTTTAATCGGAATTTATGTTTGGGGACATTTGGTTTGTTTTGGACAGATAAGAGACCCCTTGGCTCCTCTTCTTAATAAGACGTGAAGCTACTTACCAATCCTGATGTTTATTCAGCGTTGCTCTTGATCTACTCGTCTTAGAGCAGGTGTGGCCTTGGCGTACCGCTCAGAAGAGATCAAAGGCTCGCGGATGTCCTGGAGTTCAGGAGGGACAAATACTAAATACGCCAACCATGTGTGAGGGGAACGTTAATGCAGGGTATTTCTGTGAGGCGCGTCGTAATGCTGAACACCTGAATCAATATACAGTCCAAAGATGGACTATAAAGGGGTTTCTAAAAGTAACCCTGGAAAGCTGAGACCTTCAATCTGAGCTGCTGCCTATAATATAATACACCTGTGGAAGCCTTAGGCCACCATCTGTGAAATATCTCTGGATGACAAGGTGTATGTACCATAGAGAGAGACCATGGGGGCCTGGGAGTAGGGCCGTGTTGCAAAATGGGTAGTTATCCACGGCCCATATTCCCTAGTATTACCCTAGAGGATGGGGCTCTGAAAAACATAACTGGACTTATTATTGAACCCTTTTACTACCTAGACCACTGGAGAATGTGAAATGAACCCCTTCATTGCCTTAGACCACCAGGGAGATTACAACTAAAAATGTCCTAATCTCCTAGACCAAGAATTGATTTTGAAATTATAACAGATTTTAAATATGACTAGCGGGGGGTCCCTATTTTGCCTTCCTGCCCAGGGCCCAATTTTCTATAAATCCAACTCTGCCTTGTATAACAGAGGCCCGTTCTTGTTCCTATCCCTTTTGCTATTAGGTGTTGAGAACTTGCTCTACAAAGTACCTGCAGTGTTAGCGAATGGTGGTGGAGAATTGGAGAATTCGGTCTAAGGGTTATGGAAATGGGGTGCAAAGGTTAATCCCTGAGGAGCCACTTCTTCTTGTTTGTATACCCTTGCTGGATGGCTATGCAGGGTAAGGTGACTCCAGACAGTAAATTCAAGGGTTAAGTAATAAAGTCAAAGAACTAACTTCCAGATGAAGAAGCCACAAACAATACAGAACCTTAGACTGAAAATGGAAGAGCCTCCAAGCAAAATCACACATTGGCAAAATATGTTTTACAACCACATCTGACAAGGTAGCCTTTCATCCATGTGTTCAGTACCTACTTTGTCCACAGTGCTCTCCCAGGGCCAGCTGTTCTGGGTCCCTCGCGGTGCTCCAAATCTTCAATGCCACCAACCAGCTGGCGTAGGTTAGCTGGTTCCCCTCACCGGAGTTAAGAAGGGATGTGCAGTGGCCGGGTTTGGGGAGGCCCCAACATTACACTGGGCGTCCCGGACACTGTCGAGGTGTGACCACTTGTTGCTTCTCTCCGGACGGGAATGTAAGGAGTGGTGTACCCCAATGGGAATTAGGTCCAGAAAGTCAGGGTCTGCAGTAAACCAGTGTGATTCTTTACTGTGGGAATTCAGGTAAATACAATACAGGCAAAGCATAGGGCTGGCTTCTTAGTCTCCTCCCTGGCAGAAGAAAGGTTTGATGCTTAGGAAAGGCCTGAGCTAGATGCCCCTCTCTCTCTCAAAAGGCTGGTATCCTGGTCCAAGGCTGGTGATCCAGGGTCTGTGGCAGAGTATCCCTGTCTCAGCGTCTTCTTCTGGTCACTCAGTAGTCTGGCAGAGTCTCCTCTTCTAAGCACTGAGTCCTAACTGCAGAACACTAGGGGCTCTGATTGCTCTCCTTATATACAGTTTCTGGCTGAACTACAACCTTCTAGTGGGAGGGGTGGAGTGGAGAAACTCAGCACAAACAAATACAATGTTACAACTCCCATCTCTCATAGACTTGCATTAGACCTTCAATGATACTCAATGGCAATGAGATTTTCCCAGACATGAGGCAGTTTTTCCAGACAAAAGCAGGTTTTTAGACATAATAACGGAGCTAAACCAGACATCCAAAAGGTCAGTCTGTCTGGTTTTGGTAATAAACAAGTCTGTTTTTACCTCCAAAATATGCTCTTCTTTAAACCCTATGGTAGCTCTGGAAAATTACCAGCTTCTCATTAGTACCTAGAAAATCCCAAAAGTCTCTGTGTTCATTAACCCTTTCCACAGTGCCATGCAAACACAATGCAAATTAACGGGATATACACTCACCTAAAGACTTATTAGGAACACCTGTTCTATTTCTCATTAATGCGATTATCTAGTCAACCAATCACATGGCAGTTGCTTCAATGCATGTAGGGTTGTGGTCCTGGTCAAGACAATCTCCTGAACTCCAAACTGAATGTCAGAATGGGAAAGAAAGGTGGGCTACAACAGCAGAAGACCCCACTGGATACCACTCATCTCTACTACAAATAGGAAAAAGAGGCTACAATTTGCACGAGCTCACCAAAATTGGACTGTTGAAGACTGGAAAAATGTTGCCTGGTCTGATGAGTCTCGATTTCTGTTGAGACATTCAAATGGTCCGAATTTGGCGTAAACAGAATGAGAACATGTATCCATCATGCCTTGTTACTACTGTGCAGGCTGCTGGTGGTGGTGTAATCGTGTGGGGGATGTTTTCTGGGCACACTTTAGGCCCCTTAGTGCCAATTGGCCATCGTTTAAATTCCACGGGCTACCTGAGCATTGTTTCTGACCATGTCCATCCCTTCATGACCACCATGTACCCATCCTCTGATGGCTACTTCCAGCAGGATAATGCACCGTGTCACAAAGCTCGAATCATTTCAAATGGGTTTCTTGAACATGACAATGAGTTCACTGTACTAAAATGGCCCCCACAGTCACCAGATCTCAACCCAATAGACCATCTTTGGGATGTGGTGGAACGGGAGCTTCGTGCCCTGGATGTGCATCCCTCAAATCTCCATCAACTGCAAGATGCTATCCTATCAATATGGGCCAACATTTCTAAAGAATGCTATCAGCACCTTGTTGAATCAATGCCATGTAGAATTAAGGCAGTTCTGAAGGCAAAAGGGGGTCCAACACCGTATTAGTATGGTGTTCCTAATAATTCTTTAGGTGAGTGTATATATATATGACTATTTTTTATTTTTATTTAATGACTTTGCATAGGGGAAATAGGGGCAAATGTCCAAACTTCAATGTACCCCTGCTCCAGGGCACTACACTTACCATTCACTAGGCCACTCCGCCCCCCTCTGTTTGGACATAAACTTGGTTTCTGTAGCTCCTTTTGGGTGGGATGGTATCCCTATCTAACAACTTCCCTGCTACGCTTATCACTCCATCTCAAAGTGATCGCTCTGCTAACAGTTCGTGGTCACTGGGGGTCCCCCTCTTCTCTGTTGCCAACCCCAGCATGTACTTGGAGAACAACCGCCATCTCGCTTTACAATGTTATAAAAACACATTCATCTCCCCAACCCTGTCAGTCCACAAAAGAGGTTCCAACATTTTGACCTCACTAACACAAGGTAGACCATAATGCTAAACTTTTAGGTGGGTGCTGCCTCCATCTTAAAGGCATTATAGCGCCAGTGCTCTCTAATACAGGGGAGCCCAACTTGTAGCCTGTAACCATAGACATGCTAACTTGTGGCTGGTACTTATGGGAGTGACTGGGATTCATTGGAAATGGTGTTTGACTTTAATGAAGGGACTGTAGTGGGCACTAATGAGGGGGGCTGTGGCAGGCAGTGATTGGAAGCAGTATGGCTACTAAGGGAGACTGGGGCTTTGCAGGACCTGATAGGATGGTGTCTGACAACTGAAAATATTGTGCACCTGCTCTAAGCTTTTGGGTATCACTGAAAGTAAAAGGCAGCTACGGTATATGGAAAGAGTTATAGTTATTCAATAAAATGTATCTGTATAGCGCCACCTGCTCTTTGTTCTTTTCCTTATTTCTCTGTCCACCTTGCTGAGGTGGTCACACATGCTCAGTTCCACCTTTCAGCTGCCATAAGCTGTATCTACTATTAGAAGCTGTGACATTTACAGGGAGAGAGCTGCAGCAGAAAGGACATGTCCCCTGAGCTGTGATAGGGAGAGGGATACAGCAGAAAGGAGATGTCCCCTATGCTGTAATAGGTAGAGAGCTGCAGCAGAAAGGAAACTCCCCTCAAGCTATCATAGGGAGAGGGCTACAGCAGAAAGGACATGTCCCCTATGCTGTAATAGGGAGAGGGATGCAGCAGAAATGACACGCACATCCTGAGCTGTAATAGGTAGAGAGCTGCAGCAGAAGGGAAACTCCCCCCAAGCTATCATAGGGAGAGGGCTACAGCAGAAAGGACAGGTTCCCTGTGCTGTGATAGGGAGAGGGTTAGAGCAGAAAGGACACACCTCTGAGCTGTGATAGGGAGAGGGTTAGAGCAGAAAGGACACACCTCTGAGCTGTGATGGAGAGAGGACTACAGCAGAAAGGACACACACCCTGAGAAAGGACACGCAGAGAACTTGGAGCAATGAATGTGGAGATCTCTGGATCCATGTGAGGTACAGGGCTGGTTCTAGCTTTGTTAGAAAGAGGTTGTCATGTAAGAGTCACCTTTTGTTACAATATAAAAGTTTTTTTTTGAAAAGGAGGTCTTAAAACTGGTATCTGCCTTGATACACGGCCAAGACGCTCTCCTCGGTCTTTGACTTTCATCCCTCTAAACGGTGAGCCTTGCAGTTCTGGTGATACCCTGGAGAGGGCAATGTTACCATTACCTCAGCCCTAATTACTTTACTGATTACATCCCGTTCTTCAGAATTGACCTAAGCTCTCCTCATTTTTGCAGAATGCAAGGAATATTTGCCAAAGTTTTGTTTTAAAGGAAATACAGACCATACGATGTGGTTACTTTCACAAGTATGATCTCACCGCAGCAGCATTCCCCACATATTAATACGTTTTACATGTTGAGTGAGTTTTCCATACAGTACTTGTTCTGGGTCAGATTGCCAGTTATGAGCGTCCAAAACCCACCCACACATTTACTGGACACAAAATCCACAATTGAGCCCCTGTCATTATTGTTGTGTGTCCTGAGTGATGATCGGCCATCCTCTATGTTGTCTGTATAGTCTGTATGGTTGAGGAGGATTAATGGAATGACTCCAGACTGACTGATTCTGATAATAACCCTATAGTGGCATGCACTCAGTTTATATGTTCAGCTGTCACCTGCCATATCTTCTGTCTGAAGCTATGGCAGTTACTGGGAAAGAGCTGCAGCAGAAAGGACGTGCCCCCTGCAAAAGGACACGTCTCCTGAGCTGTCAGCCTGAAATAAATTTAGTAGGACAATTGGAGCAATGAATGGGGAGAACTCTGGATCCATGTTTTGTACACGGCGGTTTCTAGCTTTGTTAGAAAGGTATTGTCATGTACTGTATGCATAGGCGTTGCTACAGGGGGGTCAAGGGGGGGGGCATCATGTCATTAAACCGTCACCATGTCTGCGCTGAGACCCCAGCTGTTACACACAGCCAGGGATCTCAGCTAACCGGCCCGGGACCAATGAGGGCGGTCCCTGCCCAGCGATTGCTCTGATTAGCCAATCAGACTAGCCAATCAGACGATCTTAATGCCGGCTGACAGGTTCTGATCCCCGCAGTCACCAGAACCTTCTAAAATTTATATATAATATCTCTCCCTCTGCAGCCTTCAATGTACCCCCTCCTCATTTTATGGATGGCCAAGCGGGCAGACGGGCGTGCGAACTACCACGCGCGATATCCCCGCTTCCCCCATTTTCAGCATGGCCGAGCGGTTTCGCAGAGTGTCAGTATACAGATGACACTCTGCTTGAAATGGCCGACGTCAGTGCTGGCACCGATGTCAGACGTTTATCCCCTTCCATGCCGCGGTCCATAGGGACCGCTGTATGGAAGAGGTTAACAGGCAGGGAGCTCCCTCCCTCTCCCATCGGGCGCTGCTGTGCCATTGCACCCACCCGATACTTGACGGGATCACAGAGGGAGGGGGCTCCCTCCCTCATTTGCCGCTGCTCTGTTGTGGCAGCGTCCGATGGTTACCATGGCAACTGGAAGCCTTCACAGGCTTCCGGCTTGCCATGGTATAGCTAAGCCGGGTCAGGCTAGTGTAAAATCACAATACACTACAGTACACTATATAGTGTACTGTAGGGTATTATATAGGCCTCAGACCCACTGGATCTTCTAGAACCAAGTGGGTCTGGGTCAAAAAAATGTTTAAAAAAAAGTGAAAATAAAAAAAAATGTATTTCTTCTTATAGCCGCACATTTATCACTGATTAAAAATTAAAAAAAATTAAATACACTACACATGTTTGAAATCACCGCGTCCATAACGACCTGATCTCTGAAAGGGTCATGTTACTTTCCCTGCATGGTGAACGCCATAAAAAAAAAAAGAAAAAACTATGATAAAATGTAAACTTTGCCCACCTCACTTCCCAAAAAGGTAATAAAAGTGATCAAAAAAGTTGTATGTACGCCAAAATGATACCAATCTAACTGTCACCTTATCCCGCAAAAATGAGCCCCTACATGAGACAATCACCCAAAAATAAAAATAAATATGGCTCTCAGACTATGGAGACACTAAAACATGTTTTGTCTTTTCTAAAATGCTTTTATTGTGTTAAAGTTAAAAAATAAAAAAAAAGTATACATATTAGGTATTTCGGCATCCGTAAGTACCTGCTCTATAAAAATATCACATGACCTAACCCCTCAGGTGAACACCGTAAACAAAAATTAAATAAAAACGGTTTAAATAAAGCCATTTTTTGTCACCTTACATCACAAAAAGTGAAATACCAAGCGATCAAAAAGGCGTATGCCCCCCAAAATAGTACCAATCAAACCGCCATCTCATCCTGCAAAAAATGAGATCCTACCTAAGACAATCGGTCAAAAAATTAAAAGGCTATTACTCTCAGACAATGGAGACACTAAAATATGATTTTTTTTTTTTGCTTCAAAACTGCTATTATTGTGCTAAAGTGAAATAAATAAAAAAAGTTGACATATTAGGTATCACCGCGTCCATAAGAACCTGCTCTATAAAAATATCACATGACTTAACCCATAAAAAACACCATTAAAAAAACTGCCAAAAAAGCAATTTTTTGTCACCTTACATCATAAAAAGTGTAATACCAAGCGATCAAAAAGTCATATGCACCCTAAAATAGTACCAATAAAACCGTCATCTCATACCCCAAAAAATGTATTAGGTTAGTACAATAAAAAGGTATCCCTGCATACTGCAATACTCTCGTATTTTGTAATCTTTTTTATATACTTATTTTGTTTTTCTCAGCAGTATGATTAAGTGATGAAAATTATTAGTGCCCCCCCCCCCCAGTTTTGACTGTGGTATCTTATGTGCCCCCCCCCCCCATATAATGTTCCTAGAGTCGCCACTGACTGTCTGATTTTCAATCATAGCATAACCCCATGACAAGAAATGTTTAATTGACCTTTTTTACTGGTTTTTGGAACATAACGTGCCGTGATGTGATATCACTCTCCATCTGTAATAAATTACCTGCTCCCGACTCCCATCATAATGTTTCACTGACATGCAGAAAGTTACACGTCAGGAGCCACCAGAGGGCGCTCACTTGTAACTAATTGCTCTTGCACTGATCACTGTGATCAGTGTAGGGAAGAGAATGTGATAGAGATCTACATGAAACGGTTGCAGCTGTCTTTTGACAGTTGTATCTTTCTGTATAATCAGTAGTAGTGCAGTGTGAGCGCTACCGCTGATCAAGCTGAGAGGCACTGTGATTATGTCCTCCCCGGGTGAAACAGAGTGCAGAATGGGAGTAGTAGTAGTGGCTATAGCTGAAATAATCATTGTGTATCAGTGGCAATCCTCACACTGGCCCTCCCTAAGGCCTTTCTTTCTCCCCTCGGGATACACCCTAATGTTAGGGCTCCTGCCTGGTGGTAGTTGGGGTGCCCTTGGTGTTGTGGATTTGGTGCGGGTGCAACTCAGGAGATGTAGATGTAGTGAGCGGCGTATTATGCTGGAGTCAGTAACCTGGCCAGTTATACAGTATAAACATCTCTCTTTACTAAAGTGCAGAATGGGAGTTGTAGTACATCCAACAATATCAAACACAGTTCCAAACAATTCTCAGTGTAATTCTTCCCAGATAGCAATGTATGGATATAGGCCAGGATGGGAGTTGTACTGTTCCATCCCTCTGTTTCCAAACTTTCTCTGCAGAGTCTAAGGCTGACAATATGGTTCTTGCAATGTTGGCTGTAATACCCAGCTGAGGAGTACAGGATTAAAGGGTTTGTCCCAGGAAAAATATTCTACAGTTTTCAAACCAACACCTGGATCTGAATACTTTTGTAATTGCATGTGATTATAAATGTAGCACAGCCATTGAGTTATTCAATAAATTGTATCTGTATAGCACCACCTGCTGTTTGTTTTTTTCTTATTTCTTTGACCTGCTCACTGAGAAGGCCGCACATACTCAGTTTCACTGCCTCCTGAGCTGTGATAGGGATAGCTGAGACACGCCCTCTGAGCGGTGATAGGGAGTGCATGGACACGCCTCCTAAGCTGTGATAGGCAGAGCTAAGACACGCCCCCTTAGCTGCAGCAGAAAAGACACTCCCCTGAGCTGCCAGCTTGATATAATTCTAGCAGAGCAATGAATGGGGAGCTCTCTGGATCCATGTGAGGTACAGGGCTGGTTCTAGCTTTGTTAGAAAGAGGTTGTCAGTTAATATATATTGTCTGGTTTTCATGTTTTACATTAGTCATGGGATACCCCCTTATAAGATCTGGTGGGCCAGACTGTGTTCAAGAGTGAAAGGTGTTTTAGCAATGTCCCTCTCACTGTCTCTATCAGACTTCAACAGCTAACCCTTAGTGACTGACTCCAGTGCTAGGCAATGCAGATTCTGGACCTACTTGGTTCTTTCCTTTCTCATTTCCTGGAGTACTTTGTAATAGAGATGACTTTCACTAAGTAGTTATCTCAGGGAAGGTGATTCTCTGAAGCTCAGGCCTAGTGCTCTGAGGAGTGAGCACATGTAGCTCCCTCTCACTTCCTCAGCTAACTCTAGACTGCATTAAGGATGGGCCCAAGTCTTCCCATGGGGGCAGAGTTAAGATCATTAACCCATACTAATCCATACAAATCCATTCTGGTGCATCACAATACATAGCACTACATAACAAGAACAGTTTCCAAGTACTCTATTTGGGGGAACCTTAGACAGTTGCCTTTCTTAACTACTCATTATATGGCTCTGGTAGCTTACATACTAACATAGTTTGTAAGGCTAAAAAAAGACATCTGTCTGTCCAGTTCAACCTGGACATAATTACTGTTTAGTGTTTGAATGAATAAATGAATAAAGAAAATTAATTAAATAAAAAAACAGACCATTTGGTAATTGCCAGAGAGCTGTGACTCTGTTTAAAGATGTCTTGAAAGAGTTTTGTCCTCTACTGAACAATACCTATTTGTTAGATCCAACGACAATAAGCTGGACAAAACTTATCCTGGTGCTGAGATCCCTACTGATCAGCTGTCATCTGTGGAGGAACCTGGCAGCTAGCATTCAATTTCCCTGCAGCTCCCCCACTGGAGAGATGAAGCGTTACACATTTTTTTATTTTAATAAATGGGCTGTCCGTTTAATGTGTGAACATTGTGGGTCCTCCAGAGTGATGGTCACTGTTTGAAGCTACTCACTTCTTCGACTAACTGAATATGGGAATTTAAGAATGTGTTTTGTACATGAAAGAACACCTTAAAGAATATTGAATTTCACTAGATATAGGTGGTTCCTAACAAGACTTTTCCATTGTTTCTTCTCTTTCATGACCACCATGAAGAGGCACCTGTCAACAGAGGAATTCCAACATGTCTTTGAGATGACCATCGAGGAATTTGATCGCTTGGCGTTGTGGAAGAGGAACGACCTAAAGAAGAAGGCACTGCTTTTCTAGCTTACACCACCTGCTTTACAGAACTGCCATCTGTAGCGTTATCAGCTTCTTCACACTCTTCTCCTCGAAGAGCGTGGCAAGACTGTTCCATGGGTCCAGCCAGTACTCTCATCATCTTCTAACATGCCAATGTCTGCCAGTGTTGCTTTATTTACAATATTTCTAGCTGCCCTGGAACACAGTAACGCCGACCCCTGTAGGTCAGAAGTACAACAGTATGTATAGCCCATGTTTCCTAAATCCTCATCAAAATCAAGTGTTGCAAAGGCCAAAGACTCGCATGTAAGCCATGATTGTATTCATTTCTACGTGGTTATTATGGAGATGAAAGCTTGACTAACCTAAATTTTTCGTATGCCTGTGCTTGCTACACCCATGTATCCACTAAGACTGGCATATTACATTATTATCTAATAACCAAGTTTCTTATAGAAGCTATCTCAGGCATCTTTGTAGCCATAATTGGTTATTTTATAGGCTATATGGCTTGGAACTCTGCTCAGTTATATCATTGTGACTTCTCATATGCTCACAGACAGTAAAATATCCAGATCTAAGTAAATCAATCGCTTCGGTCACCATACATCTATTGCTAGGGGCATATCCTAGCGATAGGGAATACCCTAGAGATGGGAATACCCCTTTAATTTTAGCAAATAGCAAAATAGCTCATAGCTAGAGTAGATTTTAGACTGGAGTATGAAACACTATTCTAAGTAAATCTATACTATATGTCTATCAGTTGAAGCCTGTGTAGGGATTAGGCTTAATAAAGGTAAGACCACACTGTCATCGTGGGGAGCTGAGGATGCGGCAATGCTGTGTTCGTGTACCTTGTGGCTATTAAGGCTTCATCTGCCTCTTAGTTGCCTCTTATTTGATAAAGACTGCACTGTAAAGCTGGTTTACAATGTTAATGGCCTTGAGGTATTAAAGGTGCCATTAACAATGCAGACTGACTATACAGTGCGTTCTTCATTAGTTAAATAAGAGGCAGCTGCGACCTAGTTGGCTGCACAATACTCCTCCACAGCACGGCCCGTCCCAAACGCCCTACGACCGCACCGTATGGGGAAGAATGGCAACAGGCATCTTAAAGAGTGGAGTTTACTTCTCTAGGGTCATGTACTAACCGTCTACATCAGTTTTCTGGCGTACAAAAGTCGCAAATTTTGGTGCAAGTTCCGGTTTGCAACACAATTTGCAACTTTTTAACTTTTTCCGAAACCCATGCCACTTTTCCAAAAAGTTGCGAGAGATGTAGAGTTGCGCTGGGGTAGATTTCTGCTCTGGCACATGAAGAGCAGAACTTGCAACAAATTTATTAAAAAGGGTGTGAAACGCCGGTCTTAGTAAATGACCCCCAAAGTGTACTCATGGCCTACACACAGTGGATATTTTCTCCAATACTGATTAATCTAGGTAGTCACCAAATAGACATTTCGGTGAGGCTCGAGGCACATAGATGTACATCTAATATTGCTTATAACAACCCCAGAAAGTTTCTCAGGGGGTGCTGGTTGTCCTTGTAGAGATCTAGCTTGTGTTGGGAGTCTTATATGCAATGCTTCATGGGGAAAAAAAGTATGCAAATTAGCTCTCGTCCAGAAGGAAGAAAACTGTAACTCTAGTGCCACCTATGAGTAGCTACTCTGTGTGAAAGTCTGACCCATTAAAAGGTCTTGAAACATGACTATGGATATCAGTCGAAGCTGAGACACTTATCTGTAGGCCGCTGTTTTGCTGTTTCTTGCTTCTCGTCAATACTGAGCAGGATACTGGTTGGCCAGGTGAGATGCCTTTGATGTATCTTTCAGGAGGTACTAGTTCTCCTGGCAGAGATCCAGCTGTTGTAGGGAGTCATATAGGCAATGCTCCATAGAGAGAAACTATGCAAATTGGCAGAGACAGTGGTGCTATTTTTGGCCATAGATGAGCTGTAATTTATCTCCCTGTCCTATCGCTATCGGTGAACCTTAAGTGACATACTCCAGATCAGTGTTACTCAACTCGAGTCCTGAAGGATCCCAAAAGCTCATTTGTTTCAGAATTTCCTTCATATTGCATAGGTGATGTAGTCATTGGCATCGGGATTTGCCAAAGATGTTTATGGAATATCATTGTTGAGAAACTTGAGGACTGGAGTTGAGAAACATTCATCTAGATCTTCCCTCAGTATATGACTGGTGAGTACATCCTCCACACAACCCTCGTCTTGCCCGATTGTCCGATTACGCCTAGTTGGGTCAGAACGGAGACCGATTTCTGGCTTCTCCACGTGTGACTGTGTCAGGTACATAAGCATAAGGTTCAGGAGCTCCCGATTGTGTCACAGCTCATGATGCCCTTCATCTGAAATTTCTCTAGAGGGAGGTATGCTTCTTACATAGATTCAGGAGTCTCCTATTTTGTGTTACAGTTTTATTTATTTTTCTCCTATATCCTACAAGTCATTATTACTTCACCCCCTTTTTCTATCATCTATATTATAATGTAGCGGTCAGTTCTCCAGCTGTTGTAAAGCTACAACTCCCAACATTATTGAGTCGTAGTTTCCTGTACGGGACGGTAATAGATGGAGAGTCACACAGATTAATGATTAGCTAGTGAAATAACACCTTAGACATTTCTGTTAATCTGTGTATGAATGTAAGGTATTAACACCCAGACTAATAGAGGATTTATATGATAGTATGGTATGATTAATGATTTGATCCTTATTTTAACTTAACCTAAGTAAAAGTACCTTGTTGAGTCTGGGTGTCCACAGAGTGGTCAAAAAGTGGCAGCCCCAACCTTAGGGGGCATGAATTTGTTAGGTATTAATGTGCCAGTTGTTTGCCTTGGGTCAGCGGGGTCAGTAATATTATCTATGGGGTCAGTCTTGTTCTTAATGACAGACACTTTCACCCTAATTCTGCAGCCTGGAAAATCCAAAAGTCCTAACTATAAAAATGTATCACCCAAGGCTAGGGGAAGCTGCAATGCCAAACAACCAGGCCACAGGTGCCCTATATCCCAGGCCAAAAATATATGTTTTCTATCTATTCTATACCTATCAAAAATTCTAGAAAATACAATATATAAATCTTAATATATAAAATAAATGTATCTATATATATATATATATATATATATATATATCGTGAGATACACAGATATCACATTCTATTGATATACAGTTTAAAAAAAGAAAAAGTAAATTTAGAATTAAATCTAGAAATATGTATTTTACAGCAATTTCTCATTTCCATTCTTGTGATAAATAATAAAATATTATTATGTGTTCTTGCATAGCAAGACCACATACTATTATCTCACATATATATTATTATTATGTGTTCTTGCATAGCAAGACCACATAATGTTATCTCACATATATATTATTATTATGTGTTCTTGCATAGCAAGACCACATATTGTTATCTCACATATATATTATTATGTGTTCTTGCATAGCAAGACCACATACTATTATCTCACAAGTATATTATTATTATTATGTGTTCTTGCATAGCAAGACCACATATTGTTATCTCACATATATATTATTATTATGTGTTCTTGCATAGCAAGACCACATACTATTATCTCACATATATATTATTATTATTATTATTATTATTATTATTATTATTATTATTATAGCCAAATTTGCCACCCTAACTCCTCCCACAGTTTTTACACTACATAGACAAAAATTTACCAAAACGTGCAGATTGTACCCGATCGGATTGCTATTACTTTGTGGAGCGATCCCACCCCCGGGGCCCCCGTGGCGGGCCCCGGAAGCCCCCTTTTTTCCCATAGACTTTGACAGGGTAAATTTTCAAATCGCTCCCACTCGCCAGGCTTTGACGCTAAAGTCACCAAACTTGGGTCACTTAGTCATGGAGTCAACCCGAAAATTTTGGGCACATTTCGGGGACCCCAAAAAGTGGGCGGGGCCACACAGAACCAATCAAAATCTCCCCATTGACTTTAATGAGACCTTCAAATTGCTACTTCTCCCACATTTTTAGGAGTACAAATTCCAAACTTTGCAGACTTGGTCGGCACCCACCCAAGTACCTTGCTTTTGCTTTGTTACCCGATCCCACCCTCCGGGCCCCTGGGACAGGGCCCCCAAAATCCACGTTTTTCCCATTGACTTTGACAGGGACAATTTTCAAATCTCTCCCAGTCGCACAGATTTTAAACTAAAGTCACCAAACTTGGGTCACGTAGTCATGGGGTCAACCTGAAAATTTCTGTCACATTTTGGGGGACATTAAAAAGTGGGCGGAGCTACAAACCACCAATCAGATTTTCCCTATTGACTTCAATGAGAAACTTTTAAATTGCTGTCATTCTCACAGTATTTAAGCCAGAATACCCAAACTAGGCACCGTAGGTCATTGGGTGACTGGGGTCAAAAAAAATTAAAAAGTGGGCGGGGTCTACAACGGCCAATCAAATTTCAGCCATTTGTTTAAATGGGAAAAATTCAAACTGCCGCTGCTCTTAGACTGTTAATGGCAGGGTTCCCGAAACTTGGCACAGTTGGTCACTGGAGGACTGTGCCAATGTATATCTCATTTTGGGGATGCTAAAAAGTGGGCGGAGCCACAAACAACCAATCAGATTTTCCCTATTGACTTCTATAAGAAACCTTTAAACAGCTGTCATTCTCACAGCACCCAAACTCGGCAGGGTGGGTCAGTGTGAGACAAAGGTCAAAATTTATAAAAGTGGGCGGAGTCTACACTCCACCCAGTTACTCCGCCCACTCCAGTTGTAAGCTACTGGTGGAGGCAAGAACACATCACACAATTTCCCCAGAAATTGTACCTTTTCTAGTTATTCTTATTCTTCTTATTCTTATTATAGCCAAATTTGCCACCCTAACTCCTCCCACAGTTTTTACACTACATAGACAAAAATTTACCAAAACGTGCAGATTGTACCCGATCGGATTGCTATTACTTTGTGGAGCGATCCCACCCCCGGGGCCCCCGTGGCGGGCCCCGGAAGCCCCCTTTTTTCCCATAGACTTTGACAGGGTAAATTTTCAAATCGCTCCCACTCGCCAGGCTTTGACGCTAAAGTCACCAAACTTGGGTCACTTAGTCATGGAGTCAACCCGAAAATTTTGGGCACATTTCGGGGACCCCAAAAAGTGGGCGGGGCCATACAGAACCAATCAAAATCTCCCCATTGACTTTAATGAGAACTTCAAATTGCTACTCCTCCCACATTTTTAGGAGTACAAATTCCAGACTTTGCAGACTTGGTCGGCACCCACCCGAGTACCTTGCTTTTGCTTTGTTACCCGATCCCACCCTCCGGGCCCCTGGGACAGGGCCCCCAAAATCCATGTTTTTCCCATTGACTTTGACAGGGACAATTTTCAAATCTCTCCCAGTCGCACAGATTTTAAACTAAAGTCACCAAACTTGGGTCACTTAGTCATGGGGTCAACGCGCAATTTGTTAGCACATTTCGGAGACCCGAAAATGTGGGCGGGGCCACACAGAACCAATCAAATTCTCCCCATTGACTACAATGAGACGTTCAAATTGCTACTCCTCCCACAGATTTAGGAGTATAAATACCGAACTTTGCACTCTTGGTCGGCACATACCCGAGTATCTTGCTTGTGCTTTGTTAACCGATCCCACCCTCCGGGCCCCTGGGGCGGGCCCCCGAAAACCTCTTTTTTTCTCCCATAGAGTTTTATTGGAAAAATGCAAATGTTTGTCACTCATACAGCTTCGGAGTGAAACTCACCAAACTTGGGTCACTCAGTCATGGGGTCAACCTGAAAATTTCTGTCACATTTTGGGGACATTAAAAAGTGGGCGGAGCTACAAACAACTAATCAGATTTTCCCTATTGACTTCAATAAGAAACCTTTAAATTGCTGTCATTCTCACAGTATTTAAGCCAGAATACCCAAACTAGGCACCGTAGGTCATTGGGTGACTGGGGTCAAAAAAATTAAAAAGTGGGCGGGGTCTACAACGGCCAATTAAATTTCAGCCATTTGTTTAAATGGGAAAAATTCAAACTGCCGCTGCTCTTAGACTGTTAATGGCAGGGTTCTGAAACTTGGCACAGTTGGTCACTGGAGGACTGTGCCAATGTATATCTCATTTTGGGGATGCTAAAAAGTGGGCGGAGCCACAAACAACCAATCAGATTTTCCCTATTGACTTCAATAAGAAACCTTTAAACAGCTGTCATTCTCACAGTATTTAAGCCACAGCACCCAAACTCGGCAGGGTGGGTCAGTGTAAGACAAAGGTCAAAATGTATAAAAGTGGGCGGAGTCTACACTGCACCCAGTTACTCCACCCACTCCAGTTGTAAGCTACTGGTGGAGGCAAGAACACATCACACAATTTCCCCAGAAATTGTACCTTTTCTAGTTCTTCTTATTCTTATTATAGCCAAATTTGCCACCCTAACTCCTCCCACAGTTTTTACACTACATAGACAAAAATTTACCAAAACATGCAGATTGTACCCGATCGGATTGCTATTACTTTGTGGAGCGATCCCACCCCCGGGGCCCCCGTGGCGGGCCCCGGAAGCCCCCTTTTTTCCCATAGACTTTGACAGGGTAAATTTTCAAATCGCTCCCACTCGCACAGATTTTAAACTAAAGTCACCAAACTTGGGTCACTTAGTCATGGAGTCAACCCGAAAACTTTGGGCACATTTCGGGGACCCCAAAAAGTGGGCGGGGCCACACAGAACCAATCAAAATCTCCCCATTGACTTTAATGAGACCTTCAAATTGCTACTTCTCCCACATTTTTAGGAGTACAAATTCCAAACTTTGCAGACTTGGTCGGCACCCACCCAAGTACCTTGCTTTTGCTTTGTTACCCGATCCCACCCTCCGGGCCCCTGGGACAGGGCCCCCAAAATCCACGTTTTTCCCATTGACTTTGACAGGGACAATTTTCAAATCTCTCCCAGTCGCACAGATTTTAAACTAAAGTCACCAAACTTGGGTCACTTAGTCATGGGGTCAACCTGAAAATTTCTGTCACATTTTGGGGGACATTAAAAAGTGGGCGGAGCTACAAACCACCAATCAGATTTTCCCTATTGACTTCAATGAGAAACTTTTAAATTGCTGTCATTCTCACAGTATTTAAGCCAGAATACCCAAACTAGGCACCGTAGGTCATTGGGTGACTGGGGTCAAAAAAAATTAAAAAGTGGGCGGGGTCTACAACGGCCAATCAAATTTCAGCCATTTGTTTAAATGGGAAAAATTCAAACTGCCGCTGCTCTTAGACTGTTAATGGCAGGGTTCCCGAAACTTGGCACAGTTGGTCACTGGAGGACTGTGCCAATGTATATCTCATTTTGGGGATGCTAAAAAGTGGGCGGAGCCACAAACAACCAATCAGATTTTCCCTATTGACTTCTATAAGAAACCTTTAAACAGCTGTCATTCTCACAGCACCCAAACTCGGCAGGGTGGGTCAGTGTGAGACAAAGGTCAAAATTTATAAAAGTGGGCGGAGTCTACACTCCACCCAGTTACTCCGCCCACTCCAGTTGTAAGCTACTGGTGGAGGCAAGAACACATCACACAATTTCCCCAGAAATTGTACCTTTTCTAGTTCTTATTCTTATTCTTATTATAGCCAAATTTGCCACCCTAACTCCTCCCACAGTTTTTACACTACATAGACAAAAATTTACCAAAACGTGCAGATTGTGCCCGATCGGATTGCTATTACTTTGTGGAGCGATCCCACCCCCGGGGCCCCCGTGGCGGGCCCCGGAAGCCCCCTTTTTTCCCATAGACTTTGACAGGGTAAATTTTCAAATCGCTCCCACTCGCCAGGCTTTGACGCTAAAGTCACCAAACTTGGGTCACTTAGTCATGGAGTCAACCCGAAAACTTTGGGCACATTTCGGGGACCCCAAAAAGTGGGCGGGGCCACACAGAACCAATCAAAATCTCCCCATTGACTTTAATGAGACCTTCAAATTGCTACTTCTCCCACATTTTTAGGAGTACAAATTCCAAACTTTGCAGACTTGGTCGGCACCCACCCAAGTACCTTGCTTTTGCTTTGTTACCCGATCCCACCCTCCGGGCCCCTGGGACAGGGCCCCCAAAATCCACGTTTTTCCCATTGACTTTGACAGGGACAATTTTCAAATCTCTCCCAGTCGCACAGATTTTAAACTAAAGTCACCAAACTTGGGTCACTTAGTCATGGGGTCAACCTGAAAATTTCTGTCACATTTTGGGGGACATTAAAAAGTGGGCGGAGCTACAAACCACCAATCAGATTTTCCCTATTGACTTCAATGAGAAACTTTTAAATTGCTGTCATTCTCACAGTATTTAAGCCAGAATACCCAAACTAGGCACCGTAGGTCATTGGGTGACTGGGGTCAAAAAAAATTAAAAAGTGGGCGGGGTCTACAACGGCCAATCAAATTTCAGCCATTTGTTTAAATGGGAAAAATTCAAACTGCCGCTGCTCTTAGACTGTTAATGGCAGGGTTCCCGAAACTTGGCACAGTTGGTCACTGGAGGACTGTGCCAATGTATATCTCATTTTGGGGATGCTAAAAAGTGGGCGGAGCCACAAACAACCAATCAGATTTTCCCTATTGACTTCAATAAGAAACCTTTAAACAGCTGTCATTCTCACAGCACCCAAACTCGGCAGGGTGGGTCAGTGTGAGACAAAGGTCAAAATTTATAAAAGTGGGCGGAGTCTACACTCCACCCAGTTACTCCGCCCACTCCAGTTGTAAGCTACTGGTGGAGGCAAGAACACATCACACAATTTCCCCAGAAATTGTACCTTTTCTAGTTCTTCTTATTCTTATTATAGCCAAATTTGCCACCCTAACTCCTCCCACAGTTTTTACACTACATAGACAAAAATTTACCAAAACGTGCAGATTGTACCCGATCGGATTGCTATTACTTTGTGGAGCGATCCCACCCCCGGGGCCCCCGTGGCGGGCCCCGGAAGCCCCCTTTTTTCCCATAGACTTTGACAGGGTAAATTTTCAAATCGCTCCCACTCGCCAGGCTTTGACGCTAAAGTCACCAAACTTGGGTCACTTAGTCATGGAGTCAACCCGAAAATTTTGGGCACATTTCGGGGACCCCAAAAAGTGGGCGGGGCCACACAGAACCAATCAAAATTTCCCCATTGACTATAATGAGACTTTCAAATTGCTACTCCTCCCACATTTTTAGGAGTACAAATTCCAAACTTTGCAGACTTGGTCGGCACCCACCCGAGTACCTTGCTTGTGCTTTGTTACCCGATCCCACCCTCCGGGCCCCTGGGACAGGGCCCCCAAAATCCATGTTTTTCCCATTGACTTTGACAGGGAAAATTTTCAAATCGCTCCCAGTCGCACAGATTTGAAACTAAAGTCACCAAACTTGGGTCACTTAGTCATGGGGTCAACGCGCAATTTGTTAGAACATTTCGGAGACCCGAAAAAGTGGGCGGGGCCACACAGAACCAATCAAATTTTCCCCATTGACTACAATGAGACGTTCAAATTGCTACTCCTCCCACAGATTTAGGAGTATAAATACCGAACTTTGCACCCTTGGTCGGCACATACCCGAGGATCTTGCTTGTGCTTTGTTAACCGATCCCACCCTCCGGGCCCCTGGGGCGGGCCCCCGAAAACCTCTTTTTTTCTCCCATAGAGTTTTATTGGAAAAATGCAAACGTTTGTCACTCGTACAGCTTCGGAGTGAAACTCACCAAACTTGGGTCACTTAGTCATGGGGTCAACCTGAAAGTTTCTGTCACATTTTGGGGACATTAAAAAGTGGGCGGAGCTACAAACAACCAATCAGATTTTCCCTATTGTCTTCAATGAGAAAATTTTAAATTGCTGTCATTCTCACAGTATTTAAGCCAGAATACCCAAACTTGGCACCGTAGGTCATTGGGTGACTGGATTCAAAAAATTATGAAAAAGTGGGCGGAGTCTACAACGGCCAATCAAATTTCAGCCATTTGTTTAAATGGGAAAACTTCAAACTGCCGCTGCTCTTAGACTGTTAATGGCAGGGTTCTGAAACTTGGTACAGTTGGACAATTTAGGATTAGGATTAAAATTTTGAAAAGTGGGCGGGGCCAAAAACAACCAATCAGATTTCTTTCATAGATTTCAATATGGAAAAAAATTTTTTAAGAAAATTGAAAAATGCTGCCATGATTGATGTCAGGGGCTTCAAATCTCTGAAATCAGGTGATAGATTACTTTGGATTCAAAAATTAAAAAAGTGGGCGGAGCCAACAACAACAAATCAGATTTTCCCTATTGACTTCAATGAGAAACCTTTAAATTGCTGTCATTCTCACAGTATTTAAGACAGAATACCCAAACTTGGCACCATAGGTCATTGGGTGACTGGGGTCAACATTTTTTAAAAAGTGGGCGGGGTCTACAACGGCCAATCAAATTTCAGCCATTTGTTTAAATGGGAAAAATTCAAACTGCCGCTTCTCTTAGACTGTTAATGGCAGGCTCCCCAAACTTGGTACAGTTGGACAATTTAGGATTAAAATTTTGAAAAGTGGGCGGGGCCAAAAACAACCAATCAGATTTCTTTCATAGATTTCAATATGGAAAATTTTTTTTTAAGAAAATTGAAAAATGCTGCCATGATTGATGTCAGGGGCTTCAAATCTCTGAAATCAGGTGATAGATTACTTTGGATTCAAAAATTTAAAAAGTGGGCGGAGCCAACAACAACAAATCAGATTTTCCCTATTGACTTCAATGAGAAACCTTTAAATTGCTGTCATTCTCACAGTATTTAAGCCAGAATACCCAAACTTGGCACCGTAGGTCATTGGGTGACTGGATTCAAAAATTTACAAAAAAAGTGGGCGGAGTCTACAACGGCCAATCAAATTTCAGCCATTTGTTTAAATGGGAAAAATTCAAACTGCCGCTGCTCTTAGACTGTTAATGGCAGGGTTCTGAAACTTGGCACAGTTGGTCACTGGAGGACTGTGCCAATGTATATCTCATTTTGGGGACGCTAAAAAGTGGGCGGAGCCACAAACAACCAATCAGATTTTCCCTATTGACTTCAATAAGAAACATTTAAACAGCTGACATTCTCACAGTATTTAAGCCACAGCACCCAAACTCGGCAGGGTGGGTCAGTGTGAGACAAAGGTCAAAATTTATAAAAGTGGGCGGAGTCTACAATCCACCCAGTTACTCCGCCCACTCCAGTTGTAAGCTACTGGTGGAGGCAAGAACACATCACACAATTTCCCCAGAAATTGTACCTTTTCTAGTTATTATTATTATTATTATAGCCAAATTTGCCACCCTAACTCCTCCCACAGTTTTTACACTACATAGACAAAAATTTACCAAAACGTGCAGATTGTACCCGATCGGATTGCTATTACTTTGTGGAGCGATCCCACCCCCGGGGCCCCCGTGGCGGGCCCCGGAAGCCCCCTTTTTTCCCATAGACTTTGACAGGGTAAATTTTCAAATCGCTCCCACTCGCCAGGCTTTGACGCTAAAGTCACCAAACTTGGGTCACTTAGTCATGGAGTCAACCCGAAAATTTTGGGCACATTTCGGGGACCCCAAAAAGTGGGCGGGGCCACACAGAACCAATCAAAATCTCCCCATTGACTTTAATGAGACCTTCAAATTGCTACTTCTCCCACATTTTTAGGAGTACAAATTCCAAACTTTGCAGACTTGGTCGGCACCCACCCAAGTACCTTGCTTTTGCTTTGTTACCCGATCCCACCCTCCGGGCCCCTGGGACAGGGCCCCCAAAATCCACGTTTTTCCCATTGACTTTGACAGGGACAATTTTCAAATCTCTCCCAGTCGCACAGATTTTAAACTAAAGTCACCAAACTTGGGTCACGTAGTCATGGGGTCAACCTGAAAATTTCTGTCACATTTTGGGGGACATTAAAAAGTGGGCGGAGCTACAAACCACCAATCAGATTTTCCCTATTGACTTCAATGAGAAACTTTTAAATTGCTGTCATTCTCAGTATTTAAGCCAGAATACCCAAACTAGGCACCGTAGGTCATTGGGTGACTGGGGTCAAAAAAAATTAAAAAGTGGGCGGGGTCTACAACGGCCAATCAAATTTCAGCCATTTGTTTAAATGGGAAAAATTCAAACTGCCGCTGCTCTTAGACTGTTAATGGCAGGGTTCCGAAACTTGGCACAGTTGGTCACTGGAGGACTGTGCCAATGTATATCTCATTTTGGGGACGCTAAAAAGTGGGCGGAGCCACAAACAACCAATCAGATTTTCCCTATTGACTTCAATAAGAAACCTTTAAACAGCTGTCATTCTCACAGCACCCAAACTCGGCAAGGTGGGTCAGTGTGAGACAAAGGTCAAAATTTATAAAAGTGGGCGGAGTCTACACTCCACCCAGTTACTCCGCCCACTCCAGTTGTAAGCTACTGGTGGAGGCAAGAACACATCACACAATTTCCCCAGAAATTGTACCTTTTCTAGTATTATTATTATTATTATTATTATATTCATTATTTTATATATGTATGAACATGGCTGAGTCTATAAATTGTTTTCTGGGTGACTGAATAATGTGGCATTGTATTAATTTACTTCAAATTATGCTGTTATCTACAGTAAATTCATTTTATATATGGGGAGAAAACAGAAATTTCTAGAGTATTGCGAATTTTTGCCAATGACTGCTGTTCGCAGGGCAATTGCAGCTTCTCATACAAGAGTATATACCTACAGTAGATTTTTCCCAGAAAAGAGGGAAGCCTCCTAAAAAGTAGTCTAATCTCCCGGATTACTGGTGAAGGCGTTAGAGGTTAAGTGATGGCCATTAGGGTTGTCCCCGCTGCTTGCCGGGCATGTAGACAAATAGACACCACCTACTGTGCAGGCTGCAGGGACAAGCAATGGTCCCTGCTGCCATCACTGACTTAAAGGGGTTATCTATCCCCAATAATGACCCCACCAAAGCCTGGGCCATATAGATTTTACTTGCCCCGCTCCCTGGCACCTCCGACGCTCCTGATCCCTTAACGGCCGCCGCTGTATCTCACCATCACACTGATCAAAACATCCAGTGACTGGGGAGCAGCCAATAGGAGGCCTTGAGGGGGACCAGCCTCCCTAGCATTGCGGAGTAAGTATAATCTATATGATGGGTCTCTGCATTGGGGGGGTCATTATAGGGGTTGGATAACCCCTTTAAGAAAGGTATAATGACAACTAAGGGTGGCATTATGGCTTTAAATCTTATGAGGCACATTAGCTGGTGGACATTTTGTCTGTGACTGTCTTAGTAGCACTTTGGCTAGTACTTGAATGGGGGTAAAATAGTGTCTGACACTGTTATATTTTATGGAGATCAGTAGTCATGTAATTCAAGGGCAATAACTGATGGACATTTTGAGGACCTAAGATAGAGAGAGAAAGAGATCCCTCAAGTTCTTGGTTGGTTGGTTGGTTGGTTCCAAGACGACCGACCATTGTATATTGAAACCGTTGTAACTTGAGCACATAATGGAAGGCTAGAAATTGGCTCCCAAGCCCCTAAATTTCACCCAAAGATAAGAGAAAATGAAGATTTAAGAAAAATAAGCAGATAACTTAGGTTGATAAAGCAAGTCCGTACATATAATGGTCAGGAATAGATGCTGAAAGCTGTAAATCACTTTCTATGATGAGGACAGGAGCTTCTTCAGGGTCCTGTATGGCACACAGGGTACAGGAAAAATAAAATGGAGCCGCCCTCCCCTGACATCTAAAGGAGCAGTTCATCCTGGTAAAGACAGAGGGAAGTACTGGACATGTAGTATCACACTGTACTTTAAAGAAGCGCTACTAGACAAGCCAGTAAAAGGATTTCATCCAAGGGCGGAATGGGAACTTAAAGTGGTCCTGGAAAAAAATAAATGAATAAAATTGGCCCCATGTTGTAGGGGGGCCAAAATTGGCAGAAGGCAGGGTAACACATGTAGGTGGCTTCAGTAAAACCATAGTGCGAAATACTGTCCAAGCAGAACCATATAGCACAGTGTAGCACAATATACTGCCCCAAAAGCTGGCCCTCTGTGGTGGCCATCAATAGCTGCCATCTTCTGTCCTCCTCCAGTTCTCTCTGATTAAGAGATATGGAGCAGGAGGTGAGGTGTGCGCCACAGCAGTTGAATTCAGGAGAGCAAGTGCAGTCGCTTGCCAGGTACAATGTTAATCACTGCTGACAGCTCATTATGTACCTGGAAAAAAAACACTAAAAGTGGCCCCATGTTGTAAGCGGGTCCAAATTGATAGAGGGGGGGGGGGGCAATACAACTAGGTGGGGTGAGCAGTACCATAGCGCAAAATACTGTCCCATCAGAACCATATATCACATTGCAGCACAATATATTGGCCCAAAATCTGCCCCTTTGTGATGTCCTTCAATAGATGCCATCATTTTCTGTCCTCTTCCACCAGTTGTCTCTGATTAAGATATGGAGCAGGGAGCTAGGGGTGGACCACAGCAGTTGACTTCAGAAGCGCATGTGCAGGCACTGGTCAGATGATTATAAACAGCTTTAATTACCGCTAAGAGCTCATTCCCTGTAAGGTCTATGGCCAATCTGCCCTTGCTGGGCAGCCCCCTGATCATCGGCCCACTTGGAAATTTCCCTGTTAGGTCTATGGCCAATCCGCCCCTGTTGGGCAGCCCCCTGATCATTGTCCCACTGGGAAATTTCCCTATTAGGTCTATGGCCAATCTGCCCCTGTTGGGCGGCCCCCTGGGCATCGGCCCACCGGGAAATTTCCCTATAGAGTCCACGGCCAGTCTGCCCAAGAAATAGCCATGTTGATTAGTTGGACCTGAGTCTGAGGCATTGTATGTTGAGTCTAGTTTCATCTTACGATGGCCCAGGAAAAACTATTGCAAGAGGCCATTGTATCTGAAGGGACCACTGTATACGTATAATATATATACACACCAGTATTTATTTAGAGGCAAGATGTATGTTTTAATATGACGTGCTCATGTGCCCATGATAACTCCCAGAAGTAATTTCTCAAAAGTAGTCCAGTATAGTTTAGGAGCAAATGTGAAAATAGAATAATTTCCATCCATTTGGAGTCCTCTCTAAAGGGTGACCCTTGTAGGATACATGAATGTGAGTTCTGTAAGACATGGGGCAAGTGCACCCACGTGACTCTCCTATAAGATATGTCACCCATGTCACTTTATAGGTACTAATGTTTATTAGGTTCACCCATGTGACCCGTATATGATTGATTCATGTGCACGTACAAAACGCCATATAAGCTAGTATTAATGGGGTTATCCAATCATATAAAAAGCCCCCCCATATGCTGGGCTCCTCACACTGAATATACTTACCTTGCTTGCCGATCCCTGCGTGGCCGCTCTTGGTCCCCGCACCGCTGCTACTGCTTTTCCCCGTGTGCGGATGAAAACATCCGGTGTCGGGGGGAGCAGCCAATGGCAGGCGGGGACGAGCCTCCCTAGCATCGCGGGTGATGCTAGGGAGGCTCCTTCCCCGTCCCCGCCTGCCATTGGCTGCTCCCCCCGACACCGGATGTTTTCATCCGCGCACCGGGAGAAGCAGCGGCGGTGCAGGGAACAGGAGTGGCGCATGGACCCAGGTAAGTATATTCAGTGTGAGGGGCCCAGCATATGGGGGACCTTTTTATAGGATTGGATAACCCCTTTAATAGTAAGAATTATCAGTCATGTAAAGAAATATTATTATTTATTATTATTAAAGCGCCATTCATTCCATGGTGCTCTACATATGAAATATGACAGATTCCCTGAAACGAGCAGCAGAAAGTTCCAAGGAAACAAAGGCGATAACCTGAGGGACTAGCGCTATGGGATGACACATCTGGAGACAATTAATCTGTTTTCTATGAAAGTGCTGAGAAGGAGGAATGAGCATGTACTGACTGTTACCCAAAGAGCAAAAAGACAATCAGATCTGGATTTCATCCTCCGTTAATGGCACTAATTTGCCAACATCATGATTTTTATCCCTCGCCCTGGTTAACACTTTATCACAGACTCTGATACTTAAAAGGGTTGTCTCACGAAAGTATTTTTTAGATTTTTAAAACCAGTATCTGGATCTGAATATTTTTGCAGTTGTATGCAATTAAAAATGATGTATAGCCAATGAGTTATCCAGTAAAATGTGTCTGTATAGCGCCACCTGCTGTTTGTTTATTTCATTATTTCTCCGTCCTACTCAATAATCTCTTTGAGGTGGTCACACATGCTCAGTTCTATCCTTCAACTACCACCAGCCATATTTGCTGTTAGAAGCCGAGAGCTGCAGCTGAAAGGTCACTCCCCCTGAGCTGTAATAGGAAGAGAACCTTAGCAGAAAGAAAGACCCCCACCTGTGTAAGGACACGGCCTTTTAGCTGTCAGCCTAAAATGAGTCTACCTGAGCAATTAGAGCAATGAATGAGGAGATCTCTGGGTCCATGTGAGGTACAGGGCTGGTTCTCGCTTTGTTAGAAAGAGATTGTGATGCACTATATGGCGTCTAATTATCATTTTCTACATTCATCATGGCATAACCCCTTTAAAGGAGAGTCCCGGTGTAAATGTAAAATCAGTTTTTACTCTCATATGGAAATCTAGTTAGATTTTTTAAGGGACTTTTAAAGGGCATTTTTAAAGGGACACTAAACTTGTAGTAGATTGTAAAAGGCAGGGTTGTCATGAGAGCTACCAATATATATGTACATGGTTGAGGAGGTATTCTGATATGTGAGATAAAATAGTTGTCATAGAGTTGTCTTTTTTTCTGTATATTGGAAAATCCCTCACAGTTTCTATATGAAATATTAAGGCAGCCATCTTGGATATTTTTCCTCTATGGAGAATACACCAAGGTGGTGCAACCCACTCGAATGGGCGTTAACCCACTGTATTTAGGCTGATATTCATGGACCCTCAGTAACCTTCATGTACAGTATTGGACTTATATCACTTTAGGTACAGATTGGTCAGTGTCTTAGACTCCACCCATAAAGTAGGCCACACCCACAGTCTTGTAATTCTGTGCCTACGTTTGACTGGATTTCCACTTTAACTTCACATCTCATACCGTGGCCTTACGTAAGGAGCTTCAGTTGAAAAATATGATGGTATTGGAAGAGGATTGGTGGCAATGGCCATTTGCAGCCTGGTATAAAGAAATAATATTTTTTTTCTATTACCATAGACATGTCTTATGATAAATGCCTTGAAAAATTTGATGTCAAAACAGATTCTTCTTACCTTCCTCTAAGGGCTTGTTTACACGACCATATGTATTTTGCGGTCCACAAAAACTGATCCGCAAAAAATACGGATGACATTGGTGTGCATTCTGTATTTTGCAGAACGGAACAGCTGGCCCCTATTAGACCATTCCTATCCTTGTCCGTAATGCGGACAATAATAGGACATGTTCTATCTTTTTGCGGAACAGAAATACGGGCATACGGAAACAGAATCCTCAGAGTACATTCGTGTTTTTTTTTGTGGAACCATTGAAATGAATGGTTCCACATATGGTCCGCAAAAAAAAATGGAAAAGAAACAGAAAAAATATACGGTTGTGTGAATGAGCCCTAAGGGACCACATAAACATAGCTAGTAGATTATTTCCCAAAAATTCATATGTAGATACACTATATATCACTTTTCAGATTATAATATTTCATCAAAGTTCATGAGAATAAACAAACAAGATCCATAATATTCTATGGAGGATTCCTACTTGGGTGTCCTAAGTTTAACTTGGCCGTATGACCATGTGAGGTATGTTCCTCACTCCAGACTTGTATAGAATCCTACTCATGCATGGTTTATAGAAGCTATCAATTAAAGAGGTTGTCCATAATTAGAAAAACATGGCTGCTTTGTTTAAAAAAAACAGCGCCACACCTGTCCACAGGTGGTGTATAGTATTGCAGCCTGGCCCTATTCACTTCCGTGGAGCTGAGATGCCATGAGAAAAAGTATCCCTGAGGAAATCAGCCACGTTTTTCTAATCCTAAGTAAGCCTTTTAGATACAAGAAGCTCATATTTTCCAACCAGAGATCATTAGACCCAATGCTTGGAGTGCTCAAGTTTCCTATGATATGGCTTCTAGACTCTCAGACCTCAATTAGGGAAACCATAAGGGTATATGGACCACGTCAATGAGCCAGAATGGAGAGCCACTTTGTGCTCCTGCTCTAATGAACCCGAATAACATGGACAGCCATTCATTTGCACCCGCTGTAGGGGAAATGTCTGGCCAGACAGGGCTTCCTCCATCTAAAAAGAGTCAATGTCAGTTAATGTCATGGATTTTTTTGATTTGGTTATGGTCCTACGCCAAGTTGTGACGGATTTACTAGTCAAAGGAAATAGGCCAAAGATCATTCTAGACTAGGGTGGAATTTTTTTGTATAGGTTATACATAAAGTGGAACTTTTTTCTTCAGCTTCAAAATATTTTGTAGCTATCACACTAGACATAACTAAGCCTGTCAACTCCATAAAGTGCCTTCCATCTTGGAAATGGCCTCTGGTTCAAATAGACCACAAAGCACTGTGGTATAAAGTGGACTATGGGCAGACAGAGGGTGAAGACTCAAACCATTTGGTTCCCATTTTGATTTGGCTATTTTATTCCTCATGTTATATTCCAGGCAGTGGTATACACAGAAGGGCACCAGTGCCAAATCAAAACAGGCCCCTTAGTGCAGAAAGTTTTTTATTTCACCCAGAATGAATGTACCTGGTGTTTCCACCTTCCCATCAGTCATGGGTCAGTTCCTAACTTTTTGCTTCCTTAGGAGGGTTCTGACTAGCTTCTCCCTGTCTAGTATCGAAGAGGATGGGACCAACCAAGGATCTTTCTAAGCAGCCTGCCTGTAGGGTCTGTACACCCCCAGTAGCTGGAGCCATTATTTGTGTTTTTGTTCCATATTCTTATACCTCCCATAAAAAGTCATCAGTAATATTACATTTATAAAAAAAATATAGTAACCAATCCAAGTATTATGTGCTCAGCTGTCTTCGGATCTCCCATAGCTGTGAAGGGAGGGTGGCCACGCATACGCGACTGCTTTCCTTTCACCTCGAGGGCCCCATTCTGAACAATCTGACATTTGTGACATACCATAGCCATATGCCACAAATGTTGAGATGGGAATACCCCTTTAAGTATTTGAAATCAAAAAAGCACCCATCAGCAGGAACAACCCTATTAAACAAGACATACTGCCTATTGTGGTTGATCATGCTGGTTAAAATGATGGAATAGGACTAACCTGCAGTAGCAAAAACAACCTAGTACCAGAAACAACCTAGACAAGAATGGAGCTGTTTCTGACAAAAAGCCAAAATGTTTTTCTAATCTCATACAACCCCTTTAAGATACGGCTCCCATCAAGGCCTCATGCACACGACCGTATGTATTTTGTGGTCCGCAAAAAATACGGATGACGTCCGTCTGCATTCCGTATTTTGAGGAACGGAACAGCCGGCCCCTAATAGAACAGTCCTATCCTTATCCGTAATTTTTTTCTGGAACGGACACATGGAAATACGGAAACAGAATGCCCACGGAGTAACTTCAGGTTTTTTTTGCGGACCCATTGAAATGAATGGTTCCACATACGGTCTGCAAAAAATCGGAACGGACATCGGAAATAAAATACATTAGTGTGCATGAGCCCTAATGGGTATGATTACATTCTTTCCTCGTGTCTCAGTTTCTGATTTAACATTTTTCTGGTGATTGAAGTTATGATTGAATTATGAGTAAGATCGTTTTGTCCAACCAAATCTCTGACCTCACTGTGTGTTGGCCGTGGGTACAATTCAAGTCAATAGCAATTGATGGCAGTCCAGGCGGAGTGTTGATTGAGGAAGGGAATCAGCCTGAGTCACCTCCAGTGGTATTGATGACAGAATCATTTCCTTTTCCTCTGGGTGAATAGTCTCCTACTTCAGTTCTGGGTTCTCATCCATAGGATGAGTATTACAGTAGCCGAAGCTTTAGGACATGAAATGAAGAGGCTTGAATAAGGAAAACCACTGTTTCTGAGCCAGAAACGTGCAGAGAGCAGTTGTCACTCCGCTGCCCCCACTCTTTATGACTGGCCATTAATAAGCCTCCAGCACCCTGTCTCTAAGCCATTCAGATCACAAAGCGTGGATGTAGTTGTAAGAGCAAAATGCCACTTAAAATTAATTTCCACCATGTTGTTTATAGGTTCAAAATTCTGTGCTGATTAGTTTCTTTCATGATTTTTTTTTTCTAATACAGAGCTCCAAATTCCCAGCTAAATAATAACTTCTGTCTGGAGTCACCACTAGAGGGAGCCTAGGAGCTTACGGCATACTGTGTACATATAGAATGGCGTATAGTGTAGAGTAAGCTCCCTCTAGTGGTGGCTGCAGGTAGCCAGAGGTTTATTATTAAGCTCTATGGGGAAATTATCATGAGAGGGAATATTTTAAGTCAGTTTTTATTGAATCTGTGTTCCTGTAGAATTATTAAACGGCACACGTCGTTGGATAAATTTGGAGCCTCTTTTTGAATGGCACTTTTTCCCTCGAGTTTTCTTTTTACACCTGGAGCAAGATTGTGCTTTTTTTTTTTTTTTTACTTTTCCACCTTTTTTCCACCCACTTTTTAAAAGTGACAACAGAAAATAAAAAATAAATAAAATGGAATGCGCCAAAAATGTTCTAATTCTTATCTTCCAGAATTCTAGTGCAAATGGAAAGATATTTTTACCTGCTCTGTCTACAAAGAGGATTTGGAGCTCTGTATCAGAAGCATAAGAGAATGGAACAAATTAATGAAATAACAATAAAAAATAAACTGTTAGATGGTGGATATGCACTATATAGGGGTTTTCCAGGATTTACCTATTGATGATGGTTTATCCTCAGGATAGGTCAACAATATCTGATGGGTGGGGGTCCGACTCCCAGCACCTTGTCAATCAGCTGTTTGAAGAGGCCATGGTGCTCTTCTTAGACCAATGACATCACGGTCATCGGTCACATGGCCTATGTGCAGCCCAGTCCCATTCAAGTGAATGGGCCTGGACTGCAGTACCAAGCACGACCACTATACAGTGCGAGGAGGCTGCAGCACTCACCGGAGCTTCGTGGCCTCTTCAAACAGCTGATCAGCAGGAGTTCCGGGTTTTGGACCCCCATCAATTTGATATCGATGACCTATCCTGAGGATAGGTTGTCAATATTCTTATTCCTAAAAAAACAGCTCACAGTAGAGCATATATTCCAAGCCACTCATTGGCAAAGTTCTCATTTCCTACAAAGGATAGCACTAAGAGCATTTATGTACAAAATAAAAGATTGAAGCTACTTCTTTTTGTCTTTTTGCAACACAAATCCACCTAGCCAGGTCCTACGTGTAGATTTCATACCGTATCACCCCAAGCGTGTAAAGAACGTCAGCATCTGAATTGTTACTTTGGCCTTGGACCAAGAGATGGTTCCATCCAATTAAAGGAAATGTATACTTCTCCATGTATTTTCTTTTCTACCTTCATTGAATGTACGCAGTCCGTTTTGTAGTCTTATTCTGTGAGCATGGGCTCAATGACACCTGATCCGATCCACAGCCGCCTCCATACAGTATACAGCGCTAATGGCGTTTTACGGTCCAGACCGCACATTACTGCTGCAGCTCAATGTCTTCCTATCCAGACGATGTAAGCCGCTTGGTTTCTTTTCACTGTACAGGTCGATGACACAATACGGTTCTGCATTTGATATTTTGTTCTGTGATTTATTATTTTGCAGTGCAGATAATGACCATGTGCTACAACAATAAAGATCTTTCACTCATTGCCGCCTCTTTTGTGTTACATGACGTTGCGTTCTCCTATATATACTATGGTTAGGGCCCATTCACATGACTACATTCGTTCCGCATTTATCCGTTCTTCATTCATTTCTATGGGATCACAAAATCCACAGATAGCACACCGTATGCTATCTACTTCAGTATGTCCGCATAAGGGCTCATGCACACAAATGTATTTTCTCCATGTCCGTTCCGTTTTTTCTGCAGTCCATATGCGGAGCAGCAAAAAAATGGAAATGACTCCGTGTCCGTGTGTCCGCATGTCCGCATGTCCGTTCCACAGAAAAATAGAACATGTCCTAGTCTTGTCCGTTTTGCGGACAAGGACAGTCATTGTTACAATGTATCCGGAAAAAAAAAGGATGCAACACGGACGTCACCCATTTTTATTTTTTTTTTGCGGATCAGTGTTTTGCAGACTGCAAAATACAGATACAGTTGTGTGCATGAGCCAAAAAAGATTGAACGTGTCCTATACTTGTCCACAAAATGCGGTCTGTGGCCAAATTTAAGTCTATGGTTCCGTAAAAAATGCAGATTGCAAACGGAATGTGTTCTGTATGCAATCTGTATTTTGCGGATCCGTCTTTGCAAACTTTAATGCCCTGTCATGTCACCTTTGAATCTTTATTAAAATGATACCGTCCATTTTTTTGTGAATCTACAAAATATGGAAGACATGGAAACATACATTCCCTTTTTTTACGGACAAGCGGAAGATTTTGCTGAACAATTGATCCAGATATCTGCGGCCCACAAAAAACATACAGCTGTCGGAATGAGCTCTGACGAATACATTTTGGATGGCAGAAGAGCACTGGACTGCTGGTGCCTTTGGATTGACTCAGTGACGCATTGTAAGTGAACCTCTCTACATTTCAGTTTCTATGCAGTGGCAGTCTAAAATACTTGCTGCCTAAGCAAAGTGGCAATATCTACACGGCTATTTTGGGTGTGACACGTGTTGCGCACCCAAGTATCGCAGTGTAGTTAGACAGCCATGAAAATGAATGGGGGTCATACTCACAGCACAACTCATGTTTGCCACGACCGCAGCCCTAGAATTGTGCTCCAACATCATACATTTCTATTGCTGGCCTTCTACACTGCACTACTTGGGTGCACGACACGTGTCACACCCAAAATCGCTGTGTACCCTAAAAGGGTATTCCCATCTGGGACATTGACGGTGTATTACTAGGATTGCCATCAATGTCAGATAGCTGAGGGTCCAACCCTTGGGACCCACTCCCAGGGGTGGATTGGCCATAGACCTTACAGAGAAATTTCCCGGTGGGCCGATGCCCTGTGAGCTGCCTGAGCCCTCCTCGCGGCCAGGCCAGTGGAAGTTTTGGGGATGTATTTTGTGCTGCTGGCAGTATTTTGTGATGGACTGTGGTATTTGGCTCTGTTGGGGTGGTATTATGTGCCACAATATGGTATTGCTGGCCCTGCCTTCCATCAGTTTGGACCCGACTACAAAACGGGGCCACTTTTAGTGTTTTTTTCCAGAGTCCACTGTAAGTTCCTAGTCTGCCCCTGCCCACTCTTGTCTCCAGAGCGGCACCCCAAAAGTGAACAGAGACCAGCCCCTAAAGTGAAGGAGCAAGTGAAAGGGCCGGCAACTGGTCAAAAACCAGGCCTGCTGCTTGCAATAAAAAAAAGTCTCTTTACTGAAGTTGATGATAGGGATTGTAGTACAATTAGCAGCAAGGCACAGTTCCACTGTATATCACAGTGCAATATTCTCTGAATAGCAGCATATGGACAACAGCAATGATGGAGGTTGTAGTACTCATCCTCTCTCTTTTGCTCTCTAAAGTATACCGACAGAACCACAAGCATGCAATAAGATGCTTGTTAAGTCCTGCTGTTCCTGGACTGAGGGGTGAAAAACTGAGAAAATATGGCCAATCCATCTCAAAGTGTGCGGGCCTCTTTAGCAGTAAGGTCTTTCTGCCATAAACTTGCACAATACCTTGCTGCCCGAGTCCAATGCACAGCCTTGTCAGTTCTAGACCACCTTTTAATCTCCTTCTCTGGTAGTACTCTGGTAGCAAAGTAGCTTCCTTGGATGTTGAAGTCTCAAAGATAGAGATTTTCTGAACTTTGGCCTACAGTAGTCCTGAGGAGCTTGCATATGTAGGTCTTCACTGTAGCTCAGTTAGACACACTCTGAGTAGGGATGAGCGAACTAGTGTTCGATGTACAAGGTTTGGGTTATCTAAGAATTCTCTTATGGATTCCGCTACCATGGACTATAACTTATGGTCTGTGGTAGCAGAATCCATAACGGAATTCTTAGATAACCCGAACCTTACTAACTCTGAGTACTTTATCAGGGAGCAGACCAATTCCATCTCCTGGCAACCTAACATAGTGAGCCGAGGTGTCAACCCCTAGTTGTCCATACAGTGTTAGTAAGAACACAAACATAATTGTTATGTCATGTCACGTTATTGAGTTAAATGTTGTGATTTGTTATGCAAGAATAATAGTGGCTCTCCCAGATTACTCCCTGGAGTGGTGCTCTTGTCTAGAGTGGTTCACCTGACCACTGGTAGGTATAGAGAAAATCGAAGTAAAGAAATTGACAGGCACTCTATATCTGGTTGTTATAAGGTGTTTTTTTATTAGTATTTTTATTATACAAAGTCTATTAGTTGGTTGTTTTCTTGTTGATTTATATTAGGTAGTGTTGGGGTTATCACCCAGATAGTGTAGGGAGGAGTGAAGGGATGATGGGGTATAAGTGTGTTGGAGTTGCGAATGTCTAATCGATAATTAAATCTGTTGGGGTGGGTATTCGATAAATGATCGAAAAAAATATATTAATAATCAGTGAGAAAGGGTATATATATATTTTGGTCGATAAAAAGAATATATAATCGATAGCGATAAGCAAATATATTCGATGAGTCTCAAATATTCGATAAAAACACACAGGATATAGTGATGGAAAATAATCGATAGTAGTGGTCGATAATATGAGTCAGTAGAGGTCTTATGGTATAAAAAATGAAAAAATATGAAAAAATATATATAGAAAAATAATTTTAAATTTTTTTTAAAAAAGAAACAGAACTAGGGGTTGACACCTCGGCTCACTATGTTAGGTTGCCAGGAGATGGAATTGGTCTGCTCCCTGGTAAAGTACTCAGAGTTAGTAAGGTTCGGGTTATCTAAGAATTCCGTTATGGATTCTGCTACCACAGACCATAAGTTATAGTCCATGGTAGCGGAATCCATAAGAGAATTCTTAGATAACCCAAACCTTGTACATCGAACACTAGTTCGCTCATCCCTACTCAGAGTGTGTCTAACTGAGCTACAGTGAAGACCTACATATGCAAGCTCCTCAGGACTACTGTAGGCCAAAGTTCAGAAAATCTCTATCTTTGAGACTTCAACATCCAAGGAAGCTACTTTGCTACCAGAGTACTACCAGAGAAGGAGATTAAAAGGTGGTCTAGAACTGACAAGGCTGTGCATTGGACTCGGGCAGCAAGGTATTGTGCAAGTTTATGGCAGAAAGACCTTACTGCTAAAGAGGCCCGCACACTTTGAGATGGATTGGCCATATTTTCTCAGTTTTTCACCCCTCAGTCCAGGAACAGCAGGACTTAACAAGCATCTTATTGCATGCTTGTGGTTCTGTCGGTATACTTTAGAGAGCAAAAGAGAGAGGATGAGTACTACAACCTCCATCATTGCTGTTGTCCATATGCTGCTATTCAGAGAATATTGCACTGTGATATACAGTGGAACTGTGCCTTGCTGCTAATTGTACTACAATCCCTATCATCAACCAAAATATATATATACCCTTTCTCACTGAACATTTTTTTTTCACATTGATTATTAATTTTTTTTCCGATCATTTATCGAATACCCACCCCAACAGATTTAATTATCGATTAGACAATCGCAACTCCAACACACTTATACCCCATCATGCCTTCACTCCTCCCTACACTATCTGGGTGATAACCCCAACACTACCTAATATAAATCAATAAGAAAATAACCAACTAATAGACTTTTTATAATAAAAATACTAATAAAAAACACCTTATAACAACCAGATATAGAGTGCCTGTCAATTTCTTTACTTAAATGTTGTGATTTGTTATCTCCAAAAGGGTTACTGCAGATGGGCCTGTATATTTCTATGACATGCAATATAGTTTGCATGTCTGACTTTGGTTTATTATGTATGTTATTGGGCAGCTGAAATTGTGATCTGACGGCAATATATTTTTGGAATAGTTCCTTAAGATGACTTGAAAGAAAACCTGAGCACAGATCCTAAATCAGTAATAGCTGAAGTATCCCGCTGTTGAACTACAAGTTTCCACTAAAGTCATTTCTAGGAAGGGTGTTTCATAGACATGCATAACCCAAAAACAAGGGAATGTAGTCATCCACCCAGAGTGAGGAGGTTCCAGTCAGAGTATTAGTGTCCTGATATTTGTCATTGTGTGTTCATAGTCAAAAACTGAAGAAACTCATCCCTAAAATGAATAATTGCATCAAGCCGCATAGTAGGCGACAGCAGCATAGTGGACAGGAGTGGTGGCAGTGGCTATGATCTTAGTAGTTGTACCCATGGTGGCAGTCCTTGCCACAGATTCCCTGGGCCATGCAGTGAAAGGAGGGTGCACCTTGAATTGTTGGAGGTCTAACACCCCAGAGTAGTGTTACCACTCCTTCACTCTGCTGCTGTCTTTAATAAGCTAACAAAATGTAATGTTATGTATCTTTGTCCAGGTCCTCCACAATGTGCATCTATAATATCTTTATGCAACTGTTATGTTCATGTAATATGCCTGGTTCACCAGTAGGTGGCAGCAAACATGGCAGAGCTATCTTAGATAGAATGGAACTCACCATTACATTCTAACCCCCCCCCCTCTGGAGAGAAGTGGGCTAGTCCTACTTCCTGCAGGAAGGGTGGGAACCAGTTAGTTCCAGTTTAGTCTACCTCCAGCAAGGGGAAGGGTGTGCAGGGGCACGTCTCAGCTGGATGTGCCCATGCCAGCCAGAGCACCCTAAGCTCTGCTGGCCATGGAGGCAGAAGCCTAAAGCCTCAGGAGCCAGGAGATTAGTTCCTTGGCTGAAGATAAGTCCGACTAAAAAGCTAAGTGCATCATAAAGAAGAAGCCAAGTTATCAAGTCAGCTTGTCAGCACAGTAGAGTGAGAGAAGCATAGAGCAGAGTTGAGTTTGCCTGCCAGTTTAATGCTAAAGCCTGCTGGAACCAAGACATAGCCTGTAAACTGTTTGAAGAAATGTTTATTCAAAGTAAAGCTGCCATTGAACTTCATCTCAAGGTCTGGACTCAAGTTCTTTCCAGTCCCTTAATTATTCCGCCTTTTCATTGCTTCGGAGCCAAAGCCTGGGGTCCAGCGGTATCCAGGTAGGAGCACCGTGACACATAAAGAGACATTTAGGCCGCACTACACCACTCAGCATTCCTACACCTGGGACGTGTCATAGGAGGGTCCTGGGGGGAGGCGCCCATTGCAGAGGCTCCTGTCTGGTGGTGGCTGGGGTGCCCTTGATGTGGATAGGCAGACAGGTGCATGGTAGGAGAGCAGGTGTAGGGACTGCCAGATGGTGGAGGCAATGACCAAGTCCGTTTGGTTGGAATTAATAAAGCCTCTATCTACTAAGTAGATGATGGAGGTTGTACTAATGCAAGAAATAGACGCAGTTCGGAGGTATATCACAGAGTATGCTTTCCCCAAAGGCTTTATATCAAAGGTGACGATGATGTGTGAAAATTCTATATTGCTTCTGTACCACAGATGTAGGCCATGCAAGACCACTGGATTGATTGATCTCATCACCATTTTATTGGGTGGTGAGTACCAGCACAGGGATATAGCCTTCGAGGGTGCTGCAATGTTAGTAAATAATGCATTTAAAGGGGTTGTCTCATCTCAACATTTATGGCTGTGCTTTTAATCAAATGGGTATGGGCACATCTCTGAGACCCACTACAGGGCCTCTGAATTAAAGCAGGGATCAGCAACCTCCAGCACTCAAGGTGTTGTAAAACTACATCTCCCATCATGCACACTTTTTGGTTGTTCGCTGAACTCCCACACAAGTGAAAGGTGCATGCTGGGAGTTGTAGTTTCACAACAGCTGGAATGCCGAAGGTTGCTGATCCCTGCTATAAAGGCCGAGATGGGATAACCCATTTAAGGGGGCTGCATAGGCTTAGAAAAAACATGGCTGCCTTCTTCCAGAAACTGCACCATGTCTATCCACAGGTTGCGTGGGGTGTTGTAACTCCATTTACTTCAATGGAGTTGAGCTGCAGTTCCAAACACAACCTATGGACAGGAGTGGCGCTGTTTTGGAAGAAAGCAGACATGTCTTTCTAATCCTTCAAAATGGGTTTTCACACAATACAAACTTGTCCCCTATCCACAGGATAGGAAATAAGTATTTGATTCCATCTGTTGGGGTCCCCATCGATCATGAGAATAGGGGCCCTGCTCCACAGAATAAATGAAGTGGCAGGTCAAGCATGCGCGCTGCCGTATCAATCACACTTTGTGGGACTGATGAAGATAGCCAAGTGCATCTCTGGCACAGAAAAAACATAAAGAAAAATACTTTAATTTTCTTATTTTTTCACTTTCAAAGCCGTTTATACACATACAAAATGTGAGAAAGTGATCACATAATTCATCCTGTACAATGAACATCATTAAAAATGCCTTTTTTTAATTTATTCTAACTCCCGGAAAACGCAATAGAAATTTATTTAAAAAATTGCATGTGAAAACTACAAAAAATAGTTGTGTGGATGGAAATGTGTGGGTCTTAGGATGCAGAGATAGGCTATATGCACACGACCGTTGTGTGTTTTGCGGTCTGCAAATTGCGGATGGCGTCCATGTGCGTTCCGCCATTAAACGGACAAGAATAGGACAGGTTATATTTCTTTTGCGGACCACGGTGTGCTGTCCGCATCTTTTGCGGCCCCACTGAAAACTGCGGCTCGGATGCGGACCAAAACAACGGTCATGTGCATGTAGCCATACAGAAATAAATTGTGCAAAAGTAGAAAAACATAAAATAACTATAATATATATAAATCTGTTATTGGTGTAATCGTACTGACCTGTAGAATAAAGTTATTATGTCACTGCACAATAAATGCTATACAAAATCTCAAAAAACAATGGTGGAGTTGCTGTATTTTTTCACATCGACAAACGAAATGACCGAATAAAGTGGTCATAGGAGGCAGAAAAATGCTCAAAACCCCAAATGCTGTTGCGCATTTCTATCTGGGAGAGCAAATCCTGCACATGTGATCCATTGCTAACAGCGATCCCCAGCGAAAATGCATACAATGGAGGATGCTGGCAGCGGACCACATGTACCACAAGGACATCCTAGACAGGATAGCCAAATGTGTGGATGTGAATGATTATATAAAACTGAAAATTACAAAAATCGGTGCACTACATTGGTAAATGCAATTGACAATATATGGCTGAACTGTAATTTTCAGTTTTATATAATCATTCACATCCGCACATTTGGCTATCCTGTCTAGGATGTCCTTGTGGTACATGTGGTCCGCTGCCAGCATCCTCCATTGTATGCGTTTTCGCTGCGGATCACATGGGCAGGATTTGCTCCCCAGCTAGAAATGTGCAACAGCATTTGGGGTTTTGAGCATTTTTCTGCCTCTTATGACCACTTTATTCTGTCATTTTGTTTCTATATGTGTCTCTGGAGGTGTGGCAGCTCCAGGTTGAGTATTAGGCCTCTTTCACACGAGCGGTTTTTTTTCCGTTTATGGGTCGTTTTTTCGCGTTCCGTATACGGAACCATTCATTTAATTGTTTCCGCCAAAAAAAACAGAGTGTACTCCGCATGCATTCCGTTTCCGTATTTCCATTGAAGGATAGTACATGTCCTATTATTGCCCGCAAATCACGTTCCGTCGTTACATTCAAGTCAATAGGTCCGCAAAAAAAAAAATGGAACACATACGGAAATGCATCCGTATGTCTTCCGTATCTGTTCCGTTTTTGCGGAACCATCTATTGAAAATATTATGCCCAGCCCAATTTTTTCTATGTAATTACTGTATACGCCATACAGAAAAACGGAACGGAACAGAAACGGAAACAAAAAACGGAACAACTGATCCGTGAAAAAAGGACCGCAAAACACTGAAAAAGCCATACGGTCGTGTGAAAGAGGCCTTATCCAGGTGCACCTGCGCAGGCCTGCGTCACATGAGTCAGTGATAAGTGGGACTCGCACCTTTCTTCCTCCTCCATTGTATGTATGATTTCACGCTGGAGGTAACCTGGGAGTTGTTTGCTGTGTGTCGGACCTCATGCCCCTGTAATTGCCCATACGGCACACAGGTAGGTTAGAGTTAGATCCCGTGCCACTATGAGAGACCTTGACGAGGTGCGCAGGGCCCCGGTATGTTCTTGATTCAAGAATATATTGGCGAAAGTCTAATTTTTAATATCAGAGTGAGGGTTTAGCCATATATTGTCAATTGCATTTACCAATGTAATGCACCGATTTCTGTAATTTTCTATTTTTTCACATCGCCACCTCAAAAAAAAAGTAAGTTGTCCTTAAGTCCTGTTAAAGGGTTTTCCAGGATTTATTGATGAGCTTTCCTTTTGGTTAGGTATCAATAGCGCCTTAGGCCTAGTTCACACAAACGTATGGCTTTTATTGTTTTTTGCGGTCCGTTTTTCACAGATCCATTGTTCCGTTTTTTGAGTTCCGTTGTGTTTCCTTTTCCGTTCCGTTTTTCCGTTCCCTTTTTCCGTATGCCATGTACAGTATACAGTAATAACATAGAAAAATTGGGCTGGCCATAACATTTTCAATAGATGGTTCAGAAAAAAACAAACGGAAACGGAAGACATACGGATGCATTTCCGTATGTGTTCAGTTTTTTTTTTTGCGGACCCATTGACTTGAATGGAGCCACGGAACGTGATTTGCGGGCAATAATAGGACATGTTCTATCTTTCAACACAACGGAAAAACGGAAACGGAATGCATACGGAGTACATTCCTTTTTTTTTGCGGAACCATTGAAATGAATGGTTCCGTATACAGGACCGTATACAGAACACAAAAAACCGGCCCGTACACTCGCAAAAAAAACGTTTGTGTGAACTAGGCCTTACACTGTGTAGTGCCCCTGCCACAGCTCCCTCTTATTTATTTGAATTGGAGCAACGCTGCGGTAACCAGTATTGTACGGAGCTGTGTAGTTCCGGGATGCCAGGAGTCCGTCGGATAGGTTATCGATAAGTAAGTCCCGGAATACCCCTTTAATGTATATCCTAATCACACACACATTCATTGTTAATAGAGAGTGCTACACTTCAAGGATTAGGAATATGACTCTGACAGGTGGCTGGGCATATACAGTATAAGATATACATTCTATATACTGTGGCGTCACATGCATTGGATATGTTTAGCTTGGATCATATTGGAGATTCCTCGGCCACTGCCATAAATGGCGGGGTTTTTGCATAAATGATTTAGGCCTCATGCACATAAATGTATTTTCTTTCCGTGTCCGTTCCTTTTTTTTTTCTTGCGGACCGTATACGGAATCATTCATTTCAATTGGTCCTAAAAAAAAACGGAAGTTACTCCATGTGCATTCCGTTTTCGTATGTCCATTCGGCAAAAAAAATAGAACATGTCCTATTATTGTCCGCATTACGGACAAGGATAGTACTGTTCTATTAGGGGCCGGCTGTTCCGTTCCGCAAAATACGAAATGCACACGGACGTCATCCGTATTTTTCGCGGATCCGTTCTTTGCGGACCGCAAAATACATACGGTTGTGTGCATGAGGCCTTATCGTCTGAATATTTACACAATTGGAGCATCAGAAAGCGTGGCACGGAGGCGGCTGACATGACTTGTGAAATGTTTCTCGGACATAATGAAGAACACATTGAAAAACTAAGCTTGTCTGTATTATCTTATTTATAGGGGGTTTTATGGGATTTAATGATTGGACTTTTCAAGAAATGTCCATTTATTTATAGAAGAGAACTCCGAGGAATATCTTACTCCTTGAGGCTAAATAAATATATATTTTCCAGTGTTTCCTTTCTTTTGACTCTATTTTAATAGAATATTACCATAGTGAGGATTGTCCCACGAGCTCCGCCATGTGCTCCCTCCTCCTCCATGTTGTCCTATGTCCAGGGCCGGTTATAGGTGAAATGGGGCCCTGGGGCGAAAAACAATAAAGCCCCCCCCCCCTCCCCCTTGACACTTGATGACTTTTACAGAAGAAACTATATATTGTGTGGCACAGTGTAGGCTATATGTGTATAACATAAACATATTTCATATGAAAACTTACAGTTGCTTGGCTTGACCCTTGGGGGTCTCGGACGCCACTTCCACACTTGGCCGGGGGCTCGGCGGAGCTGATGTTGTGTTTTATCCTAATGAGAAAGATTTCATAATAAGGATTTGGAGAAGGGGCAGAGGGATAGCAGAGCAGGGAGAGGCCGGTGCTGCTACTAGGGCAGTGATGGGGAACCTTTTAGAGACCGAGTGCCCAAACTGCAACCCTGCAACCCACTTATTTATCGCAAAGTGCCGACATGGCAATTTACCCTGAATACCACAGTCCAATATAGTATATCTTCAATGTACTTTATCATTTATCTACAATATCCTGCCTACATTCAGTGTGCTGCCTGCGCTGTTCATAGTGCGCCCTGCACTGATGAATGGCAGGAAAAGTCTAAGGCATATTGGTGCACCATAGACTTTTTTCAGGGTTCGGGTGCCCACAGAGAGGGCTCTGAGTGCCACCTCTGGCACCCGTGCCATAGGTTCGCCATCACTGTACTAGGGGGTCATACCATGGGGGAGTAATAAAGCCCCCCCAGTAGAAATAATTCTCCTTATAATGTGACAGTGCAAAAAATACCCCCTTGTAACGCCCCCAGTTGAGCTAATGTCCCCATAGTGCCCCCATAATGTGCCAGTATAAAATACCCCTATATAGTGCCCCCAGTAAATGCCCCCATAGTGCTCCTCTCCCCCTCCCTCCTAGTGCCCCCCATAATGTAACAGTATAAAATGCCCCATATATAGTGCCCCAGTAGATGCCCTCAGTGTCCCCCATAATTTGTAAGTATAAAATACCCCTTCTCAGTGCCCCTGTAGATGACCCCATAGTACTCCTCTCCCACCTTCCCCATAGTACCCACTATAGCCAGATATATCATGTGCCAGTAGCCAGAGCCCCCCCTATATCATGTGCCAGTAGCCAGAGCCCCCCTATATCATGTGCCAGTAGCCAGAGCCCGCCCTATATCATGAGTCAGTAGCCAGAGCCCGCCCTATATCATGTGCCAGAGCCCCCCCTATATCATGTGCCAGTAGCCAGAGCCCCCCTATATCATGTGCCAGTAGCCAGAGCCCCCTATATCATGTGCCAGTAGCCAGAGCCCCCCTATATCATGTGCCAGTAGCCAGAGCCCGCCCTATATCATGAGTCAGTAGCCAGAGCCCGCCCTATATCATGTGCCAGAGCCCCCCCTATATCATGTGCCAGTAGCCAGAGCCCCCCTATATCATGTGCCAGTAGCCAGAGCCCCCCTATATCATGTGCCAATAGCCAGAGCCCCCCTGTTCATGTGCCAGTAGCCAGAGCCCCCCCCCTATATCATGTGCCAGTAGCCATAGGCCCCCCTATCATGTGCCAGTATCATGAGCCCCCCCTATCATGTGCCAGTAGCCATAGGCCCCCCCTATCATGTGCCAGTAGCCTGAGCCCCCCCATCAACATGTGCCAGTAGCCATAGGCCCCCCCCTATAATGTGCCAGTAGCCATAGGGGCCCCTCCATCATGTGTTAGTAGCCACCAGTATTGACATTTAACAAAAAAAAAAAAAAACACTTAGGCCTCTTTCACACAAGCGTGTCCGGATAAGGTCCGGATGCGTTGCGGCAAACCCGCGCTAGTAGGTGCCTAATTGCAGTCAGTTTTGACTGCGATTGCGTTCCCTTGTTCAGTTTTTATCGCGCGGGTGCAATGCGTTTTGCACGCGCGTGATAAAAAACTGAATGTGGTACCCAGACCCGAACTTCTTCACAGAAGTTCAGGTTTGGGTTCAAGGTTGTGTAGATTGTATTATTTCCCCTTATAACATGGTTATAAGGGAAAATAATAGCATACTGAATACAGAATGCTAAATAAAATAGGGCTGGAGGGGTTAAAAAAAATAATTATTTAACTCACCTTAATCCACTTGAATCACCATGGTGATGGAACATGTGATGGACCATGTGATGAGCGTAGTGACGTCATCAAAGGTCCTTTTCCTCACAGATGAAGACAGAAGAGATGACGGCTGTGCGAACAGGTGGATTAAGGTGAGTTAAATTATTATATTTTTTTTTAACCCCTCCAACCCTATTTTATTTTGCATTCTGTATTCAGAATGTTATAAGGGAAAATAATAATGATCAGGTCTCCATCCCGATCGTCTCCTAGCAACCGTGCGTGAAAATCGCACCGCATCCGCACTTGCTTGCGGATGCTTGCGATTTTCATGCAGCCCCATTCACTTCTATGGGGCCTGCGTTGCGTGAAAAACGCACAAAATAGAGCATGCTGCGATTTTCACGCAACGCACAAGTGATGAATGAAAATCACCGCTCATGTGCACAGCCCCATAGAAATGAATGGGTCCGGATTCAGTGCGGGTGCAATGCGTTCACATCACACATCGCATCCGCGCGGAATACTCGCCCGTGTGAAAGGGGCCTTATACTTACCTCCTTGGCAGCGATGTGATGCAGGCCTCTTCCGGCCTGTGTCCCACGCTGTACGGCTCAGGCGGCGCGATGACGTCATCGTGCTGCCTGCGCCGGCCTAGTGCCTGCAGCCTATCAGAGGAAGAGACACACCTCTCCCTCACCTGCCCTGCTACACAGCCATCTGTATCGCTGTCCTGAGGACGGCGATACAGATGACTGGAGATGAGTGCTTCCACAATGGAAGCGCTCATCTCCCTGTGGCTGTCCTACCTATAAGTTGTTGCCAGCCGGCGGGGGGGGGGGAGCCCTAAGGACTCGGGGGCAATTGCCCCCCTTGCCTCTGTGAAAGCACCGGCCTTGCCTATGTCTGGCTGTGAGACAATCGGCTGCAGCAGGAGCCTCCCCCCTTCCTTGTAAAAAAAATTGCTAAAGGTAATCTGTCACCACGTACCTTTATATCCATGTGAATTGTTAGGTGTGCAATGGTCCTCTGGGTAAAACTCTTTTGGTCCTATCTTGATTGTTGGCCGCATTCCGAAGAAATTTTTATCATATTCAATTTAAGTGGTCGGTGCAAAAAAGACATCACTGTTGCACCTTGTTGCAATGTAAGCCACGCTCCTTACTCCTGGCTGCCCCGGGAATCGGCGAACGCACAGTACAGCCCTGTTACCTGCCAGGGATTTAGTCATCTGCACTGGGTATGCACTGATTCCTGAAAAAAACATTTGCAGTACAGGTGACTTTAGTTTAGTGAGCATATTATTGGATGTATTCAGGCTCGGACTGGCCCCCAGGGGTACAGGAGAATCTCCCGGTAGGGCCCCTGAGCAAGGAGAGCCCCTAGTCTCCCACCCCCTGCACAAGTGGCACATAGCACTGTAGACTTACTGCACTACATACATATATCCAATGTACAGAACCTCCATCAGCCTGTGTTCATATAAAAAACTTAATAGATAATTAAAAAAACTCCCCAGTTTATTATTATAGACATGATCAGAGCTGAGATGACTTCTAGGTATAGAGGAAAGCCACCAGTGTCCTCTTCTCCCCAGGACCTACCTTCTCAAAGTTGCTGCCAGGGACGCCCATATTCAATCATCTGGTAGCCTCTTGCTGCTGTCGTGAGCAGGTAATATTTGAATGTTTCTGTACGGTGGGCCCCAAAATACTGTACATTTTACTGGTGGGCCCTAGGCATCCCAAGTCTGACACTGGACATATTTATAGAGTAGTATGTAAGAACGGGTCATATTTGCCCACCAGGATATCAAAGAATCCTTCTGCAGGCTCAGGTACTGACCTATGATTGTTCGAAAGGTCCAGCAGAAGTCAACCTATTTGGAGGTGACTTTGGAGCCAATCCCTGGTCACCGAGGTCTACTTCTTATTGGACATTATTGGTGATACGTCCTGTGTGTACAATGGTAACAGGAAAGGTTCTGATGTCATTAAATGTAGACATGTATGTGTTCTGTAAAGATAAAGGCTGGACCCAAGATAGTCTGAGACTGCGTGAGAGGAACAAAAATTGAAGGACAGGTGATAGACCTCCACATTGGACTGAACCATGAGTACATTAGTGCTGTCATATTATACATTATACAGAATCTGTAGCAGTAAACTAAGAGCCAGAGGGCGTTCCATCTTAGTGCTTGGCCATATTCCCAGAAGCCCGGCCAGGGCACACAGCAGGGAGAGGTCATCCTCCTCCTCCTCCTCAGCTGTTTCTTATCTCAGAGCAAACCTCCTAACCATGCAGCTAAGAGCCCGACAAGAAGACCTCCATAAATCAAGAACCAATACGAAATGCCTAAAACAACTAGCTGTCAAAGGGAACATAAATTCTAATACAGCTTAACTGATTTGCAAACTGAGTGGTTTCATTAAGAATTCAATCACATATGAAGAGAATTGTCATGGACAACTTGACCTCCAGTGCTGCAGTAACATTGAGCCTTCCCTATCTGGCGGACCCACATCTCAGGCCTCATAGGATGTGGATGATTGTCCGCTCTACAAAATAGAGACGCCTACATTGTTTGGGTTCTTGCATTTTTGAGGATACCAAATATTTATAAAGAATCATTTACTAACCAGAAATACGCCTATTTTAGCCTTATTTCTTGCACAGATTGTGCCGCAATCTCCTTTTTTTCCTGCTGACGCCAGGTCTAAACAAGTGGGTGTGATGTGGCCGGGGAAGGGCCGGCAGGCTCGTCTCATTTACCATTCTCTAAGCCTGTTTTAGGAAGCTGTCTTACATTAAGAACTGGAGCTGGATACACCAGCTATAGGGGATATTAAAACTGGCGTCTAATACAAAGACCTTTTTTTTTTTTTTATAACATTTATTCAATAAATGCCATTTTTATGCAAAATTAGTTTATTCCTTATTTTACCCTTTTTTTTTTCACAACTTTACTAAACTTTATTTTACTTTTTTTTGTCCCACTGGGGGACTTGTACGACTAAGGACACTTTTGCACCATTTTTTATTGTTCATTTATGTCCTAAATAGTCTTCATAAATAATGTCCTGCTATTTTGCTGTAGTGGAGTCTGTGTAACTGTTTTACATAGCTGGCAGTGCTGCTGACTCTGACATAGAGACTGTACACTGCTCCTGGCTGTGTTGGCTGTTTTATCTGTTCTCTCAGTGTTAGGCCCCTTTCACACGGGCGTTGCGGATTAGGGCCGGATGCGTTCAGGGAAAATGGTGCGATTTTGGCACTAAAACAAGTCAGTTTTCACTGCGATTGCGTTCCATGTTTGCGTTTTTTTCGCGCGGGTGCAAAACATTGTAATGCGTTTTGCACGCGCGTGAGAAAAATCGGCATGTTTGGTACCCAGACCCAAACCCGGACTTCTTCACAGAAGTTCGGGTTTGGGTTAGGTGTTGTGTAGATTTTATTATTTTCCCTTATAACATGGTTATAAGGAAAAATAATAGCATTCTGAATACAGAATGCATAGTGCAATAGGGCTGGAGGGGTTAAAAAAAATAGCCCTGCTACTCTTCTTTCTTCTTCTCTGAGGAATAGGACCTTTGATGACGTCACTGCGCTCATCACATATGGTCCATCACATGATCTTTTACCATGGTGATGGATCATGTGACGGACCATGTGATGAGCGTAGTGATGTCATCAAAGGTCATTTTCCTGTGCACAGCAAAGATGAAGACAGAAGAGATGCCGGCTGCGCGATCAAGTGGATTAAGGTGAGTTATATAATTTTTTTATTTTTATTTAACCCCTCCAGCCCTATTGTACTATGCATTCTGTATTCAGAATGCTATTTTCCCTTATACCCATGTTATAAGGGAAAATAATAATGATCGGGTCCCCATCCTGATCGTCTCCTAGCAACCGTGCATGAAAATCGCACCGCATCCGCACTTGCTTGCAATTTTCACGCAGCCCCATTCACTTCTATGGGGCCTGCGTTGCGTGAAAAACGCTGAATATAGAGCATGCTGCGATTTTCACACAACGCACAAGTGATGCGTGAAAATCACTGCTCTTGTGCACAGCCCCATAGAAATGAATGGGTTCGGATTCAGTGCGGGTGCAATGCGTTCACATCACGCATTGCACCCGCACAGAAAACTCGCTCGTGTGAAAGGGGCCTTAGAGATAACACTAGGGAGGTGGAGGATGTTTTACTAGCAGATCATTGTGCAGAGAGGGAGAAAAGCATCCAAGTAATCAGGAAGGGCAGATCACATAGGCGGGGACAGCACCCAAAGCAGATTCTGCAGAGCAAGGTTGGACTGGCCCACCAGAAGATCCTCCGCTGGGCTTAAGCTCTGATGTCTTACTGGGCCTGAAAGATCCAGGGAAAAAATTAATTTGGCTGCCTTTGGAGCCAATCACTCGCCACTAAGGTCTTGTGATTCAAAGCCTATTAAACTTTTGTTGATATAATGTTTAGGCCCCAAGAATAATTTTCTCTGGTGGGGCTAAGGAACCTCTGTCTGACACTGATCCCTTGGTGCCACACATCAATGTCTCCTTAACGCTGTGGGTCAGCTGTCACTGAACAGAGACTACATCAGGAGGTAGCAGCCTGGTGGTTCCCTTGCAGCATAGACCAAATCCCTATATAGGGGTGAAAGGGAAGACCAGAGAGGCCACTTAGCTAACCTCCTTAGGGGTAGCCCAAAGCTAAATCCGTTCAGTGACACAGTGGGTCCACACCAACAACACATGAGAGCTAGAGAAGACAGCAGATTCCTGGATGCCCAGAACTTACATTAAGCATGTTGCACAGGGAGAGACATATCCACATGAAAAGGGTGGAGGAATGGAGACTGCAGCCTGACACCTAGTGCAACTTTTTTTTTTAACTCAAAATAACATTTGGATTTTTTTTTTTCCATGTTAAAGGTGTCCAAATAATGCATTGTACCCCTTATGGCCTAATACATAAATGCATATAGAAGTCACGGGGCCTTTCTTAGGCCACTGACTGCCATATTTAAAGGGAGTCCGCCAACAGCAGTTTTCACCATGCTAAGCTGCTAACAGCACTAGGTAGGGGCTGTTAAGAATAGCAGTACAAGCATACCATTCATGGAGCTTTTCTTATCATGAGTAGTGAGATTATGAAGTTTTATTCTGCCATATTCTGCTAATGCAAGTGCCCAGGAAGAGGAGCTTTACTGTGAAGTGCTCTCTGCATTGAGCCGCTTCACAGCCTCTCCCCTCTGCTCTGAGTGACAGCTGTAGCATCGAACCAGGAGACCACTGCAGCTGTCACTCAGAGCAGAGGGGAGGGGCTGTGAAGCAGCTCAATGCAGAGAGCTCCTCACAGTGAAGCTCCGCCCCATGGCAATTGCAGAAGCAGATTCTGGCAGAATAAAACTTCATATTCTCAATACTCCTCATAATAAAAGCTACACAATAGGTATGTTTGTACTGCTCCCCCCAGTCCCTACATAGTGCTGTCAGCAGTGTAGCATGGTCAAAACTGCTGAAAGACTCCCTTTAACCATTAGCCTCTGTGGCGGTTTATGTGATGGTACAGTCATGTTGAAGATTTTCAGTGCCTTAACAGTACAGTGGGTAGCGCCAACAGGGTAAAAGAGGCTCTTCAGAAGACTGTGCTCCAGCTGCTGCAGAACATCAGAATATACACCTCAGACGCTACAGAATATGAAAAACAGATCTAATTCTATGCAAAACTATAACCTTGAAGTGGTAAAGAACCTGCAACCGTATCAGATTTGCAGTGTGGGTGTAATTACAAGGATCAGTTCGATAACTCAGCAGCATAGTCATAAAACATACCCCCGATGCAACCTTCAAATACTGAACTCATGTTTTCTAGCTACTTTCACACTCGCGTTTGGTGCGGATCCGTCATGGATCTGCACAGATGGATCCGTTCACATAATACAAACATCTACATCCGTTCAGAACGGATCCGTTTGTATTACCTTTAACATAGCCAAGACGGATCCGTCTTGAACACCATTGAAAGTCAATGGAGGACGGATCCATTTCTATTGTGCCAGATTGTGTCATAGAAAACGGATCCGTCCCCATTGTGTGTGTCAAAACGTTCCGTTTGGCTCAGTTTCATCAGACGGACAGCAAAACGCTGCAAGCAGCCTCCAAAGCGGAATGGAGACAGAACAGAGGCAAACTGATGCATTCTGAGCGGATCCTTTTCCATTCAGAATGCATTAGGGCAAAACTAATCCGTTTTGGACCGCTTGTGAGAGCCCTGAGCGGATCTCACAAACGGAAAGCCAAAACGTGAGTGTGAAAGTAGCCTAAAAAGAATAATAAAATCACAGCAGTGCCACTAAATGTAAGAAAACCTGAATTTAGGGGCTTGAGTATTACAGCACGTCAATAGCATCAGTATAAATGAGATGACACATGGCGACTTTGCATCTAATGATTGTCAATGGTGTCACAACACAACACAATGCAACAGTGTGCAGTAGTAATGCCCAGATATGTGCCCCCTCACACTAGTTATGGCCAGACGTGCCACGTCACACTGCCCAGATGTGCCCTTTCACACTAGTTATGCCCAGATGTGCCCCTTCAAAATAGTTATGCCCAGATATGAGCCCCCTTCACAGGAAATATAAAATTAGGACATACAGTCCAATGTAAATAACATCACTCTCTCTCACCTATTAGGCTACTTTCACATTAGCGTTAGCAGGGTCCGGCAGGCTGTTCCGGCAGGGGGACAGCCTGCCATTTCCGTACTAATGCTAGCCCACGAGTGCCACCAGAAGTCCGCTCCGTCCCCATTCACTTTAATGGGGACGGGTCGGAGATGTGGCTGCAGCACGGCAAACATGCAGAGAGGCGGCCGGTCAAAAACCACAGTGTAAATAACATCACCCCCTCGCCCAGCCACCTAGAATATACAGTCCCATGTAAACAACGTTACTCTCCATCTCCAGACACCGCCATTGTACAGTCCCATGCAAATTACATCACTCCCTCACCCAGCCACTTCCAATATACAGTCTAGGGATCGACCGATATTGATTTTTTAGGGCCGATACCGATAATTTGTGAACTTTCAGGCCGATAGCCGATAATTTATACCGATATTCTAGGAATTTTCATTAAAAAAAAAATAATAAAAAATCCTACACAAATCTGCTGAAAATTAATGTTTATTGTTAATGTGTAGTTTTGTTTTTGTAAAAAAAAAATTAATTTATATTTAGGTTATTTTTTTTTTTTTACGTTTTGTTTTTTTATTCTAACTTTTAGTCCCCTTAGGGACTAGAACCCTTGTCATATTCACCCTGATAGAGCTCTATCAGGGCGAATAGGAGATCACACTGTCCCTGCTGCTCTGTGCACACAGCAGCATGGAGCTTACTATGACAGCCAGGGCTTCAATAGCGTCCTGGCTGCCATGGTAACCGATCGGAGCACCAGGATTACACTGCTGGGGCTCCGATCGGAGGAGGAGGGGATCCTGTGGCCACTGCCACCAATCATTAATACTGGAGGGGGGGCTCGGGTGGGGGGGGGGCGCACTGCGCCACCAATGTTTTTAATGTGGGGGGCGCACTGCACCACCAATGATTAATACTGGGGGGCTTGGGGGGGGGGCCGCACTGCGCCACCAATGAAGTTAAATCTCTCATTTATTCATATACAGGAGGCGGGAGCTGCAGAATGACATAGCCGGCTCCCGACCTCCTATGAGCGGTAGCTGCGATCCGCGGCACCTGAGGGGTTAACCGAGGATCGCAGCTACAGCTCATAGAGCTCGGGGGCCGGCTATGCGATTCTGCAGCTCCCGCCTCCTGTTCAATTTGAATGAATGAGAGATTTCTCTTCATTGGTGGCGCAGTGGCCACAGCCCCTCCCCTTCTCTTGTACCCCCTCCTCTCATTGGTGGCAGCAGCAGCACAGGGGGGAGGAGACACTGCTTCCTTCTCCCCTGTGCTGCTGAGGGAACACGGAGAGCGCTGTCAGCGCGATCTGTGTTCCCCATAAGCTATCGGAATATCGGCAAAATAAATGCTAATACCGATAACAGTCAAAATCCTCAATATCGGCCGATAATATCGGTAAAACAGTCCCATGTAAATAAACTGGATCCATCCATCACAGGTCCTTTAGCTGCTGAGCTCTGCCTGCTGATGTCATTGCAGGTCCTTCAGCTGCTGAGCTCTGCCTACTGATGCCATCCATCACAGGTCCTTCAGCTGCTGAGCTCTAACTGCTGACATCATTGTAGGTCCTTCAGCTGCTGAGCTCTGCCTGCTGACTTCATTGCAGATCCTTCAGCTGCTGAGCTGTGCCTGCTGACTTCATTGCAGGTCCTTCAGTTGCTGAGCTCTGCCTGCTGACTTCATTGCAGGTCCTTCAGCTGCTGAGCTGTGCCTGCTGACTTCATTGCAGGTCCTTCAGTTGCTGAGCTCTGCCTGCTGACAGACGACGCTGAAACAGAGCAAGTCTTGGTCAGAGCTCCACAGCTCCCACCCCTTCTGATGACTAGGTTAGCGGAAAGTGGTAAAGTGGCACCCAAGCTGAATAGGGGAGCGGACAGCTCCTGCTTCACCATTACAATCAGCTGACATACCTGTCTATGGACAGCAAGCTGCAGATAATTTGCACCTATTTTATCCATACAGTATTCCTCAACATATGCTTGCTCAAACTAAAACCCAAGAGACTAGGAAAGATAATTACCTACTGCAAATATGGTAGGTACAGTGGTGCTTGAAAGTTTGTAAACCCTTAAGAGTTTTCTGCATTTCTGCTAAATTAGACCTAAAGCTACATCAGATTGTTACTGAAGTCCTGAAAGCCTATGGAAACTTTTAAAAAGTGTAAAATATATATTTTTTAATTATAAAAAATATTACAATTTAAATCACCCCTCCTTCCCCAAAATCAAAATAAACAATGGAAAAATAAACATTATGAACATCACTGTATGTAAAAACGCCCGTACTATTAAAATACAAAAATGTTTATCCCATATGGCAAACGGAAAAAAAGTCAAAATTGCAAAGTCGCCTTTTTTGATCGCTTCACCTCCCACAAAAAATTGAATAAAAAGTGATCAAAAAGTCATACGCTCCACAAAATGGGATCAATAAAAAGTGCAGATCACCCTGCAGAAAATGTGCCCTCACACAGCTCCATACACCATAACTACCAAAAGTTATAGGGGTCAGAATATGGCGATGAATATATATATTTTTTTCAAGTATTAAAATGCAAGAAAAACTATACAAATGTGGTATCGCCATAATCGTACTGACGTGGAGATTCCAATTCCACACCATTTTGACTTTTTTCAAGCTTCCCACTACATTGTATGCAATATTAAATGGTGCCATTAGAAAGTACAACTTGTCTCACAAAAAACGAGCCCTCATACGGCTATGTGAATGGAAAAATAACAGATTTATGGCACCGGAAAGGAATAAACAAAAACAAAAAAACTCCAGGAATGAAGGGGTATCGAAGAGTTCCCAGATGAAGGGCAATGAGTATCGATCCTTGACCATGATCTTGTTTAGACCCTGATAATAAATATGTAGTCTTAAGGAAACGAAGAAGAACTCAGCCCCTGCAGGGGAATTAGATTTATGAATTAATGCCCTCTCCATATCCTCTTTGATATAGGTTGACATGGCCTCATTCTCTGGTAGCGACAAAGGATACACCCTACCTCTTGGCAATTCTGTACTTAGAAATAAAGAAATAGCCTAAGTAAAAAAGGATTAGGAGGAGGCAGTGTCTTAGCTTTTGGTTTGGAAAATGCATCCAGAAAATCAGGATATGGTGGAGAAATACTGGAATTAATTGACATATAATTGAGTGACATAGTGGCAGGTTGAGGAATGACTTTAATACAGTTCTGGAAACAAGATGTCCCCATTGGGTAATTTGGTTAGGCGACCAATCAATCACTGGTGAGTGCTGTTTTATCCACCACAGTTCCAGAGGCACCTGGATGCTGACTAGTAAGGGCAAGAACTAAAGACGTTTCCTCAAAATGAAGAACTCCAATTTGGAGTAACACCTTCTTGGTACAGTAATGAAGTCATGTAGAATTGAAAAGTCTTATTGGTGTCTAGAGGGGTAGCAATGGAAGGTTCATCCTACTGTTTAGAGAATAAAATATTCTACACATCCTGAATCCACAAATACCTTGCCAGAGAAATGGGAAGATCTCGAGAAGAGAGAAACTGGTATCACAAATTTATCTTTGATGGAGGATAAGGTGAACCCTCCACTCTTACCTAGTGAATGGATTTTCCCTGCATCACTTTAAGTCTGGGACAACCCTTTCAGGAATGGCTGTCTGCTCCACAATATAGGCAGAGACAATGGGAAGACTGGCCATAGACCCTACAGGGAAATTTCCCAGGCCACCCAAGCCCTCCTCATGGTATTGCTGCCCCTGCCTACTTCTGTTGTCCTGCCTTCTGTCAATTTGGACCTGTCTACAACATGGGGCCACTTTTAGGGTTTTTCTATGGCTACTTGAAGTTCCCAGTCCCTCTGATAGGTGGCGAGCTCTCTCTGAGGAATGCAAGATATGGTGCCCCAGTTGCATGGGTTCTCTCCCTGGGTGAAAACTTGGAATACATACTAACCCACGGGTCTTGGGGATCCTACTCTTTAGATTTCTCCTTAAATTAAAAAATCCATCCTGGTAGCTAGGGAGACCAGTTCATCCAAGATTGTAGGGATCTTTTGGCTAACTCGCCGTTAACACAGCTGGATAGCTCTGCATAGATAGTTGCTAGAAGAGCCTCGTCATTCCAAGAAAGTTAAGATGCAAGGGTGTGGAAGAGCATGGCATATTGTCTCATGGAATTGGATGCCTCAAGCTAAGACACCAGCTGTAGAATGGACGCAACAAAGCTCCTGAAATACACAGTGAAAGGATGCTATGAAGGATGACAGGGAATGCATAACGGAGTCATTCCCACAGGAGTACTGCCCTGGTCAATGCTTCTCCTGAGAGCAAGGGAAAAATATATATGCCCAGTTAGAGAGGAACTGCTTCAGACAAAGTTTAAAACGTACCAGTAGACCTTAGGGTCTCCATTGAAGCAAGCAGGGGTTGGCAGATAAGGTGAAGATCTCTGAGGAGTAGAAGATCCCCAAAGATCCTCATGCAAAGTATTAGGGCTCGTTCACACGACCATGTGAAGCCCGTGCTGTGGACCACAAATTGCGGTCTGCAATGCACGGGCATCGACCGTGGCCCAGCCGCATGGGGATTGTGGACCCATTCACTTGAATGGGTACGCGATCCCTCAGTTTCGCAAAAAGATAGAGCATGTTCTTTTTGCGGTGCGGAGACATGGAACGGAACCCCAGGAAGCACTCCGTAGTGTTCCATTCTGCGGATTTGCAGACCCATTGAAGTGAATGGGTCCGCATCTGTGATGCAAAATGCACACGAAACGGTGCCCGTGTACTGCGGATCCGCAATACGGCAACGGGCTGCACACGTTCGTGTGTACAAGCCCTTAGACTGTGGTATATGTTGTAAAACCAAGGGAGATGATACTGGAGCAGGTCCCTGAGCATATATCCATGCAGAGAAGTCACCTACATTTTGGTCTACCTCTTCTTGGGACACCAGTCTAGCCCAGAGTTCCTCAACTCCAGTCCTCAGGGCCCACCTACCGGTCAGGATTTGAGAATATTCCACAGAATGAATACCTGTGGCAAGTCCTGATGCATGGACACTAATTGTTTCACCTGGTAAACGCGAAGGAAATTCTGAAAACATGACCGTCAGGTGGGCCCTGAGGACCGGAGTTGAGGAACCCTGGTCTAGCCAATTCATCAAGGTCTAGCAGTTAGAAGCTAGTGCACCTTTGGGATCCATGGACTGATTATTATGTTTCACCTGGTGAGGAGGATCTGCTAAGCCTTCTGTCTTGAGTAGTAGGTCTTGCGCCCCACTTTTATGGTGGCACTAGTGTGACAGAATGGAAACAGATGTAGCAGAGCTAGAGAATCAATGTGGTGGAATACAGACCTGATGCTGTACAGTTGAATAGGAGCAGTGGAGTTGAGAGTGTAGAACAACTGGAGTGATGCAGTAATGTAGTGGTAAAGTGGTAAACAGCATAGTGGTAAACAGCCTCCCCAGAGGGGACAAATAAAAATAAGGGAAGCATCGAAGGGGACACAAGAGTGAGTCCAAGAGAAGAGCTGGAATTGTTACTCACCTGTCCCGGATCCAGTGATAAGCACTCATTCCGCTACTCTAGGCAGCCCTGTCTCTCCTCCAGTGCATTGGGTTGCTACCCACCGAGCATTAATGACATCACTGCCAGGTTTTTATTACTGGCTCCCGGCTGCATGACGGTGAATGATTATTCAGATGGTGGCGTGATGTCATTAGTGGACGCTGGAGGAGAGATATGGTGATCTGGAGAAGTAGAATGATGCAGTGTTGGGCGTTGTATCTGGGACACTAGCTAAATACCTGCAGGAAACTGAAGCGGCTCAGAAATTCCAGCTCTCCTCTTGGTCTCTCTCTTGCGTCACCCATGCTCTCAAATTTATTCTCTTGAGGGATGCTGTTTTCCACTACACTGTTCAAGTCTGCTATTTCAAATTACTCCCATAATTCAACTCAGCCATACTCTGCTATATTATGCTGCTCCACTACATCAACTGTGTTATACCAAGTTGCTCTACTACATCAACGCTGCTACATGTTACTCCACTACATCCACTCTGCTATACAGCAATTCCCACTTTCCTCTTGGTCTCTCTCTTCTTGCACTTCCCCATATGGCTTCCCTGTACTGACAGCTACCCCTCTGTGGATGCATAAATGTGATATGAACAGAGCCTAAGGGTACAGTCTAGCGGCCATTTCCAGAATCATTGAAGTCTATGGGGCTATTCACATTGCATTTTTTTTAACGACCATTGAATAATGGACGTCCAAAAATAGGACATGTCTAATGGCTGCTAAAAATGGGTACATAAACGACGTAGAAGGTCCTTCCAGGGAGTAAAAAATAAAATACTCACTTCACCACAGGCATGGCTGTGAACACTTTCTCCGCACTGGAGGCAGCAGGACCTGACATGTCGTGCTGTCACATGATCACACTGGGAACGTCGGGTCCTGCTGCCTCCAGTGAGGAGCAAGTGTCCCTTGCTATGCCTGTGGTGAGTTTTTATTTTATTTGTTGGCACTTCTGGGGGGAGGGGCATTATTCATACTGGAGGTACTATGGAGGGCATTATATGTCCTAGGGGCACGACAGAGGAGCATTATTTATACTGGGGGCACTATGGGAGGTTTTTATATACTGAGGGTACTACAGGGGTTGTAGTTAAACAAAACAAAAAATATGAAATTCATCTGCAAAACAGATTAAAAACGGACAGCAAAAGTGGTTAGACGGCCAGGAAATGGATAGACACACAAATGCAAAGTGACCATGAAAAACTGACAGTTTAAGTGTTTTTAACACACGTTTTTCACACTCTCGTGTGAATATATCCTTTTTTTGCATCTCTTTAATGAGAAGGGGGATGTTTAGTGTTTCCAGTAGAGGATCAAGGTTAATGGTCCCATAATAAAGAGTAGAGGACGCAGACATTGCTGGAGCTGGTTTATTTAGACTTTGTTAATGGGCTGGATTTTTATTTAAAAAAATTTGAATGTTAGGTGGGATTGATAGAGGGACTTACCATTCCACTCCACTCCAGTACATTTATTCCCCCTAGCCTGAAGTGTTTCCAGGTGTAATCAGTAGGATGGTTACTGGGGAATAAATAGAGGCCCAGGTGACTCAGTCTAGGTCAGAGCCTTGAAGCTGGTAGACCTGTCACCTGTGAAGAGTCTGAGCTGCATGGGATTTGTACCTAGGTGAGGTAGAAACTACTGTGTAGTTAGTGCCCAGACGGACCAGGACTCTGATTAAATTTTTATGTGTTATTATAGTGCCGTGCCTTCACCAAAAGTGCTTGTATAAGTTGGATGCTTTGTTTTGTGCTGGATACAAAATAAACTGAGATTGGACTTTTAAGATTGATGTCTATCATCGCTGGTCCCGTTCACACACAGATCCCTACACTAGCTATAAATATTGAATGGTATTTAAAAGGCCAAAAGACATAATATTATACTTCTAGTCAGAAGGTCTCTGTATAGACCTTGCATTTTTAAAGTATGTCATGCATTGTGGTATTTGGGTGGTGGCCTCCCATCGGCACTGCCGTGTCTTACACACCCATGTGGTGGTCCCCTTTGTGCTAATTCAAATAGAATTTTTTATGAAATCTGCCAGCAGATTTTTTTTAATTATTATTACAACATCTGGGACATAGCAATAGAGTAGTAGATATACTAGAAATGTCTTAGAAATGTGCCAGAGAGGGTGGACCTCCCTATGAAGGGTTTATTGGCAAGTCACTTTACTTCAATTAACTTGACATTACATAAACATTACTCCATTCTCACCAGAGCATACATAGCTGTAAATGAGAAATATTGGATTTTTTTTTAAAGATATTAAATATATATACTTACAATGTATACTGGTTTTCAATACAGCTTGTTCCACCACTACATGTAGTTCCTGCTACTACAGTTTGTTAGTGGTATTTTCAGAGTCCAATGCATGGTAGGTAATGGATGTCCATGGTAGAACAAATTTGGTGGGCCGTATTTGTAAAAGTAAGGATGTCCCAAGGGGCAATTGATTAAGATGAGCATGCTCACTCTGTATTTCCCATAAACTATAATGGAGAATGACCACTATAATCTGGCCAGCTCCTTGTTTGCCATCAAGGTGCATGGGACACTGAATGTCATGGGAAGACACCCGAAGCCTTTACAATATGGTGGGCTGTATTTGTAAAAGGATACCCCAAAGGGAAATTGATTAAGATGAGCATGCTCACTCTATATCTCCCATGGACTATAACGGAGCATGACTGCCAAGGTCTGGCCAGCTCCTTGCCACCATCAAGGTGCATGGGACACTGAATGTTATGGGAACCCATCTAAAGCCTTTATAATGTGGTGGGCTGCAAGGGGCAATTAATTAAAGCATGCTTACTCTGTATCTCCCATAGAATATAATGCTGCATGACCACCGTGGTCAAGAAGCATTGGTTGTTGAATGCCATCTGAACCACTTATGATGTGGTGGTATGACCACCACTGTTGGCCCACATTTGTAAACATAAGCATGCTCCAGGAGCAACTGATTAAAGGGGTTATGCCATGATTGATGCAAAAAATAAAAATCCAACATATAATACATGACAATCTCTAACAAAGCTAGAACCAGCCCCGTACCTCACATGGATCTAAAGATATCCACATTCATTGCTCCAAATGCTCTGCTAGATTTATTTCAGGCTGGCACCTCAGGGGCGTGTCTTTCTTTCTACAGCTCCCTCCCTATCACAGCTCAGGGGCATGTCCTTTCTGCTGCAGCTCTCTTTCTATCACAGCTCAGGGTGTGTTTTTCCTTTCTGCCGCAGCTCTTAGGCCCCTTTCACACGGGCGAGTATTCAGCGCGGATGCGATGCGTGAGTTGAACGTATTGCACCCGCACTGAATCCCGACCCATTCATTTCTATGGGGCTGTTCACATGAGCGGTGATTTTCACGCATCACTTATGCGTTGCGTGAAAATCGCAGCATGCTCTATTTTGTGCGTTTTTCACGTAACGCAGGCCCCATAGAAATGAATGGGGTTGCGTGAAAATCAAAAGCATCCGCAAGCAAGTGCGGATGCGGTGCGATTTTCATGCACGGTTGCTAGGAGACGATCGGGATGGAGACCCGATTATTATTATTTTCCCTTATAACATGGTTATAAGGGAAAGTAATAGCATTCTGAATATAGAATGCATAGTAAAATAGCGCTGGAGGGGTTAAAAAAAATGAAATCTCGTCTGTCTCCTTTTGCTGAACAGGACCTGTGGTGACGTCACTCCGGTCATCACATGATCTTTTACCGTGGTGATGGATCATGTGATGGATCAAGGGCCGTCTTTAATATTGATTTACTTGGGTCCTGCTGGATCCCGCCTTCCCACACCTTAGCAGGCAATCAGGCCCTCCACCACAACACACACACAGAAAATCCACACATCTGGTAGAGTACAGTGAATGACTGTAAATACTTCCAGTTCTGAAGACTCCAGCGGCTCAGGATCAGTGCTCTGGGCAGCTGGGCTCAGGCTGGAAGTGGGCACCGCTCTGCAGGAAGGAGACCAGGGCTCGGCTCACCCTAGTGTTACAGTGCACCCCACAGTATGCAGTATAGCACCCTATAGTATACAGCACCACACAGTATGCAGTATAGCACCCCACACTATACAGTACCCCACAGTATATAGTAGAGCAGTATAGCAGCCCACAGTATACAGCACCCCACAGTATACAGTAGAGCAGTATAGCACCTGACCGTATACAGCACCCCAAACTATACACGATACAGCACCCCACACTAAACAGTACAGCAGTATAGCACTCCACACTATACAGCACCCACAGTATACAGACCCCCACAGTATACAGTACAGCAGTATAGAACTCCACAATATACAGCACCCACAGTATACAGTATACAGGCCCCCACACTATATACAGGCCCCCCACACTATATACAGGCCCCCCACACTATATACAGCACCCCACTAGACAGTAGTTTACAGTATATTAGCATAACAGCCCCTGTCACCTTTTTCTGATGTAATCTTCACAAAAAAAGCTCCAAACTTCTACAGCAACACTCCTGGTAGGACCTGTGATGACCTCATAGCCATGTGACCAGTAATATTGCTAGGTTACTGGTCACATGGTGATGGTGTCATTAACCACTTCAGCCCCGCTAGCTGAAACCCCCTTCATGACCAGAGCACTTTTTACACTTCGGCACTACACTACTTTCACCGTTTATCGCTCGGTCATGCAACTTACCACCCAAATGAATTTTACCTCCTTTCTTCTCACTAATAGAGCTTTCATTTGGTGGTATTTCATTGCTGCTGACATTTTAACTTTTTTTGTTATTAATCAAAATGTAACGATTTTTTTGCAAAAAAATGACATTTTTCACTTTCAGCTGTAAAATTTTGCAAAAAAAACGACATCCATATATAAATTTTTCGCCACATTTATTGTTCTACATGTCTTTGATAAAAAAAAATGTTTGGGCAAAAAAAAATGGTTTGGGTAAAAGTTATAGCATTTACAAACTATGGTACAAAAATGTGAATTTCCGCTTTTTGAAACAGCTCTGACTTTCTGAGCACCTGTCATGATTCCTGAGGTTCTACAATGCCCAAACAGTAGAAAAACCCCACAAATGACCCCATTTCGGAAAGTAGACACCCTAAGGTATTCGCTGATGGGCATAGTGAGTTCATAGAACTTTTTATTTTTTGTCACAAGTTAGCGGAAAATGATGATGATTTTTTATATATTTTTTTCTTACAAAGTCTCATATTCCACTAACTTGCGACAAAAAATAAAAAATTCTAGGAACTCGCCATGCCCCTCACGGAATACCTTGGGGTGTCTTCTTTCCAAAATGGGGTCACTTGTGGGGTAGTTATACTGCCCTGGCAATTTAGGGGCCCAAATGTGTGAGAAGAACTTTGCAATCAAAATGTGTAAAAAATGACCGGTGAAATCCGAAAGGTGCACTTTGGAATATGTGCCCCTTTGCCCACCTTGGCAGCAAAAAAGTGTCACACATCTGGTATCGCCGTACTCAGGAGAAGTTGGGGAATGTGTTTTGGGGTGTCATTTTACATATACCCATGCTGGGTGAGAGAAATATCTTGGCAAAAGACAACTTTTCCCATTTTTTTATACAAAGTTGGCATTTGACCAAGTTATTTTTCTCACCCAGCATGGGTATATGTAAAATGACACCCCAAAACACATTCCCCAACTTCTCCTGAGTATGGCGATACCAGATGTGTCACACTTTTTTGCTGCCAAGGTGGGCAAAGGGGCACATATTCCAAAGTGCACCTTTCGGATTTTGCAGGCCATTTTTTACACATTTTGATTGCAAGGTACTTCTCACACATTTGGGCCCCTAAATTGCCAGGGCAGTATAACTACGCCACAAGTGACCCCATTTTGGAAAGAAGACACCCCAAGGTATTCCGTGAGGGGCACTGCGAGTTCCTAGAATTTTTTGTTTTTTGTCACAAGTTAGCGGAAAATGATGATTTATTTTTTTTTTCTCTTTTTTCCTTACAAAGTCTCATATTCCACTAACTTGCGACAAAAAATAAAAAATTCTAGGAACTCGCCATGCCCCTCACGGAATACCTTGGGGTGTCTTCTTTCCAAAATGGGGTCACTTGTGGGGTAGTTATACTGCCCTGGCAATTTAGGGGCCCAAATGTGTGAGAAGAACTTTGCAATCAAAATGTGTAAAAAATGGCCTGCAAAATCTGAAAGGTGCACTTTGGAATATGTGCCCCTTTGCCCACCTTGGCTGCAAAAAAGTGTCACACATCTGGTATCGCCGTACTCAGGAGAAGTTGGGGAATGTGTTGTGGGGTGTCATTTTACATATACCCATGCTGGGTGAGAGAAATATCCTGGCAAAAGACAACTTTTCCCATTTTTTTATACAAAGTTGGCATTTGATCAAGATATTTTTCTCACCCAGCATGGGTATATGTAAAATGACACCCCAAAACACATTCCCCAACTTCTTCTGAGTACGGCGATACCAGATGTGTCACACTTTTTTGCAGCCTAGATGCGCAAAGGTGCCCAAATTCCTTTTAGGAGGGCATTTTTAGACATTTGGATCCCAGACTTCTTCTCACGCTTTAGGGCCCCTAAAAAGCCAGGGCAGTATAAATACCCCACATGTGACCCCACTTTGGAAAGAAGACACCCCAAGGTATCCAATGAGGGGCCTGGCAAGTTCATAGAAAAAAATTTTTTTCGCATAAGTTAGCGGAAATTGATTTTTTTTTTTGTTTTTTCTCACAAAGTCTCACTTTCCGCTAACTTAGGACAAAAATGTAAATCTTTCATGGACTCAATATGCCCCTCAGCGAATACCTTGGGGTGTCTTCTTTCCGAAATGGGGTCAGTTGTGGGGTGTTTGTACTGCCCTGGCATTTGAGGGTCTCCGCAATCATTACATGTATGGCCAGCATTAGGAGTTTCTGCTATTCTCCTTATATTGAGCATACAGGTAATGAGATTTTTTTTTTCCGTTCAGCCTCTGGGCTGAAAGAAAAAAATGAACGGCACAGATTTCTTCATTCGCATCGATCAATGTGGATGAAAAAATCTCTGCCAAAAAAAAAAGAATGGAGGGGAAAGGCGTCTGCCAGGATATAGGAGCTCCGCCCTACATCCATACCCACTTAGCTCGTATGCCCTGGCAAACCAGATTTCTCCATTCGCATCAATCGATGTGGATGAATAAATCATTGCCGGGATTTTTTTTTTTTATATATATACAAAGTGTTTGCCAAAGCATAGGAACGCCGCCTCCTCCTCAGCTCGTATGCCTCGGCAAACATATCTGTTACTGCAGAGGAGAAAATCCCATCTTGCAGCGCCGCATACACCGACTTGCGTGTAATCTGACAGCAGCGCAATGCTTCTGTCAGAATGCACATCAGTGCTGCAGCTAATCGATCGGTTGGTCCACCTGGAAGGTAAAAAAAGAAAAAAAAAAAAAAAGAAAAAACCAGGCCGCAACGCAATACTTTTATTAACTTTGCAACAGAACATATAAACTTTAACTTTTTTAACTGAACATTAACCTTTTTGCTTACTGGTGTTTTTTTTTTTTTTTTTACCTTTATAGAACAAACCTCTCCTTCCCCATGGGTCAATGTGCAAAGCGCAAATCGCCCAAAGATGTGGCGAAGTGCGTTATGCACTTTGTCCCATGTGAAAGGAGACGTTTGCAGCAGCAGTGAGTGAATGGGCCCTAATAGCCCTGTGTGCCTGTCCTGGTGAGATGATCCCTATGCTAATAGTGTACCTGTGAGTGGTACTTCCGGAAACACTCTCCAAAGCATAGGGCAGGGTGGTCAGGACAGTCAGGACAGAAATAGCAGGTGTCACGCCTTATTCCACTCCTGCTACAGACACGACATCTTTTTCGGGGTGACGGTTGGGTTGAGGTACCAGGAACGACATTGGGGAAATGTCGCTCGTGTAGACGGCTAACTACACTGGTGGATGGGGCCACGGAACCTCCTGGGTACAGGAGGTTCTCGATGATCTCTTCCTGAAATTTGAGGAAGGATCCAGTTCTCCCAGCCTTACTGTAGAGAACAAAACTATTGTACAGAGCCAATTGAATTAAATATACAGACACCTTCTTATACCAGCGTCTGGTTCTGCGGGAAACTAAATACGGAGACAACATCTGGTCATTGAAGTCCACCCCTCCCATGAGCAAATTATAGTCGTGGACTGAGAGGGGCTTTTCAATGACACGGGTTGCTCGCTCAATTTGGATTGTCGTGTCTGCGTGAATGGAGGAGAGCATGTAAACGTCACGCTTGTCTCTCCATTTCACCGCGAGCAGTTCTTCGTTACACAGTGCGGCCCTCTGCCCCCTTGCAAGACGGGTGGTAACGAGCCGTTGGGGGAAGCCCGCACGAACTAGTTCGCGCGGTACCACAGGCGCCAATCCGTTCTAGAAACAAATGCCTAAAGAGGGCCACACTTGTGTAAAAATTGTCCACATAAAGATGGTACCCCTTGCCGAATAAGGGTGACACCAAGTCCCAAACTGTCTTCCCACTGCTCCCCAGGTAGTCAGGGCAACCGACCGGCTCCAGGGTCTGATCTTTTCCCTCATAGATCCGAAATTTGTGGGTATAGCCTGTGGCCCTTTCACAGAGCTTATACAATTTGACCCCATACCGGGCGCGCTTGCTTGGGATGTATTGTTTGAAGCCAAGGCGCCCGGTAAAATGTATCAGGGACTCGTCTACGCAGATGTTTTGCTCTGGGGTATAAATATCTGCAAATTTCTGGTTGAAATGGTCTATGAGGGGCCGAATTTTGTGGAGCCGGTCAAAAGCAGGGTGGCCCCTGGGACGGGAGGCGGTGTTGTCACTAAAGTGCAGGAAACGCAGGATGGCCTCAAAACGTGCCCTGGACATAGCAGCAGAGAACATGGGCATGTGATGAATCGGGTTCATGGACCAATATGACCGCAATTCATGCTTTTTTGTCAGGCCCATGTTGAGGAGGAGGCCCACAAAAGTTTTAAGTTCGGAAACTTGGACTGGTTTCCACCGGAAAGGCTGGGCATAAAAGCTTCCCGGGTTAGCGGTGATAAATTGTGTGGCATACCTGTTTGTTTCGGCCACAACTATGTCTAAAAGCTCCGCAGTCAAGAACAGCTCAAAAAATCCCAGGGCCGAACCGATCTGAGCCGTCTCAACCCGAACTCCAGACTGGGCAGTGAAAGGGAAAACTACAGGTGCGGCTGAAGTTGGGGACTGCCAATCAGGGTTTGCCAGCACCTCTGGGATTCTAGGGGCTCTACGGGCACGTCTTTGCGGTGGCTGCGACGGGGGTCACTACTGCACGTGCCACCGTACCAGCTTCAACTGCCCTTCTGGTGCTCGCTACTTCACCAGGTTGTACGGCAGTGCTGGTACTAGGTCCAGGGAGGGCTGGGCTGCTGGTGTATGCCTCACCACGTAATCCGACAGCACCAGCCCCACTCTGCTGCTCTTGAAGCGGATCCTGCGCAACCTGCGGTCTAGCGACACGGGGCCGGGTACGCCTGGTGGTATCAGGGACCTCAGCCTCCTCGTCCGAACTTTGGGTCAGAGAGCCACTGCTTTCTACAGGTTCGTATTCTGACCCGCTGGATTCATCAGATGAGGGTTCCCACTCCTCATCCGACTGGGTCAGAAGCCTGTAGGCCTCTTCAGAGGAATACCCCCTGTTTGACATTTGGGCAACTAAATTTAGGGGTATTCCCTGAGACTACCCAAGAAAAAAAGCAAGCCTGTCTTATAAATGGGAGGCTAGCGAAGTACCGGAGGCCGCTGCGGTTGATAAAAAATATCAAAACTGATTTTTTTATCGCCGCAGTGCGTGTAAAGTGATTGTGCAGTGATCAAAAAAAAAATTTTTTTTGTCACTGCGGTGGGGCGGGTGTGGGCTAAACGCACGTGTGGGCGACCGATCAGGCCTGATCGGGCAAACACTGCGTTTTGGGTGGAGGGCGAACTAAAGTGACACTAGTACTATTATAGATCTGACCGTGATCAGTTTTGATCACTTCCAGATACTATAAAAGTACAAATGCTGATTAGCGATACGCTAATCAGCGAATAACGGACTGCGGTGCGGTGGGCTGGGCGCTAACTGATCGCTAACTACCTAACCAAGCGACCTAAACTATACCTAAAACCTAACGGTCAATACCAGTGAAAAAAAAAAGTGACAGTTTACACTGATCACTTTTTTCCTTTCACTAGTGATTGACAGGGGCGATCAAAGGGGTGATCAAAGGGTTAATTGGGGTTCAGGGGGGTGATCAGGGGCTATAGTGTAGTGTTTGGTGTACTCACTGTGTATCCTGCTCCTCTGCTGGATCCAAACGACGAAAAGAACCAGCAGAGGAGCAGGCAGCCATATAACAGATCATATTTACAAATATGATCTGATATATGGCTCTGTGATTGGCTTTTTTGAAAATCATCAGCTTGCCAGCCGCGATCATTGGCTGGCAAGCTGATGACGAAATGGTCCTCTTCGAAATGCTGACGCGAACTGCGCATGCGCGGGCCGCATATCGCGTCATATCGCGTCTCGCGAGATGACGCGTATATGCGTCGTTGTGCGCAGCGCTGCCGCCTCCGGACCGCACATCTGCGTTAGGCGGTCCGGAGGCGGTTAAGGTCCTAGATCACATTCACAGCTTTAACAGTACGATGCCTGGACTCAGTGCCGGCAGGCATGGCATGGCAGCACCCCCTGTGTAGCTGACAGCCTGACACCCGGGGCAGTGGCTAGCAGAGCTAAAGAGGCAGCTGCCTTGGGCCCTCCAGGAGCAACTGGGCCCGGGGCAGCTGCCCCTTTTTCCCCTTGGTAAAGACGGCCCTGGATGGATCGTGTGATGACCGGAGTGACGTCACCACAGGTCCTGTTCCTGCAATGAATGCTCACCACAGGTCCTGTTCAAAGGAGACAGAAGAGATGGGCTACGCGATCAAGTGGACTAAGGTGACTTAAATAATTTTTTAACCCCTCCAGCGCTATTTTACTATGCATCCTGTATTCAGAATGCTATTATTTTCCCTTATAACCATGTTATAAGGGAAAATAATACAATCTACAGAACACCGATCCCAGACCCGAACTTCTGTGAAGAAGTTCGGGTTTGGGTACCAAACATGCGTGATTTTTCTCACGTGAGTGCAAAACGCATTACAATGTTTTGCACTTGCGCGGAAAAATCGCGGGTGTAACGCAACGCCCCCGCACATTTTCCCGCAACGCCCGTCTGAAAGAGGCCTTACCCTGTAACTGCCACAGCATCTAACATAACACATGGCAGCTGAAGATGTAAACTGACCATGTGTGACAACGAATAAGCAAAAGAAAAAAACAGCAGGTGGTGCTACACAGATGCATTTTCTTGAATAACACATTTTTTTTAATTACATGCTACAAAAGGATTCAGATCCAAGGGCTGGATTTAAAAATGTTAAATATTTTTAGTGGCACAACCCCTATAGACTATAGTGAAATGTGACCACCTTGGTCCGACCATTGAACATAGTGGCCTAGATAACTTCTTACATCTGGCCCTCATCTCTAAAGCTGGATTTACACGGCCCGCTGAACGGTCTCATTAATGGGAAAAAATGTTTCTACAAACGCTCATTGACAAAATTCTGACCATCTAAAGGTGCCGCAGATCACCCGATGGATGAGCGAAACGTTCGGTTATCGGGTAAAGTAATCATCAGTGCAGACACTTTGATTATAGTTCCCTGGCAGCAGATTGTACTGTCTAAACAATACTCTGCTGCCCAGGAACAATCATTTTGTATGGGCTCTCGTCATCATACTGCGGGTGTTTGCCGCGCTTCCATCCCGACAATCAGCTGCTCCTCACAGCATCTAAATGCACCTTAAGAGTGTCCCAAAAAGGTGATTAAGGGGGTCTCATTTGCTTGAAATGTGCTAAAAATGTGAAACAACCGAAATCCCCCTCTAGTTGTCTTCCTGCCTTCTGTGCATGAAAAGATGCTTTGATAATGTGACTGTAGGGAACATACTGTAAATGTTCTCCTCATCCATAACTGTTATGACTTTACCACCCTAAACATCTGTTAACAGCTGTCTATTCCCTCTTCTCGGGGGGCTCCTGATTACTCCCCACGCAGACAGGAAACTTAATCTATGTCGGATTAATGAACAATTATTTACAGCCCAGGGAACCGCTTGGCTTGATGTTCTCCTCAGGCCATTCTCCCAGGATACTTGTGTAGGAGAAGCGAAGGGTTATGGCTCACAGATGTCATTATGTAAAACCTTCTAGATGTGCAGATACGCAATTCTTATGGGCTAGAGGTCGTATCTCGCCTACTAGAGAATACAGTTCAGGGTGTGGATACTGACGGACATAATCTTACGTGATTTTATATTCCCAGTGCAAAAATGTGGCCTCATACATCCTACATAGCTACAAAGACCCAAAGGGATCATTCAGGAGAGGCCGATCATCTTCAGGACTCCAGATGACTGATGTACTTTACAACCGCAGAGTCAGACCCCTTCCTATTGCATGTGTACACAATCCTGGCCATATACATTTCTTGTAACCAAAAATGAAATCAAAAAAATAATTTGGAAACATGAAAAAAAACTCTCGTTAGTAATGTGATTTCAGGGTAATCTAGACAGGGCCGGTATTACAATGCATTTACAAAGTCCTTAGACTTTTTGTACCCCATATTGAGAAAATGAAAACAGAATTTTAGAAATCCAGACCCTTTGCTATCACAGTTGAAATTTAACTCTGGGGGGCTCCTGTTTTTCTTGATCATCTTTGAGATGTTTCCACACCTTCACCAGTGTCCTCCTGTGGTAAAGTCAGTGGATTGGACATGATTTGGAATGATACACCTCTGTCTATATAAGGTCTCACAGCTGATAATACATAGCAGAGCAAATCACCAAGCCATGAGGAGGAAAGAACTGCCTGTAGAGCTCAGAGACAGGATTGCATGGATGCACAGATCTGGAGAAGTGCACTAAAAATTCCCAAGAGCACAGTGGCCTCCATAATTCTTAACTGTAAGAAGTTTGAAGGAACCAGGACTCTTGCCCCACCAAACTAAGTAATTAGGGGAGTAAGGCCTTGGTAATGAAGGTGACCAAGACCCTAATGGTCACTTTGGCTGAACTCCAGAGAACCTGTGGCAAGAAAGAAGCCTCTTCTCAGTAAAAGACACATAAAAGCCTACCTGAAGTTTGCAAAAAAGGACCTAAGGATTCTTTGGTCTGATGAAACTAAGACCAACAAACTAACAAAACCTGTGGTAAATCCATATTTTGATAAAATGGTATGGCTAGAAGTTATGCTCAACCTGCTGCTCTATCTGATCAGGGAAATGGGACCCGTGTTATTGGGATTGGTGCGGGTCTGACCGCCAGCTCTGTGGATAGGGGATAACTTCAAAACTTGGCACAACCCCTTTAAATATAAAAAGAGTAGAGATATAAATGTATAAATTACAAGTTTTACAGAATCTTCCCCTACAAAACTATATAATCAGTCTGCTCAGCTCCTCCTGCTCTATAACATCCTGCCTGCAGTCTGAGCTGCATTTTGTGGCGACAGGTTCTTTTTAAAGGGTAGCTGAAGACATCTGTGTTGGTCCCATGTTCATATGTGCCCGCATTGCCGAGAAATATGATGTTTTATTATATGCAAATGAGCCTCTAGGAGCAACGGGGGCGTTGATGTTGCTCTGTCTGCAACTGCCGGGCCCATTCCACTTTGGTTGACAGGACCAGGCACTGAAAACGTCATCACGCCTGGCCCTGTCAATCAAAGTGCAGAGAGTGTGGCAGTTGCAGAGAGAGCTGAGCCTCTAGGTGTAACGGCAATGCCCCCTATTGCTCCTAGAGGCTCATTTGCATATATTAAACATCATTTTTCTAACCATTGTGGTGTGAATTCCGGCAGGTTGTTTTGGCAGAGAACAGCCTGCTAGAATTCACTGTATCCGGCACTGTCAGCTAGTATAATGGGGTCCGGCAGAGATCCGTATGCCTTAAAGGGCTTCTGTCACCCCACTAAACTGTTTTTTTTTGTTTTGTTTTTTTGTGTGTACTTATAATCCCTATCCTGCGATATTGCTGGTAGCAGCCGCAGAAAACCGCCCCCTCCTCTTGTTGATTGACAGGGCCAGCCGCGATCTCCTCCTCCGGCCGGCCCTGTCAACATTTCAAAAATTGCGCGCCTGTGTTGATTCGGTGCAGTTGCTCTGAGATAAGGAGGCTCGGCCTCCTCAGCACTCCCTCAGTGCGCCTGCGCCGATGACATCTTCTCTTTCGGTGACGTCATCGGCGCAGGCGCACTGAGGGAGTGCTGAGGAGGCAAGCCTCCTTATCTCAGAGCGCCTGCGCCGAATCAACACAGGCGCGCGATTTTTGAAATGCTGACAGGGCCGGCCGGAGGAGGAGATCGGCCGGCCCTGTCAATCAACAAGAGGAGGGGGCGGTTTTCTGCGGCTGCTACCAGCAAGTAGACGCCCTACTTGCTGGTAGAAAGGTAATTAGCATATCATAAAAGTAAGTTTTCTGCAAAATCTACTGAATGAAAATTATTAATGACATAAGGTATAGCAATATCGCAGGATAGGGATTATAAGTACACAAAAAAAAAAAAACAGTTTAGTGGGGTGACAGAAGCCCTTTAAGGTAGGCAAGCGGAGAGTCAGCCGGGCTCAAACCGATGCATGTCCGGTCGATTTCCTGCTTGTCTGCCACGATAGCCTACCGGAGGTGTGAGAGTACCCTAACCAAAGCAGCGACTGACACAGGGTAGAGGTAGTGCTTGGATGGAAAGACTAAAGGCTGATGAGGTGAAGGGTGACAAGGTGTAAGGATTTTTGGTCACATGCATGACCAGTTCAGACACATTCCCATAACTCCCAAATTTTTGGACGGTCAAAGAGGGACACTTATGGTTAATTGCCTGAAAGATCCATTTTTCCTGCATATCTATACACGTCAATAGTTTTCTCTTACAAAATGGCGCAAAAATAACTTGAATATAGAAATTTCTAAAATCCCAACTGCATCAAATAATGAAATAATATATATATATATATATAATTATTATATTATTATTATATACAGTATATAATATACAAGATGGGCTCAAATATACAGAGAGGAACCAGACAAACACTTTATGTGTCAATATTGTAAATTAAATAATGCAAATCTATCCCTCAGATCAAAAAGAGGGACATTTAAGGAGCTGTGATAAAGTGTATGGAAAGGTTGTGGAAGGGGTGTATATCTCACCCAGGTTCCTCAACTGGGTGAGGTAAGTAAAATCCAGAAAAAGCTAAAGTGGTTTCAGCAAGGTATATCTTGTTCAAGGGCTAAATTTTATTTGGACTGGGAAGGTAGGTTTGGTAGTGGGACCTTCCCAGTCCACCCTCATTCCTAGCCAGCTGGGATTGTTAGAGGGAAATAAAAGTACATCCCAGGCTGTCAGTCTAGGAAACTGGCTGCCTTGCTGGCTCGAGATGGCGGGGTCTCTGTGTGTGACCTGCGCTCAATAGGTGAGGTAGAAACTAGAGCCCAGAGGGGAGGAGTTTATTTTGTTTGTTTTTTGTTTTGTGGTGCTGGAACTTCACCGTACACAGTGAATTATAACTGGGTTTGCCTGTAAATTGCCGAAGTGTCATAAAAATAAAGCATCGATTTGGACTTTAAAGGGAACCTGTCACCGGGATTTTGGGTATAGAGCTGAGGACATAGGTTGCTAGATGGCCGCTAGCACATCCGCAATACCCAGTCCCCATAGCTCTGTGTGCTTTTATTGTGTAAAAAAAACGATTTTATACATATGCAAATTAACCTGAGATGAGTCCTGTCCCTGAGATGAGTCCTGTACCTTAGATAAGTCAGGGACAGGACACATCTCAGGTTAATTTGCATATGTATCAAATCAGTATTTTTTACACAATAAAAGCACACAGAGCTATGGGGACTGGGTATTGCGGATGTGCTAGCGGCCATCCAGCAACCCATGTCCTCAGCTCTATACACAAAATCCCGGTGACAGGTTCCCTTTAATTTAATCCTGTTGTCTGCTTGAGAGAGCAAACCCTTTCAGAGCAAAGGGGGACAGAGGGACTTGGGTCAAAAAGAGGGACACTTGGGAGGCATGCATTTCTGACAAAAATGATTATTTATCATACAATTGGGTCAGAAGTGTATGAAATTTACAGAAAATACACACATATGAAATAATATTGCAGGAAATCATATTAGTAACATAGTTTATAAGGCTGAAAAAAGACATCCGTCCATCCAGTTTGGCCTGTTATCCTGCAAGTTGATCCAGAGGAAGGCAAAAAACCCCTGTGAGGTAGAAGCCAATTTTCCCCTCTTAAGGGGAAGGAAAAATTCCCGACTCCAATCAGGCAATCAGAAACAACCCCTCTCTAGTAGCTATTGGGGATATTCTTCCCCAAAATTAACTGTATTGTATTTGAAGAGAAGACCACCAAAATATTCATTCTAAGCCCCACCCTCACGTTAACAATAATTTCCCAAGAACATCGCAGCAATATCATCAGCAGCAGCGCCTGGTGCCTGCGAGGTGGTCCATAGGACGCCCATCAGGGACTATAACGCTATCAGTGAACTTGCGCTATGGAGTCAAACATCTCTGCAGCTGACACGTGGGGTCGGTCAGCGCTGATAACAGAGGGGGTCAGCGTCTCAATGTGCCAGGAAATCACTGCTGGAGAACACATGGTGATCAGACCTGCCCTCTAGTCAGCGGATGCCCTATGGCAGCTTCCTACCAGAACTAATCGAATCATTATTTTAGTCAAATCTGTTTTTATTATTTTCAGGAAATATAGCTTACACATAATATATGCATATCACTTACATCATGTATAAACAACACAGAGCAGATGACAGATTACAATAGCCACATAATCATATTCCTAGACATTTGGCTTCCAGGGAATCAACCCGACAATACAGGTAGGTGGTCCATTGAAATCACGCACAACAAATCAGCTGTTCCTTAGGTGCATATTTAAGTACTGAATAAACACACATAAACAAAAACAAATGTGGGTCCTGTCTACCCCGACCTCCCTCGAATCCCCTCTTTTCAACACCCTAAGGTGTGTTTCAAGACGGCTAGTTCACTCAGGGTTTTTTAGGTACATCCAAGTTATCTCCATCCCTCCTCATCACATATTTCAACCATGGTTCCCAAACCCGTAGATATCTTTCCCTAGTATGATATGTCCAACCCACTAATTCTTCCATTCTACATATATCTGCCATTTTGTCATGCCACATCTCTAAGGACGGTGGCTCTTCCTCTCTCCATTTTACAGGTACCAATAATTTGGCCTGCCGTTATCATGCATGTGGGTAAACACGTTTTGCCCGGTCTGAAGTCCTTCGTGGGTAGCCATAGTAAGACCAGTTTCAGTGAGAGCCTCAGGTTGATACAACAAACCTGATTAATCACTTTTTCGATACCCTCCCAAAATTTCTTCAGCTTCGGGCAAAACCACCAAATATGTGATAGCGTTCCTCTGCCTTCCCCACACCTCCAACACAGATCATCTTGTCCCAATCCTACTTGAAATAACCACTCAGGTGTTCTGTACCATCTAGTGAGTATTTTGAGTGAATTCTCCTGGATTAAAATGCACTTAGAGAAACCATGTGAGTGTGCTAGGAGATATCTCTTTTCCGAGTCCTCTAGCACACAACCCAGTTCTTTCTCCCAAGCTTCCACATAAGAAGGAGAGCTATCACACCTTTCCCTCATCAGCTGTTTATAAATAAGTGAAATGCACTTCGGGGGAAATTTGGGAAGCAACGTGTACGTTTCTAGCCAGGTAGGTTCCTCCAGAGGTACAAACTTAGACTTTTTAAATTTGGCACAAGTGTTCTCAAAGTCCTGTCCCTGAAGGAAATCCCACTTTAAACTATTATTTTCACTAAGGGAGGCATAATATCCATGCTGGGCAGTAGATTTCAGTAAATCTCCTACTACTACTCCCGGCAACGATTTCCAAATGGGGCTGATCTCAACATGAGATGAGCTCAATATCTGAGGCAACATTCTAAGTGGCGTTAGAGGAGATAGCTTCCCCTTCCCCATATTAAGTGCTTTTGTCTTATTACAGGCTATGACAGTCCCCTGTGTGAGGACACTAAGTATTGCATTTTTATCTGGCTTTTTAAAGGGGAACCACAGCATATAATCTGCTGAATAATCTAAGAGAGTGAGTTCCATGTCTATATGCATAGACAAGGGCCCAGGTCTCGCCAGTGCTACCCACCTCTCCAAGTGAATGGCCTGAATATACTGTTCTATCCCTGGGAGTGAGACACCTCCTTGTTTCTTCCTTCTAGTTAGCAGTTCGAAGGGGAGTCTAGCCTTTTTGTTTGCCCAGATGTATCTCCCAATCGCCAATCTAAGCTTGGCGATATAATTGGCTGGTAAGTGCAGAGGCAGAGATCTAAGGGTATATAATAGTTGGGGAAGTACATATGCCGTAACTACATTCTTCCTACCTAACCAGGACAAATATGGCAATGAGTTTTTGGATAAGAAGGCTTCAATTTTTTTCAGCAGAGGAGGGAAGTTTAATCTGAACAGTAGTCTCGGGTCTTTAGATACATGGACACCTAAATATTTAATAGAAGTCGGGGGCCACTTAAAGGGTGTCATACTTTTAAGTCTATCTTGTGTGTTTGAGAGAGATACCCCTAGTGCTTCCGATTTATCTAGATTAATCTTAAAATTTGATAACGTCCCAAACTGTTGAAAGATATTCAGGACTTCAGGCATAGCATTCAGGGGGTCAGTAAGTATGAGAAGTAAATCATCAGCAAAAGCTGCCATTCTATGAGTAAATGTTCCTAACTGCAATCCCCGGACAGCCGAGCTTTGCCTAAATTTAAGGAGTAAAGTCTCCAGGGTAAGAATAAAAAGTGTAGGGGATAATGGGCATCCCTGACGCGTGCCATTGCATATCGAGAAGGCGTCCGACAGAGTTCCATTTACCATAATTCGCGCCGATGGGGACGAGTAAAGTGAAAATATGGCATTGATGAACTGTTCCGGAAAATGGAATGCTTCCAATGCATTACGCATATATAGCCAGCTGACTCTGTCGAACGCCTTCTCCGCATCGGTTCCCAGCAGTACCAGTGGGGTCCCATTCCTCTTAGCATAACAGACACTGTGAACCACCCTACTTACATTATGCCTCCCCTCCCTTCCCGGCACAAACCCTACCTGTTCCTCCCCCACAAGCCCAGGCAATAACTTAGATAACCTCGCACTCAGCAATTTAGCCCACCACTTTAAATCAGTGTTGAGCAGGGATATTGGTCTGTAGCTGCCACAAGCTTCTTGATCTTTTCCATCCTTATGGATCACTGTTATATGTGCTGCCTGAGCCTGGGGGGGAAGAGTCCCTCCCTGAAGTAGAGAGTTACTTAGGCCAACAAAGTGGGGAACAAGTATATCTCTGAACTTTTTGTAGTACGCAATGGGAAACCCATCGGGGCCAGGGCTTTTCCCTATGGTATGGTATCCAAGACTCGCTCCACCTCCTCTGCTGAAAAGGGTCTAAGCAAATCCAAGCCATCCGCCTCTGATACGGTCGGGATCTTAATGGATTTAAGGAATTCTTTAATCTGTGAGGCTACCTCAAGACCTGCTCCTCCATCCCCTAAGTTGTACAGGGATTCATAGAACTTACGAAACTCCTCGGCAATGGCGTGCGTAGTTGTAAATCTACTCCCATTCGAGGATTTAATCGCTTGTATAAAAGACTTATCTCTCTGGTGTTTTAGAAGAGCAGACATCAATTTAGTGCTTTTATTACCATGTAGGTAATGTTTAAAACGGAGGGCTTGTAGGTTTTTGGCTGATCTAACATTAAGAAGATCTTTCACTTTCTTACGTAGGGAGGTAAGGGAAGCATACACTTCACCGGACTGTGATTTTTTATGAAGGCTTTCAAGTGTTGATATTTGCAGCAACAAAGAATTCAACTCTTTTAATCTCTGCCTCTTTATTCTAGTACCCAGACTAATAAGCTCCCCCCTTATTACTTCTTTGTGGGCCTCCCACAGAATGGGTCTTGATACCTGGTCTGAGTCATTGTTTGAAAAATAATCTTTTAGTTTTTACGAAATTAACTGTGCATTCTGTACATCATCTATCAGTGTGGTGTTCAATCGCCAGGTCCAGGATCTACGAGGGAGGTCAGCAAACTTCACCTTCACGCTAACAGGGGCATGATCAGAGATTACCGCGTTACCTATTTTGGCATCTGTAACAATTGGAAGCGCATGATTAGATAAGAATATATAGTCCAATCTCTGGTACGAATCATGTACTCTGGAATGGAATGTATAATCTTTATCCTCTGGGTGCAACAACCTCCAAACATCTGATACTCCCAAATCCGACAGTGCAAGGTGAAGTCTGCGGAGCTTTTTAACCGACGAGATCCTGGATCTAGATGTGGTATCTTTCAAAGTGTCAAAAATCATATTTAAATCCCCTCCTATGATCAGCAATCCCTCGGCAAAGGGCTTCAAGGTCTCAAGCGTCTTCAAAATCCACCTAATCTGATTGGCATTGGGAGCGTACAGATTCGCCATAGTAACGGTTAAATTAAGAATTTTACCCTTGACCAAGAGGTACCTGCCCTCTGGATCCGCAATTTTTGCTGACACTTTGAATGGAATATTTTTCCCAATGCCAATCGAAACTCCTCTGGAGGCAGAAGAATGTGACGCATGAAACCATAGGGGAAAATGTCTGCTAACCATATTAGGGATATGCATATGTCTAAAATGAGTTTCTTGTATAAAGGCTATATCAGCCTGTTCCTTCTTTAAAGTATGGTACAGCTGGCTCCTCTTTTGAGGAATGTTAGCACCATTGACATTGAGGGAATATACCTGAACATCAGCCATATTTAAGCATACAATCTCCTAAGCGACTTGCAATTCCGTAGGGGTCAGGTAAGACAGGGTACACACAAAAACAAAGGAAAATAACTATGAACAAAACAAGTGGGCTACAGGGCCCAATGGCGTCTCTAGACGCAAAACCGCACATTCTCATGAAACAATCAAGGCCGGTGGGGGGAAGCATGTGTGAAGAGGCCATCTGGGCTCGTCTCCCCACCCGGTCAAACAGGTTATAAAGTAAAACCCTTATTTCCAGAATATGTGAAACTGCGTATAAGAACAAGGGAAAAAATTATATGGATTAGCACAAATCCCCAACGGGGGTTAGTAACTCTCCTACATCATTAAAGAAGCATATCCATATGCCGATAGCCTGATATGGAAAGCTAAAAATGAGAACAGTAGGACAGTAAACTACTCTTATGGAATCAAAGTCTCACTCCTCAGGTGATCCTTTTCTTTGGCGATCGGCTTTTACCAGCTGCTTGCCAGTGCAGATTCTGTGGAAGCTGAGGTAGATCTGGCGGGAACGACGTCGGCAGCCATGACGGGATCTCCAGAGGCTCCATCCGCAGAGCTTCCCATATCTTAGGCAAATCTTCCGGCGTGCGAACTGTGAGTTGACGACCTTCAATAGTGGTTGTGAGACCAAAAGGAAAAAGCCATTTCATCGGGAGCTTCCTCTCCCGCAGTGCGCTTGTGAGCGGGCGAAAGGCTCTTCTTTTCGCGAGCGTACTAGCCGCCAAGTCCTGGAACAACAGGATTTTGTTATCATCTAGTAAGAGATCCCCCGCTTCTCTTGCAGCCTTGAGCAAAGCCGCAGTATCCAGATAATTCAATAAAGCGCAGACCACATCCCTCGGCGGATCTGTGGCTGGCGGCTTAGGTCTCAGGGCCCTATGCGCCCGTTCAATAACAATGGCGTCCGCCCTCTCTTTGCCTATGAGCATTTCAAACAGATGTCGCACCGTAGGCGTTAGCTCTTCAGCGGAGACTGACTCTGGTATGCCTCTCAGACGAATATTCTTTCGCCGGCCTCTATTCTCCTGGTCTTCCAGATACAGGAATGCATTATTCACCTGCTTGCAGACCGAGGCGAGTTGACTTTGTAAACCAGCACTGTGCTGCGACATGAGGGATTGAGAGTCTTCCAGGGCTTCAACCCTGTGGCCCATATGCAGGACCTCAGTTTTAATGTCTGACAGCTCTTTCAGTACTGGCGTTAGAGCTTTGTCCAAAGACTGCGCTAGTGACTGCTGAAGGAAGGCTCTGGTGATCGGTAGTGCGTCTCTCTCACCTTGGAGCTCAGAGCCGGCTTCCGAGGAGTCTCCATCGGAGTCATCTTCCCGCGCCTCCACTGATGGCGTGTTTCGCGCCGTCTTCCCTCGCTCCGGCTGAGAAGAAATCCTCTTGCTGAGGTATTTATTCATGTCGCTTTGCGAACTCTTCAATTTCGGGGTGCTGTCCACCTCCCCTCTTCTGTCTCTACCGATTTTCCCCATAATCTCGTCGGGTAGCTTAAATATAGGCTAAAAGACCGGGTCTATGGTGAGGAGCTCAGACGCACACGTCCTCCACCATGCTCAGTCGGCTCCGCCCCCCTCGAATCATTATTTTAATGCTCTGAGGTGAACTCTTCTGAGGGCAATAGACAGATTTAGCTCCGGTCAGGACAGTGAGGGGAGAAAATGTGTTTTAAAAATGGCTAGAATGGGTTAAAAATAAGCCACCTCAGCTGTTCTGATGCTGCTCTAGTCCCTGCTTCTCTCCACTTCCTAGTTCAGGCTCAACACACAGGAAATGCCTGCTCAGCCAATCACTGGCCGCACAGGTGGCCCGCCTTAGCCAGTGATTGGTCGAGCCTGAACCAGGAAGTGGAGAGAAGCAGATACAGGAGCAGCGTTGGAAGAGCAGTAGTGGGGTCGACGAGGTGGCTTATTTTAAACCCATTCTAGCCCTTTTTAAAACACATTTTCTCCCCCTTAAATCACTTTTAAAAGAAAGGATCTGTGGATGCAGATTCTCATCTGTTCCCATTTTGTATGGGAGCAGTGGTCTTCCAGGGGTTGGCAAACCCCCTCACTTGGTTGGACCTGTAAAGGGAAGCTTACTTACCCGCTTCCCGGGCACTGGTTCTCCGCTCCTTCTCCTCACGGCCTACGATGCTCCCCTGTGCTTCCTTGCAGAAAACATCCGGTTGGACACTGCCTGCAGCCAATCACTGGCCCCGGCGGAGGGCGGATCCCCTTGTGTCATGTGACCACTTGTCATGACATGATTTGTCTGCTCTATATATACTTAGGAGTCATGTGGCCAGTCCTACTTACCGATTGACAGCTAACTATGCTGTCAATCACTGATAAGACCGCCCACATGACTCCTGAGCATAGAATCAGCAGAGGTTTAGGGCTCATTCATGTATTTTATTTCCGTGTTCAGTCTGTTTTTTTGCGGCCCCTTATGCGGAACCATTCATTTAGACGGGGTTGCAAAAAAAAGGAAACGACGTGTGCATTCCATATCCGTATGTCCGCTCTGCAAAAATATAGAAAATGTCCTTTTAATGTCCGCATTACGGACAAGGATGGGACTGTTCTATTAGGAGTCAGCTGTTCCGTTCTGCAAAATGCGGAACGCATGCGGCCAGTATCCGTGTTTTGCGGCTTACTGAATCTTTTTTTTTTTTTTTTTTTACAAAACCATGAGGGAGATTTATCAAACTGGTGTAAAGTAGAACTACCTTAGTTGCCCATAGCAACCAATCAGATTCCACCCTTCATTTTCCAAAGGAGCTGTGCCAAATGAAAGGAGGAATCTGATTGGTTGCTATGGGCAACTAAGCCAGTTCTACCTGTTTGATAAATCTCCCCTAGATTACACTGCCACCCTGGGCATGGGAACCTACACTGCCACCGTTCTCTACGTCCAGGGACATCAATTATGTCACAGGGACATGTGATCACTGCAGCCAATCACTGGCCACCACAGTAATTTTTTCCCGCTGACAACCCAAATGAGTTAAAATAAACGGTCCTATTTAAAGGGGTTTTTCAGTACTGATTTTTTTTAGCAAGTGCTGCCGCTATCTTCCGGTCCGAGCACTATTTACATCCGGCTGGCTATAGGAATGGTCACATGCACAGCTCCAGCCAATGATTGGCTTCAGCAGTCACATGACCACAACCAGAATTTAACCGCTGAAGCCAGTCATTGGCTGGAGCAGTGCATGTGACCATGTCCATCCTAAAACGGTGCTGGGACCAGAAGATGGACCGGAGCGGGTAAGTTTGTATCTTCTTACAGGTTGCAGGCTGCTGGCACGTGCTAAAATCATCATTATTACTGGAAAATCCCTTTAAAGGGGTGTCCAAAATAATTAGTAATATTACTAATGTTCCCAAATGCTATTAATAAAAAAATAAAATTTCAGACCCATGGACTTCAATGGGCGTGCTTGGATCAAAGTAATGCATGTCTCCGTGATTTCTGACCCACGGTCAGCAAAAAAAATACTGATGTGTGACCGGACACATTGAAAGCATGTGCTGTCGGTGGAAAATGCGGACAGCACACGTCAGTGAAAAACGAACTGTGGACGAGGCCTTATAGGTCCCCAATATACCAATGGCGGTCAAAAAAGGCATTGTTTTGGCCTCCATTAGGAGGTATCCATTGGGTTTCCGTTTTTTTTTATTGCATGGAATAGTGCAGCAGAATGTGGCGCGATTTCCTACAGAAGCATCCATAAAAAATAAATAAATAAAAACTTGGACCGTTTGGATGCAGCAAGCAGTCATGTGACACACACCTGCGCAACACCGCTGCATCCACGTGATATACATTTTTTTTTTACCGGATGCTTCTGGAAGGAACTGTGCGGCGTGCAGCGCTATTCCATGCACTGAAAGAACAGATCCCGGGCTCATGCACACAAACATATTTTTTCTCCGTGCCTGTTCCATTTTTTTTGCGGCCCGTAGGCGGAACCATTTACTTCAATGTGGCCACGAAAAAAACAAAAAAAAAAAAAAAACGGAAATGACTGTGTGCATTGCGTATCCGTATGTCCGCAAAAAAATGAAACATGTTCCATTCTTGCCCGCTTGGCGGACAGACAGGACATCGTTACAACAGATCCGCAAAACAAACGGCTGTAACACAGACGTACCACAAATGCGATCCGTTTTTTTTTGTTTTACAATATACATACAGTCATGTGCATGAGCCCTAAGGCCTTTTTTTGGTAATATTAGGGTCCTGTTTAACATATGCATTATTCCCAGTAAACGCACAGTGTGAAAACACCCTAAGGTTTTTCAAACGATTTCCCAGGCTGGAAAATGACACGTGTTTGCACCGTGACCGGCAACGGCAAGTGCTGGTTGACAGGAACGATCTCCCGGACGACTGACCGGTCGGCCGCCTCCTGCAGGCGATGAGAGGACGGGCAGCCTTTGTGTGCACACAGCCGCTCCGTAGTCACCGACTGTCAGCCCGTCTTCTTTGTTCCTCAGGCCCCGCCCCCCGGCTGCAGCGCCCGCCCATCGGCTGAGGTGACTGGAGGGGACATGCTGGCCGGGCACTAGCAGTCAGGCTGTGCTGCCGCTCCGCCGCCGCATTGTTACCGGGACCCGCAGCAGCAGCAGCAGCAGCATGCCCGGGAAAGCCGCCTGCTCCGGAGCCGCCATGCAGAGGTCGTGCCGAGGTAAGAGCGGACTGTGGAGGTGATGTGGGCGTGTGTTACTGTACGGTCAGGTCTGGGTGCTGTGCATGTTATGGGGTCTGTATGTGCACTGTATGGCATGTGCACTATATGTGTGCACTGTATGGTATGTGTACTATATGTGTGCACTGTATGGTATATGTGCACTGTATGGTATGTGCACTGTATGGTAGGTGCACTAGTATGGTATGTGTACTATATGTGTGCACTGTATGGTATGTGCACTGTATGGTATGTGCACTATATGTGTGCACTGTATGGTATGTGTGCACTGTATGGTATGTGTGCACTGTATGGTATCTGCACTATATGTGTGCACTGTATGGTATGTGTGCACTGTATGGTATCTGCACTATATGTGTGCACTGTATGGTATGTGTGCACTGTATGGTATGTGCACTGTATGGTATGTGTGCACTGTATGGTATGTGTGCACTGTATGGTATGTGTGCACTGTATGGTATGTGTGCACTGTATGGTATGTGTGCACTGTATGGTATGTGTGCACTATATTGTATGTGCACTATATTGTAGGTGCACTATATTGTAGGTGCGCTATATGTGTGCACTGTATGGTATGTGCACTGTATGATAGGTGCACTGTATGGTATGTGTGCACTGTATGGTGTGTGCACTGTATGGTGTGTGCACTGTATGATAGGTGCACTGTATGGTGTGTGCACTGTATGGTGTGTGCACTGTATGATATGTGCACTGTATGGTGTGTGCACTGTATGGTGTGTGCACTGTATGATAGGTGCACTGTATGGTGTGTGCACTGTATGGTGTGTGCACTGTATGATAGGTGCACTGTATGGTGTGTGCACTGTATGATAGGTGCACTGTATGGTAAGTGCACTGTATGGTAGGTGCACTATATGGCTATTATACAGCAATGCATGCTGTACTGGCACTGTATACATTAGGATCAGAGCTCATTGGGATTCGGAGCAGGTCTCGCCCTATACGGTTTCTACACAGCTGCTGCGGAACATCTTGCAGGACATGTCATGGAGTATACCCTTAGGCATGACTTGTGCCACCCTGTCCCTGCATACTTGGCAGTGGGATTGCATCTGTGGGCTGTGAGCGGTTCCCCTCGCCTCCTGACATCCCGGTTTCCTGCGCCCCTGTGATTGGAGGACGCCGGGGCTTAGCTCACCAAGACGTATTTCAATTTCTTCCATTGGGAATTTCGTCCTCCTTCTTCTTTTTTTTTTTTTTTTTTTTTTTTTCGTAGCGAGGGAAAGTAGCTGACTTCTCCGGGGCCCAGAGGAGGTCTGCAGCTGTGGCCGGCGGTGAACTGGTTAAACTGGCCCCCTCTAATGTCCCCCCCCCGGCTGGGATTGCTTCGTCCTCGCGTTCCTTCGGTTTACAGCCTGGAGTGAATTATCCTCCGGGTAACGTAAGCCGCCATGATGTTGTCTCGTAGACCAAAGCCCTAATATACGATGTCCCTATCTGGGAAAGCTGGGTGTCGTCCATGGTGGCCGCCGTCAGTCCGGAAGCAAAACTCTGCCTAATTATACGTATTGCATAACTAGGGTTATTGCCGCTGGAAAGCTGGGTGGCGTTCAATATAGTTACCGCCATAGCGTCCGCAAGGATAGTCCCTTACCTTTTCCAGTCCTAAAGCAAAAATCTGCCTAATTGTGGACCCCTCATCCCATATCATTGTGTAACCGGGCGGGTGTGTCCTTCAGGACTCTTAGAAAGATGAGTGACAACCTTCTGTAGGAGCGGAATCGTAATGGCTATCCTCTAGGGCAGGCATTGCCAACCTGCCGCTCTCCAGCTGTTGTACAACTCCCACCATGCCCTGCTGTAGGTAGTCTGGACATGCTGGGAGTTGTAGTTTTGCAACAGCTGGAGAGCCTCAGGTTGGCCATCCCTGCTGTAGGGTGCAGATGGTGGGGCTTTGGGTGCAGGACACCGGGGGGAGAGTGGGGGTAGGGTGGCAGTAAGGCTGTGGTGTTCAGATATAGGGTATCAAATGTAATATTTGCCCCTACCTATTAATCTCGCTAATGAAGGGGGCCCCACTGTCCTCATGGCCTTGAACCTTGCAACCAGATCTCACAGTCAGGGCTCAAACCTATATACAGCTACAGTCTGTAGGGCGGCATTATTTGTGCGCTGTATGATTGTATTATTTGGATCCTCATCCTACATTGTACGTGACGTGCATAGAGGGCAGGGGTGCACCGCCAATAAGGCCAGGTGAGGTGGTCGCCTTAGACATCACCAGGTAGGGGCAAGAGGGGGGGGCAACCAAAGGGTTAAGAAATTTGCATTGGGAAGGAGGGGGGGGGGGGGGGGTGCTGTATCAGTTTTTGCCTCAGGCAGCAGAAAGGTTAGGTGCCCCCCTGATAGAGATATACCCCGTATTAGTTATGATGAGTAACAAGGGTCTTCTTTTCCCAGAAACAGCGCCACACTTGTCTACAGGAAGCGTTCGGTATTTCAGGTCAGGTAAACTGCAGTACCAGGCACGGCCCAAGAGTGGCCCAGAGCTTTCTGATCATAGAGAACCCCACAGATTTGTAATCACGGTGACGGAAATATTCCACACATTTTATATCCGCCCGGACATGTTTACTTGCGTTTTTTACTGACTTAATTTTTTTTGTCTATGGTGAAATGTATGAAAACAAACACCACTCAGGAAATCAAAAATGCAAGGAAACTGACTTAAAATGCGTCTGGCAGTGTTTGCAGTGCATTTTATCGTTACTCATGGAACATCTGGCGGCGGTGTTTTTTTTGTAAAGTGTGGCAGCACTTTAGCACTTTACTGGTGTGATGTGTCTGAGGGGGGAGCACAATTAATTCATGGGCTCAGCGTGCGGTAATTTAGGAAGAGTCATTATACACACAGAAACATATGTCATCCCAGGGGCTCGGGGAAGGGGCTCTGCTTGTGGGACGGTAGATGCTAGACTGGGGGGTGATGGTGTCCATTAAATATATATAGGGCTTTTGTCTCTTCGGGAAGCTCTTTGTCACTGTGATTTTTGTGGAGGCTGGGTCACAACCAATATGGCCGCCTCCATAGTTCTCACAGGAGATGTCACCCAACCTTCCAGGGAAGATCCTACTATGGGTGTGGTGATAGGTCCATGGCATCTATTTCCATCACTGGGTGGTATTTCATGTTGGCGCTGAGGCCTCAGTGGTTGTTATCCAGAAAACACGTCTTTGTGGCCACCATCGGCCTGGTGTTTTTTGGTATACCGCAGATAAAAAAAGGTATGGAGTAGCGTAGACGACACTATTCCATACGATCGTATGACATAAAAAACGTTTACCACATAGGGATCCCATGGGCGACATATCCCACTGTATGCCCGTGCGTGGTGATACGTTGAAGGGATACATCTAGAGCGTTGCCAGGTGTGTATGGCAAATTGAAGCCGAAAGACTTCTGTCTTCTGGGTTCTTCTCGCCTGGAATAGATCGGACGTGTTGAACTAAAACCCACAACTACATGTGGCACATGCAGATTGTGGTGCGGATTTCTATACTAGTTCAACATGCGATGTGTGAATGTGGTCAATAATAGCTAGGGTTCCAGCATCAGTAGGACCACTCATGATTAGCTCATTATCGGCGTAACCGAGCAATTTTTCTAAAATGGACAACCCCGATTATCACTGCGTCCTAGGACTGTGACTAGAAATGCATGTACATGGGGAAAAAATAATGCTGACCCCATGTCTGAGAGTATCTGAGATCTCGTTCGTCTAACCTGATGACACAAAGCTCGTTTTTGGCGTACAGAGAGCTGAAAAGGATTTAACCTTCATCTCAGAGGAGAAATCTCCAGCCTGAAGGCAAGACCGGGCCGAGGAACAATGCAGAGTGTGATTACTGCTGCCTGCGAGGCGCGATAAACATCTTAATCCAAAAATGTGCCTGTCCCCGACATGGCCCAGGGTCCTCCTGCTCCACAGCTTTATCACAATGGTTGCACCGAGAGGGGCACAAGCCAACTATGGATCTGTTTCAGTAAATTTTGTTGGGCCAGTGCCCATGCGATGTGAGGGGGCAAGAACACTTTTGGAAAGGACAAAGGGGAAAAGTTGCATTGTGCAAAGCTGCAGACGCAGACTATGGCCTCCTGCACACGACCATATCTGTTTTGTGGTCCCCACAAATTGTGGATCCCCAAAGTACACATGCATCCCACCTTTTTCACAGGCCCCATTGTAGTATTGCCTATTCTTATCCACAAAACGGACAAGAATAGAACATGTTAAATAATTTGTGGCTCGACCATCTACAGTATGTGCTGTTGAAATGAACGGGTCCACATTAGATTCACCAAAAAATGCAGATCGGATGCATGAGGCCTATGCTTGAGGGGGAGCTGAATAATTATGCATTTGACTGCTTCGTGTGGTTAGTAATCTAAACCAATGTGGATCACATTTCTTGTCGATTATTGTCCTGTGAATGTTATCTAATGGAAGATGGAGAAGTCTAAAGGGAGGTAAATATTTTTATACACAAAGTAAAGGTAGCCATACAGCATAGATGAATGTTGGCCAAGCCTCCCAATTTCGACGGAATGTCGACCAGCTAATATGTATGGTGGTGTCCTGTCTCACCCCCAACGGTAGGTGTCCAGGAAAAGAAGGATTGGGCTGTTGGATTTTAACATATTGGATCCTGTTGTTCTCAAGGGAGATTTGGAAGTTCCTCGTCAACCATCAGTGTCCAGGCAGAATGGAGATTTCATCCCTGCCAAGTTGACCTTCTCTTCTGTTTATGACTGCATAAACTTTCGGTGACGATGCTGCATATCCTGAAATATTACACTTCTATGATAGCACCTGCCGTAAGATCATGGGTGCAACAAGGCAAGACGAATCCCTTGAGCGGTGTACCCATTACTAATGGAATATTTCTGCTGATGCCCAATTTTTTTTTGTTATTTTGTGTTAGGTCGTATTTCTAGGCTACTAAAATAACAAGGTTGACACCTTGAGTGGTCAAATGTCTACAGTATTGTGGACATCCCCGGCTTTGTAGTAGCACCCTACTGATTTACAGAATCTCGTTATACACATCAGAGAAAAATCTGCTGATTTTGGTGGGATCTGTAGATATATCTAATGTTCATGGGGCCTCCCAACTCCAGGCATCAGAAGAAATAAGGATAAGGCGTATTGGATTTCGACGTGCCCAATCCTTCCCAGAAGAGTCTAGCTTATTTCCTTCTCCCCATGGAAAAATACATACATTCTTGACCCAGCCTAGTTTGAATGTTTATGGTGGAGATGGGAGGAATCTGTCTGGCCAACAGCTATTGGGTTTACTGCCCCATGTCCATGTTTTTGGTGGCACTTTTCATTCCAGTTTATTATCTGAAACTCTATTATTTTACAAGATCTGTCAACAGCTTTGTTCCTTTTGTGATATTGTGTAGTAGAATTGGTTATTTTGCATTGTGGATCACAATCATGTACAGATACAAGAACACTCGCTGAAATATTCCCATCCTTCTTTTCAGCTACGAAGCACGTACCCACATGCTTGGTATTAGATAATTATGCCAACATTTACTGTTTTTGCCAAAAACTCTATGTATAGACTATGAGTCACTGATCTTGAGGTAACGTCAGCTCCTGTGGTATCTCCAGGCACAATACAGATGTCTCTGAAAAGGAAGACAAGAAACGGCATTGTCATGTAAGAAGCTGCTCATTAGCTGCCTTTTGATGAACACAAAGGCCCTAATCTTGTAAGCCCCCATCATTAAAGGAAACTTTCCTTTCCTCTGTTACTCATTTCGACACACGTCCTCTTCGTTGCCTTTGTTACATGGTGTGGAACATGGACCTTCTCGTCCTGGTTCAGTACAATATATACAACATGGAACATTTATTGTGAAGACATCTGCAGACGTTCTTCTAGGCAATTTTACATTTACAGCAATTTACAGGGAAGCAGGAACATTTTCTTAGGAAAATAAGAGTGACGTTCCGACAAGAGGTCACATAGATCAAATTAGGCCCCTATTGTAGTGCTGGGTTTTGCCATCCAGGACACCCCTTTCCATGATTCTTGGGCTTCTTCCTCACCCCTTTGTTTGGTGAAGGGAGTGCCACATAGCTAGTGCCACTTAATAGCAAAATAGGACTCCATATAGCGACAAAGATCTGTGGCACATTAAACTGCACATGGCAGCAGAAGCCTAGTAGTCCCAGCCTTCTCTTTCTGCCTCGGCATCATGCAGTTTGCAAATTCTACATGTGAACATACCCTTATCTGTGTAGACTTATACTTGTGGCTGTAGTGAGACATATGGAGAATGTATACGTTGTTGCTGTGAAGACCCTGGGTATGTAACTCCATATGACTTGTACAAGGGGGTAATGACCCTTTATGATAACGTTCAATTAAGCATGTTTTCTAAAAATACACACATACAGTAAAAACACAGGAAATGTATAACATATATATTATTTATACGATGTTCACACTAAAAATAGACTTCAATGGGGCCGCAAACAGACTTTTTGTCCATGACATAGAGATATATGACAAGAAATCAAGAAATGTAAGTTAGCTCTTTTTCCGAAATGAAAAGGAAGCTGAGCCTCTCGTGCCACCAGACGTAAGGTCGCTATCCTGTAAGTTAAAGGGGTTTTATCAGCTCAGACATTGGTGGCTTATCACTAGTATATGCCACCAATGTCAGATAGATGTTGGTCCAACCTCTGGGGCCTGCACCTATATCCAGAACGGGCCCTGGAAAGTGTAGGAGAGTGCATGTGCGGCCACTCCTTTCTAAGGGAGTTCTGAAAATAGCTGAGCGAGCACCATCAGCTATTTTCAGAAGTCCCAAATAAATGAATAGAGAGAGCACTGCGCAAGTGCAGTCACCGCTAGATTCACCTCTATGGGACTGCCGGAAACAGCCGAGACAGTGCTCAGCTATTTTCAGAAGTCCCATATAAATTAATGGAGGGTGGCCACGCATGTGTCCCATTCTCGTGGTAGGTGCAGTTCCCAGAGGTGGCCACCAATGTCTGAGGTGAGACAACCCCTTTTAATGTTTGACCAGTTAAGCAGGTCTTGAGACATAATTTAGGATTAAAACTAAGCCAATCCACCATCTGCACACACTATTTTGGGGTGATTGCTCCTCATCAGTGCAGAGCAGAGAGAACTGGCTTAACTGGGAGAGAGGATTTTGTCAGGACCCCAGGGTACTATTTCTTCTTATGGAGAGCTCTAAATATCGCAAAAAAATTAAATAAAAATGCAGTGAAAAAAGTTCCAGCCTTAATTTCATTATTTAGTATTTTCCAAGACTCTTTATCAGACATACATTAAGCAGACCTTACAAACTAGATATCCAAACTGGAAGTTTCGGCCAAGCATCTAATGTGTATGGGTCCCCACTGATTCTGCCATCTGGGGAAGTAAGGGTCAGGCTTGCTGGAGTTCGATTGCATGAACCTTTTGTTCTTGTGGAGAGAACTCTGACCGTAGCTTCCTTCCCTCATTGCCCTTTACCCCACTTGCAGTATCCCAGTAGACTCCAACAACACCTGCAAATTACCACCTAAATAATAATTTCGCAACAGATCCTATTACTTGATTAGATCCTAGTCAATTGATATAATAGATTAAGCTTCAGGAACCTAGTAAATCTGGAAGCATCGTAATTTTAAACCTTGATTAATTTTGGATCACGCTGCTTCTTCTGTTGTGGATCCACAAAAATTATGCCTGATCTTTTTTTATCCCATGAGAAATAATCTGCTGCCAGAGCGACTCCCCATCAACCCTAGCGGGAAGGGTATGGGAACCTTTAGCTGAGAAGACAGGTTTGTGTTATGTTTCTTGGCTAAAATTGTGGTGAAGAAACCAAAATTAGTTTTGGTTTTTCCTTTTCATTAATGGAAGGGAGTACAGAGGACCACCCATCACATCTCAGTCTCCTGTTTTCAGATTGTTTTCCTTGACTTGACAATCTAAAGTGCAGAGTTGGCATGGTGAGGAGCTGGTCGTGATGCTCCGAGCCACCACAATGGGCAACGTCAGAATATTCTGCTCAGTCTGCATTTCTCATGTTGGGCAAGACAACCAGAAACCTGCGTGGTTCACCACACCACTCCGAATCATTTCCTTTGGGAATTTTGGGGCCACAGTGGCATTCAGGTTGATTTTTGTTTTTAAAGCATTACCTGTCCACATAAAAGTGAGGCGTAACGCCGAGGAAAGCAGATGCAGATGCGCTTACTTTCTTCTGTGACCTATGATTTTGGTCTTGCTAATTGAAGGTGCTCTAAAACCAGATACAACCCTTCATTACTTTGTCCTTTGAAAGAAAAAAAGTGCATTTTCTGTATTGAATTTTTCATTTTATGTGACTTTTTATTAAATTTATGTACATGTACACATTTTTCTTTATTGGCATTGTCTTGAATATGCAGACTGCCTGAATTTCATTTGAATACATTTTCTGAATATTTATGTACATTAATAATCTCTATCCATAGCTTCTTAGAAGGGGTCCTCTGCTTGGACCGCCCTGTATGAGCGCAACCAAAGAACTGAGAACAAGCAGAAGTTCTCACTGTGGTGGACTCGAGTCAGCCATATTTTACATGAGTGACCAGTGGTTCACAGATTCTGGAGAGTGGCCTTCTCCTTAAATGGATTGTCTGTGATGGGACAACTCCTTTTTAAATGGGTTTTCCAACCCCGTGAAAACACACCAATATTTCTGTAGTACCGTATTTTTGTACTCCATTCTAGGTTTCACAGCTTTTGCATTTGGTCTCCATTCACGATCCTAAAATTAGGAATGAGGCATATATTTTTGGGATTCGTGAAGGAAGTGATGAAATGTCATCTTCTGCTTTAGGGTATGTCCACATGGGACACATATGCTGTGGATTTGCATATGGCAGTCTGGAGTACCAGGAAATTGGATTGGAGAGTTCATCCTTATACTACGATACTTCTGAAGGGTAAATTGACCTGACGTGAAGATTTTTAAAATGTACTTCATGAATTTCTAAATCATAGATTTCCCTTCTTGTTGTAGAAGGTGAAATCTGCAAAAAATCGGTAGCAGAATCCACAACAAATTGGCAGAGGAAATTCCGCCCTGCGTTGCTATATCTGAAGGGCAATGCTAGACTTTTATGTGGAGATGTTGTGGCTTTAATCTCTCATGTAGTAATTGCATTCTTGACCATTGCTGATTATGGGCCAAGTTTGTCAAAACTGGCTTTGTTGCCCTTAGCAACCAGCGGTAAATCATGTTAACTGCAATGTGATGGGTTGCTATGGTCAACCAGGCCAGCTTTACTCTAAGGGTATGTTCACACAACATTTTTTGCCGTGGAACCATTGCAATTTCTGCACCTGCTGTGTCCTTTCTGCCTCCCATTAATTTCAGCGGGAGGCAGCGTTGAGGACAGAACAGCTTCGCTATCCTCAATGCTACCTCCCATTGAAATGGGAAGAACAAAAGGATTGGGCGAAAAATTCATTTCACCCAACCCTTCTCTCTCCCGATGTTATTTTCGGGGGAGAGTCAGGATCTCACCATAGATCCAAACAAATGTGCATTGGGGGGCCTTGGGACATTTTTGATATGTGTGGCCCAAAATGGAGCATTATAGTCATAGAATTGAGTCAGCTGTCAAGAAAAAAAGGCTCGTATTTTTTCTGGACATGGTCAGATTGGAGGTCATTCGTTCTACTGTGTGATTCTAAAATTGGTACATTTTTAGGGTTCATGCACAAGCTGCTCTCTATGCCCTATAGCCCTGTAGCTCACTATTGAAAACCTGTAGGTACTTCATGATGCACCGTGTTCTGAATAATTCTGGGTACATGCCATGGGGATACAAAATGGTCTTATATAATTGTATTACAGATCCATAATACAAGTTGTAAATGAGAAGATTTCACGTGTTCCTCAAGAATTGCTCTACATGACTGAGGCGTGAGGTAGAACGTCTCGGTATGGAATGAATGAAGAATATATAAACACACTAACCCCTTGTACAGCTCTGGAAATTCATGTCCGTGCAGATTCATGGCTGCTGTTCTGGGCTGCGGGATCAGATTACAGATGGAATCAATGAGAAGAAAGCTTCTTTATTCTGAGTCCCAAGATCTCTTGGAAACATGAGACCAAACTAGCAGACCGACAGCTGGGACTCGATTAATATGGACCTACATGTATCAGAAGGCTGTTTCAAGGTATCTAATCCAATATAGGCTGATATCAGCTGGGCTGATAAACTTTGCTCTCTGTCATTTATGTAGGGACCCTAAGGACCTGGAGTCCATATTGCAGAAAACTTGGTCACCATGCCATCTAGAAAATCAGCTGTGGTGACTAGAGTTTGCTTCCTAGAGTCAGCAGTTGGGTGCTTCTTGCTGTGTTGGATTCTCCTATTAGAGTTGGAGTGACCCTTGCCGTAACTACTGTCCAAGGCTAAAGAATTGCTGTCTCCTGAAAAAGGGATGGTGGGGCAGGGTGGACCTGTTGTGTTAATTGTGAAGTCGGGGGCCCTTCTTTGACTACTGGGAAAGTTTGTGCGAGTGTAGGCGGTTCATCGACTACTGTGGAGGTAGGAAGCAAGCTATGGCAACTGGCGAAGTGTGTTGAGGCTGCTGCGAGTATCGGGCAAGTGTTTGTGGGGGCAAATGTGCCTACTGTGTATGTTGGAGGCCAGTGCAAGTAACTTGATTGGGAGGCATGGGAAATAATTTTTGGGTAATGGTGCTGTAGAGAGCAACATGGTATTAGGAGTAGGAACACATACTACACTTGCCCTACAGTGTGTCATGGCTGGCAAAGATTTATTGAGGTCTGTGTCACCCATCCCCTAATAAAGGGCCCCAGCTTTTTTCTAGCTTGTGAGCTACTTTCAGACATGACATGCAAAGAGGTATCTCCCAGAGAAAGAGAACAGTCTCACTAGCGCCACTTTTTGGAAGTGGTTCCCTATGACTCTGTGTCCAACTTTTTAACAAGCCTTGAAACATGACAAGGAAAAATAGCCAAATATGCATTCACAGACAACTATTTGGGGGTATTTAGCCACATTGGTTTCTAAAAGGAGCAGAAATTATGGAAGATATGATTTATTCTTACCTCTGTTTACTGTAAGCCAATATACAGAAATGTTAGGATTATGTGCTGCCACTGGTGCACAAATTTTCTGGCAATAACTGGAAAGCCACATGCTGAGGACCCAAGAGCCAATAGTTGGTAAACACTGACCAAGACACTACATCATTTGGCATGCGTCGGAGCATATACAGATTTTATATAAATATGAGTCCATAGAAGTCTGTGAACACCATATTACATATCCATATCACATAATTTTGTTAGACATCCATGTGCATGCTTTTTGGCTTATTTTTCTTCATATTGCAAGACCAAGAGCGATTTTTCTAAATTAGTTTTTTTTTTTTATGTGCCTAAGACACATTCCTTATGTCCAAGTGACAAGGAGAATTGGAAGAGTTTGTTCAGAAGTAGGCAATTATGCTGAGCTGAGAATTCCACAAGGAATTACTTTTGGGTTTACGTCATTGCTCACACATTTGGAAAAGGATCATCTTTCATGATTCTTGATAGTTATAATTGCACAGTGATGACCTATGCTCAGGATAAGTCATCCATATTAGATATGCAGGAATCTGACACCCCACAGCTTTGCCGATCAGCTGTTCGGTAATAGCTTGGAAGCAGACAACTCCATCTACTTTTTGGTGGACTGAGCTTGTCCCTGCAGTGCTGCTCCCGTTGACTTCTTGGTTCCGGTTTCTACTTCCTTGTCCCTCTCGACACGCAGGATGAGGTGATCACCACTGTGACCAGTGATTGGCTGGGTAGTGATTTCCCATGTATCAAGAGAGATTAGGAAGTAGAGGCTACCAGGGAATCGGGAAAGACCAAATGGGATTGGTGGGGGATCAATAAGGTGTGTAGGACTTTCTTTTTATTATTTTGCATTGTTGTGACCATTTAAAAAAAAAAAAAAAGAATTTTTAACCCACCAGCCAACCTGTTGACTTCAACATAAGCTGCATAATGATCCATGTCCACTGCCGTGGTGCATGCAGGTTCCCAGATTTAAGTTGATCACTGAAGGCCCAGCAGTGGGATCAACTTATCGGAAGAAGACCCTTTTTAACAAAAAGAAAAAAAAATGAGCTCAAAGTGGACAACCACTTTAAGGACCATTCATGGGAAGTTGGGGAAATGCATGGACCTATTCAGTTAGAAATGCTGGCCCCGTGGTGATCATCTAGTCACCAGCCTGACTGACTTCTCTTCAAAAAGGGCTTTTAAGGGCTCCCAGGTTGCAATTATATCATCACAATATGTAATTATAGAACCTTTAAAAATTCAAGAAAACATATTTGGCTTATACTAGAAATGGTGTCCTGTCTTAAAAAAATTGTGACTTGATTTTGTCTTCTTGGCTTGTGATGTCTCCTTTATTTTATGCATTAGCTTTCCCAATTCCTTACTTGGCCCTTCCGCCATAATTGGAGAGAAAAGAATTCCTAAGCAAAGAAAGCAATGACTTGTGGTTGGCAATGCCACATCTGCCGAAGGTTTAGAACTTCGGGAAGTTATTTTATCGGAGGCACTGACCCAAAGAACCTGTGATTATGACATATAAATAGTATGGACAGCGGATCAGCAGTGCTGAGTGGTATTTATATTGCGGAGACGAGAACACAATCAGACAAAAATAGCTGGAATTGTATCGTAGAGCTTTTATGAAAACAATAGAAATGTGAATATCTGAGCGTACTTTTTATTTCAGGTGAAATAGCTGTTGGATTAACAAGCTGTTTAAGGTGTATCTTAAGTTAGGAACCCACCCCCATATGCATTAGAGTAGCTTGCCCCGTTGGTCAGCTTTTATCTAATTTGTTTGGCCAGCTTAGTTATGCGTTATGCTAGAAATGACCCCAGAAGCCTTACTATCCTGCATTGTGAATGGACATTAAATACATATGGGAATATGGGGGGGTGTTGTCTCATGATCATCCCTTTGTCCCCGGAGAGTAAGACGTTTATTTGAAGCTGTTCCCCACCGCAAAATCTGTAACAGGGCTTCCAAATTTCTATGAGCTATTATTACTGCTGGTGTCTTCTGATGTAGAATCTTTAGATCTTGTCAGGCATCGGGGCCTGGGCTGATTGCTACCCCTCCAAGTCCAAAAACTATGCTCCTTAAGTTTGTTTGATTATATATGAGGGCGTCCAGTGTTCTTGATGAGATATAAGAGGGCGTCCAGTGTTCTTGATGAGATATAAGAGGGCGTCCAGTGTTCTTGATGAGATGTAAGAGGGTCTCCAATGTTCTTGATGAGATGTAAGAGGGCGTCCAATGTTCCATAGTAAAATTAGGCATGATTATCGTCATTTGTTAAAATGGGGCACCATAATGGAGAAACAAATGCTAAAAGGACAAAAATAATAGCTAGAGAATCCACATGCTGTGTCATGGATTTTAGGAGTCATTTTTTATTTCTAGAAGCGTGCTTTAAGAATCATGTGTAGACAGAGGCCATGCATGTGATTGCCGAATCCGTATCAAATCATTGTGCTGTGTGTACATTGGATGACAAGATGAGCAGAAGAGGGAACAGCTGCCCAGGGGCAGTATTTGGATGAGAGTCATGGGTTAGTTGGGAGGCAGCTGCAAAGACAACACAGTGTAGGAGGAGCAGGGGGACGATTTGTCTTGGAATGTCAGCTCTCTTTTTGTGATGTTTTTGTATGGTAGATTTGACATTTGTACGGCACAGATCAGATGATCTCATATTCTGGCAATGAAGATTATGCTATATCAGTTCTACTTTGTTCAAAACTTAATGACTCCCTAGTTCACTAGAAGAGCAGCATTTTTTTCTTATTTTTATATAGATATAGATGAATGCAAAATGAATATTTTTGGTTTGTTGCCTGATATATCACACATGGTTTGACAGACCTTTTATTCAACATGTTTCATTAAAAATCTTATACTGCGTATCTTATGCTATACTTTACTAGACTTCCCGTAATCCATATGCATTATGTCCTTTGTGTAGCTACAGTGCTATAGAAGAGGCTTAGGGAATTCGTTTGAGAAACTTTGGAAAAGGTTAAAAAATATCATAATTTATTTTTAAAGGGGGTTTCCCATGAAGACTACCCTTGTCCGTATGCCCAATTAATAATTGTCTTTGTATTACGTGGATGGCCATTCAACTGAATGGCCTCCATGTAATACTACATTTCACCAGCTGTGACCACAGTAGGGGAAATGCCAGCACCCATTCTGGAGATAGGTGTGGACCCCACCTCTGTCATCTGCTCCTATCTGACATTGATGGCATATTCTAGCGATATGCTATTGGTGTCTGAGATGGGCCAACCCCTGTAAGGGTAAGACCGCTTGAGGCATAGCCACTGAAACCCGCATCAACCAAAGGCTGCACAGTGTGTGGCCATTGGCTACTGCGGGTAGGCATGGCTTGGCCATGCACGGCCAGCCATACCATGTGGTCTTATCCTCAGTCTGGTTGCTTTACCTTCTGCTAATCCTGATAGCGAATTGCAAGTGAACCTTAATTCCAATAAATTTCTATGGGTAATATGGAAATCATCGAATCACTATAAAAAGTAACATTTTTATTGCGGTTGGAGGTCCCCGACATATGGGGCATCAAGGATTTTCTGTGAGAAACAGTAATAATTAAGGGTATCACACAAGATTTGCCAGCTTTTTTTCGAATGTCTTCTACGTCTCTTGAGCCCCTTTCTCCAACACGAGCGCAGCTTTATTCATGCCCTTCCTTGGTTGGCCAGCATAAAGGGGTCACTTGTGGCCAAATTTCATTTCTTCTGTGTGTGTCAGACATATCCCGTTTAAATGTTTAAATTTCTATTTCCTCGTTCTCAGCCTGTATGTTTTTCTTCACCTTTCTGTGTCCTTGGTGGAGACGTGGTCAAGCTGTGCTTTATATTTCCTTTCTCTCCAATGGGATTTTATGATTAATAGATATGGCTTTCATCATTTCCCAGATTTATGTGCTTCTCTCCCATGATGCACCTGGCAAATCTGACTTCAATTAGCGTCCAGCTACTTGGATGGAACATACAGAAGATACAATACAAGCTACTTTTCTTATCTCAGACGCTTGTGTTGCATCTGTGTCCGGGGGTTCCTGATCTGTTTTCGTCGGGGTCTTTTGCAAAGGCAATGGCAGCAAAATGAGTTCTCAACAACAAAAATCTGCTGGAAAATATTCACTGGGGTGTCGGAAAATTTTCTGTGGTTCGTTTGCCTCTGGGGACTAAAATTTTTATTGGCGTTCGCCCAAGTTGCTGGGATGATTTTCTGGCTACACAGACGCAAATGTTGTGAAAGTATAGATAAGATCTAAGAGTTGTCAGCCTGGAAAACCGTATGATAAATAGTTGAAGAGGTCTGAAAAGATTTGTACAAGAGTCCCATGAAAAAGAGGCAATGGACATGGTTATAGATAAAATATGTGCCTACTCAGCTGGCCATAGACTACAAACTTTTTAACACTTTCTGGTGGACCAGTTCAACCCTTTCAGGATCTTAAATATTTTTATTTTTAGTGACCAGTCAATAGGAACTTGATTTCTGTAAGCAGTTTTTGCCTTTTGTTTGTCGTATACATTGGGAGAATTTCCTGACTTATAGCTACGACTAAGGCTTTGAGGTATTCCATTGTATAGGAACTCAGTAGCTTATGTCCCATATACACATATCACCCAGTATGTGTTTTCTATTCAATTTTATGGGAAAAGACTTGCAGATTCTGCGCTTTGGAGTCCAGTGGGTGGTCATATTCAGTGATTGACCACTATTTCATGCGGAGAAGGCTGCCAATCACTGACAGGACCTCCCACTGGACTCCTAAGACAAAAGTGTCCCTGGGTTTAGACCAATAAGTTATTCTGAATATTTTCACACACAATGTAACAGCAGTCTGCTCAGCTCCTCATGATCTATAACATGCTGCCTACTGCATTTTCAGGATGGGAACTTGTGAGAAACATTTTTATCAGTCTAATTTGGTACCGAAATGGTGTCAGATTCTGTAAGTGTCGTAATATCCATTATGTTATAAATGTTTTAAGTTCTTCAGCTAATCTTTTATTTAGAATGATGTTAAATATAGAGGAGAACATCAGGCTGTAAAGCCCATTATGCAGCTCTTAGAGACAGAATTGTAGCACCGGGATAGCTTGTCACTTGGATGATGAAGACTAAACCTTTCCACCTCTTGGAACTTGTTGCTGCCTTTTCAGTCATGCGTCAAGAGATAAGAACGGGAATGTTGAGGTCCTTTTAAGATCTGTTTGTTCTATTCCTTTGAACTTGTCCCAGGCTGTGTAGAAGCATGCTTGTCGTTACTTGGGTCCAAAATAACAAAAAGTCATATACTAAGGCTTGCCGTACACCCGGTAACTCCATACACATGCCTGCTCGGTTGAGCTTTCATATGCCCTGATTGGAGAGAGGGTAAAAAGCTAGAGCCAGACACTTCTAGGGTGGCTTATCTCCTCTAAATCAAAGATAGCATGTTGAAATCCAACACTGTGATCTTTCTCTCCTCCGACATCTGCTTTGGGGAGGGTTGGAAGGCCCCAATACACATTTGCCAAAATCGGTAGTTTCATTGTACATTAATATAATATGTATGGTTACACGCTGGTTATACACTTTAGGTTGCTGTCAGTGAATGCTAGCTTCCCGAACCCCAACCCCCCCCCTGCCCCATACAGATGTGGCAGTGGCTTCCCTTCCATAAGAACAAATGTGTTAGGCATGTTTGAAATCAACACCATGATCCTACTTTCCTACAACATTTCCCGTCGGGTGAAAATTGATGTACCCCCATGCACATACATAGATGGTTGGCTGGTCCCTCCAAAATGGATGGGTTCGGCCACCATAAATCTAATGTGTATGGCTAGCTTACCCTTTCAAAGCTCCTAAGTATTTGTTCGCTGGGCCACATCGATGACCTACTGTACTCAAGATAGGACTGTGACAACCACTGGCCACAATGTTAGTAGGGATGTCGCTACTATGATTGCTACCATCTTGTGTTGAGTACAGCACGTCATGACTATGGCCTAGTGAGCCAACACCAGTGGAAGACTATGGATAAGGATATTTGAGTTATGCTGGAGTTTTTGAAAATATCATTAAACCCCCTTTCTTGCTATTCTAATGTCTTATGGTCTTGGGGAAAATGTATCCGAATTTTTTTTTTTAGATGCTGTTTTATGGAGCACTGAATGACAGCACACAGAGTCCACTGGGGACTGAGCCTTGTGTATAAGGCCTAAATGGCGAATATCTCAGATGATAGTGTCCAAACTCTCTGAGCTATCATTATGGGGCAGGATACAGCTTCTTTATTTATTTTGTTCCTCACATCTTCTTTAACCCCAGTACATTCTTTTCTAGACCACCTCATAGATGAACCACCGCCAGGACTTGATTTTTCTTAATCAGCATTCTCTTTGTCTGCTATGTCCTTAATATCAAATCAAGCAGAATGACTTGTGTACCATCATTGTGTAAGAAGAAAACCACAATTTGTGCTTTGTTTCAGAGGTCAAAATTGAACGTCTCTACAAAATCCAGTTTTATTGAAGTTCATAGAGTTTAATCAGAGTTTTATTCTCCATTGTTAGGCTGATTAGAGGGATTTGTTTCACATTGTGATGTTCCTACTCATTATCTACCATGGGTTTTAAGCGTGTGTTTGATTTCACGTGATGAGCAAGCACACAAAATAATAAGAGGGCTGGTAACATGGACTTTAGTTGTTTACTTCTCATGGTGTTTTTGACCACCTAGTCTTGTGTCTACTGTCTTGTTATAGACATGTCTGAATCATAGTCTATTTGCATTTATTGTGAATTTATTTTATTTGGTGATATCCTTGGAATTGACTTGATAAGTGCTATGTAAACGTAGTCGTGTTTATGTTCTAGTCAAGTTCCTTTAATTCGGCGCCCACTTCACGGGTGGACATCTTCCAGGAAGGCCAACGTAATCAACATTCCAGCCTCCAATTATTTTTCATACTCTTTACTCCTTTCTGTCAATACACCATATCTCTTTTTTTCTTTTTCAACACTTGGACTTCCTCCTTATCCACAAAATCTGCTTGCCTTAGTTCTCTGTCTCAACTGACTTGCCCATAAACATGCCTGTATAGCCTTTATTTTAGAGGGGTGAAAAGTGTATGAGTCTTTGCCACAGACCGTTATTCGTACTCATGACTGAATATACTATTGGAGGACTATGGGGTGGCCCCCAACTTGAGGACTACAAACTATTGACTTCCAGAATAGAATTTTATTATATTTTTTATTTTAGACTATGCATATGCTTTAGGCTGAAATTGCACATGCAGTTTGAGGTGCAGTTTTTGTTGCACTTTTATAAATGCTATGGACACAATTTGATATTTCAAAAAATAGTTAAAACATTGTTGAACCAAGTTTCAGTCTGCAGTCTTCATTCCTTTATTCTTTTTCAGGGCCCCTGATATTCAGTTTACAACCTTCTGGTTTCAGACTTTTCATATGTGGGTGCATCCTCGTCAGTAATAAATGCTGGTCATGTGTGTCCAGGTTGATGCTGTCTTCCCCCTGCAAACTGCCCGTGTGTATGTGTTTTCTTTCCTATCTACAACCAATGTAAGCTGCCCTCCATGGATCTTCTCTCCCCTCCGCACACATTTGCTATATACAACCTCTTGCTACCATGTCTAAGACTAAGTGATAGGAGGTGAAGAGCAGAGAGAGCTGACAGAAACATGAGAAGAGCTCCGTCAGATTTAGCAGAACCAGCAGCTAGGTGAAGGGATTATACACACTCTACAGAAGCAAAATAGGGATTTTTTTTATTAAGATTATTTTAGAAAGTTAAAAATTTTGCATTTAGGAAGCAAATGAAAAATAATCGGTGCAAAAACTTCCATAGCCTTTAAGCCAGGGCCAGATGTTTATTCAGCAGCATGGAGAAGACCATCCTTTTTATTTCCCAGCCCATGCCTGGCTTTGGCTCAGAAAACAACTAAAAAAACTGCATGTGGGATCCATCCTTAAGGCCCCTTTTATACAGGCTGGGAAACCACTAGATAATTTCATAGGAACGCTCTTTATCGTTTATCTGGTGGTGTAAAGGTGCAGTTGATTACCTGATGAATGAGAAAAATGCTTGTTTGTTGGGTAATATTCTAGTTTGTGTAGGCACCTAAACATCAGTTGCCGGTAGCAGACTGTGCTGTCTAAACAGCCTTTGCTGCCGGCAAACAGTGAGTCTGTATGAGGACGAGATATGACATTAGCGATCGCTCCTCCCCATACTGTTGAGGAGATCACTACATGTAAATGCAGCGGACTGACGAGCAAGCGATTTCTGGGAAGGAACCGTTCCTTTCTGACGATTGCCTGATAAATTGTCCTGTGTGAAGGGACCTTAAAGGGACCTTTACACGGGCCAATAATCGCACAGATTATCGCTAACGAGCGCTCATAATAACACTCAATAGCGATGATCAGGCAGTGTAAATATACCATCGATTACCTGATGAACGAGCAAAACGCTCATTCATCGGGTAATCCAACCGTTTGTGCGCACGAAAAATTACGGTAATCGTTTAGCAGCAGCAGACTGTGTTGCCGGCAAACACCGAGCCAGTATGGGGATGAGCGATGGTATTAGTAATTGCTTCTCCCCATACTCTGGAGGAGATTGCTTCCTTCCCGACTATCTGCTGTAATATCATGCTGTGTAATTTATGCCTGGATGCCTTGTTTGCACATAGTAACATCCCGACATTGCCCGTCTAATTGACACTTCCATTGTGCAAAGTCTAATGGCTAACTTAGTCAGCGAAACTATCATAGCATTGTTGGAAGGTTAATGAATACTAATAAGTAATGAGTCTTCTGAGAGACATTTGTTGTCCAGCTCAGGATATGGATGAATATAATACTATCATTTAGCGTTCTCTTATGTGGTCTATGTTCTATCTTCTCAAAGGAACATTAATGGATTACTAGACTAGTGTGAAGCATTTAAGCTGGCCTCAGGATGCTGACACACATTCAGTTTTTGAATGCAGTTTTTGAAGCTTAAATTAGGAGGGGATCATAGAAGAAGCTAAAGTATTAAGGACAGATACTCCTCCTCTTTTCTCTTTTTTAATCCACTCATGGTTTTGGCTTCAAAAACTGCATCAAAGGACTTAGGCTGTTTTAGAATTGCTATTCCTAAAAAACTCCTAAACATGATAGATAGATTTTGCCGATTTTTTATTTATTTATTTATTTATTTATTTATTTTTGGTGGCATTGTATCTCCCTTGCGAACAAAAGATCCTGTATCTGCAAATTTTACATGCTCGACCCTTTTTTTCCCCTGATATATACTAAACGAATGTTGGCTTGGCATTTCATACACATTAGCTGGTCAACCAACCCAGCTGAATTTGGCAGGTTCGAGCGGAGTAAGTCTACTGTGGCGTTAGACTCAAGTACAAGAAATCTTGGCCATGATAGGTGTCCATTAACTGAGGAGGAGACGTTTGTACTTGACCAAGAGAAAAGCAGCATTTATCCAACTTCCTAATGGACTTTAGGGCAGCTTCAAAGGGATTGTAAACCTTGTGGTTGAGAGAATGATTTAGTTTGATAAGCAGTTTGAGGAGCAGATACTCGTTTTGTCCTTATCAAGTGGTCAGCAGTCATGTTCCTGATCCCTGGTCAGTAGAACTAGTCCCTTGCAGGAACTGGTTACCACTCCGGGTTCTTGGTATCACACTTGCGAATGTGCAAACTTCACAGACAGAGCCTTGGATCTTGGTGGTTCATTTCTCTCAAAGAAGTCCTTCTAAGTATAGTGTTTTCTTTCACCTAATTCATAAAACATGTCTAAAAAGAAAAGGACTATTTTGGCTGCACCTTGATAACATGTTATAAGATTTATACAAACCACATGAACCGAAAATCATAATTGAAGACAAGCAACTACCGAACGTGAGACATGTGGCTTTAATCTGAAGAGATCCAGTTTTATTGACATTAATTTTATTTCAGTAATAAAGGCATACGGTAAAGCATACCTAATATTAAGAGATCAACTATGATAAGATTTATAGGTAAGAAGGTGGTTACAGAGGAAGCGGTTCAGTCTTGGACATATAATTGAAATTATATTCTTAAAATCTCAGCATGTTCAAAAAAATATATAAACTTTCTTTTACTAAAGCTACTTTCACACTGGCGTTTTGGCTTTCCGTTTGTGAGATCCATTTAGGGCTCTCACACGCGTCCAAAGCGGATCAGTTATGCCCTAATGCATTCTGAATGGAAAAGGATCCGCTCAGAATGCATCAGTTTGCTTACGTTCTGTCTCCATTCTGCTTTGGAGGCGGACACCAAAATGCTGCTTGCAGCGTTTTGGTGTCCGTCTGATGAAACTGAGCCAAACGGATCCGTTCTGGTACACAATTTAAGTCAATGGGGACGGATCCGTTTTCACTGACACAATCTGGCACAATAGAAATGGATCCGTCCTCCATTGACTTTCAATGGTGTTCAAGAGAGATCCGTCTTGGCTATGTTAAAGATAATACAAACGGATCCGTTCTGAACGTATTATCTGAACGGATGTGTTTGTGCAGATCCATGACGAATCCGCACCAAACGCGAGTGTGAAAGCAGCCTTAAGGGGGTTCTCCAGGAGTACAGATTTTTCAGCAAGTGCCCTCAGCCTACCATAAAGAGAAGATTCATACTGACCCTGCTCCCTGCTGCTACGGTCCACTTCGATGCCTGTGTACATGTTTCGTTCCCCAGCTTGGTTTCTTCTGGCGATGCATGGGCAGGGTGCGGTGACGTGTTGCTTCTTGATGATGGATGACCACTTTTAGCCATGTGTGAGCAATATGGCTGTGGTGGTATTCTGTCCTGGAAGAGTCACATCAAAGGAAAGATGTGATATTGTCATGTGGTCAGTTCATCCCTATACATCGGCATGTTGACACCTCAACATGATATTTCTAGGACAGAATGGCACCACTGCCAAACTGTCTCTACCGTGGCAAATTGCCTTACTTTTCCCCCTTTGTGCGTTGAATTCTTACCGGCAGTTTAGTCATGAAACATTTTGGTTCACAAGACATTATTACTGCCTCTTACTAATAGCTCCTGGTCTTATGTTGCTACCATCCAAACTCTACATAATTATGAGCCACCAGGCCAAAAGTTTCCTTTCCAGACTATAAAAAGAACAGTGAGATGATGCCAAATTGCAGCAATATTAAAGCTAAAATAACACCATTTGGCTTGGAGGTAGACATTTGTCTGTTAGGGGCTGGCAGCAGGACCTGTGATCTTCAGACCTTGAAAGAATCATGTCTGTGGGCTGGTGGAGGGGCGCTTGATGGACAAGACTTTGGAACGTTTAATACATAATTAGAGGGGGGGGGGGGGAATATAAAAGTGAAGATCGTTGAGCTACAGTGACCTTGTGGCTTATTGAGTTGGCCTTTTTTCTGACTTCTTTTTCCTTGTGCCTCATTTCTCGCTGACAAAATAGTAAGAAAGAACAAGTCTGCTCATGGAGATAGAGAGTAGATGCAGCCACTTAGCTTTACTTGTGCCCATTTGGTACAGAATTGGGCAGTAGTAAATGTGCCTATAGTATGAAGCGGACATGACCCTGGACTTGCTTAAGTACAGCCACTGTGATCTTTTTCATTTGTAGCATTAGTCTCCATCAAATGTATTGGAGTCTCTTCTCGATGGGATCCATCAGGAATCTCTCCAGACATCACTCCATTATGTACAGTATACTCTGCCATTATGCCAGCGGGAATAGAACTGTATTATTTTGAGGGAGAATGTGTTTGGACTAGGGTGGTTTGCAGATTTTCATAAGGACAGGCCATTTGTTTTAGTGGTCACCAACTTTTCCACTCAGTCATTTGGATGGCAGAGACGGCAAATACCCAAAGTACGAGGGCACATATATGTTTACTTTTGTTGTTTGAATGACCGTTTCTATTGTCATTTGAACAATATGGTCTTTTTTTGTGCAGGACAGGTCCTCCTGACTCCTCTGACAGCAGATGTCGGGGGAGATAAGCATCGAGCCTATTGGACTTCAGCTGCCCAATCACTTTGTTCTCAGGAAGTCGGCAGAGGAGTCGGGCAGCCCCATTCTCTCCCTTCTTCTACAAACAGTGCACATTGTTTGGCCAAGCGGAATGTTTGAGGGGATCGGCAGTGATGGCTGTTGGCCGAACGATCGTCTTTAGAAAATCACTTGTAGATGAAAGGAAACCTCTGCTAAAAGGCAAAAGCCTTAAGTGGCCAGAAGAACAGTGTGATTTATATGGCTTTTTCTAATATGGCTTGCAAGGTGGTTATCATGGCAGTCACTTCTCCAAATGAAAATGCTTGTTAGATAGAGCCATCTATGCTTGTTAGGTTCCTAACCATATCAGAGGTGGTGGAGTTTGTATTTGTGAATAGCATACGGTAATGTATAGTGTGGGTTTGTAGGCCCTTTAAGCATTCACGTCTTGCCCAGACCTGATTGGTATGTATATGCATCTTCTTTTCAGTCATGCTCAGATTACCTGATACAACTTTCTGATGGTAATGTGTCGTAGACTTTCTTTACCTGAATGTGAGTTATGTCCTTCCACTGAATTAAGACTTCCTCTTCTCACCATCGGAGTTTCCTCACATCATTCCTCATTCTCATATGCTAAGCTGTTGAAAACTCTGATTTATGAAGGAGAAGTGAAGAAAAAGTTATCCCTTCAAGTGCTTAACTCCAGCATGTATGACTAGTCCCTACAAGCCTCAATACTCCATCAAACTCCTAGGTCATATCCCTATTTTAGATGAAGAGCTCTTCTCGGGTGAGCTCATGCTAATGTATATTTACACATTCATACTTGTCAGGTTTTAGTGAGGAGCCAGATATTACATCATTTGAGGACTGCTACAGTTGCAAGAAAAAGTATGTGAACCCTTTTTTTTTGCCCCATGTATGGCACGTCTACTGATCAAGCTCCCATTTGTAGTCGATCACATCTTTAATGCAGGCAGAAAGAATCTTTGTCGGCAGCATTTATGTAAACGGGAGATGTGCTGCCGAAAATAATGTAAACTGTATGTGATGGAATGTACGGTACTCACGGTAATTGCTGCATTTACATGAAAGTTAAAGAGAGCCAATCGGCTTGCTGTATTGGCGTTTGATGCTCGTTAAGGGCATATTTTCTACATGTAAATGGACCCTTAAAGGGGTTGTCTGACAATGGTGACCTATTGCTAGGATACCTAATTCTAGAATGAGAATGCGCGGTGCATGCGTGCGCCCTCCATGGATTTAGAAATTCACAGCATGTCAGTTGTTTGTGTGATTTTTGGTGCAGATTTCGCCCTTTTCAATGGAAGGCTGAGATCCGCGGAAAATCGGCATCAAATCCGCACCAGAAACTGCAAGTAACACATGCGGTTTATAGCGAGGATCTTGTGCAGAAACGCAACGAAATCCGCACCAAAACCAGCTCGGGTTTAGTCTTGAGCGAAACTTGTGTTTTAAGTTCGGCGTCCAAGGTTCGGGTTATCGAAGAATCTCGTTATGGATTCCGAATTCCATTATGGTAGCGGAATCCATAACGGGATTCTTCGATAACCCGAACTTTGGACGCCGAACTTAAAACACAAGTTTGCTCAACACTACTCAGGTTTTCTGTTTTGAAATCTGCGCTCGTGTACAGGTACCCTAAAAATCCTCACTGGTCAGCAGTACCTCTCTCCGTGTAAATAAAACGTTCTGTCAACGTAATGTAAAGTGTGCAGGGAATGGACCATTGTAGTAGGGATCGCTCATCCCCCGTGCAGTATCCTTCAGTCCAGGTGAAGGCTCTTTAAATGAGCACCGATCAGCTTGTTATATCGTCCATTGGTGCTCGTTATGGCCAAGCATCGGGAATTCTTACTCATCTTCTGGGTAGGTTTTAGGTATAAATATAATTAAATGGTATAATGCTTGTAGGCTCTTTGATCTGTCTTTAATCGTATTAGACGTCTCTCTCGCGTATTTCCCGGCTTTTAAACTAATGAGCACATGACTGATATTGTGTGTGGATATCCCGTGTAATCTACATACTGATTGATGTCATGGAAGGAAGAGACGACACAAGCTAAAGTCAAAGCCCTTCCTGAGAGTACGTGCCATGGCGGTCAATCACTTGGAGCCACTTTGAAGACCATATGAAGGAAATACAGAAATAACAACTCCTTAGAGTAATCTTGTTTTTAGACACAAGATTTGGAGAAATTCCAGCATTAGGCCCCATGCACACGCTTGATTTTGCATCTGTGTCCGGTCTGCATTTTTAGTATTTTATTTTTTTGTGGATGGCACACAGACCCATTTATTTCTATGGGTCCGCAGAAAAAAAAAACCCATGTCATCCATGTGCTGTCCGCATCCATATGTCCGTTCCGCTAATTATAGATCATGTCCGTGTTGCAGATAGTAGTCATTTGTAGTAATGGGAGTGAGAAAAATGGGGAATGCACACGGAAGGTGTCCGTAATTTGCGGATCCATGGTTTGCGGACGCGATATGGACGCAATCGTGTGCATGATCGTGTCCGTTTTGTAAAGTGATGGCAGCTGACTCTGGTATTGCAACGGAGCCCCGTTCAAGTGACTAGGGCTGGGCTGCAGTACCAGGCTCAGCCACACTGGAATGTGCGGCGCTGTGTACACAATGCCAGGGGTACGGCGCTCACTAGAGTGCTGCGGACCCAGCTCCATGTTGATTGTCAGGGTCAAGCAACGAACCTCCACTAATTTAGAAGTTAATGGATTATGCTAAGGATATGTTGATATTGGATTTTAAAGGGGTATTACCATCGCTAGGGTATGCCTTCACTTATCAGTGGGGGGCTATATAGCGTCATGTGACCAAGGATCGCTGTGTAGCAGTGCAGCCATGGAACTGAATGCGATCACAGTGCAACCTGCAAGTTATTGCAACCCCAGAATCGCTACAAATCCTGCAGGGTTGGATTTATTTATTTTTTCTTGCGATTCTGGTGTCGCGATTCCGGCAGCTTGCGAGTAGCACTTTGTTTGACCCCAATAAGTTTTATAGTTGCACTACATGCATGATGGGTGTTTCAGTCAAGATCGCCGTGTAGCCCCAGCTACAGTAGTCCTGAGATTGAAAGGGGGAAACGGGTCCCTTCTTCACCCGTTCACTGGTTTTCCTGTACAGCGGCGCTCCCGGCCATGCATCTGTGCAGGGAACTGCAGCCGCCCCCATTCACAGCCTCTAAAACGCACAGTCGCCCAGATGTTACAGCCTGAAGGTACTCAGTGTGCCGCCATATGGTCCCACTATTATTGTCCTATAGAAGCCCTACTTCTAGGGGAGACTACCCACTACCATGGCATGCAATGGTCCTACTGTATAATACGTTCCTATGGCCCCACTGAATTCTATAGGCCCCCATATTACGGATCCGCTATACAGCCATGTGCATGACTCCGAGTTCAGACACAAAGTCTAAGAAATTCCCAGTGCAGCCAGTCAGATGTCTCCTAGTATTGGTGTAACTGGGGGCAGGAGCGTGTCCTCTAAGACAGAATGGCTCTGTGTGTAGGGTACATCTACCATGCCAGATGCTGAGGGCTGCAGATTTCTGGATCAGATCAGCTGCGGGGGAAATAATGACCTCACCGCTGAACGTGCCGCAAACTGATGTAATGACCTGAAATGCTGAAATCCCACGTGTGCTGTCAGCGGGAATGTGACATCATCCAGACATGGGACATTCACAGCTTAACATCTTACTGCTCGGAGGGCAACATCTCTTCTTTCTTCTTTTTTTTTTTTTTTTTTTGTAGTGGAAAAAGGATTTATTTCTAAAAGCATCTGTCAGCAGTTTTGTCCCTATGACACTGGCTGACCTGTTACATGTGCGCTTGGCAGCTGAAGGCGACTGTGTTGGTCCCATGGTCATATGTGCCCACATTGCTGAGAAATATGATGATTTAATATATGCAAATGAGCCTCTAGGAGCCACGGGGGCGTGGCTATTACACCTAGAGGCTCAGCTTTTTCTACAACTGCATCGCCCTCTCCAATTTGACAGGACCAGGTGTGGTGATGATTTCACTGTCTGGTCCTGTCAAAGTGGAGAGGGCGTGGCGGTTGCAGAGAGAGCAGAACTGCTAGGTGTAATGGTAACGCCCCCGTTGCTCCTAGAGGCTCATTTGCACATAATAAGACATCATTTTTCTCAGCAATGTGAGCACATAAGAACATGGGACCGACACAGATGCCTTCCGCTGCCAAGTGCACAGGTTCCGGTGCCAGAGCACCTACTTATTAGCTGAGCAGAGAGGGGGTGCAGGGTTCAGGCCCCACCTAGTCAAATGTTGATAGCTTATTTTAGGATAGTAGGCCATCAAGGTGAAAGTTCCAGAAAACCCCTTTAGGGCCTAAACTATGCTATAGGGTAGATTTGTCAAAACTGGTGTAAAGGAAAACTGGCATAGCAACCAATCAGATTCCATCTTTCACTTTTCAAAGCTCCTCTAGAAAATGAAAGGCTTACTGTGATTGGTTGCTTTGTGCAACTAAGCCAGTTTTCCTTTTCACCAGTTTGATAAATCTCCCCCTATGTCTTTAAAAGGTTAATAACTCAGATGTCTTAGAAAACATAAGTCACTGGAGGAGATTTATCAAACGTGTAAAGAAAAACTGCTTCAGTTACCCATAGCAACCAATCAGAATCAACCTTTCATTTTCCAAAGGAGCGCTGAAAAATGAAAGGTGAAATCTGATTGGTTGCTGTGGACAACTAAACCAGTTCTACTTTACACCATCTCTTATCAGAGATTTATTTTATGGCCTCTGGGCTTCCTTAAAGTTCAATAGTCTGAAATCTTCCTACTCTCATCAGGCTGCAGCTCTCTCCAGTCTCATGCTTTACACTGCAGCTCTGCTTTTTATATTAAGGATAACGTTACTAGAAAATCATATGAAAGAGTACCAGGTTGCTGGAGACATAAATGGACTGATCAAATCCATAATTGCGTTATTTTCAGGAAAAAATACTTTATTCCAAAAAACCACACCATGCCTGACCTTCAGTTGCGTCCAGTATATAGTTACCAACGTTTCAGTTGGTAAAATCGGAACATATAAGCCTCAACGCCCTAATTGTACCCAGGAACACCCACTTATGGGTAGGGTTTGTGTAAGGCCTCATGCACACGACCGTTGTTGTGTTCCGTTCCGCAAAATGTGGTTCCGTGATCCGTTTCCGTTTTTGTTTCCGTGTGTCTTCCTTTATTTTTGGAGGATCACCAGACATAAAGGAAAGTAAAAAAAAAAATCTAAGACAGGTTTGCCATGCAAATGATAGGAAAAAAACGGACGCGGATGACAATCTGGTGTGCCTCCGTGTTTTTTAGCGGTCCCATTGACTTGAATGGGTCCGCAAACCGTTTTCCACGAAAATAATAGGACAGGTTATATTTTTTTGACTGACTGGAACCACGGATCACTGACGCGGAGGACAAACGGTGCATTAGCCGAGTTTTCACCGGACCCATTGAAAGTCAATGGGTCCGCAGAAAATCACGAAAAACGGAACAAGGGACACGGAATAAAACAACGGTCGTGTGCATGAGGCCTTAGCCCTCCCTATTTTCGGCCCGGGACAGCACATATTTGCCGGGACTGTCTCTGAAAATCAAGGTCAGTCCCACCAAATTCGGGGCAGTTGGCAACCATGCCAGTATTTCAGCTCAGCTCCATTGAAGTGAATTGGGCTGAACTGCAATACCAGATGCAACCTGTACATAGGCGTGGGGCTATTTTTGGAAGAAAACATTTTCTAATATTTGACAACTGCTTTAAATATAACCTTAGTACAGCCTAGGTTTAGGCGCCCAGATGTAATAAATGGTATTTAAAAGGAGAACTGAGGGGGAGAAACCTGCAAATGATGGAAAATTGGATTAGTTTTGTCACTTATTCATGGAGTCGATTTAGTTTTAATTTTTGTCCTTTGGTGCAATTAAAAAATATAAGAGCTTAATGCCTCTAAGAAGAGGGCTGGGATCCCCAGCTGGCGACTGCCCTTTGTGAAATCATCCTCCCGTCGACTCACAGATTCAGATTTACTTGACAAAGGTTAGAAGATATCAATGGCCCGGCATGGAGATTGCATCCCCCTCCTCACCATCTGCCTGCCCCCTGTCAATTAATAGGGCGGCTCTTGGATGCAAAAGTCAGTTCTGCATCTGCTTTCTTTGAGCCTCAGATAATTGTGATATACAGCGGAGTCCGGGACCAAATCAGCGGCTTTTATATTTCTCTGAATCAGGCAACAATTAGGAATATTACCGAAAATACCCTGTCAGCCAAGTTACTCATTTTTGTGATCTTGAAATTCAAATTATCAGCTGTACATGGACCAAATTCAGACTGTCGTAAAACAGCCATTTTCAGGTCTGAAATATTCGGGTTCTGTGGCGGTTCATTGCGAGAGATCGTTTTCCTGCACATCTATATGATCCAATAGTTTGAACCTAGACAACAGCACAAATGATCTCAGAATATAGAACATGTTAAGACCCGAAATGCACCAAATCATGAAATGCTATACTACTAATACAGCCAAAAAGGCGGGACATTTAGGCCTCAAAATACGGACACCGACCGCATTGCATTCACATTTTTTAGCGGAGACCTAAAGTAATTTAAGCGTGCGCCACGCATTTGTGGCGATCACTGCTATGGGACTTCACAAAATGGCCGAGGGAGTTGGGACAGTGAGAACACTCCCATATACAGTCGACGGTCGCACGGTCCATCCCGAATTGGCAGGTGTGGCCAAAATTCATCCAGTGTGTATGGCAACCTTTACTTTTGACCCAAGTCTCTCCTTAATACCTCATGCTCATGACCGTCTCTTGTTTTGCGGTCCACAAATCGCGGATCCCCAAAAAATACGGATGCAAATCTTAAAAAAATTTTTTTAGCAGACCCATTGTCTTCAATGAGTCCGTTACCCACATTTTGCGGCCAAGTATTGGACATGTTCTGTCTTTTTGCAGAACGCACATATGGGTCATCTATGTGCTTTTCGCTTCCATATATCCGTTCCGCAAAAAGATAGAATATGTCTGCCAAATGCGAGACACGGACCCCATTGAAGTCAATGGGTCAGCAAAAGAAAATGCAGACAACACTCGGGCTGCATCCATATTTTGTGGTTTTGCGGACTGTAAAACATGATACGGACGTGCTCATGAGGCCCTAAGAAGAGACAGAGACTTGGGTCAAATGTAAAGGTGGCCATTCGACCGTATATGGAGGTGTCCTGATGGTCCACCTTGCTTGGCTATTTTCTGAAGTAGTAATCGCAATGGATACCACACATGTGCGGCTTGCTCTTCATTCACTTCAGGTTCCTGTCTTTAAGATAGGAGCGGGTCCCAGAGGTGGAGCTTGCACCCACTGGACATTTTTTGCATTATCTGTCGATATCCCTTAAAGGGAACCTGTCAGCGCTAAAACCCATCCCAAACCGCCAGCAGTACCTTCAAGTAGCCGGCTGCCCCCTAGCGTGGACGGAGGATAAAAGAACGTTTTTCATACTTCTGCCTCATCAGAATGCAGTAAGAAAATCATCATTAGAAACTCACTGCCGGCTACTTGAAGGTACTGCTGGCGGTTTGGGATGGGTTTTGCCGCTGACAGGTTCCCTTTAAATTACCAGATTGGAAATGATCTTCACACAGACAGGAATGAATGATGGTCCACGATGCCTGGTGCGCGCCTTCTTTACATTGTTTTCGGCACACGTGGAGAGATGTGCTGACAACAAACTATCATATTTGTGATCAGCCAATCTCTGCTCTCGAACTGGTCGCTGGTCCTTTACACATGGCAATGGTCAGAATGATGATTGGCCGGTGTAAAAGTCCCTTTGCTCCCCTCTCCCCATTTCCATCACATGCACGCTTGACCGAGCTGATGGAGTAGCCATCTGACAGCTGTCTAAAGTGTATGGCCATTTTAAGGGCAGTCCGTCCAGAAAAGACCTCACCTGGGAGGTGTAGTAGTGAAGTAGAGTGGAGAAGGATGATCACATAAACACATTAGCCATCCAGGAATTTGTAGGAACTACCTGGCAAACCCTTTGGTTTGGTGCGATGGCGGCTAGAAAAACTTGACGAAAGAGGAGACCCAACTATTTTTTTGTAGATATCATGGCTCGGATTGCAATAAGGGCAAAGTTGGCCTTAGATGGGTGCAACCTGGGGGCGTCTCACTCTTGCCCTTTGCTGAAGGAGATGCCATAGATGGCCTGTATTATCTAGCAGTATTTATGTGTGAAGATGTCTGGTCACTGTGTGGAGGTAGTATTTGAGCACTTTATGAAGGTGGTAGTGGTGGCACTATATAAAATTGTTATCTAGACACTTGAATGGAAGGGATGTTTGGGCACCATGGTGTGTGGTGATGTTTGGGGTATGGTTATTTGTGCACCGTACGAGAGGGGTGCCAACTGAAATATCAAAAACTTTGGAACATTTTTGAGATGGGATTCATCTTGGCATCGGTGTGTACATACATGAAGGGTCTGAGTATATACAGCGTGTCCTTAGTTTACATAGCCGAGGTCTGTGTGAGTCTGCAAGGAGACAGGTTTACATTAGACCGCCACAGACACGGCAGCACATTTCTAGGATTATTTTCAGGTGGATTTATTATATACTGTATTTACTACTCGCTATGCGTCCCATATATACATACAGCATATTCCAGGCGGAGTCTGAAGGAGCACCGATAGGAAGAATTTTCCGACCAGAAGAGATTTAAAATAATCACTATCCTATTATACATGCACAAGATGGCCGAACCCAAAAATTTCAGTGGAACTTTGGGGTTTCTCTTCTTCACGCTAATGGCACTTGCCTTTATAAGACATCCCAATGTTAATGGGGCGTTTCGTATATTTTTGTCCAAAAATGACATCCACAACAGTCTTGGTCCCCGTTCTGATGGAGCGTGACTTGTGATTCTTATAAGTCTCAGAAGAGTTGCACATACTGCACGGGTACATAAATTTACTGCCACAGAAGGAACCTTTCGGCCATATAGTCACTTCCAACCAATTCCCTACGGAAACTTTCTTCAAAGTATCTCATACCTAGAGCTTATTCGTGGTGCCTTTGTGAGTACAGTAAGAAATATCACCGCTCCAAATTTGCTTTTCAGCCACATTTCAATTATTGTGATGTCACCAAAGGGGCGGACTGGGAACTTAAAGTGTCCCTGGAAAAAGTACAAAAAGTGGCCCCGTTTTGTAGTTTGGTCCAAATTGATGGAAAGCAGGGCCAGCAATACCATATTGTGGCACATTACACCACACCAACAGAGCCAAATATCACAGTTTATCACAATATACTGCCAGCAACACAAAATACATCCCAAAAAACTTCCACTGGCCGGCCTTGAGGAGGGCTTGGGCGGCCACCTGGGCATCGGCCCACCGGGAAATATCCCTGTAAGGTCTATGGCCAATCCGCCTCTGCCAAACCATCACTAGTCTGTTTGGTTGATGACCAATGATGTCACAATGCATAAAATACTGCTATCCTTATTATGATGTCACCAAACTAATCAGTTTGATTGGTAGATGACCAGTGACATCATAATACATTAAATACTGCTATCCTGTATTCATGATCCTGATTACGATGTCGCCAAACCATCACTATTCTGTTTTGTAGTTGACCAGTGACATAATAATACATAAAATACTATTATCCTGTATGCATGATCCTTGTGATGGTTTGGTGACCTCATAACAAGGATCATACATACAGGATACCAGTATTTTATGCATTATGATGTCACTGGTCATCTACCAAACAATCAGATTAGTGATGGCTTGGTGACATCATAATTAGTCTGTTTAGTTGATGACCAGTGACCCCATAATGCATGAAATACGGATATCCTGCATGCATGCTCCTTATTGTGCTGTCACCAAACCATCACTAGTTTGTCTGATTGGTTGATGACCAATGACATCATAATACATAATATACTGGCATCCTGTATGCATGATCCTATTGTGATGTCAGCAAACCACCACTAGTCTGATAGATTGGTGGATGACCAGTCACATCATAATATGTGAAATACTGCTATCTTGTGTGAATAACCCTTTATTGTGATGTCACCAAACCATTAACAGTCTGGTGGATGACGAATGACATCATAATACATCAAACACTAGTATCCTGTATGCATGATCCTTGTTGTGATGTCAGCAAACCACCACTAGTCTGATTGATGGATAGCCAGTGACATCACAACGCATGAAATAATGGTCCCCTACATGCATAATCCTTTAGGGCTCATGCACACAACTGTTGTCGTTTTGCGGTCAGTTTTTCACGGATCCGTTGTTCTGTATCTGAGGTTTTTTTCCCTCTAATTTAAGTCCTCTTCCGTTCTGGTTTTCCACAAAACATATTCATATGGTTTCCGTATTTGATCAGTTTTTTTGTGAAACGTAAACAGTAACTTATTAATCACCAAACACCTGAGCAATATGGGCTGAGCATAGCATTTCTACAGTATGGATCCGTAAAATACGGATGACATACGGATGTGTTCCGTGTGCGTTCCGTATTTTTTGCGGACTCATTGACTTGAATGGGGCCTCGGACAGTGATTTGCTGACAATAATAGGACATGCGCTACTTTTTTGTGGAACGGAAATACGGAAATGGAATGCATACGGAGTAACTTCCGTTGTTTTTGCGGACCCATTGAAGTGAATGGTTTTGCATACGGTCTGCAAAAAAACCGGAACTGAAGCGGAAAGAAAATACGTTTGTGTGCCTGAGCCCTTATTTTTGATAACTTTGTACCAGGTGCTAGCGTTCCCTTGACTCCATGTTATTATCCTCATCAATCCCATATGTCATTGTGTCTTGCAGGGCTGTGGGGAATTTCGAGTTCCCTATTGCTCAGCAGACATGCCCTGTTTTATATCCACCTGATGTTCGTAGGCCGTATATGTTCATGCATAAAGAATACACAACATGGTAGGACATTGGGGAGAAGAAGCTTATTATTGTGGACCCCCGGTTTGCAGCTATTGTACAGGGTTTCTCATTACAGTAATTCAGCTGGAAACTTTCCTGGTGTCCCGCAGATGCTTGCGGCAGGTCCAGGTTCTCATGGCACAATGAAAAGCTGGGCCAGATCCAAGAAGTGGTCAAGCCTGGATTGGCACAGGTTTCTTGGACGGAAAATGACAGCTGGCTAAAGTCGGACACAGGTCAGATGTCAGTAAATCCGAGGAGTGTTCGTCCATGTTCTGTAGATTTACATATATACGAAATTCCATGTACAGGTCCTTTTCAAAAAATTAGCATATTGTGATAAAGTTCATTATTTTCTGTAATGTACTGATAAACATTAGACTTTCATATATTTTAGATTCATTACACACCAACTGAAGTAGTTCAAGCCTTTTATTGTTTTAATATTGATGATTTTGGCATACAGCTCATGAAAACCCAAATTTCCTATCTCAAAAAATTAGCATATTTCATCCGACCAATAAAAGAAAAGTGTTTTTAATACAAAAAAAAGTCAACCTTCAAATAATTATGTTCAGTTATGCACTCAATACTTGGTCGGGAATCCTTTTGCAGAAATGCACTGCTTCAATGCGGCGTGGCATGGAGGCAATCAGCCTGTGGCACTGCTGAGGTGTTATGGAGGCCCAGGATGCTTCCATAGCGGCCTTAAGCTCATCCAGAGTGTTGGGTCTTGCGTCTCTCAACTTTCTCTTCCCAATATCCCACAGATTCTCTATGGGGTTCAGGTCAGGAGAGTTGGCAGGCCAATTGAGCACAGTAATACCATGGTCAGTAAACCATTTACCAGTGGTTTTGGCACTGTGAGCAGGTGCCAGGTCGTGCTGAAAAATTAAATCTTCATCTCCATAAAGCTTTTCAGCAGATGGAAGCATGAAGTGCTCCAAAATCTCCTGATAGCTAGCTGCATTGACCCTGCCCTTGATAAAACACAGTGGACCAACACCAGCAGCTGACATGGCACCCCAGACCATCACTGACTTTGGGGACTTGACACTGGACTTCAGGCATTTTGGCATTTCCCTCTCCCCAGTCTTCCTCCAGACTCTGGCACCTTGATTTCCGAATGACATGCAACAGTCCAGTGCTGCTTCTCTGTAGCCCAGGTCAGGCGCTTCTGCCGCTGTTTCTGGTTCAAAAGTGGCTTGACCTGGGGAATGCGGCACCTGTAGCCCATTTCCTGCACACGCCTGTACACGGTGGCTCTGGATGTTTCTACTCCAGACTCAGTCCACTGCTTCCGCAGGTCCCCCAAGGTCCTTCTCCACAATCTTCCTCAGGGTCCGGTCACCTCTTCTCGTTGTGCAGCGTTTTCTGCCAGACTTTTTCCTTCCCACAGACTTCCCACTGAGGTGCCTTGATACAGCACTCTGGGAACAGCCTATTCGTTCAGAAATTTCTTTCTGTGTCTTACCCTCTTGCTTGAGGGTGTCAATGATGGCCTTCTGGACAGCAGTCAGGTCGGCAGTCTTACCCATGATTGCGGTTTTGAGTAATGAACCAGGCTGGGAGTTTTTAAAAGCCTCAGGAATCTTTTGCAAGTGTTTAGAGTTAATTAGTTGATTCAGATGATTAGGTTAATAGCGCGTTTAGAGAACCTTTTCATGATATGCTAATTTTTTGAGATAGGAATTTTGGGTTTTCATGAGCTGTATGCCAAAATCATCAATATTAAAACAATAAAAGGCTTGAACTACTTCAGTTGGTGTGTAATGAATCTAAAATATATGAAAGTCTAATGTTTATCAGTACATTACAGAAAATAATGAACTTTATCACAATATGCTAATTTTTTGAGAAGGACCTGTATGTTAAGGCAAGATGACCATGAGAAAAACCGGAGAGCAGAACTATATTCCATGGCAGCCATGCATTAGACTCTTGGGTGTCCATACGATTGTCTTGGCAATCACACCAACCACCCTGATACATGAGTCATACCTGATGAAAATCAGACATCATATAGTACATGGCAATCTCTTTCTAACAAATCCCTAACCAGCCCTGTACCTCACATGGATCCAGATATCTCCACATTCATTGCTCTACTAGATTTATATCAAGCTGGCAGCTCAGAGGGAGTGTCTTTTCTGCTGCAGCTCTTTCCTTTCCATCATTCTAACCATTGCCATGTGTAAAGGTTTAGCGACCAGTTGGAGATCCGAGATTGGCTGATCCCTATATCACAGCTCAGAGGGTGTGTGCTTTCTGCTGCAGCTCTCTACCTATCACAGCTCAGGGTACGTGTCCTTTCTGCTGCAGCTCTTTCCTTTCCATCATTCTGACCATTGCCATGTGTAAAGGAGAGCCGAAATTGGCTGATCCCTATATCACAGCTCAGGGTGTGTCCTTTCTGCTGCAGCCGTCTCCCCCAAAGCTTCTAACAGTAGATATGGCTGGTGGTGTTTAAAAGATGTAACTGAGCATGTGTGACCAAATCAGCGATGTTACTGAGGAGGACTCAGAAATAGGGAAAAGAACAAACCACAGAGGGCACTGTACAGCTATATTTTATCGAATAGCTCAGTGGCTATACAAAATTTTTCATCATATGCAATTACAAAAGTATTCAGATCCAGGTGCTGGTTTCAAAAAATGTAGAATATTTTTCCTGGGCCAATCCCTTTAATGTAATTACTCCGCTAAAGAAAACAGGAAGAGTTACGTGTTCTCAGCTGCAAAGAATTTTTCGCACTCAGTGTGCATTTCATCCTAGCACCTTCAGTGGTCCTGCTCCTTGTCATGGACTCTCACAACCAAGGCATTGTGTGCCAGAAAGTCAAACAATTGAACAGGAAAAAAAAAAAAAGGGCTATTCCTGGTGCACATAATACCGAGTGTGTGCGCTAATTGACTGAAATTAACATTGACTACGTGTCCCTCGGGGAGCGGCCCTATAGCTGGCTGCCATCTGCTACCAGAGAATTGAGGCCGATTACAGAGGATGCTCTGTCTGCCTCGGGCATGTGCGGCCCGCTCTGCACCTCCAGCCATACCCTGTGTAGTTTCCAAGGGGGTATTGCCTGACTTGTCACAGGACATTCGACTTCAGTCCGTGCGTGAGACATGATGCCAGGCACTCTGAAGGATGAAGGCGAGGAAGACCATGATTAGTCCCTGATAAGGAGCAATTGTCGAACCCATGGAGGTTCCTCAAGAGGGGAATTAAGAGAAAGTGGGAGTTGAAGTGAGATACATTTATCTGGTCTTTCATGGGGAGTTAGCCTTAAGAAAAGCATCTTTTACTATAGAATATACTGACGGGGCTGTACATAATACCACTGCTCTGACTGACTTTCCTTCATTGTAAAATATGCCGATGTAGCAGAGCCGAATTAGTGAAATTTCTTCTCGGGGATTCGGTGTACTTGCAGTCCCGTGTAAACGAACAGCAAACGCAGCTCTTCTACATCTGTGTGTGCTTTTTAGAAAGAAAAAAATAATAATCGCACTCACTTGTTTTCTTGTGAGAGTTTTACACTTCTTTTTCTGGAGGACGTCTGGAAAAAATTATGTTCTACGCTTTTTGGATTTATTTTAATATCTGTTTAATATCAGATAATTGTAGCCGGGGTAACACGAGGATAACATCAGTACTGAGGTCCCAGAGGAACCCTATGAGGGATATTCATTATATAGTGAAATACCTATCATTTTCTACTCACCGTTTTCAAGATCTCTGCTTGCTGTCAGTGATTGGAAACCTTATTATTTACCTCTAAAGTCTGCAAAACTGGCCCACATCGAATTCTTCTCACAGCTAAGGGTTTGTGACAGTCCCCCCCCCCCCCCTCCCCCTGAACAACCCTGTGTGGGCTAGGCTGACATATTTTTACCTGCGCTGTTAATTTTTTTCGGCAGGAGAGGGATTTGTGCCGCTGATGCGTCTATTTGACATTTTGGATTTGAGGAGCTCATCCACATGACATGACCGTCAGCCAAACCTGCTGATATTGGCGGGGAGATAAGCCACTGACAGATGTCTAGCAGCGTCTTACTCCCCTCACTTGCACACTTGGCCGAGCATGCATGTGTACAGGTGGGGGGAGTGGGTTTTGAGGAGAATAGCTGTTGTCTACCCCTCCCGAGGAGGTCCGATCTTTCTGCCCCCTGATATCATCTGTCTAGGGAGAGTCAGCAGGATCTCGTACGCATAAGGGCCTGTTCACATCTCGTGTTTGCTGCACGTCAAGCGGATACATTTAGACATACAGTGAAAAAAAGTACATAAATGTTTGCAATTTTCTGGTTATCTATCCTTTTTTTAACATAAGTTTGACGGATGTGTCTGTCATTTAACAAAAAAAATTGCCTTTTTCTTAAATAAATATAATCAATGGAAGTAGGAAGTATCTGGATAAAACGTATTGTCTTATATTTCCATCTGTTTCCCATTCACTGCAATGTAAAAAAACAAAACAAAAAAAAAGTATTTTTTTTTGCATGACAGAAACGCGTGGTATGCTGCGTTATTCTATCCGGCAAACATTTTTTATAGAAGCATAATGTTACAACCAGACAGCTGAGAAGCTCTGACAGAAGCCTTTCAGAACCTCCTCCTTGAGTTTTCTTTGTTTTGAATTTCAGTTCCTCATCTCGTTTTCTGTTTGCTGGATCCCAGGTGACCCTGACTCCCTCCGTGTCTAGTGTAGGGAGCCGGGAGGCGCGTAAGGCCTTTTCTAATATCAAGGAGAGTTTTGCTTCCGCTCCCATCTTGGTACAACCTGATATTTCTCTACCCTTCATAGTTGAGGTTGATGCTTCTGAGGTGGGTGTGGGTGCGGTCTTGTCTCAGGGTTCCTCTCCTGCCAAATGGCGACCGTGTGCCTTTTTCTCGAAGAAACTCTCCTCCGCAGAGAGAAATTACGATGTGGGAGATAGGGAATTGTTGGCCATCAAGTTGGCTTTTGAGGAATGGCGCCATTGGCTAGAGGGAGCCAGACACCCTATTACCGTGTTTACTGACCATAAAAATCTGGCCTACTTGGAGTCAGCCAAGCGTCTGTACCCGAGACAGGCCAGATGGTCTTTGTTCTTTTCAAGGTTTAATTTTGTAGTCACGTTCCGCCCTGGGGTTAAGAATGTGAAGGCAGATGCCCTGTCACGTTGTTTTCCAGGAGGTGAATTTTGAAGACCCGGGTCCCATTTTGGCTGAAGGTGTGGTGGTCTCTGCTCTTTTTCCTGAATTGGAGGCAGAGGTGCAGGCAGCCCAGTCAGAGGCTCCTGATCTTTGTCCTCCTGGGAGGTTGTTTGTGCCTCTCGCTTTAAGACATAATATTTTTAAGGAACACCACGATACGGTCCTTGCTGGGCACACGGGGGCAAGAGCCACAGTGGATCTCATTGCTCGGAGATTCTGGTGGCCTGCGCTTCGTAAGTCGGTTGAGGGTTTTGTGGCAGCCTGCGAGACTTGCGCTCGTGCCAAAGTCCCTCATTCACGGCCATCAGGTCCTCTCCTTCCCTTACCCATTCCTTCCCATCCTTGGACACATCTGTCCATGGACTTCATAACGGACCTGCCTCGTTCCTCGGGGAAGACTGTGATTCTGGTGGTGGTGGACCGTTTTAGCAAAATGGTGCATTTCATCCCTTTTCCTGGTTTGCCCAATGCTAAGACGCTGGCGCAGGCATTTATTGATCACATTGTCAAATTGCATGGTATTCCTTCGGACATAGTCTCTGATAGGGGCACGCAGTTTGTTTCCAGATTCTGGAAGGCTTTCTGTTCTCGCTTGGGGGTTCGGTTGTCATTCTCTTCTGCTTTCCACCCACAGTCGAATGGCCAGACAGAGCGCGTCAATCAGAATCTGGAGACATATCTGCGCTGTTTTGTGGCGGAGAATCCGGAGGATTGGTGTTCTTTTTTGTCCCTTGCTGAGTTTGCTTGAAATAACCGTCGTCAGGAGTCCTCTGATAAGTCACCATTTTTTGGTGCATATGGGTTTCATCCGCAGTTTGGGACTTTCTCGGGAGAGGGGTCTTCTGGTTTACCTGATGAGGACAGATTATCCTCGTCTTTGTCTTCTATTTGGCAAAAGATTCAGGATAATCTAAAGAGCATGAGTGAGAGATATAAGCGTGTGGCAGGTAAGAGACGTGTGCCTGGTCCGGACCTGAATGTTGGTGATCTGGTGTGGTTGTCTACCAAGAATATCAAATTGAAGGTTCCCTCCTGGAAGTTGGGTCCTAGGTTTATTGGGCCTTACAAAATCCTGTCTGTCATCAATCCTGTTGCCTACCGTCTTGATCTTCCTCAGACTTGGAAGATCCATAATGTTTTTCATAAGTCCTTATTGAAACCTTATGTTCAACCCATTGTACCCTTGCCTTTGCCTCCTCCTCCGATTATGGTTGATGGGAATCTTGAATTTCAGGTCTCTAGGATTGTGGATTCTCGTCTTGTCCGCGGTTCTCTCCAGTACCTCGTTCATTGGGAGGGTTATGGTCCTGAGGAGAGGATGTGGGTCCTAGTGACTGACATTAAGGCCACTCGTCTCATCAGGGCTTTCCATAGGTCCCATCCTGAGAAGGTGGGCTCTGAGTCTCCGGAGTCCACTCGTAGAGGGAGGGGTACTGTCACAACCAGACAGCTGAGAAGCTCTGACAGAAGCCTTTCAGAACCTCCTCCTTGAGTTTTCTTTGTTTTGAATTTCAGTTCCTCATCTCGTTAGCCTCTCTCAGCTGTCATGTAGTTGGACTGATTGCATCTCTTTAAATTCCTCCCCATAATGCATTAGTGTGCGGCTTATACAACTTCCTGGAGTGTGTGTGCATGCTGATCCTATTTTCCAGCCTTCTACAAGATAAGTGCTGTACATTTATTTGTGATTCTCTGTTTGCTGGATCCCAGGTGACCCTGACTCCCTCCGTGTCTAGTGTAGGGAGCCGGTGGTCGTGTCCCCTCACTATTGTAGGGTGTTCAGGTGGTATATAGTCGAGGTACGTGGATATGCGATCATCCACCATTGGGATTTTCGCATAGGCTGAGCAGACAGGGAGAGTGCCAGGTCTTATGCAGGGGTCTCCCTTTTGTTCCTTAGTTTTGGATCCAGTGAGTCATATATTCATTTTGCATTGTCTTGTTTCCTGTACACTTTCCGTGACACATAAATGGTGACAAACGGAAAAAGTATGTCACTTTTCAACTACGTTTGCCCAATTATAGTCTGTGGGTACGTCAAGCTATAGGTTTCTATATGTTTTTTCAGTTCACAAACGTATCCGCCTGACGTACAGCAAAAAGGAGATGTGAAAAGCTCCTTGGAGCAGAGATCCGCAACCTTCGGCACTCCAGCTGCTGTGAAACCGAGATCTTGAACATGAAATTAGACATTGGCACCCTTATAAACGTTTGGTTGCCAGCTGAAGGACCAGAGATTGTCCATTGCACCCTTGTTAAAAATGAAAATCAGACATCATATAGTCCAGGACAATCTCTTTCTAACGAAGCTAGAACCAGCCCTGTACCTCACATGGACCCAGAGATCTCCCCATTCATTGTTCGGCTAGATTTATATCAAGCTGGCAGCTCAGGGGAGTGTCCATTCTGCTGCAGCTCAGGGGGCGTGTCTCCACTCTCCCTATCACAGCTCAGGGGGCGTGTCTCCACTCTCCCTATCACAGCTCAGGGGGCGTGTCTCCACTCTCCCTATCACAGCTCAGAGGGCGTGTCTCCACGTACAGCAAAAAGGAGATGTGAAAAGCTCCTTGGAGCAGGGATCCGCAACCTTCGGCACTCCAGCTGCTGTGAAACAGAGATCTTGAACATGAAATTAGACATTGGCACCCTTATAAACGTTTGGTTGCCAGCTGAAGGACCAGAGATTGTCCATTGCACCCTTGTTAAAAATGAAAATCAGACATCATATAGTCCAGGACAATCTCTTTCTAACGAAGCTAGAACCAGCCCTGTACCTCACATGGACCCAGAGATCTCCCCATTCATTGTTCGGCTAGATTTATATCAAGCTGGCAGCTCAGGGGAGTGTCCATTCTGCTGCAGCTCAGGGGGCGTGTCTCCACTCTCCCTATCACAGCTCAGGGGGCGTGTCTCCACTCTCCCTATCACAGCTCAGGGGGCGTGTCTCCACTCTCCCTATCACAGCTCAGGGGGCGTGTCTCCACTCTCCCTATCACAGCTCAGGGGGCGTGTCTCCACTCTCCCTATCACAGCTCAGGGGGCGTGTCTCCACTCTCCCTATCACAGCTCAGGGGGCGTGTCTCCACTCTCCCTATCACAGCTCAGGGGGCGTGTCTCCACTCTCCCTATCACAGCTCAGGGGGCGTGTCTCCACTCTCCCTATCACAGCTCAGGGGGCGTGTCTCCACTCTCCCTATCACAGCTCAGGAGGCAGTTAAAAGATGAAACTGAGCATGTGCGGCCTTCTCAGTGAGCAGGTCAAAGAAATAAGATGAAAACAGACAGCAGGTGGCGCTATACAGATGCATTTTATTGAATAACTCAATGGCTATGCTAAATTTTTAATTACATGCAATTACAAAAGTATTCAGATCCAGGTGCTGGTTTGAAAACTGTAGAATATTTTTTGTGGGACACCCCCATTAACATCTTTTTTTTTAGTAGGGCATCTCAAAAAAGTAGCAAGGCGGTTTAGTTGGACGCAAGGACTCTACTTGTTTGGGAGAAGGACAGGAACTAGTTTCATGTTGTAGTGGATGAAATTTGCTGTCCTGGTTCATTAGTTCTTTTCATCTCTACTAATGGGCTGTATCTGCAGGGCAGAGATAAGAGACCATTTAGATGGTTTCCCTTAGATAAGAATTAAAGGGCTCTGCCGCAGCTCATTGGGACAGGTCAGATCGGGGCTCTGATTGCTGCCAGACTCCTTTTACTTAAACATTGGATGTTCTTGCTCAGCTTGTGTGAGGCTACTTTCACATATGCGTTTTTGCTGGATCCGTCATGGATTAGCAAAAACGCTTCCATTCGGAAAATGCAGCCGCCTGCATCTGTTATGGATGGATCCGGTTGTTTTATCTTTAAAATAGTCATGATGATGGATCCATCATTAAAACCAAATCTGGATAAGTTTTCTTTTGTGTCTGAGAAAACGGATCCGGCATCATTGATTTACATTGTGTTTCATGCCAGATCCATTTTGCTCCACATCCCATGCCGGACAGAGAAGCGCTGCTTACAGCGGTTTTCTGTCCGGTATGGGAACGCAACCAAACGGTATGCATTCTGGTGCATTCCGTTCCATTCAGTTTTGTCCCTATTTTGTCCTCTGCCGGATCTCAATACCGGAAAAGAAGAACGCAGATGTGAACGTAGCCTAATTGGGGAATGCCAGATTGTCTTTGGGTGAAGAATTATCCAGCAGGTTGGATTTTAACTTCATTGTTTCCTTTTAAGATAAGCGGTGCCAGAGGTGCCTGGTAGCTGCTTATCCCCTCCTCGTTCATGAGCAAAAATACTTATTATTGGCCATATAATGCAACATTGTAAAGTGGTCTTCTAATGAAAATACACCCTGTTGATATTCTGTTCGTGCATATGGACATCAGAGGTGGGAGTCCAACAATTGGGACTCTCCCCACTATGAACGACTATAGAGGAAGCCGATTCCCCAGCTATAACAGCTGATCGCGGGGGTTAGAGAAGCCTGACCTGTGCCCCACCCCCTGATAGCCAGGCGGAGCCTGTGCCCCACCCCCTGATTGCCAGGCGGGGCCGGTGCCCCACCCCCTGATTGCCAGGCGGGGCCGGTGCCCCACCCCCTGATTGCCAGGCGGGGCCGGTGCCCCACCCCCTGATTGCCAGGCGGGGCCGGTGCCCCACCCCCTGATTGCCAGGCGGGGCCGGTGCCCCACCCCCTGATTGCCAGGCGGGGCCTGTGCCCCACCACCTGATTGTCAAGAGGGGCCTTTGCCCCACCACCTGATTGTCAAGAGGGGCCTTTGCCCCACCACCTGATTGCCAGGCGGGGCCTGTGTATCGACCACCTGATTGCCAGGCGGGGCCTGTGTATCGACCACCTGATTGCCAGGCGGGGCCTGTGTATCGACCACCTGATTGCCAGGCGGGGCCTGTGTATCGACCACCTGATTGCCAGGCGGGGCCTGTGTATCGACCACCTGATTGCCAGGCGGGGCCTGTGTATCGACCACCTGATTGCCAGGCGGGGCCTGTGTATCGACCACTTGATTGTCAGGCCAGTCGGCTTGATACGTCTGTCTTCCAAGTCAACAAAGGATCAGACAGATTTAAGGTTATGTTCACACTTGCATCATAGTTTCATTGGATCATAGCTTCATCTATGAGTTTTTCCAGTTTTTCCAGAAACTGAAGAAGACGACTTGAGGAATTGTATCTTCTCCTTATTACATTGTCCGGTAGTTTCTTCAGCTCCAGCCAACATGGACCCAGTAACAGCTGGTGCTCCTTGTATTCACTCTCCTTGGGGCTAACTCCTTCTGTATCTTGAGGAACATGCAAAGTCCTTGTCAGGGTGGATTTTTATCAGGGCTGACACGTTGCATTACATCCAGCAGGTCAGTTTAGATGATGTGTTGTACAGTAACGGGATTTGGCTACAGAGGCCGTAGAGGAAATCGGCCATACCACATAATTCATCTCTACAGAGAAGCAGACAGCAGAGAATGCTCAGAACTTGATTAACATGACATCAAAGCAGTTATTGATGACTTGCTGTAAAATAAAGAGATCTCTTGAGTGTTACTGGGAAGTATGAGTATTAAAGGGAGCCCATCACCCATAGATGTAGATGGAGGAGGTAGTGTTCCTTAATGCTTATGGTGCAGGACCTCATTTTTCAGTCTTTGCATCCTCGGATGCAAAAGCAAAGTTCACAATTTAGGAAATTATGGAAGACCATGCCATCTAATGGGCATTGTCTACACTCTTTTATGCTCTGCCACCAACTATATATTAGAGGCAGCCATTTTTTAGATGTTTATCTGCTGGTGTCAGGCCTAAGGCATACTGGTTCCTGTGCCTATACATCAGTAGAGTCTTGTGAACCTTCATGAACATATTTTTCATATCCGATATGATGAGCACTAGATCAGGCCTTACGCCTATAGGTTTGCCGATTTAGGCAGGATCTTATGTATACGGTGGTCTACTGACTGTTCCCCATGGAAGATGTCTGGGGGGAAAAGGTTTTAAGTGTGTCTAAGCATGCGTGATGCTTTGTTCCCGTGGGAGATGAACCACTGCCAGGCACCTCTTTTACTGCTACAAGAAATCTGCACACTTGACCAAACTGATAATGGTCGAGTTTCAAGGAACAGCTGATGGCCACATGAGGTCTTCCCATGTACATGACCAACTAAGGTCGCGTTCACATCTCTGTCAAGATATTCCGGCTGCCTGATCCGGCACAAATGCCGGCTGTTGTCCAGACCAAAAAACGCTGCATGCAACGTTTTTTGTCTGACCAAAAACCGGGATTTATGCACGAAAGTGGACGGTTCACAGCCAGATCCCATTATAGTCAATAGGGATCCAGGGGTGATCTGTTGAATCCAGCAATGCCGGATCCGGTGAACTCTGGCAGGCTGTTCTCTACTGGAAACATTCACTAGAGATGTGAACATGGCCTAAGCTGGAATCCATTCCTTACATGCTGTAATCAATGATTTTGCATACATAGGCTATACACCAATGATTCTGCAGAACTTTGTTAGAAGATTCCCCTGAAGATAAGCTGGTTATAGAGTGATCTCCAGCGATCAGTTGTAAACTGTGGTGTTAACCTGCAGCACAACTACAGGACAAGTGAAGTATTGCACAGTTCCTACTGAAATCTGTGCAATGTATGGATGTGCTTGGTCCTACAGAGGGAGAGACTCTGTGGTTAAGCAATGAGGTGGTGGTAGGGGGGGCGGGGGTCATGACTATGAATATTAGGTTTCAAAATGGGGGTGCTAAAGCAGTCATTTATTTTAACCTAAACATTTTAGATGATTACGGGTGGGGTCCTGAAGCTTTCACGGCCACAAACTTTAGAACAAATATGGTCTTGGCCATAAATACAGGTGGTAATAGTTGGCGGTGATATCTCTGAAGGATTCCTTTGCTTGTTTTTGCCGATAAGCCTTAGATCTGTCTCCGGGATGGTGGGGGTTAAACCTGCGTCTAGCCTGACGTCACGAGGAGAAACGGTTCTTGTTCATGCTGTGGATTTATTTTACCATGTGTAGTTACTAATCCATTAATACTCTTGCTGATCCTCCTTATGTAAAACATATGGACGGTGTAATTTGCATGCCTGATGTTCTGACACCTGGATAACATTATTACATCTGGGTCGTGTGGAAAATTGGATGCAGTTGTCTTCATAACGAAGCTGAGGAGCGCCAGTACTTCAGCACTGCATGTTCAGATCCGGAGGTGGTGGATGTCATGTCCTGCAATAGTTTGACATCCTGGCAACAGATGAGCCGATAACTGCTGGTAATCTTTTCTGCCACCCTATCTGGCACATCCTGGCACGCCATCAATGTCAGTGCAAGCCCCACCTCTGCGACACGCTCATATCTCCAAAACAGGCCCCTGAAGTGCAGGAGAACGCAGCGCACACGCACAGCCACCTCTCCATTCACCGCTATGGGAAATAGCTGAGCCAGCACTCGACTATTTTCGGAACTCCCATTGTGTTGAACAGAGAATGGTGCGTTCTCCTGATCTTCAGGGGCCCATTGTGGAGATAGGAGCGGGTCCCACCTTCCATCGGAGGTGTACATCTGGAGGATTTCCTGACTAAAGCCTCATTCACACATCAATGTCCCACGTACGCGTGCTGTTCTCCGCGGACAGCACACATATACCCATTCATTTTTAATGTGTCTATCCTCAGAAATCAGTGTTTTTGCACGGTTTGTTGGTCCGTGATTTTAGCACGGATGCCTGTTCTATTTTGTCCATCACGCCCATTGTAGTTGATGGGCCCGTGAAAACCACGGATGCCATCTGTGTTTCATCTGTGTTTCACGGAACATTAGGAAGAGATGCTTTGAAAATAATTTTTCAGCTGTGTAGTGTCCGTGAAACACGGATGACACACTGATCCAACACGGACATTTTCAGAAGAATCACTGACCACCTTTTTAGGCCTCATGCACACGACCATTGTTTTATTCCGTGTCTGTTGCGCCGTTTTTCGTGATTTTCTGCGGACCCTTTGATTTTTAATGGGTCTGTTGAACACTCGGCTAATGCACCGTTTGCCATCCGCGTCCGTGATCTGTGGTTCCAGTCCGTGAAAAAAAATATAACCCGTCCTACTATTTCTGCGGAAAACGGTTTGCGGAACCTTTCAAGTCAATGGGACCGCTAAAAAACACGGAGGCACACAAGATTGTCGTCCGCGTCCGTTTTATTCCTATCATTTGCATGGCAAACCTGTCTTAGACTTTTTTTTTACATCCCTTTATGTCTGGTGGTCCTCCAAAAATAAAGGAAGACACACGGAAACAAAAACGGATTACGGAACAACGGAACCCCATTTTGCGGAACGGAACACCACAACGGTCGTGTGCATGAGGCCTTACAGGCATATATTGCCTATAGGCTTCCCCTGGTAAAAAAGAACATATGTACCGCGTACTACGCCTCTGCATAAGGAAGCATATTTCATTACACATTGCTATAAGTAAAAAAATATATGCCTAAAGGACGCTTTTGGTCGCCATCGAATGACTGGGGCTCTATGGATACATTTGACATATTTGCCACATATGCAGTCCAAACAGCGCAGTGTGAACAGAGCCTTATTAAGACAATGCGCACACAGCTGCTTTCCTTCCATCTTCTGGGCTGGGTTCTGACAGGAGGGGAGCAGGAGGAAAGACTGATCCCTCAGGGGGTCATTGATTTTTAGATCCTGTTCGGGGGTAGTGTGTCACAGGACGGCAGAGAAGTGACTCTGCTGACATCTGTCTCTGTAGGGCACCATGTGCCTGGCTCAGTTCATTGCTTTATAGACCTTATTGATCTCTGTAGATAATAGACGGCCTGTACATTGTATTGTAAGGAAATGTAGCTATATATCTATCTTGATTTTGCGTTGTCAACTCTTAAAGGGAATCGGTCAGTAGTTTTGACTATGTTAAACTGCTGCTAGCCCTAGGTAGGGGCTGGGGAGAGCAGGAAAAACATACCTTGTATGCAGATTTATCGTCAGGAGTAATTTAAATATGAAGTTTTATTCTGCCAGATTCTACCCTTGCAAGTGTCCAGGAGGCGGAGCTTCACTGTGAAGTGCCCTCTGCATTTATCTGCTTCACAGCCCCCAACCTGCTCTAAAGTGGTGGCCGTATCCTCCAGGCATGATCCCTGTACAGTGGTCACTCAGAGCAGAGGATGAGAGGCCGCTCTGTCATGCCATTCCTCTATTATTCCTACTGGAAGATTAAAAGTTAGTTGCCAGCAGCTTGCCATAAAGTTCCAGCTGCGTGTTACCAGTTGAGGTTTGACCCTGCACAGTCTGACACTGGAGCACTGATTGGACAGTCAGGCCTTAGGCATGACATGCACACGAACGTATTTTGTTTCCGTGTCCGTTCTGTTTATTTTTTTAATTTTTTTAATTTTTTTGCGGATACGATGCAGACCCATTCATTTCAGCGGGTCCGGAAAAAATGCGGACAGCACACCGCATCAGTATGTCCGTTCCGTAGCCCCGCAAAAAAAATAGAACATGTCCTATTCTTGTCCATTTTGCAGACAAGGATAGGCATTGTTACAATAGATCCGCAAAAAAAAAAAAAAGGATGACATATGGACGTCATCCATTTTTGTTTGCGGACCGAAAAACACATACGGTCGTGTGCATGTAGCCGTATTCACTTGTCGGTGTTTTAGTCAGTGATTTCCATTAGCGATTGTGAACCAAAACCAGGATTGGAGCCTCCACAGAAATGAGAGAAAGATCTGCGCCGGTTCTGTGTTTCAAGCCGCACCTGGTTCTGGCTCAAAATAACTGATCAAAATACTGACTGTGGGAACAAGGTCTTATGCACACGACCGTGCCATTTGTGGGCCGCAATACGGCCGTGTGCATGAGGCCTAAGGCATCAGACTGTGCAGGGAAACACCCCAACTGGTGACACCCAGCTGGACCATTATTCCAATCTGCTAGTAAGTAGTGATGAGCGAACTTCTGTTTTAAGTTCGGTGTCTAAAGTTCGGCTTCCGGTTAGCGGAGAATCCCGATATGGATCCCGATATGGATTCCGACTTCCGTTGTGGTCCGTGGTAGCGGAATCAATAATGGCCGATTATTGATTCCGCTACCACGGACCACAACGGAAGTCGGAATCCATATCGGGAACCATATCGGGATTCTCCGCTAACCGGAAGCCGAACTTTAGACGCCGAACTTAAAACAGAAGTTCGCTCATCACTACTAGTAAGGTCTCTTGCACACGACCGTATGGTTTTGTGGTCCATTTTAAACTGTTTCAGTAGTGTTTTCGTTCCGCTTCCGTTCCGTTTTGCTGTTCCGTTTGGTTTCCGTTTGTGATCCGTTTTTTGCATACAATAATGTTTAAACAGTAAGTACATAAAAAATAATTGGTCTGGGCATAACATTTTCACTAGATGGTTCTGCAAAAACAGACCGGATACGGAAGACATACGGATGCATTCTGTTTTTTGGCGGAACCATTGACTTGAATGGAGCCACGGATCGTTATTTGCGGGCAATAATAAGACAAGTCCTATCTTTCAGCGGAACGGAAATACGGAAACGGAATACATACGGAGTACATTCAGTTTTTTTGCGGAACCATTGAAATGAATGGTTCGGCATATGGAATCCGCGGAAACGGAAAATAAATGTTTGTGTGCAAGAGGCCTAATTCAATTAGAACTTCTAGTAGGAATAATGAGGGGGCAGAACATAGAGCCATAAGAATAGATGCTCCCGAATTACTATTACATGGGGGACATGTCAGGGGAGGTGATGGGTCGGCGATATTCTGTTCTTTATGATGAAACGTCTTATCATTTTCTTCAATCTTCTGTTAGATATGGAGGAGCTGATCGTGGAGCTGCGCTTGTTCCTGCAGCTGCTGGACCACGAATATCTCACCACAACGGTTAAAGAGAAAAAGACCGTCATAAGCAACATTCTGCAGAGGATACAGTCATCCAAAGGTCAGTAAGACGACTGCCGTCCAAGCCGAGCTGTCTCTGTGGTTAACCCAGCACGTCGTAACGCCGCGGCCCTGCGGAGGATGAGACTGTCACAGCGAGCGTGTATTCCCAGCCTGACACATGAGCGCTCCTACATTACACACTGGAATGATTTAATACGTAAAAATATATATATTAGAAAAAATATTGGCTAGAAAACGGAAATTTGAATTATCATAAATTTTTCTATTATTTTATTATTTTTTATTAATTTTATCATTAATTATTTTTCTTTTATCACTTAGATTGCTGCATAACATGACAAAAGGGGTCATCCAGGATGAGAAAAAAACATGGGTGCTTTCTTTTAGCAACAGTGCCACGCTTGTCCGCAGGATGCATGTGGTACTGCGGGTTATACAAGATTACAAAAACAAGGCTGCTTATTTTTTTATATTTTTTCCATAAATGATGCCACATAGGACCAAGTGTTGTGTCTGGTATTGCATCTCAGCCCCATCGGACCTGTAAGAGCCTGAGCCGTAATACCACACACCACCTGTGATCAAGTGTGGCGCTGTTACTATAAGAATGCAGCCTGTTTTTTCTTATCCTGGATAACCCCTTTAACCCTTTATTTTAAAGGTGTCATTAAGCTATCTGAATGATTAAAAAAAGGTTAATTATGTGAGTTTATGATATTAAATAACTCCCAAAAAAAAAAAAATGGAAAAAGTGATAAAACCCAAACAGCTTCTCTTGCAAACCAGTGAATAAAAAAAAATATAATACAGCGACAAGCATATAAACTATGAGCTGCCAAGTCATGACCGCCTAGTCCGTTTACTGAACGCGATGAGAAAAGTCCCGGTGCATCCATTAAATAGACCCATATAAACCAGGGTGGATAAAAATCAATGATTTTTTTTTTTTAAAAATCAGATTTTTTTTTTTTTTATCGGATTTTTTTTATTATCAAATGCTTTTTGAGGAAAATATATTACCATCCAAAGCTTATTCCATCATGAAATAAAGATTAGTTTTTTAATTATGTAGAATATGGCTGTATATGTTTCATTTTTTTGGTAAATAAATTCCATTAATCCATTCACAATGTCATGCTCTTCCAGAGGTTTTTGTAAGATTATTGGGCAGTTTCTCTGCCTACAAGCTATTATCACAGATTCTTGGTTTACTTTTGCAGTTCTCAAAACTGAATTTGACTCAGCAGAGATCACAAGCCTCTTCTTCACAGCAAAAATGTTATAACATGAACAGAGTTGAGAAAAAGGCATTAATCCTAACTTCTACAAACCGATGAATACAGAATCAACCTAATCAAACTAATATGAAAAGTTATTATTCTAAAAATCTTCATCTACTTGCATATTATAAACTTATACCAGCAAGAATTAGTCTTTATGTAGAAAACTATGATTTTAAATCAAATCCACCCTGATATGAACCCATTTGGTGCGGTTTCCATTAGTTCTTTTAGCTGCATGGAATGATGAGCGCTGCAGAATGTATCACTCCATTCATAAACATTCAGAAAAAAAACGCATACCGTACAGTTTGCGTCGTTTTTAACTCTGGGGACTGATGACTAGAGATGAGCGAATTTCATGTTATGAAATTCGTTCACGCTTCGTTTGGTAGTCAAAGCAGAATTACGTTATGGATTCCGCTACCACGGACCATAACGCAATTCTATGACAGAATGACTTTAGAGGCATTCCGTTATTTATTCCGTCATAATAGAAGTCTATGGGCTGCAAAATCGGATCCATCCCGTTTAAGTTATGCGGGGGAGTCCTCTCCTGATCCTGAGTCCTCCCCTGCATAACGGAAACGGGACGGATCCGTTTTGCGGGCCATAGACTTCTATTATGACGGAATAAATAACGGAATGCCTCTAAAGTCATTCCATCATAGAATTGCGTTATGGTCTGTGGTAACGGAATCCATAACGCAATTCTGCTTTTACCACCAAACGAAGCGCGAACGAATTTAATAACCTGAGATTCGCTCATCTCTACTGATTGATTTATGAGGTCGTTTAATGGATTATTAAGAAGCAGTGCGAAAAGAACCTAATCTATATGAGTAAGCGCCTCGCCCTTTTCAGGTTACGGGCTCCTGCACACATACGTATTTTCTTTCCGTGCCCGTTCCGTTTTTTTTTTTTTTGCGATTGTATGCAGAACTATTCATTTCAATGGATCCTCCATGTGCATTCCGTTTCCGTATATACGCATGTCCATTCCACCCCAAAAAATAGAACATGTCCTATTATTGTCTGCATTACGGACAAGGATAGGGCTGTTCTATCAGGGGCCAGCTGTTCTGTTCTGCAAAATACGGAATGCACACGGACGTCATCCGTATTTTTTGTTGATCCGTTTTTGTGGACCGCAAAATACATACGTTTGTGTGCATGAGCCCTAATGGAGGTGACCACGGTGGGTTCCCACTAGAGCGTGGAGATGCAGTGTAGTCACCCGGTGACCACATTCACTGTTGCGAAGCAGCAGCAAAACTAGATATTCAGGCTACTGGTTTTCAGCATTAGGACTATTCAGTTATTTGTTAGTGATATTATAGGGGTCCTAAATTAATCATTAAAATCGGAAATTCTATTTTTTTTTAATAGAGTTTAGGGTGAACAGAACAAGGAAAATAACGGAAGTGGCGGATTCAGCACATGACTACTGGAGCTGAGCAGACTCCATAGAGTACATTCACTTTTTGCAAGTGGACAAAAAAGTGCTGAATGCCTGCAGGACTTTTTTTGTCCAGTCTCTTGTTTTTATGGAATCTGCAACAGAGGCCGCAGACAGAGCTTCCCAAAAGCCCTTACTTTTAAAATCCGTCCATTGACAAGCAATACAGAGAGGCAACTACTGGCCCCTACAGGTGTGGCCTCTAAAAGTGACAGGTCGCATTAAGGCTGGGTCTACACGATGGCATGTGCCGCGCGACACATAGGGCACAACTACACTGCAACATGTGTCGCGCGACATTATTTATAATGATAGTCTATGGTGTCGCACTGCGACATGCTGCGACGCGACAGTCGCAGGAAAATCCATTTCGAATGAATTTTTTGCGACTGTCATGTTGCAGTGCGACACCATAGACTATCATTATAAATATTGTCGCGCGACAAATGTCGTCGTGTAGACCTAGCCTTAATTAGCTGACAGTGAGTTCTCCCAGCGGTCCATGGACATGCACACTCGGCTTGTCTTGAATGCGCTTGTTTTATTTCAGTAGGTAGAGGAGAATAAGCTGCTTATCTCCCGAGGGAACAGAGGATCGGACATGTTGGAACTTGGCATGCCCAATCCTTCCCCACCGTCATCTGCCGTCAGAGGAGAGACTGGGGAAGCCCACCCACAGGCCAGGCTAATTTGCTGAATGTGTGCGGGTATGGCTCCAGACTCCTGAACTGCAAATTTATATTGCTTTAAGACAAGAGGATTTCAAGGAATTGTCCTATTCACGGACTAACCCCACACGATCAAAAAATTACATTTATTTAGATTTTTGCATATAGTGCAAATAAGAAGTGCATGGCCATCTGCTTCCTATGTGTAGGATTTGCTCTCTAGTATGTAGTGTATATATGACGATGTTGGGTCCAGGATGGCGGGGCTAGCGTCAGACGTTGGAGGGCCGCCAGCGGGACAGTGCTCATTTGTATAATGATACAGAAGAGCGGCGTTGTATAAATATTTCCATCTTTTTGTGCTTTTTCTTTGCTGCAGCTGTTTTTCAGAGCTACTGGCTTGTGTAAAGTACACGCCCAAGGTTATAATGAGGTTTCCCCAGCGTGTTCCGGGAAAGCGTTAAGCCCCGAGCGATCGTCTCCAGTTTAGCTCCGCAGTCTCGCTGGTGCACATCCACGTCTCCAACCTGTGACACTTCAGCCGTTACAAAACTACAGCTCCCATCATGCCCTTACAGCAGTAGACTGTCAGTACATGATGAGAGTTGTAGTTTTGCAACAGCTGGAGGGCCAAAGGTTGGGGAATATTGGTATAGGGTGTTCTTGCCCCAATCCAACAAATGCTTGGATTATCCTGTGATCTGACCTTCCCAATCACTGGCCACAGCAGTCACATGTTCTAATCGAGAGGGACTTGGAGGTACAGAGACGTGCAAGGACAGGGGAAGCAGCAGGAGCAGAGTGAGGAGGATCAGAACAATATTTTATTAGTTTACGACATTTTACTCAGTTTTTAGAAGTAAATTTTACCTTTTTTTTTTTTTTTTTTTTTTTTTTACAACCCTTTCTTAATACAGTAACCCCAAATGAATACAGACCTCCCGACAAAACCTCAACATTAATACAGACCTCCAAGCTCAAAAATGAATAGAGATCTTCAGACTAGAATCCAGAATTAATTGAGACCTCCAGACAGACACAAACATTAATACAAACCCCCAAAAATGAAAACAGACCCCTAGATCAGACCCCAGATCATCCCCCAAATTCATAAAGACCCCAGATAAGCCCCCAAATTTATATAGGCCCCAAACAGCCCCCAGATTTGTAGAAACCATAGATTAGCCCCTAGATTCATACAGACCTCATATTTATTGAGAGCCCTGTTGCCCCCTATAATTCCCATCCCACCTTCCTCTACATGCAGACCTCAGACAAGACAAAAAAAAAAAAAAAACTCCCATCTTCTGCTCAGAGTCCTGCTGTCGCTCCGGGTCCGCTGTGCTCTCCATGCAACACAGCGTCAGGTCATAGTGCGCACCTACGCTGACTACGTCCCGGCGTTGTATGCTGTTCAGGACCCAGTACAGTACCGGCGACTGAAGGACTAGGGAGTGGTGAGCAATGCCAGCGCTAGAAAGCCCAAGGCTTCCAAGGAGGACCACTCCCTGGTCCTCCTATACTGATAAGTGCTTCCACAATAGAAGTGCTCATTAGCTCCAATTACAAAATTGCACCTACCCCCTTAAGGTGGAGCCTTAGACGAGCACCTAACTTTTGCCTACTTGTTATCCTGACCCAGTGGCTATCATTTTACTAGAAAATACAGAGCTGCATGCTCCAAATGCTGCCTTGGAATGGAGAAGGCCTTAGACATTAGTTCTTTTTCTCAGCCAAATGTATGTGTTTGTTTTTACTCCAGGGGAGAAGGGGGCTGCCAGATGGAAATGGAACCTGTATTATTCTTGCCCTCCTCATCCTCTTCTGACATCTGCTCTCCATAGTCCTCGTCAGTCGTCCCTGTGGAAACTGATGGGATCTGCTGACTAATGTCTATGTCCAGCTGGGCGTGCCAACGCCATGATACTGGAGAACCCCTCTAACTATGTAGTCTCATGTTTAGCAGATCACAGTAAGACGTTTTACTCATGCCAATGTTCATATTCTTGTCCACAGAATTCGAGCTGAAGAACCATGTGCACAGAGCGGAGACATCAAGCAATGTACCTGCCCCTCCTCAAATGCCTCTCCCAGAAATCCCCCAGCAGTGGCTGGTAAGACATTTGTTGATTTTACCCTACGATAATCATAGAGGGACTCACTACTGCGCATTGAGCAAATAATCCGAGCCCTGGAGCCGTAACCCAAGTCGTACCATAATTGGAGACTGTAACCCAGCAGATGTAATCCTGTCAGTGCTATCTCAATACACATCTCTGACCTGTTCCTTTTTCTTGGAAGGCAAACATAACCAGAATGTCCAATACTCGCTGAAGGCTGAAGCCGTTCAGAGGTGTCTGATGTTTGCAGTAGGCAGTGAGACAGCAATGTTTTAAATAGTCAATTTCATCTATGGTAGGCTATAGGCTTTGCAAAGCTCTGCTTTCGTTTCCAGCCGTTGTTTGAGATGGTTGAATTACCATATTTTTCGCTCCCTAAGACACACCTAGGATTTAGAGGAAGAAAAAAATAAAATATATATTTTTCATCAGACCTCGGATCAGACCGCCAATCCTCATCAGACCTCAAAGCAGACCCCCAAACTTCACAAAAACAAAAAAATCAGACTCCCAATCTTCATCAGAGCTCAGATCAGACCCCCATCAGAGCTCAGATCAGACCCCCATCAGAGCTCAGATCAGACCCCCATCAGAGCTCAGATCAGACCCCCATCAGAGCTCAGATCAGACCCCCATCAGAGCTCAGATCAGACCCCCATCAGAGCTCAGATCAGACCCCCATCAGAGCTCAGATCAGACCCCCATCAGAGCTCAGATCAGACCCCCATCAGAGCTCAGATCAGACCCCCATCAGAGCTCAGATCAGACCCCCATCAGAGCTCAGATCAGACCCCGATTCATTAGCTCAGGCCAGACCCCGATTCATTAGCTCAGGCCAGACCCCCATTCCTCATTAGACTTCAGATCAGACCCCCCATTCCTCATTAGACTTCAGATCAGACCCCCCATTCCTCATTAGACTTCAGATCAGACCCCCCATTCCTCATTAGACTTCAGATCAGACCCCCCATTCCTCATTAGACTTCAGATCAGACCCCCCCATTCCTCATTAGACTTCAGATCAGACCCCCCATTCCTCATTAGACTTCAGATCAGACCCCCCATTCCTCATTAGACTTCAGATCAGACCCCCCATTCCTCATTAGACTTCAGATCAGACTCCCATTCCTCATTAGACCTCAGATCAGACCCTCATCAGGCATAAAATAAATAAATGAACTTACCTCTCCTGCTCTCACTATGTGCTAATTCTGTACGCAGTCAGGACACAGTGCAACGCTGCGCCTGGAGAAGACCAAGATTCCCTGCCATTTCTCCCCCACTTTTGTGGGGGAAAAAAGTGTGTCTTATGGAGAGAAAAAAAATACGGTATCTCCTCAAGGACGAGAGCTAAGTTTTCCAGCACGCAAATTCTTAATCTGGCTGCATAATATATTGTAGAAGGAGGTCTAGTGTGACTAAAGTAGAACTCAAACCAAAAAATGCTTCAGAATGGACAAGCCTATTTCTCTAGTTTAGCTATATGTCCACCAGATCTGTGGAGCTAGGTTTTAGATTTGATATATCTTGTGCAGGGGCGTCGTTAGGTCAAAACATTCCGGGTTGGAGCCCTGGATGTTTTGTCCAGTGTCCCGAATGCAGGGCCGGCGGGGGCCCCCAGCCCGCGGTGCCGCCTCCTAGCTAATTTATTCACTTCATATGCCTCTGTCATCCATAGATCCCCGCCCAGCGCAGCCTTCTAGCTAATTTATTCACTTCACTTGCTTCTGTGTAATCTCACACAGGCACACTGGCAGAGGCATCGTCGAGCGAAGTGCGTATGCGCCGTCTTCCAGCTCACCTCGTTTGACGATGCCTCTGCCAGTGCGCCTGAGCAAGATTACACAGAAGCAAGTGAAGTGAATAAATTAGCTAGGAGGTGGTGCTGGGCGGGGAGGGGATCTGTGGATGACACTTAGGGGGATCTGTGGTGGATGACACTTAGGGGGATCTGTGGTGGATGACACTTAGGGGGATCTGTGGTGGATGACACTTAGGGGGATCTGTGGTGGATGACACTTAGGGGGATCTGTGGTGGATGACACTTATGGGGGATCTGTGGTGGATGACACTTATGGGGGATCTGTGGATGACACTGATGGGGGATCTGTGGATGACACTGATGGGGGATCTGTGGATGACACTGATGGGGGATCTGTGGATGACACTGATATGGGGGATCTGTGGATGACACTGATATGGGGGATCTGTGGATGACACTGTTATGGGGGATCTGTGGATGACACTGTTATGGGGGATCTGTGGATGACACTGTTATGGGGGATCTGTGGATGACACTGTTATGGGGGATCTGTGGATGACACTGTTATGGGGGATCTGTGGATGACACTGTTATGGGGGATCTGTGGATGACACTGTTATGGGGGATCTGTGGATGACACTGTTATGGGGGATCTGTGGATGACACTGTTATGGGGGATCTGTGGATGACACTGTTATGGGGGATCTGTGGATGACACTGTTATGGGGGATCTGTGGATGACACTGTTATGGGGGATCTGTGGATGACACTGTTATGGGGGATCTGTGGATGACACTGTTATGGGGGATCTGTGGATGACACTGTTATGGGGGATCTGTGGATGACACTGTTATGGGGGATCTGTGGATGACACTGTTATGGGGGATCTGTGGGGTGGGTTGCCCAGACGGCTAGGCCCTTCACTGTAGTTATTAACCCCATTCAGCAGTCCCCCATTCACTGAACTACTGTAAAGGCCCCCCCCTCCCCCGCTGTGATGAGGGTGTGGCTTCCTGGGGTGGGGGCTCGTGCCCCGGATCACTTCAGACTCTAGCAACGCCCCTGCTCTTGTGGTTGTAGTGTTGGTTTTCTAGTCTCCCTAAGCCTACAAGCCTGTGTGATTACATCAACAGGTTCCCTGATCCCTCCTGTCCTCTTGTCTTTTCTTTTTCCTATTGGATGAGGCCAGACTTATACAAATAGAGACAGGAATGGCCATGCCCACCACACCAAGGAGTCCTGAAGAATTTTAGTTTTATGGTGTCGTTGAGGAGGAAGGTCCTGATGTGGCTGTACCTAGATATTTTCAAATCGGCAGAACTTTAGTCAGATGGTCACTTCAGATTATTAATTCATTGGCCTTCCTTCAGTGGTTACTGAAGAGGACTGTATTATATTGAGGGTGTTCCAATAACACATGGACGCCCTCAGTCCACCAGAACAATAATCTCTGCTTGTTAGCTACCATGCATGGCATATGGTCATTTTTTTTTTTTGGGGTTGGCCAGAAATGTCCACCCTTTTCCACCTACCTATTTGTTTCTTCCTGCCTATGAAACGTGCAGTCTTCAAGCTAAAGCAAATGCGCTCAAGTCCCTTTTCAACATCTAGGTCTGTGAGGTCTCTGTAGGCAAATTATGCTGTCTTCATTAATAATGCAGCCAGGAGGAGAAAGTGTGATCCAGGGTTTCACACAAGCCTGCTGACAAGAAGCCTCCAGGAGCCAAATGGGCTATAGTTTCTGGATGAACGATGAAGAATGTAGGATGGTGGCTTAGGAGAACATAGAAGGGATTTCACCTAACCTTTCAGTTCTTGGAGGGGGAATCCTGATAATTATTTTTGGAATAACCTGAAGTTTATGTGATTGATCTTGTGACCCAAGTTTCTACAATAGTTCTGAGGCTGAGCCGGTTGGAGAGTTTGTGATTTTCCCCTGGATTTGCCTGGCTTTCATTTGTATGCATTCCTCCATGTCTACATTTGATTTGCTAAATGGGTTATATACAGTTGTTGTGGTCATTGGGTCATTGGTAGGTTTATGAAGGACATTTGACTTCCATTTGTTTCTTTTTGCCCGGAGACATCCGGACTCCAAAGCAAAATCTATTACAGGGATCCAGCTACCATGTTCTAAAAGTGTGTCTTTTAGTATGGCAGAGTGAGTTTTGGGTCTCCTTGGATAGCAGGACCGTGGTGCGAACCCTACCTCTGCACTTCGTATAACAACCTCATTTTACATGATGATCATTTTGTTCTCTAAGGAGATTAGCGGCCGTATGTGGTGTCTGGTCGTCATACTCCCCTCTCCCCATTCAGAACATATGCACACTCAGCCGAATTGAGCATGTATGAGGGGTTGGGAGGAATAGTTGTCCATTGATGGAGTGTTTGGCAAATCCCTATTAAAGGTGTAATGCCACTTTAAGATTTAAAGTTTTTTTTTTTTTCCGAGATATTTTTACCGATGACCAGTATCCGTATCTGATCGGTGAGGTTCCAACACCCGGGAGCCCCGCTGATGAGTTGTTTGAGAAGGCACCAGTGCTTGCCGTAGCGTTGCGGCCTTCTCTCCGCTTTGCCTAGGCCATGTGACGTTCATTAGTCACATGGCCTAGGCGCAGTTCAGCCCCATTGAAGTGAATGGGTTAATGTGATACGAAGCACAGCCGCTGTACAATGTATGGCGCTGTGCTTGGTGAGCTGATAGAAGGCAGCGGCACTACTGCAAATGTTGGTGGTGCCTTCGCAAACAGCTGATCAGCGGGAGTCCCAGGTGTCGGACCCCCACCGATCAGATACTGATGACCTAAAAGTCTCAGAAAACTCCTTTAAAGACACTTTCCCTTTGGAAAAAAATTAAGGGAAGATTTTTTTTTGTAGGTCATATGGACCCTGCTGCGGTGTTTTTTCATGGCTACCTTCTACTAGTGATCAGCGATGGTTACAGCAGTTGCACCTTAACTAATCAAACATTGATGGGAAATCCTAGTAATATGGGATCAATGACTTTAGGGTGATGTCTCCCTTAAAGGGAGTTGCACCAGGTTTAAAGGGGTTGTCCGGATTCAGAGCTGAACCCAGACATATCCTATTCTCCCCCCCCCCCCCCCCCCTCTGACATGTGCCGATGCTCTCCCTTGCCTTGCACTGTATCGCACAGGGCAAGGGCTTTTTTGTTTCCATTTTTCACTGCTAGGTGGAGGCTTCCACCTAGCAGTGTTCCCGGTGACATCACTGGCACTGATGGGCCGGCTTTAGCGCTGCCCTAGCCGTTTTACAGGCTAGGGCAGTGCTAAAGCCCGCCCATTAGTACCGGTGACGTCACCGGGCTCACTGCTAGGCGGAAGCCTCCACCTAGCCCGGTACGTCACCAGGTGTCTAGAAAAAGCCCTTACCCGGTGAGATGCAGCGCAGGGCAGGGGAGAGCATAGGAGCATGAAATGCGGCGATGCTCATGTCAGAGGGGCTGAGTGAGGGAAGAAGAGGATATGTCCGAGCTCTGAACCCGGACAACTGCCTTTAACAGCTATTCCTTATCCACAGGATATGGCATAACTATCTGATCCTGTGATCCCCATTCTTGGGATTGGTGAAAGTTCCAGTGGTCACTCCCATCCTGATAACGGGGGTTCCATTCCCTGGAATGACTGGAGTTGTAGGTCGAGCATGCAGGCTTCCCGTAGAGTCCCGTAGAGAATGAAGGGAGGGCCAAGGTACATGTTCCTCATTCAGTCGTGAGAACGGAACCCGCCTTTCAATATAGTTAGCGCTTATCTTGTGATAACTTTTAAATATGGCACCACCTCTTTTAAAGAGTGCATTCAGCAAAATCAACCCTATTAAACCATGTTTACTACCTGGCAGGGTTGATCCTGCCGAATAAAATGATACCTGCCTTGAGAAAATTGGTTGCAGCATTCCTGAGAAAAGATGCTTTTATTCTTCATGCAAATGCGGCTGTCAGTGCACTGGAAGGTGGGGTCTAGTCCCTCAGTGCACCTCTGCTTTGCAGTGCTGACCATGCCCTCGTCTCATCTCTAAACTGTTGTGGTCACAGGTAGCAATTATTATAGGAAGTCCGATATTGTTATGGCAGATGGATCCCAGTCTAGTTGGACGGACACTGGTGATAATCAAGCCCAAACATCCAACGTGTCCAATCCATTTTCCGTCACCTAAAGTTTTCAACCAGAAGATGAGAGTAGTAGCATAATTGTCATAGACTAAACTGAAGACCTTTTTACACAGTCGAGGATCGTACAAATGCTCATTTCCGATAATTGCCCTGTGTAAATGGTGTAGCCGATCACCCGACACTATTTCGTCAGTGGCTGCATCTTTTATATGACGCATAATTATTGTTTGCCAGGAGCACAGGTGTCTGCTGCCAGCAAACTATGAGACGGTATGGGGACGAACAATCGTATTGGCGATCATTCCTCTTCATGCAGAGGTCATCATTGCAGCATATAAATGCAGCCCGCCCCTCACATCAACAATTAAGCTATTATTGGGAATGGATGGTTCATTTCCAATAATTGCCTGTGCATCGGCCCCTGTGAAAAGGCCGTAAAGGGGATGTGACCGGATCTGTAAAGGGAAGAGTACTTACTTGCTTCCCGGGGTTGGCTCCTTCTCAAATAGGCCGGCGATGCTCCGCTGGGCTTCCTCGCTGTAAACATCTGGTTTGAAATACGCTTTACAGGTCCAGCCAAGTTGAGAGGGTTGCCAACCCCCCACCCCCTCCTCATTCTTGCACGACCCCTTTACGGCCCTCTTACAGTGCCCGATAAACGGGCAATTATCGGGAATGAATCATCCATTCCCAATAATAGCCTGATTGTTGATGTGAGGGACAGGCCTTATTTATATGCTGCAATGATGACCCCCTGCATGGAGATGAATGATCGCCATTATGATTGTTCTTCCCCATACCATTTCATCAACACCTCTGCTCCTGACAAGCAATGACTTTGTGTCACATAAAAGAGTATCGGCAGATCGTCTGCACCACCTACAAGGGGCAATTATCAGAAATGAGCATTTGTACGATCCTCCCCCTGTGTAAACAGGTAGCAGGTAAGTAAGCATCCCTTTAGAGGTGCCGCCAAGTGGGGCATTTGCCAAATCCCCCTCCCCCTATTCTTGAGCAACCCCTTTAAGCACCGATCGGCGTCTTATCAATACCAGGTATTTATCTTGGGCCCCCTTCCTACATCTGAGGTTCGTTCTGTTTCAGAAATAACAGAGTCATGTTTGTTAGATGGACTTTTCCATGACGGACCTCTCGGCAGAGGAACCTTGCTAGGCAGCTTGAAAGAACGACTCGCACAATCGTAAATGGAATCCATCTGTGTTGACATTGGCAAAACAGCGCGGCCCGGCCCTGTAGTAACCATCGGTGTAAAGGTATCCGACTCAGACACGAACCATTTGTGTTTCATTTCCTTCATTGCTCGAGTTCTGTACAGCTTCCACATGGAAGAAAACAGGGGGAGATTTACTCTAAATATTGACTTTCACATTAATTATGAAACGACTTTCCCGGTCCGTCTCTTAGCTTTCTTAGTAAGTTTTTGTGTTATGTAACGTGATCCCCCTAAGATGTTGGGAGTCTTTACCATAAGAATGCGTTTAGGGTCAGGACCTGCCGCACTAATGTTTTTTCATTTCCGTATGTGAATTCCAGAAAACAAAATTGCAAAGCGTCGCATTAAATACTGCACGGTGGTTGTAGGTAGATCATAGATATAACGTGCTCATATGTCTAAAGCATTCAGCAAAATGAGCTATGACTGAGACTAATGTTCTAGTAACTACTGATATTGTAATACCAGACGTGGCCTGTGGATGAGAGTGGCGCTATGTTTAGTCAGACTGCAAGCACTTTCATGATCGTGGGGGTCTCAGTGGTCAGACCCCCACTGATCGCATATTGCTAGCATCAATTTGTGTGCTCAGTTAATTCAATTCATCCTGCCAGACAGTGCTCAGTTTCTACAGCCTTCTAGTGCTGTTTAAATGGGTTGTTCTAAGAAGAATATTTAACTTTTTTTTTTCAACCCAGCCCCTGGATCTGAATACTTTTGTAATTGCATGTCATTAAAAATGGTGTATTCAATAAAATCTATCTGCTTAACGCCACCTGCTGCTCGTTCTTTTTCTCTGTCCACCCCCGTAACATCGATGTGGTGGTTGCACGTGCTCAGTTCCATCCACCAGTTGTATCTACTATTAGAGAGCTGAAGCAGAAAGGAAATGCCCCCTGAGCTAGATAGCAAGAGAGCTGCAGCAGAAAGGATATACCCGCTGAGCTGTGATAGGAAGAGAGCTGCAGCAGAAAAGACACACCGCTGTGATAGAGAGAGAGCTGCTGCAGAAAAGACACACCGCTGTGATAGGGAGAGAGCTGCTGCAGAAAAGACACACCGCTGTGATAGAGAGAGAGCTGCTGCAGAAAAGACACACCGCTGTGATAGGGAGAAAGCTGCAGCAGAAAAGACACACCGCTGTGATTGGGAGAGAGCTGCTGCAGAAAAGACACACAGCTGTGATAGGGAGAGAGCTGCTGCAGAAAAGACACACAGCTGTGATAGGGAGAGAGCTGCAGCAGAAAAGACACACCGCTGTGATAGGGAGAGAGCTGCTGCAGAAAAGACACACCGCTGTGATAGGGAGAGAGCTGCAGCAGAAAAGACACACTGCTGTGATAGGGGGAGAGCTGCTGCAGAAAAGACACACTGCTGTGATAGGGAGAGAGCTGCTGCAGAAAATACACACCGCTGTGGTAGGGAGAGAGCTGCTGCAGAAAAGACACACCGCTGTGATAGGGAGAGAGCTGCTGCAGAAAAGACACACAGCTGTGATAGGGAGAGAGCTGCAGCAGAAAATACACACCGCTGTGATAGGGAGAGAGCTGCTGCAGAAAATACACACCGCTGTGATAGGGAGAGAGCTGCTGCAGAAAAGACACACCACTGTGATAGGGAGAGAGCTGCTGCAGAAAGGACACACCGCTGTGATAGGGAGAGAGCTGCTGCAGAAAGGACACACCGCTGTGATAGGGAGAGAGCTGCTGCCTGCATTTTACCAAGCAGAGCACCGTCCATTGTATAGTGGTCATGCTTGGTATTGCATTCAAGTCAATGGGTCCGAGCTGTAATTAGGCCACGTAATGTACGGTGACGTCACTGGCATAGTAAGAGACCACAGCGCTCACAGAGTGTCCAGTCTCTTCTAACAGCTGATCAGCGGGCTCCTGGGAGATGGACCCTCGCAGATCTGGTATTGATGACCTATCCTATGCAGGCATCCTATAGCTGTAAAGTAGCCTACATGAAGCAGTCTGAGGTGCTAAACTTCATTGCTATAATGTAAAATGTTGTATGCAGTCTGTAGACTCTTGTAGCCTCTGCATTCACTGACATATTTTTTTAATGTTTTACATCTTTACAGCCTCCAGACAACGGACCCCCGCCTTTGCCAACATCATCGCTTCCAGAAGGGTATTATGAAGAAGCTGTGCCTCTAAGCCCTGGTAAAGCCCCTGAGTACATAACTTCCAGTGAGTTATTAATTTCTGTTAGTCCACAGCCATAGGGATTCATGTACCGCAGTCCTTTAAAGCAGTGGTGGGAAACGCGCACCCCCGGACTCCCCTCTTCCATCTGTATACTGTACAGTGTGTATATCAGGACTACTAAAGGAGCTCTTTCACTATAAATCTTTAGGACATAGCAGTGTCCCGGGGGTTTCACGCCCTGACTGTCCTAGGGGTTTCACGCCCTGACTGTCCCAGGGGTTTCACGCCCTGACTGTCCCAGGGGTTTCACGCCCTGACTGTCCCAGGGGTTTCACGCCCTGACTGTCCCAGGGGTTTCAGGCCCTGACTGTCCCAGGGGTTTCAGGCCCTGACTGTCCCAGGGGTTTCAGGCCCTGACTGTCCCAGGGGTTTCAGGCCCTGACTGTCCCAGGGGTTTCAGGCCCTGACTGTCCCAGGGGTTTCAGGCCCTGACTGTCCCAGGGGTTTCAGGCCCTGACTGTCCCAGGGGTTTCAGGCCCTGACTGTCCCAGGGGTTTCAGGCCCTGGCTGGCCCTCATGGTTTTCACGATCTGGCTGGCCCTCATGGTTTTCACGCTCTGGCTGGCCCTGGGGTTTTTAATGCTCTCACTGGCCCCGGGGTTTCACGGCAGCTGGTGAACCACACATTGAAGACCTGTTGAACTGCCACCACCCCCACCAAATTTGAGAAGTGGGGTTTTGTGACCACTGTTTACATAGGTACGGTGAACACATATGCATGGTCACTGTCAATTATAGTGGGCACACTTACTTACCTGAGCCCCCCATAGTATAGTGGGTTGACCACCGCTGCTTTAAAGCATCTTAGATGAGGTCAGCAGTTTACAGCATTTTCGAGTGTAAATCTACATAAAATGTTGAGTAACCTTGCTTTGTTAATGCTTTGCTTTATTGTTTGATTTTTCTTCAAGTAGCGATGTGTATCATAAAATTGGTAGTAAAAAAAAAAAAATTGAAGCCAAGTGTTGCAAATTTACTCAACTTTTTCTCTAGATTTAAATGGCAGAATATTTTTGACAGTGCAGACTAGATATGGAGTTAAGGGGTCAGTAACTTCATGGAAACATATCAAAAGTTATAATTGGTGGGAGCTTGAGAGTTGAGACCCCCAGCGATCCCCATGACAAGGTGAGAGAGGCATGCGCATATTTCCGAGAAAGTAATCACGAGGGGCCCGCAGACTGCGATGAAGATAGCCTCGTGCAGTGAGAGAGAATGAGAAGTGCATTCTCATCTCCCCTCGTTCAGACCCCCATAGAGAACGTTTCTTTATATGTTTCTCAGTTTTACTTGTAACATTAGAAAATATAGGATCAAAGGAAAAGGAAGGGAGCACTGGGATGTTAACAAAGAAAGGTTGTGCATTTTTTATGTTCAGTGATCGTTTAATAGACAGAGAAGTATTATAGATTATTGCAGTTTCCAGAAATTTATGTAGTAATGCCCGTCCCCCAGAAACCATGAAGTGACAGGGGAGATGCATATAGAGCCTCAGCTGTGTATATACTGCCACTGTTCCTCCACCAGTGCGATAGAGCTTTCATTACTGCCTGCTAGTTTAGTAATTACGAAATGACTCTGCTCATTGTGCCCCGATTCGTCTCAGTGTGCAGCACGAGGGATAAGCAGCCATCTTGTCCTCTAGGGTTCGCAAACGGGAGGTAAGGGTCCTGACCAGAGCAACCGAGTCCTTCTTTAGTTTAGAGCTTATTGCAATACAATGCCCCCTCATGGCCGCCTTATGGGCCTCCCACAGGGGACGGACATCCCCTACTGACTCCTCATTCAGATCGAAGTAGGACTTCAGATGTTCGCAAAGTTCCTCCTTAGTGATGGGCTGCTTGAGAAGGGAGGCATTAAGTCTCCAGTGGCATTGGCGAACATGACCCAACCAACTACTAATGTCGACCAGCACTGGGGCGTGATCAGGACCAGGTGATTTGGCCCATGTCTGCCCCCTCCAGTAACCTGAGGGTCGAGATTGTACCAAAGAAATAATCGATACGGGTGTGGGAGCTGTGTGGGGCAGAGTAAAAGGAGGACCTGTCAGTGGGGTAGGTGAGATGCCAAAGGTCATACAGGGAATATTTCCGCACCAATTTTCGAAAGTCCCTAGCTAAGCGCTGCTGTGTCACGTGCAGCGGCCTGCCCGGTAGAGCTAAGCGATCCATGGATTCTGAAAAACAGCATTAAAGTCCCCGCCCAGAAGCACCAAAGGTTCCAGAGAGTCCGCTCCCTCAACAAAAACCTTGCGGAAGATTCCACCGAGAAAGCGGATCTGCAAAGTATTTGGGGCATAAATGTTACATAAAGTAATGGGTTTATCTGCCAAATGACCACCGAGAACAATCTAACGCCCCTGGGGGTCCAGAATTGAGGATTAGATACTGAGAGGACACTTCGCAGATATCAAGATGGCGACCCCTGCCCTCCCACGGCAATGGGTAGCCGAGTAAGCAATAGGGTACAAGTGAGAGGCAAAACGGAAGGAGGAGTCGCCATCAAAGTGTGTTTCCTGTAGGAACACAACATCCGCTTTAAGGGATTTCAGTTCCAGGAGCAAGAGTTTTCTCTTGGCATTGGAGTTGAGCCCCTTGACATTGAAAGTTACGCACCGCACCATGAGGGTATGTGATGGTATATATTATATGCGAGATACAGCTCACCAAGGGACTCCGTTTGCGTCAGTGGTGTCACACTAACGGAGCTACGGACCACAGGCAAGACTGAGGTATATGATCCCCACAGACGAGGAGGTTCAGGCACCTACAATAGGAGAAAAACACAAGAAGGGGGGGGAAGGAGACAGGACGAGACAACACAAAGTCAGACAAATCAGGAACAGTAAATAACTATTCCCAGGGATGAAATCCCTGCCAGGGGAAAACAAAAATCCCCTCAAGGGGTAAGAGTGTCGGAGACCAGCGGGTCGAGGCCGGCCAAAGAGCAAATCACTGAAAACGTATAAAATAAACAAGCAACTATAAGGGCCCCACGGAGAGCCCGCACCGTAAGGGAGCAAAAAAGTAGTCCGCAACTGGCTAAACAATACTAATAGACGACCCATATGATGATCGATCAGAGTCCAACGTCCCTGTGAACCTGAAGGGGTTAAGAACAAGGCTCAGGATGGCCAATTCGTCCAGGCCAGGAGCGGTCAGGCAGGCGGACGTTGCCCCGGTGACAGAGGAGACCGTGGAGAAGAGGATGCACTTGAGCCAGGCCTTCTTTTCCTGGTTACAGATGACCAAGTGCGTGGTGGCGGAGGCGCTGGGGACTCAAATTCCCAATCAGGGATGTCGGGTACAGGAATTCCCAGCGATTTGCAAAAAGGGTGGAGATCCGTGAAAGAACGGAGAGTCTCTGTTCTTCCCTGATAACGGGCTACCAGGGCAAATGGGAATCCCCAGTGATAGGCAATCTGGCGGTTCCTGAGTGATGCAAGAAGAGGTTGAAGGTGTCTCCTTTTCTGGAGCGTAAACCAGGATAGGTCAGGAAACAACTCTACAGGAGCGCCGTTAAAATCAAAGTTGCGCAGGGATCGTGCTTTAGCCATGATGGTTTCTTTAAGGGCGAAGTCATGGACACCACAGATTACGTCCCTGGGATGAGCCGCAGACCCCTTGGGCTTGAGTGCCTTGTGCGCCCTGTCCAGCTTGATCCTATGCGAGGGTGGGTGCCCCAAGATCATATTAAATATGGCTTCCAGTGTGGCAAAGAGGTCTTTTTCTCCAGATGCTTGTGGAAGGCCACGTACCCGGATATTATTTCGACGACCCCGGTTATGCAGGTCCTCCAGATGCCGTTTCATGCCCCTAAGCACAGCTGTTTGGGCAGTGATAGATTCATGAAGAGCAGAAATGTACTGCCTGGTGTCATCATGGGCATTTTCTAGAGAGTCCACCCTGTCAACCACGTGTTTGATATCAGTGCGAACCGCTGCAATCTCAACCCTGCAGGCTTCTGTAACTTCAGAGATAAGAGCCCGAAAGTCCTCCTTTGTAGGCAAATGGCTAAAGTAACTCGCCCAAGGTCTGGGGGCTCAGATGGGGCTGGTGGGCCCATAACAGCGAGTGGTGGAGGGCTTGGTGATCTGGCCCATATGTCAGAGGAGAGCTGCTATCCCCCTGATCCAGTACAGGGGGGGGGGGTGGAGGAGACTTGCCAGGCCAGGGTTCTTGCAAAGGGGCCCAAGTAAGGCTAGGTGTGGGGGCCACAGGGGTAATCACAGGGGTAAGCATCTTTTCCCGAACCATAATAGGAGTCCCGGTACCTGTGTGCACTGCCTCTCCACGAGGGATGAATCCAGGAGCCGCCATGACAGGGTCCATGCTTCAAGCAGCGACTGGCAGATACTCCAAGGCAGCAGGGGAAAGCTCCAGAGCCGATACTCCACACGGAGGGCCACAGGTGAGGCTCCGATCCCCTGGGGAGAGCCAGCAGATGTTCTCTGCGCTCACTGTCCGGAGCGCGGTAATCGGGTGGAGGAAGGGAGGAATGGCGGGAGGCCCTCTGTGCCCTGGTGTTGCATGGTGGGACCGCCGATCAAGACGCTCAATCCCAGCACTGCTCAAGGGTCCTGGCAGGTGAGGGGGACCGAGGAGGGAGAGGGGTTCTCCTGGGTGCCGATTTTTTTCCCCCATATAGGCTGGTACTGGAGCGCTGCAGGCCAGATAGTTGCGGTGTGGGCAGGAGCCGGTCTTTCAAGCGGCCATCTCCAGCGGTGTCCGGACACGGCCCCTCTGTTTCTGTATCTATCTCTGTATCTATCTATCTATCTATCATACAATTTTCTTTAAAAAAAAAATAACAAAAAAAAACGTATAATAACATTTATAGAAGACTTGTCTCCCCTTTCTGTTTTAGTAACTACTTGCATTCCTCATGAAATAATGATTTTGAAGCATCTTTTCATACAATTCCGTGTTGTGTCATTCCTCTTTTATTCCTACTGTAATTTAATAAATGAATTGGCAGAAGCCTGCAATAAAGGTCTGATACCATCTAACCAGTGCTTCCAGTGTCAGACTGTGCAGAGACACACACCCAGCCGGACCTCTAATGCAGACTGCTGGCTATTCATTCGTAATCTACTGGTAGGAATAATAGAGGAGTGGTACAACATAAGTTATATGAAGAGACGCTCCAGAATTGTAATTACATGGGGGTTGCAAGTAGTTACTAAAACAGACATGACAGGAGGGGTGATGGGTCCTCTTTAAATAAGGCTATTTTCTGATTATACATTTCCATTAAATGTAGCTTTTGCATTCACTGGGAAAAAAAGTATATTTTTTATTGTTTTTGGTAATAACTGCGGCTAAGAACTGTAATCTGTATTATTAGTCATGAAGAGATACCCTGGGTTAGTGCCGGCAGCTATCAGCAGCCTTTTGACCCCTCTTCTTGACAGCGTTAATGCAGTCCAGGCTTTGGAAAGGCTATTCCCTTCTTGCTGCAATTTTCTTTGGCGGCTTTCCTAAGATTCCCCTGGGACCTAAGAGGAGGAACGTACACACAGCTTGTTCTGCTACAGCAGGGACTGTCACGTCTGTGGCCAAAATCCCCCCTCCCCGCTGATCTAAATGGAGGCCCGTCCTGTGTTGTTGTTGACGCAGTTACAAAACCACGTATCCGCAAATGTAGGAAAAACGTATAGGACGGCGAAATGATTCAATTTTGCGGTCTGTGGTCCTCCACGAGCCAAAATATTGGGTCATTCCTTGCAGAACACAAATCAGGAAACAGGATTGTTTCTTCTCTGCGGGGATAGAACATTCTTCACAGTTTGGTACCGGCGTGGACTTCATGTTTGATCTCTGGGGTTAGTTAGAGGATGGAGCTGGAGGATTTCCATGTGGTGATATTGCTTGTTAGATCAACATGAAAATGATTTATTTACACAAGCAGCCAAGACTATCCTCAGCTGAAGGCTTGGATCGCTGCGTCGGCCTCATTTGACTGTTTTCTAACATTATAAAAAAATAATAATAATCAGTTCCCATCTGAACATGAACGCACTTGGGGGTCTGTACGTGATCCAACGCTGGATAAATATTGGACAATATCAAGACCCCCCAACATGTAACCTCTGGTTTTCACGCATTCATGTGATATTCCAACTCGTAAAACATTTCATAATACCCCTATGTTGAAACATTTGAAAGGCTTGGGGTCATAAACTTTTTTATCAGAGCATGTAAATGTCATAGAGGGGAGTCTTTCACTTAGGAACCCCCTCTATAAGCTGTTGCTCCTGCTCTGGAGGACTCGGCGCAGCCATGCATTACACAATTGCCTATTCATTTGAATGCTGGTCATGTAATACCACGTTTCTCCTGTAGTGGCTGCTGCAGGAGAAATGTGATCGTCTGCTGCTTCCTCCGATTCCCAGGGATCTCTGTGTTCATATATTTATTTTGTTTAATATCTTCTTCTTCTTAAGATTATGACTCTGATGCGATGAGCAGCTCATATGAGTCTTACGATGAAGAAGATGAAGATGGGAAAGGACAGAAAAAGAGACTACAGTGGCCGTCTGAAGAAGCCTCCATGGACCTTGTCAAAGATGCCAAGATCTGTGCATTCCTCCTGCGGAAGAAAAGATTTGGGCAGTGGACTAAACTTTTATGTGTCGTTAAGGAAAATAAATTAATGGTAAGATTTAACTGGATATAAACGAAAGGGTGTTCCCGACCCGTCCAACACCCCGCACTCTCACTGATCAGCTGTTCTGCAGTACTTGCTGTGCTGGAACTCCACAGCTCCATCCATTGTGCAGTGGACAGAGCTGGTTACTGCAGCACTGCTCCCATTCACTGGGAGAATTGCTGCATTAACCAGCTCATCTACTGCCCAACAGACGGAGCTATGTAGCTCCAGCATCAGGTTCCCGCGTGGGGTGTGGGGTGTCAGGGGTTTGACACCTTTGAATCCCACTTTACAGTTATTCAACTAATTTCTGTAGAAAAAGCTGAGTTACTTAGTGAATGCATTACATTACTTGCACTGATTCTGAGTTACAGCCTGTATTACTCTCCAGAGCTGCATTCACAATTCTGCTGATTGTCATGGGAAACGGTCGACAAGGTTGTTGACAGATACTCTCCTAACAGCTCTGCTTTGATGCTCCAATGTCCTAACAGCTGCCCTGCATTCTAGGACAGTTATGGCAGCCTTAGACTCTGTTCATACTGGCATCATGGTTTACGTTTTCACAGCATCTATGTTCAATGAGTTATAATTAGGGGTGCACCGAAATTCCGGCGGCCGAAAATGGGCCTAATCCATTTCGGCCGATATTGGTACATATCGGCAGAAAATATGGTTGGTTATATACGTTCGGGTGGCCGGCCTCATGCTGTGCCTCCTAAACGCTTGCCGCTCTAAAGAATCTCCGGCTCAGTGCTGCGCAGCCTGCTGTGTCTGCTCTGTGCTACTGCTGTTGTTAGTGTAGCGTGGCCGAGCTCTGTTCGTTCCGCGGTACAGGAGCTTTTGTTTCCTGTACCCGGCCGGACTGACAGGAAGTGCTCACTTAGTGTGCACTTCCTTTCAGTCCGGCCGGGTACAAGAAAGAAATGCTCCTGTACCGCGGACCGAACAGAGCTCGGCCACGCTACACAGGCTACACTAGAGGTGACAAGGGAGGGGGAGGGAGGGGGGGTGTAAAATGAGAGTGACAAGGGGGGTGTAAAATGAGAGTGACAAGGGGGGTGTAAAATGAGAGTGACAAGGGGGGGGGGGTGTAAAATGAGAGTGACAAGGGAGGGGGGTAGAATGAGAGTGACAAGGGAGGGGGGGGGAGTAGAATGAGAGTGACAAGGGGGGGTAGAATGATAGTGACAAGGGAGGGGGTAGAAAAAGAATTATTAATAAAATCATTTAAAAAAAAAAGTATTTTAAAAGTATTTGGGCAAAAAGGCAGTTTCGGTTTTCGGTCAAGGGCATCCTGAATTTTCGGTTTCGGACCAGAATTTTCATTTTGGTGCACCCCTAGTTATAATCTATGTTTATCTGCCTGTTGGACTGATAATGATCAATTTTTTTTATTTATTTTTTTACTCCCCTTTTGACTTATAATAGTTTAATTTCCAACAGGTACATTGGTCAAGGTATGTTCAGCCACTGAACAAGCAGGAATCAACAGCATATTTGAGCTCAGACCCCCAAATTGCTGTAAATTGTAGAGCAGTGCTCATGGCTTAATACCGTATTCCAGCTAAAAGCATGTATCCTCTATCTACTAGATTATAAGTACGAGATTGGTGGGGGTACGACCACTGACGACCCCATTATTTCTAGAAGGGGGTTTCCACTATTGCCCCTCAGCTGCATGACTGAGGAGTGTGAATGGAGGGGCTGTTTCTGCCACTGCTATAGACCTCAATAAGGGGTTTATCTACAGCAAAGATCTTCAGCTGAATCTCTGTAGGAATGGAGTTCATGAGGAGACATGAAGTACAGAGAGAACGGACAAGACAGAATGTGGTAATGGAGACTGCATATAAGAGCTGCTGCTCATTACTACATCCCCAATTCCTCTCTGTACTTCATGTCTCCTCATGACTCCATTCCTACAGAGATTCAGCTGAAGATCTTATCAGCTGTATTCAGGCTCATAATCCCTGAGAAGCAGAGCAGAGAGGAGGATGAGGCAGCTCTGTAGCTCAGTGTTGTGAAGTAACTTGTCCTCCTGTGTGATTAGGACAACCATTTTTTTAGACAAAACAAACTATTATAATTAATGAAAGGTATTTTATTATATTTATAATAGACTAATATTTAAGTATTTTCATTTTCTTAATTCCTGGAGAACCCTTTTAATGTAATAAAGTCAAATTTCCACCCTCATTCCTCAAACACAATAGTTGGAGTGCTGCGTCTCCTTAAAGAGCCCAGCTATATATGAAGTCTCCATTACCACATTCTGTCTTGTCCGTTCTCTCTGTACTTCATGTCTCCTCATGAACTCCATTCCTACAGAGAGTCATCTGAAGATCTTATTAGCTGTATTCAGGATCATAGTCCCTGACAAGCAGAGCAGAGAGGAGGATGAGGAAGCTCTTTAGCTCAGTGTTCTGAAGTAACTTGTCCTGCTGTGTGATTAGGACGGGATTTGTATGTACGAATAGGACGGCGGCCATTTTATTTCTCCTCATGATGGCTCCTCAGACAAAAATTATAACTAATGAAAGGTATTTGGGAATATGTTTATAATAAAGTAATATTTAAATATTTTCATTTTCTTACTTTACGTTGAACCCCTTTAAGGAAAGTGAGTCTATCCGACTGGAGTGACTGATCCATTTCATCTTCTCTCTTAATTAGTGCTACAAATCTTCCAAGGATCAGCAACCTCAGATGGAGTTACCCTTGAACGGCTGCTCAGTCTCCTATGTCCCGAAAGATGGGAAGAAGAAGAAGCATGAACTGAAGATTATTCACCAGGGGACAGATGCTCTGGTTCTCGCCGTCCAAAGTGAGGAACAGGCCGAACAGTGGCTGAAGGTAACCAGATCTCTTCTGTGTTGTCTCGCTGCTGATGTGGACTGTTTGGAGTTTTCCTGCAATACTATGTCAGTTAAACTGTAGATGATGATGTCGGTCTTATGTTGTCACCTTAAATCAAAGGGTTATTCCCATCACAGTCAGACCCTCACCAATCAGAAAGTGATGGGGATAACCCTCTAAATTCCTTCTTTCATGGTCCTACAGTGTAATGCAATTGTCTCCCAGAGGGTAGAAGATAAGAGCATCTTTTTAATATTTCCTATCCCAATTGTGTAGAAATCCGGTGTCTACGAGCAGCCTGTGCCCACCCCTACCTTCCATTGGATCCAATGGTTTAGAATAAGCATCTCTACACGTAGAATAATACTGTCCTGTACCTGTCACAGCCCCTCAGAATTGGGACGAGATTTGTATTGGAAAGTTGCACCTTAATACACAATTTACGGAATATTAAAAAAGTAAATGCACTTTCCAAAAGTCATAGGGACATATGAAAGATTTTGATTTTTGGTGGGTGCTGAGACCCTCGCCGATCGCTGTGACGAGGATTCAGATGCGTTCAGGAAAGCTTTACTTGATTCACATATTTATCATAAAAAAAAAAACATTCTAGAGAATTTTCCCCTGGAAATGTTTGGTTGCTACCATTTCCTTTTTCTGTTGGGAGTGCCCCTATACAGTCTGAAACTGGTACACCCTATTGGCAAAGAGAATGGTAATACACAGCTGTTAAAAGGGTTTTCCGAGATTTTTTTAACTGATGTATCTGATTAGTCGGGGTCTGACACCCGGGACCCCCACCGATCAGCAGTTTGAGAAGACACCGGTGCTCACAGTAGCGCCTCAACCTTCTCGCAGTTTTGCCTAGGCCAGTGATGTCACAGTCATCGGTCACATGGCCTAGGCGCAGCTCAGATCCATTGACGTGAATGGGGCTGATCTGCGATACCAAGCACGTGCACTGTACAATGTACTCTGCGCGGAGGCTGTGGCGCTTTCAAACAGCTGATCGGGGGTTCCATGTGTCAGACCACCACCGATCAGATAGTGATGACCTAGCCAGAGGATAGGTCATCAGTATAAAACTCCCAGAAAACCCCTTTAACTAACCAAAAAAAAAATAAAAAAATGTTGGAAAACCCTTTTAATGTAAGTAGTTCACACTACCCAGAAGAATTACAGGGCAACCTGATTTAGCTTCCCTTCCTTCATGGGCCCTATTGCAATTGCCTTTGCCTCTTCTATGGCACTGCATTTTAGATAAACATTTCCAGGGAATTTTGGGAACTTGGGTTGCAATCTTTCTCCTTTGTAACCGATCACATTCAGCTGTTCTCTCATTTCCATGCTACATGATGATGGGGGTTGCAGCACTACAGCTGTTCCTTTATGTTTCCCTATCAACGCCTCGTCCAAAATTCCAGTTTTACGCTTTTTCATGTTTTTCGGAAAATGCTAATGTAACATCTGACTATTCCCCCCCCCCCCCCCCCCTCTTTTTGCTTTTTGGAGCGCCAGATCTGTTTCATGTAATATTTTCAAGTCACATTTCCAACTACTACACATTCATGCGTGAAATCTCCTCCTGAGCTCCATTCGGAAGACGCTCTGCTTTTTTTTCATAAACTGCAGCAAGTTCACCGAACACAAAGTATAACATTATGTAGCAGTCAGAGCTGGCCAAAGGAAATCATTGTGCCGCTAAGCCCCAGATTTCTTTTTGGAAGAAAACGGATTTCGCTGCTGCACATTGTGATTGCTGTTGGCGTTTTCCCCGATGAGGTGCGAATTCTTACACTGCTTCCTTCGCCCGTCAAGCTCACAATCAAGAATGAGTCCTTTGTCATTCAGATATAACTTTTTACGTGTATGTTCCTCTTCTTTACAATATTTCACTGCTGTTAGAGCAGCAGTTTATACTGCAGAGCTGCTCTTCCTAGTAGACCATTTTTACCTGTATAGGCAGACACTCTCCCCTTCGTTCAAGACTCCATGTCTGTCAGTCCAAGGGCTCTCACGCAGTCTGTCTATTCCGTATTTTTTTTTGCGGACTGTATGTGGAACCATTCGTTTCAGTGGGTCCACAAAAAAAAAAAAAAACGGAAGTCACTCGATAAGCATTCCGTTTCCGTCTGTCCGTTCTCCAAAAAAATAGAACATGTCCTATTATTGTCTGCATTACGGACAAGGATAGTACTGTTCTATTAGGGGGCAGCTGTTCTGTTCAGTGCACGCGGATGTCATCCGTATTATTTGCTGATCCGTGTTTTGCAGACCACAAAATACATACGTCGTGTGTATGAGCCGTCATGTGTATGGGTAAGGCTACATGGTGATACTGGTTAGCGGTGATCCCATAGAAATGAATAGCATTGCTGTGCAAGTCGCCAAAAAATCCAACACTGTTCATTTCTTTGGGATCACGGCTACTCTGGGATCCTGGCTGCGACCAGTGTCGCCATGTAGCTGTACCCTATCACTCCCATAGCCACTTCTGTGCCTGCCTTGATTTGGAAAATTCTATTGATTTGAATATATGAACACTTCCGCTTCTCTGTAGCGGGAGCCACTCGTTCCAGCATCTCCCAGCTTGGGACCCTATCCTCCTCTTTGACACCCATATGACCTAATAGGAAGATCTAAAAGACAAAAAAAGTGGAAACGCTGGATAGATGTCAGTGCCCTTTGCCTATCGTGGGTGGCATTATCGTCTGCTCTCCCATACGACTCTCACATGGCCCCAGCTGAACCGAGAAAAGACAGTCGTAACGTGTGCCCTCAGCAGCAGAGAGGTGCAGGTTGATCACTCAGCCATATGTGATTGGGTGGCTCTAAGAGATAGGATTAGATAACATATGTCACGGACGTTCCCGCGAAAGGTGGCAGGAGATCGGTGAGACTGGCAACACGTGGTTTGATTTCACATGTTTTCCTTTTGGATCAAATGACGTTTGTGTCGTTTCTGGTGCTTCCCACACCTTCTGTCCCCAGGTGTGGTTATTAGGGTCATTTAACCTTCTCTATTTATTATTGCTTCTACCACAATGCTGTGAGGTTTATAGCTTCTGTTTGGACCTTTGGATAGATTGTGGCTGGATCTCGGCTGAGTTCCTGGTGCTTCCATTGCTCCTTTGAAGTTAAGTCTTTCCTTTCCCTTTTGTATTAAGTTGGGGTTCTGTGTGTGGCATTTCCCTATTGTTTGTATTAGGCCTGAAGGAGACTCCTGTTCGTCCTTCCTTTTGGAGTAACAGGTAGTCTTGTCCCTGCCATTAGTACCAGGGTCTTATAGGGCTTGATAGAATTCTAGGTATTCCTGTGTATGAACTCACCTAACTTTGGGGTCTGTTCATACTGGTAGTCAGTATGCTTGAAAAAGGCTAACACACAGCCGAAACGTTGCATCTGGAATAAATTCCACTTTTTGCACCTTTTGGACGTGCTGTCTCCATTTTTTTATTTTTCTGGATACCTACATACTGGTAGTCAGTCAGGATTTTGGTTAGGGTTTTCACTTGGAGGTGTCCATTTTCGTTCCCTAGTTCTCAGGCCTGATTCCCTATTCCCCCCTTCCCTCTTATGCTCTGTGTGGTGTTTTCCTCCCACACTGAAGCGTGACAACATAGTGGGAACCACCGTCACCCTAGGGCAGGGATGCTCATCCTGCGGCCCTCCAGCTGTTGTAAAACTTAGGAGAAACCTCAGCCGTCTGTCGAAACCCACTCTTGGTATTTCTCTTTGCGGTTAGGTGAATCCAGCAGTTGTTAGTGTGCGTCACTTGTTGGCAGTGCGGTTGCTGCACGTGGTCCCGCTTGTTTGGATCCAAATATACCAATTTTCCGGGCTAGGTTTCAGATCGGCTCCGTTGGATACACTGGTTTAGAGTAGTCCTTAAGTGGATTAGATGCGGTGCACTCGCATGAAGTTGGGGGGTCTGATTGGTTACCATGGCATCCAGGACACTACTGAAGCCCTGGCTGCCATGGTAATCTCCCTGCTGCTGTTTGCACAGGGTAGCAGGGAGACTGTGAAGTCCTATTGCTCTATTAGCGGTAATAGGACAAGGGTTCTAGCCCCTAAAGAGGAAAATTGTTATTAAATAAAACGTTTTAAAAGAAAAGTTTAACCCCCCCCCCCCCCTGAAATATAGAATATATCGCGATATATATCGCATATCGCACATTCCTAAAATTATATTGCAATATAGATTTTAGGCCATATCGCCCGCCCTTAAGCATGGAAACGGGCAGTGTATATATAATGTGACGGAAAAATGAATCCAGCCAGCAAACGAGACAATATGGAGAAGTGTCTTGTATTAACTTTCTCTACAAGACAAATGCGATTTTCTGAAGTGAGAACAACCCCTTTAGTTGAATTATAGGGCTAGGACTACACAGTGTCATGTGTCGTGCAACAGCAAGACCCCAAAAAATTGCGTGCCCCAAACCCATTTGTGCCACTTATCTGCCACTTGCTGTCGTGGGACTATTTTAGAGCTGTGATTTGGCTGTAAAAACGAAAAAACAACTCAACTTGCATTCTTGTCTATGATGGAAAAGTCGCGTCTGAATTGCAACCGAAAATCCAACAGCATTGTGTCACAGGAGGTCACGTGTCTCCATCGACCGTCATCACACATCACATGCCGCCGGGTGGCCCCAGCCTAATAGCCAGTAAGTGATAGGAGGACAGAACATTATACACAGTGGATGAAGGAGCCATATTCAGGAGCAAAGAGAAGGCCACATCTGAGGTGAGCGTTAGTCTAGACAGCAAAACCACATTAATGGCCTGAGGGCTGCGTACAGGAAACGGCACGGTGGAATCCCTGTCATTTCAAGCCCTTCCTTAAGAAGCAAACACAATAACTATTAATTAGAATGAAGCTGCTTGACCAAGGAAAGGGTCACGACAGGACGAAGGCTGTCTGAGGCCAAATTCTTCTCCTTGCTCAGACACAGTGTATCGGTATACAGCATGTACGGTTTTATATATATATGGCACTTGACATGTGGAACCAGGCCCTTTACACTCCTTGTCAGGGGAGTAACTATAGGGCTGCAGAGATTGCGTCTAAAGGTGGCCATTCCTTCCGTCTTCCAATATATATGCATGCTCGGCGGATGCAACACATGATCAGGACTGTATTTTCTGGTGACTTTTTGGAATTTTTTCCCTGTTTTTGGGACTAATGCCCTTTTAGAGGCAGCACAGCTGTAAGAAGCGGCAGCTTTTAGGGTAGGAGGACGGATTTAATCAAGAGTCTTTTCCTGCCGAGACTTTGCGTATAGCCGGTTCAGGGCAGAATGTGATGAGCGCAGCAGATTTTTATATATATTTTTTTTTTATAGCCAGATATCGACTTTAACATAAACACGAGTCCGCACCTATATGTGCACGAGGTGTGACAGGGGGGGGGGGACTTGATGGAGAGCATGAATTCTTCAACGCTACTTTTGTGCACTTGCCAAAGCGCTTCCCAGTGTTTTGTCTGCAGCTTGCATTACACAAAGCGCCTGCCAAAATAACTTAATCAGCGCTCGGGGGCCAAAAAAAAGTCCACAATGAGTTCAAATGTCAAACAAGAGGTAAAAATAAAGTTCCAGGATGCTGAGTAATTGGATTCCTTTGTTTGAGGGAAGAGTTTGTGCTGTACATGGTTTGGATAGGTCAGGTTGAGGTGCTTTGAGCTTCTACACCAGCAGATTTTAAATCCGCCGCGGATTTCGGGACCGAATACACGCCAAAATCTGCATGGAATTTAAGGAGTGTGAACACACCCTTACCAAGCAGCTGTAATCTGAGTGGGAACCTGTTGGCACAGGTTTTATTTCTCTGCAGCACCCCCGCAGGGCACATTAAGTATTACACTTATTAAAATCAATGGGCTGTCCAGATAATGCAGGATGTGTCGGGTCCTCCTCTCTATTAACACTATTCTGGCCAGACGAGAGTCCTGAATCCAGGGCCTAACTATCAGTCTGAATTAGCCAGTGTTTACAGATGGGTTTTCTAAGCCAGATAACCATATGAAATGGCTTGTCTAGCTGTAGAAGGAGTTCTCTTATTTGGGACTCTAGTCTTGTAGGCAGAACGATGTGCACATCTCATACTGCGGAGGATGGATCATGTCCATGCATTGCACTGATGGTCTGTGGACACCATGCAATGCTTCATCTCCCCTGAAGTGGCCACTGTAGTGCACTTACATTTAAAGGGGTATTCCCATCTCAGACAATGGGGGGGGGGCATATCACTTAGATATGCTCCCCTTGTCTGATAGGTGCGGGTCCTACCTCTGGGACCTGGACCTACATGGAGAATGGTACCCTGCAAGTTGTGGAGGGCGCACTGACTCAGCCCCATAGAAATGAATTGGAGCGGTGGCCGCACAAGTGTGGTGCGCTCCCATTCACTTCTATGGCAAGAGCGCTTGGCGGTAGCCGGCCACCACTTTCCCCACTCCGTTCTTGGTGAAGGTGTGGGTCCCAGAGGTGGGACCCCCACCGATAAGACAATGGGGGCATATCCTAGCGATTTTCCCCCATTGTCTGAGATGGGGAAAACCCCTTTAACCACATGATGAAGAGACACAACAGCGTCCTGAGCCTCGGATGAGACAGCTGTCAGATTTTTAGTCTACCTCAGACTCCTAACAGACAATGCAGCTCAGCTGAAGTCCATGACCAAGATAACAGCAGGGCTATAAAGAAAGAAAACACTAAAGATTATACACAACACATAGACATTACCCTGTGTCACGTTACCGTAATTCATTTTATTCTCTGACCTGTCTATGATTAGGAGTCCGGTGGGCGGTCCTATCGGTGATTGACAGCTATCTCTGTATGCACACAGTGAGTAGAACCGCCCACTGGACTCCTAAGCATAGAAAGGGCAGGGATTTACTTAGGGGTTAACAAAAAACTGGCTGCTTTCTTCTGATCACAGCGCCACGCTTGTGAACAGGTTGTGTGCGGTATTGCAGTCCAGCCTCGTTTATTTCTGCCATGCCGAGCTGCAATCCATGGACAGGCGTGGTGCTGCCACATGTTTCTAATCCTCGACAATCCCTTTAAAAATAAACCTTCATGGAATTTCATGTGTTTGTTTCAAGAAGGAACATAAAAAAAAGAACGACGACTTGTTGATATTCCTCGATGGCCGCCCCGGCTGATAATATCACGACCAGACCATTTTGTTTTTCTTTGCAAACCAGAACGCAGACTTGCAGAGGCATTATGGAAAACGCTGCTTATTTTGGGCCGTGGCCATGAAACGGCTTTTGATGTAGGTTCCAGCGATTGGTATAATCTGCGACGGTTATGTGGACCGCGCACCTGCAGACTTAGTTATGGTGCAAATGTATACGGTAAATGAGAAGGACATAGATAAGGCCTCATACACGGCCAAAGGTCACAGCTTATATACAGAATACAGTAAAGCCCACCATTGGATTATTGCAGCAGATTGAACAGAGAGCCCCTTTAATGTTTAGAAAAGCTGATAGTCATAAACCCCTTCCAAGTCATAAAACCTTGAATGGTGGTGGGACCCCGATCAGTTCTGAGATCCATTGCATTTTCCTGAAGCCGCCAGTAGAGGGAGCTCTGATATTTGTATTGCGCTGAGCTCCCCCTAGTGGGGTTTTATAAGTTTACTGTGTGAAGGGAAACCGGAGTCTTGGAGCCCTATGGGGCAGATTTCTCGATATGTTTGACATTTTATGTTCATGCTGTGACGTATAGGGTTAGAAATATCGCATAATCTGACAGGTCTGATTTATTTCCCTTTGCTTGCAGGTAATAAAAGAAGTATGTGGGACCGTGGACTCGGATGGACCCTCTTCGAGTTCTCCTGTGCCAAAAACAGAAATAGAAAAGGTATTCTTCGCCTAATGTAACCTATTTATCAGTGATGTTTGTAATTGACTTGAGTGTTATTTTAGTTTATTAATCTGAACAGGGCCAACATATCCATTTATAGTAGTCAGAGTTTCATTTTTCTGATACAAAGTCCCAAATCTCCTCCATAGCCTTTAAATTGGATGATCATATTCTGGCTGCCTCTTGCCACCACTAGGGGGAGCTTACTGCATACAGTGTATGCATAACAGAATTACCTCACTGATCTTCCTCCACTGCTCCCAATCCACTTCTTCATGGTCCCCTGCTGGACCTTGTGGTATCAGGGATCGGTGTGGTGAGTATGATTTATTTATTTATCACCTAGAAAACCCCCTCTGAGCTCCCCCTAGTGGTGACTGCAGGCATCCAGAATATGAAGGAGCTTAGAAAACATGAGCACCAACTTAATTAATTAATACGTTGTCTTTTTTATTTTGATCAGAAATCGTCGGAGAGGCCGAGCTCAGACGGGGAGTGCAATGTGGAGAATAGCACAGCAGTTGTCAATGGCAAGGACCCTGGTATGTTCATAGCTTGATCACCCCTTACATTGAAAGGGGCCACTTGTTGCAGATGTGTGCGTATATTGGACGGCATGGCATGTTGTAGATAGATGTATAGATACTAGGCATTGGACATATTTAGGGCTTGCAACTTTCAGTTCTGGACCAGATCCAGCTACAGTGGGTCACAGGTGAACACTCAGAATGGAAACCTCTATGGTAGCCCTGTCCATAGCTCATGGTCTGGTCAAGACAACCCTTCCTCTAAAAACGGCTTCCCTGGAGATCAGCTGTCCTATCCTTTAAAATAGGTCTTCGATATCCAATCTGTAGGGGTCTGATTCCCAGCACCCCACCGTTCCTCCGCATTGCTGGCCAGGCACAGAGAAGTACTTTTAGTAGTGGCTGTGCCTAGTACTGCAGCTCGGCCCCTTCAAGTGAGTAGTAATGTAATACTAAAAATGCGGAGATGTGCCTGATAAATAACGACCAGTTAACTGACCGGTGGTGATCCGTGAAGTTAGACCACCACCAACCTTAGGCTTAAGCGTAGGCCATCAGGAGCTTCTGCCGTTTTCAGCCACTCTTTACAAATGGACATAGTGATTTACACGAGACGGTTTCCGTCTCCGTCTGTGTCTTTAAGACTGAATGACTTCCTCTTATCTCCTCTGGGTGGACCACCCGGCATCCTTCCAGCTGTAGGCTTTCTTCTAGTGTTATTCTTTATGGAGAATTGACTTCCTTGCAGTAGCTCATGTATAACCCTGTGGTTCCTGTATGTGTGGCCTCTGCTCCCCCGGCTTCATAATCACGGGTCTGACCCCACCAGCCTTCTCTGCATCACTTGGAGAGCGCACGGATAGTTATTATCCTGGGCCGTGAAGCAGTCCTGCACCAAAGAACATTATATATAGCCCACTTTTGAAACTTCCTAGGAGTAATTCAAGCAGTTTCATGAAATTGACAGCAGCCTGGAGCAGATGTGTCGGCGCCGGGCACCGGATGGCTCAGAAACGCTGATAACCCTGCGCAGAAATAATACAATGGAGATTCTGAGAAGAACAGGCGGTGTAGTGTTGTGCTAGAATTCTGTCCTTTAGGGCACATTCAGGCGACCGTAGTGTTTAGCGAATTTGTAAAACACGGATACCGGCCGTGTGCGTTCTGCATTTTGCAGACCGCACGTGGCCGCAACCATAATAAAAAAGCCTCTTCTTGTCTGCGATTGTGGACAAGAATAGGACCTGCTCTATCTTTTCTATAGAGACGCAGAATGGAACCACGGATGCGGACAGCACATGGTGTGCTGTCTGCATCTTTTGCGGCCCCATAGAAATGAATTGGTCCGCACCCGTTCCGCAAAATTGTGGAACGGATGCAGGCTCATTCATACGGCCGTCTGAATGAGCCCTTAGTCTAAGGCCTGTATTAACTGACGGAGGGTCGGCCAGATCATTGCTAACAAGCGTTTGTAGGAACGCTCCTTAGTGATGATCTGCCTGTATAAGGGCTCATGCACACAGCCGTTGCCTGGCCGTATTGCGGCTCGCGTACGGCGGATCCGCAATACACGGGCACCGGCCATGTGCATCATGGATCGCGGACGCATTCACTTGAATGGGTCCGCAATTCAGGAGATGCGGCGCGGAACGGAGGCACGGATCGGAAGCACTACGGAGTGCTTCCGTGGGTTTTCTGTCTGTGCCTCTGCACCGCAAAAAAGTAGTGCATTCACTACTTTTTTGCGGTGTGGACCGTCGGATGTGGATCGCGGGCCCCATTCTTGTGAATGGGTCCGCGATCTGCCTGTGGCTGCCCCACGGTCGGCGCCTGTGCGTTGCGGACCGCAATTTGCGGTCCGCAGCATGGGCCCAGCCAGCAGATGGTCGTGTGCATGAGCCCTAACAGTGACACCTATTACCCGATGAACAAGCAAACTTGCTCGTTCATTGGGCAATCGCATTTTTCATGCAGGCTAAAAAAATCATTGTTTGCCGGCAGCAGATCATGCCATCTAATCACAGCTCTGCTGCCGGCAAATAAAGATTCTGTATGGGGACAGGCGATGGCATTAGTGCTCATTCTTCTCCACATACTGTAGAGGAGATTGCTGCATATAATAGCAGCGCCCTCCTTCACTGACGAGCAGGCGATTGTCCTCCCCGACAATCCTAATGCTCATCTGCAGTTCTAATACAGCCCCAAAAGTGGATTTAGACGGGGCGATATTTGGGTAGATTATCGGGAACGAACGTTACTCCTGACAATCTGCCCGTCTAAAGGGGAACCTGGCGTTAGTGTGTACTAGTAAATTATCGTTTCAGGGCAGCAGATCGCTATTTAGAAAGCACGAAACCATGCAGCTGTATGAGGACGAGCGATCGCAATAGTGATCACACGTTCTCATACTGTGGAGGTGATCACTGCATGTAAATACAGAGCTTCACATGACCGCGCAGTGGGGCCGTACCCTTAGGGTCCATTCACACGTCCGTAATACACCCGGCCGGCACCCCCACAGAACTGCATATTCTTGTCTGCGGGGGGGGGGGGGGGGGGGCGCTCCGGAAATGCTTATGTGGACAGCACACTGTGTGCTGTCCGCATCTATTCCTGCCCCATAGAGAATGAATGGGTCCTCACCCATTCCGCAATGTGTGGAACGGATGCAGACATATTCTGTGGACTTGTGAATGGACACTTCTAGTGCCCTGCATGGAATTTTCCTTCACAGAGGCTATTGGTATGTAGTATTTATGGGATGGTGGGGGGGTCCCCCTTTAACGAGGCATCGGTGGGTTCTGTGGAAGCTTCTGTCTGCCCATTGGATATCATTCTGTGTTGAGGTCGTCAGATTTGCGTTCTTCGCTCTCTTACTCATTTTTGGGTTTGCGGGGGCCAGAGCTGAGGTGAGAATCGGAAGCTGTCTGTCGCTCAGGCTTTTCCAGCAGGTTAAGCCGATCATTGATTTTGTCATCTCTCATAAGCCATCCAGCGGCTGCAACATTAGAGCGGATCTCGGCGGGTTGCCTATTGATTTCCTCCTGCAGTTTATCCCGTCGCTGTCAGGCCGCCAACCACACAGCCGTATTTAGTCCGAGGCAGAAGTACGACCTTGGGAACAGTGTTTACAGGCCCTTCTGATGTGAGGGTTTCATCATCTGCCGCCGCTGAGAGCATTCATCCTCAAGGCCGCCACGTTCATTTATATGTCAGATGTGGCGGTATATTAATGGCAGTGCTGCCAATTAAAGACATGGCTGAGCGGAAACATCAGTGACAGCAGGATTATATGGGATTGCAAATGAATTAAGGCTGCAAAGTAATAGCCTTGCTTAACTTTAAAAGGCGCGTGCTATTAGAACTGTGTTGTGCTATCCCTCTGTTATTCCTCCTAGAAGTTTATCGTTAAATTGACGACTGGACGTTACCGTTCTCCTGGTAGGAAAAGGTAACGGCCACTGTGCTGTATACAGTAAAGTCCAGCTGTACAGGATGTCACCTCTGCAGATAAGATGTTGGCCGGTCTGAGATCTCGGAGAACCCCTTTTAAAGATTATTAAAAAACGCAGCATACGCCGACCTACCTTACTCCTCTCCCGCGCCACGCTGCAGGGGGAACATCCTGACGGCATCAGGACATGGAATAGGTCCACAGAATCATTCCCAGACTAGAGTGTCACGTGGCCCCTGGTGGGTTCTCACTACACCCCGAGGCACAGTGGGGGAATCGCCGGCGGCGTATATATATGACGAATAATAGGTTCTGTCTGTTCTGCTTAGTGTTCATTGTGGTCGACCTCATGGCCTCCATTAATCACAAGGAAAGTGACACAGAGCTTGGCCCAGCCTCAGATTCTGCTTTCATGGTAATGGGGGCCAAGAAAAGCCGGTCACAGACATTCCTTCTCATTGCGGCATCCCTGGCACTGGCCATTGGCATACCAAGGACGTAGGCTAAACATCATTACTGTGGGAAAAGTCACCAACGGCCATGTCGGTGTCTAATCTTATCATAAGTTGTATGGACTATGCTGCAAGATTTTTTGAAACTTTTTGTGACAATTCAATACTTTCCCATTTCACGTATCATCCATATTGTTAAATAGGAAAAGTCCACTCATCTGACACGTCTGATTTAATAAATGTGTGGAGCATCTTTTTTTTATATAAACCTGCATTGGGCAGTTCTTCTCTTATTCCTCCTGGAAATATATGTATGAATTAATAGACATCCAGACGTTAATAGGGTGCGTCCCTGTACAGTTTCATCCCTGGTTGGACAGTGTGTGTCCGGGCAAGCCAGTTGCCGATACATTTCCAGGAGTCTGACCCTCTCCGATCTCAGATAGGTCATCAATATGTAAATCCCCGAAGAACCCCTCTTAGGGTCCATTCACACGTCCGTAAATGTTTTGCGGCTCCGCAAAACACGGACACCGGCAATGTGCATTCCGCAATTTTCGGACCGCACATCGCCGGCACTATAATAGAAAATGCCCAATCTTGTCCGCAAGAATAGGACGTGTTCTAATTTTTTTGCAGAAACGGAAGCACGGAGGCGGAAGTGCGGATCCGCGGATGCGGACAGCACATTCCGGCCCCATTGAAAATGAATAAGTCTGCACCCGTTCCGCAAAATTGCGGAACTGATGCGGACCCATTTTGCGGACGTGTGAATGGACCCTAAGGCCCCCTGTCACATATGCGCCGTCCCGGCATGTGACACGGGCATGACTGCAAGGGGTTAATCTACCTCCGCTCACTCCATTTTGCACTCCTTTTCCACACAGGCTACAAATTGAGCATAAATCACACCCCAAACACCGTACACGCAGTCCAAATACACGCTGCCCCCCCACCTGGCCGACAAGTACACACGACACATACCCCTTTCAAGCATCAAACACAGGCTGCTGCCAGGACACTGCGCGGGCCTGGACATATGTAACATCGACGCATGCGCAAGATTACGGCGCACTGCGAAAAAAAAAAAAAACTGAGGAGAGGAGTGAATAATTAACAGCGGGGCGGCGCTGGGCTCCAAGAGAAGGGGCATCTGGGCACCAACGGCCGGCGGGACAGCCCCTTGGGCACGTTATGAAGGTAATTAGCATATAAATCGATTTTTATCAAAAATGTAAGGACAGGTGGGTGTAAAACTAGTATATTTTTAATTAGATAAAGGAGACTGATATGATATGAAAATCGGGCTGACAGAATCCCTTCAACGTATTGAGGCCTAGTGGCCAGTGTAAAAATTGCAGGATTATATACATTTTTAAAATATACTGACATGGAAAAAAAAATAGTCAGCATTATCACATAAGCGGGTGTCCAAGTCTCAGCATCCCCCCCGCCAGTCACCTGTTTCAGGGAGCCTCCGCGCTCACTGGAGCTATGGTGACCACAGGGGGTTCCCGGCAGCTTACCAATCACAGCGCCCTACATCATGTAGTGGCAGTGTTTTGTATGGCAGTGCAGCTCCATTAACTTGAATAGGACTGAGCAGCAACTAGGCCATGTGACTGGTGTACAGTGATGTCACCGGCCTAGGATGAGGCTGCGGCGCTCATGGAGCTGATCAGGCAGGGGTCCCGCGTGTCACCTCCCACTCATCTGATATCGATGACCTATCCAGAGCACAGGAGATCAATATTCATTCCTAGATGACCCCTTTAAAGGGAGTCCTGTCACCAGCATTTCACTTTTTTTAACCCTTCCCACAGCTCCCTAGCATGCTTACAGTTAATAAAAACGTTACCTCTGGCATCAATCCTGGACTTATAGAACCATCAAAAACGATCTTTATAACATATGCAAATGAGGGCTGGCAGGTGCCCACGGGCGGCGTTACCCTCGTAGGTGCCCTGCTAGCTCAGCCTTTTCTTCGGTTCCCCTCGCCTCTTCCTACCCTCCGCCCGCCCATCCTTTCCCTCTGACCGCCTATCTACCAACTTGTTGTTTCGCCGAGATCCCGCGCCTGCGCACTCAGTGCGTCGGCCGGCGCATGCACACTGCGATGCCCATTCCTTGTACGGCATCACAGTAATTAATGCGCATGCGTCGATGGACCGCCTCGTTAGCCGGCGCATGCGCAATAGTTACTGTGATGCCATACAAGGAATGACCTGAGTCTCAGACGACTTCTCCTAAATTATCAGGAATGCACACAGATATGCAGATATATTGTCAGGTAGAAGACTAAGGACTAAATGCTGTGTTCTCACCCCCTCCCCAGGGAAACGAAAGAAAAGTGGCACAAAAGCTGAGCCGAAAGGTACAGTAACCAAAGTAACGGGAAAGAAAATAACAAAAATAATTGGTCTGGGGAAGAAGAAACCAAGTACGGATGAGCAGACCTCATCGGCAGAAGAAGACGTTCCAACGTGTGGTAAGAAATGTAGAAAAAAATATGTAGATTTTTTTCTCCTTTTATGTGTCTATAAGCTATAGTAGAATGATGTCATGTTTGTTATACTGTTTTATTTCTTACTCCATTTAAGGCTACCTAAATGTCCTAAGCAACAACCGGTGGAGGGAGCGGTGGTGCCGGGTCAAAGACCATAAACTCATCTTCCATAAAGACAGGACCGATCTTAAGACGCACATAGTCTCCATACCTCTGAGAGGATGTGAAGTCATCCCAGGCCTGGACTCCAAGCATCCCCTAACGTTCCGTCTTCTCCGTAATGGCCAGGAGGTGGCCGTGCTAGAGGTATGTCTGCCTATGTATTCCATGGTTCCATGTCTGCCTATGTATTCCAGGTTGCCTAGTCATAGCTACAGTCATCAAAAGTATTGGGTTCATCCTAAAGTAGGAAGCATTTTAGATTCAAAACCAATTTCTTCAAAGTACAACCTGGTGGCGTTTATGAGTGTGCACAATGTTGAAGATTATGTCACTTGTGTCCCTGCTATAGTCGCGTGGACCATAGGAAACAGTAGCCTGAAGATAACTGCCTTCTATAAGGCCGGGTTCACACATTATTCAATTTTCCGTTCTGCTGATCCGTCAAAAGAACAGAAAACAACGAAAAAAAGGATCCTGTATCTCAAGCATCCGTTTTGCTGTTATGCACATTTTGCATCAGTTTTAGCCATTTCAGTCTAGGATCTGTTATTTTACCTGAAAAAAAAAAGTTTGTTTTTTTCCCGTCTAAAATAATGGATTTCACGTGGAAATGGCTAAAGCAGATGCTTAAAATACAGGATTGGTTTTTTTTTTTTGTGAGAGTGTTGTGGGCATGCTCTGCGACCTGTGTAGAGGTCATTGTGCAGGGAGGAGGTGAGCTATGACCACCACCTATTGTTAATATTAGGTCCTGGGTTATTTCTATATAGGTGTCAACTTTCATTGTAATCCTGCCTGTGATGATACTGAGATGACTGCTGAGAGGCGATCTGGAAGTGTCAGTCTGTTATTAAGCATTCTTCGATATTCTGACCTTAAAATTTGAAGAACTGGATATTTTCAAAGTGGGATGGAAGGTCTCTTATAATGAAAGGAGAACTGAGCGGCCGGCTGGGGCACATCTAGGATTCTGTATAGTAAATGTAGAGCAACAGTCAGCAACCTTTTGGCACTCCAGATGTGTTGAAACTACGACTCCCAGCATGCTCCATTCACTTTTATGGGAGTTCTGAAAATAGCTAAGCAAGTGTGCATGCTGTGAGTCGTAGTTTCACCACAGCTGGAGTGCCGAAGGTTGCTGATCCCTGATGTAGAGAAATGTCTACCACAAAAAGTAGCAATGGCTGAATCGATGACCTTACGAGAGGGCAGTGGCATACATAGAGAAGTAAGGGCCCCATAGCATGGAGCAAACCAGGCCCCCCCACACAGGACAGAAGGGTTTCTGCCTAAACCCTTTTCAATGACCCTTGGGACATTTTTCCACGTCTTCTTTTGAGAAGTTGTTCCTTTAGAGCAGGGGTGCACAACCTTTTCTGGTTGGGGGCCACATTGTCAGCCTGAACCAATTCAAAGGGCCGAAAATAAAACTTAAAGGGGTATTACCAACTGAAATACTATATTTATGGCATATTGAACATGCAGTATATATTGTTAATGTCTCGTTACACTTCTAGTACTCTCATCCATGGACATACATGTGTTGCCCACATGGTTGGGGGCCGCACAGAATGGTATCGAGGGCCGCATGTGGCCCCCGGACTGTAGGTTGTGCACCCCTGCTTTAGAGGGTAGAGTCCTCACCAAGTTTTCACCTCCAGAAGAAGAGGAGACAATCCCAAGTAAGACTAGGCCCCCTCTTGCACTGGGCCCCATAGCAGTCGCATGGTCTGCCGCTATGGTAGTAACGCCCCTGCGAGAGGCCTGGATGTTCTCCGCACTAATAACGTTGCTTATTCCTCTTCTTAGGCCTCATCTTCAGAAAACATGGGCAGGTGGATCGGCATCTTACTGGCAGAAACGGGTTCCTCTACAGATCCCGGAGCGCTGCACTATGACTACATCGATGTGGACACCACCGCCAATGTCATCCAGACAGCTAAGCAGTCTTTCTGGTAAGAGGATAGGTGAAGACTGGTCCCGCACACCTAAGGGACTAAGCTGCTTAGTGGCTGGAATTTGTTACAATGTATCAGTGTAGACCCATCCTCGGCGAGCTGAACCCAGCAGCATCACAAACCTCTGCACTTCTGGTGGATTGCTCCACTGATACCTTGTTGTTACCTCTACTGTGTGAGTAGGACTAGGCCTGAACAAGCTTTCTACTTCCTATTATATATATATATAGGAATGTTTGCATTTACCGACAGCAAGCAGAGATCTTGAAATCTCAAAACAGATGACATCGTGTTTCATGCCTGCTCGCTGGGCATTGCTTCACCTAAAATGCACTTTCATATGTAAAAGCTCAAAGCAAACTTTTTTCTGGCTTTGTTTTGTGGAAGGTTGCCAAGTACGGCCTTAATTATCCATTTAGTAACTCCTCACGTCCATTTACATTACTTTGCAGACGATATGTTCACCTATAAATCCGCTCTTCTGTCCGGTCAAATTAACTGTACTTCAGTCGACCAGGTCAAAAACCACAATTTGGCATCTTTTCTGTGTCTACTCCCTCTGATTTCATTTTAGCAAAGTAAAATGAAGATAAATGTGGTCGTCTTCCCCGATCATTCATCTCCATGTGGTTAGTCCTGCGAGTTCGCTTCTGCACAGTGCCACCCAGTGGCGATCAGCAGTAAAATCTCTTGCAGACCCTCTGGTTGGTCTTGACGTAGAAGCTGTAGCCTAATCAAAGTTATAATGTAAGACAATTCTTCTTTGCCGGAACCTGTACCGCAGAATTACAAGGCCCAGTTTCTGTGTCCATGCCAGAGAAAGGTTATTGGGGCCAGCTGAAACTGTGCCACTGCCATCTATTGGCTGTGTCTGGTATCACAGCGCAACCCATTTCACTCAAATAGGGATTAAGTGCAATACCAGATACAGTCCATGGACAAGAGTGGCGCTGTTTCTGGTGGAAAAAACAAAATCGGGCTGGTCGAGATGTTCCGTCCCTGACAGTGGGAATTTCTTTTGTTCTAGTTAAAGGGCCGCAAAGGGTTAAAAGGGTTGTCTCATCTTAGACATTGGCGGCATATTGCTAGGATATGCCACCAATGTCAGACTGGTGCAGGGTCCCAGAGGTGCGGGTCTCTCAAGAAGGGGACCCCTGAAGTGAGTGGAGAGCAGCCATACATGTGCAGTCAGCCTTTATTTATGTCTATGGGACTGCTGAAAATAGCTGAGCGCTGGCTATCTCTGACTGACTCATAGAAGTGACTCGACCGGTGACCATGCTTGCGCAGTGCTCGCTCCATTTATTTTTATAGAACTTCCAAAAATAGCCAAGTGCGCCCACTTGACTACTTTTATAACTCCCATAGTAATGAATGATTAACACGCTGTGCACTTGTGGTGTGCTCTTCTTCATTTTCAGAGGTCTGTTCTGGAGATAAGTGCGGGTCCTAGAGGTGGGACCAGCACCTGTCTGGCATTGGTGGTATACCGTAGTGATATGCCACCAATGTCTAAGATGAGAAAACCCCTATTTAAAAAATTTTTATATATTATATATATATATATACAGTACAGACCAAAAGTTTGGACACGCCTTCTCATTCAAAGAATTTTCTTTATTTTCATGACTATGAAAATTGTAGATTCACACTGAAGGCATCAAAACTATGAATTAACACATGTGGAATTATATACATAACAAAAAAGTGTGAAACAACTGAAAATATGTCATATTCTAGGTTCTTCAAAGTAGCCACCTTTTGCTTTGATTACTGCTTTGCACACTCTTGGCATTCTCTTGATGACCTTCAAGAGGTAGTCACCTGAAATGGTCTTCCAACAGTCTTGAAGGAGTTCCCAGAGATGCTTAGCACTTGTTGGCCCTTTTGCCTTCACTCTGCGGTCCAGCTCACCCCAAACCATCTCGATTGGGTTCAGGTCCGGTGACTGTGGAGGCCAGGTCATCTGGCTCAGCACCCCATCACTCTCCTTCATGGTCAAATAGCCCTTACACAGCCTGGAGGTGTGTTTGGGGTCATTGTCTCGTCCCCATGCTTCCCCATATATACATGTGATCCCCTCTCCTCTGTGTTTGATATCACTGGCACCCCAGCACTAGTGATATCACAGTAAATACCATTTCAAAGTACAGTAGATTCCAAAGATGTAACCACTGGCTCGTAAAGGTGCCGGGGTGACGAGCGGATGACCTATTACACATCCCAGTATGAGGTCACGTTGGGTCCTCTCCACATTCTCCACCCTTGATCGTAGCCTCAGGGACTGTCCTGACTCACTGACGAATCCTATCTCAATATCAAATTCTTCTTGGTATCATCCAGCCCCGAAATTCCTCATCCAAGTGTAAGCAAATATGTGTGCAGTCTGAATTACCCAGAGGATCGACAGATGACGTGTCCACATGTCTCCATGACATGAACTCTGATCCTGGCCGTTTAACTCTTTCTGCACCACAGTCAATGCAGATCAATTCAGAGGGGGGTCCTGACACCTTGTGTTGCATTCAGTGTTCAGGGAGGTGGTCACACACGTGGTCGCTCTCCATTATGGAAATGGACGTATAAAAGCTTTCGGAATGTTTTTTTTGCCCTGCCTTTCGAGGAGCAGGAAGAGATTGAAATTGGCATCTGTGGAGTGAAAGACCTGGACTAGAAAGTGACCTTCTCTTAATAAGACATTTTCTCTTGTGTCTTTTTTTTTTCTTTCAGTTTCATGAACAGAAGAGTCATCTCCACTAACCCCTACCGTGAAGCCCCCACAAACGGCTATTCATGCCCCAGCGGAGTGGCTCTTCACTACGACGATGTCCCCTGCATCAATGGATTGGTAAGGCGGACACGCAGTGCACAGCTCTCGTGTCAATATGTACTCCTCGGGTTAAGGGAGTTATCCCATCATTTAAAAATGCAAAATAAAATACCTGATCCGTTTTTCCGGATGACCCCAGAGAGACGGATCCGGTATTTCAATGCATTTGTGAGACGGTTCCTCCTGACAAATGCCATCAGTTTGCGTCCGGATTGCTGGATCCGGCAGGCAGTTCCGTCGCCGGAACTGCCTGCCGGAATCCTCTGCCGCAAGTGTGAAAGTACCCTTAGGGGGCATTTCCTTTCTACTGCAGCTGGTGGCAGTTGAAAGATGGAACTGAGCAGAACAGAGAAATTATAAAAAGAACAAACAGCAGGTGGCGCTCTACAGATACATTTTATTAAATAACGCGCTTGTTATACTACATATTTAATTACCTGCAATTACAAAAGTATTCAGATCCAGGGGCTGGTTTGAAAAGTGTAGAATATTTTTTGCGGGTTATATTATTTTTTTACGGCTATGTTCACATTTGCACTACGGGGCTCTGCTGGTGTTTCTGCCAAGCTTTCCAGCACGCTGGACCTGAATAGAGCAAGCAACAGCAATAATGGTGCTCTCGGATAATACCCCCTTTATAGGTAAACAGGGGTCCATCATGATGACACAAAATAGTTTGTTTCCTGTGGGACAGAGGATGTGCCTCCACCTGCGTGTAGCCATGGAGGGATGGGGTCTGGCTGGGAGCACGGCTCAGCACTGTTTTTGGGTTTCACTAGACGACAATTCGATTTTCCTTTCTGCGCATTGACTATGAAGAAATAGCAGTTCTTGCCCTGGAGGACTTGGCGGCACTATTTGATATAAGGTGCCGGTAGGTGATCTCCTGGGTTCGAGCAGTGATCCGCATTGGCGAATGTCATTCCTCTTTGCAGTGTCTATGGCGGACAGTATGGCGTTGTGCACTGTTTGTCCCCTTTTTTCCCCCTTTGTCTTCTGTTCTTTCCATGTTCCTCTACCTAATGGTGAAGCTGTGTGTATTTACAGTGGAGGCCGGACGAGGATTATTCTTTCAGGCAGAAGGGAGAAGAGGTGCTGTATGATGATGCAGATGTGTACTGATAACTTACCATCTCCAAAAATCTTTGCACGCAACCCGTCGACTGACAAAAAGCCCAATAGGTTCTCCTCTGAGAAACTTTCTCCTAACCACTACAAATCTCCTGTCTCGTCCAGTCTGTCCTCTCCGTCTGTCACTAACCACTCTCCTACTCTGGGGAGGGCGTCTGCTGGCTCCTCTTCTCAGGTACTCCATACTGCTTGTATCGTCTGTGCTATCCGTGTGCTCGTCTGCTAGAAGGGGTGCCTCAGGGCGGGTGACATTGCTGTAAATGACCCGCATTTCTTCTCCACAAAACCAATGGTAAACGATCTGGTCGTCCTAGACCGTCTGTATCCGCATACTTTGGCGGTACTATATAGAACGCCCATCTACCCTTTTTTGACTAATTCCTTTATGATTTTCCCTATATATTTGCACACTAGAGCCCATAATAATTGGTTTTCCAGTAAAGGGACAAACATGAAGGAATGGTAGATGGCATTAAAGAGGAGCTGTCCCCTGTCCTGACATGTCTGGTTTAATACCTACTTGCATCCTCCGTGTAATACATTCTGGAGCATCTATTCCTATGACTCTATGATGTGCCATTCCTGTATTATTCCTGTTAGGAGTTATTAATGAATTACTGTAATGAAGGTCCAGATGGGTGTTACCAGTTGGGGGCGTGTCCCTGCGCAGTTTGACACTGTCCAGTCAGTGCTGCCAGTGTCAGACGGTGCAGGGACACGCCTCCAACTGGTAACACCCATCTGGACCTTCATTACAGACTGCCTGTAATTCATTAACTGGTAACGCCCATCTGGACCTTCATTACAGACCGCTTGTAATTCATTAATAACTTCTAGCAGGAATAATACAGGAACGGCACATCATAGAGTCACAAGAATAGATGCTCCAGACTGCTGGCAATACATTCATGGACCTTTTAGTAGGAATAATAGAGGAACGGCACAGCAGTCATAGGAATAGATGTTCCTGTAATGTTATTACAAGTAGTTTTTAAGACAGACATGTCAGGAGAGGTGACAGCTCCTCATTAAAAGGAGTGTGTCATCAGAAAAGGCCTGTTATCTAAATCAACTTTTTATGTTTAAATGTTTTTGGTGTAAAAACACCAAAAACATTTAAACATAAAAAGTTGATTTAGATAACAGGCCTTTTCTGATGACACACTCCAAATCTTAAAATCATGGCGTTTGCGTACTGACCACTAAGCTTAATAATAGGTCAAGACAAAATGTTCCGTAGAGATTACTTTTCAGCACTCATCTCAATATCATCAAAGGCAGGATTACAATGACAGATATATAAAAAGCACAGGATCCACCATTCACAGTAGATGACGGTCACAGCTTACCTACACCCCCTCCCTGCACAATATACTCGGCACAGGACACACAGCATGCCTAGAAAACTCTCCCATAGACGTCAGTGAGGTCCCCTGCTGGCCATGGTGTCTGTGGACTATCGGGGCTGCTATAAAGCAGATCTCTAAACGCTGTTAACAGCAGCTCAGCAAGATGGCCGCCCCCATAAACCTGTTCAGGAAATAGAATAAAAAATAAATAAAATACAATTGGTGAATGAAAACAGATTAGAAAAAAAAATGTGTCACAATCTGGTCTTAATTGGTACAAAAAAAATATAGGCAACACATTCCCTTTAAGACGATTATATCCTATTGTATACAGCCAAAGCAGTAGTGGAAGAGAACTGTGCAGTTCATACTACAACCTGTAGAGGGCATTGGTGCGCAAGATCCTATCAGAAATTACCGCTAATCAGGCCGTATCGATGTGACAGCCTCATACATATTTCACCTGGTTTGAGTAAAATTTAAAGGGGGTTGGACACATTTTTATAGAGTGTGCCCCTTTAAGGAGCAGTATATCAGTATTAAAAAAAATATTGAAGCGCTGGTCAGATCGCAGGTAGATTTTTAATACTGCGGCCAGGTGTGTGTGTTATTTGTGTGTCTCATCGGCGTATTGGTGTGTCAGTGTATACACCCATCAGGGTCACAGTCAAAAGTAATCACTCATCAGCCATAGTAATCAAAAGCCGAACTGCGACCTTTGATCATTACATCGCTTAGTGATGTCTAATTAGATCCCCAGGAAAGTCATGTCATTTCCTCCATATCCCTTAATAACTTCCAATTCATTACTTCTTACATAAATTCATTAGGAGCTTTCTAATCGGATGTCGTCTCCCAACCTCTAATCTAGTGATGATTGATATTAACATCGTTATACATGACGTGGAGATATTCTTACTGTACAGCTGATAGGATAGAACCAGTCCGACCAGTGGTCGTCTTGCAGCAGGAAGCCTCCTCCACTTCCCTGTCCTCGATGGGAGACCAGACAAGCTAAACCACACCCCTTAAAGGGGTATTCCAGTTTTATTTATTTATTTGTTTATACCAGGCATGCTCAACCTACAACTCCCACAATGGCCTGCTGTAGGCTGTTCAGGCATGCTGGGAGTTGTAGTTTTGCAACAGCTGGAGGGCCTCAGGTTGAGCATGCCTGGTTTATACAATATGAAATTCTAAAATGTTCAAATATACATGTATTCAAAATGGTACTTACCCTTATTATATCCGGCTGTTGACCCCTATCTGCACAGTAGAGTGGTTTGGCCCATGAATCAGTCGGCCCTGTGTAGTGCATCTATGGCCTAAGTCAGGCATGCTCAACCTGCGGCCCTCCAGCTGTTGCAAAACGACAACGCCCAGCATACCCAGACAGCGTACAGCTATTATCCTACAGCAGGACATGGTGGGAGTTGTAGTTTTACAACAGCTGGAGGGCCGCAAGTTGGGCATTACTGGCCTAAGTAAAACATGGCACATAAGTCATGTGCATCCCTCCCAACTTTGTAAACGAAGCACGCTGCAGCATTTTTTTTCCGCACTAGGCCACGCCTCCACCCAAGACATAACTATACACCTAATCTCACATAGTGCCCCCAGTAATATGCCCACAGTGTGCCCCCCCAGTAATATGCCAACATTGTGCCCCCCAGTAATATGCCCACAGTGTGCCCCCCAGTAATATGCCCACATTGTGCCCCCAGTAATATGCCCACAGTGTGCCCCCCCAGTAATATGCCCACATTGTGCCCCCACAGTAATATGCCCACATTGTGCCCCCCCAGTAATATGCCCACATTGTGCCCCCCCAGTAATATGCCCACATTGTGCCCCCCAGTAATATGCCTACATTTTGCCCACATTGTGCCCCCCAGTAATATGCCCACATTGTGCCCCCCAGTAATATGCTCACATTGTGCCCCCCAGTAATATGCCCACATTGTGCCCCCCAGTAATATGCCTACATTGTGCCCCCCAGTAATATGCCTACATTGTGCCCCCCAGTAATATGCCTACATTGTGCCCCCCAGTAATATGCCTACATTGTGCCTCCCAGTAATATGCCTACATTGTGCCTCCCAGTAATATGCCTACATTGTGCCTCCCAGTAATATGCCTACATTGTGCCCCCCAGTAATATGCCCACATTGTGCCCCCCAGTAATATGCCTACATTGTGCCTCCCAGTAATATGCCTACATTGTGCCCCCCAGTAATATGCCTACATTGTGCCCCCCAGTAATATGCCCACATTGTGCCCCCCAGTAATATGCCCACATTGTGCCCCCCAGTAATATGCCCACATTGTGCCCCCCAGTAATATGCCCATATTGTGCCCCCCAGTAATATGCCCATATTGTGCCCCCCAGTAATATGCCCACATTGTGCCCCCCAGTAATATGCCCATATTGTGCCCCCAGTAATATGCCCATATTGTGCCCCCCAGTAATATGCCCACATTGTGCCCCCCAGTAATATGCCCACATTGTGCCCCCCAGTAATATGCCCACATTGTGCCCCCCAGTAATATGCCCACATTGTGCCCCCCAGTAATATGCCTACATTGTGCCCCCCAGTAATATGCCCACATTGTGCCTCACAGTAATATGCCTACATTGTGCCCCCCCCAGTAATATGCCTACATTGTGCCCCCCCCCCAGTAATATGCCTACATTGTGCCCCCCCCCCAGTAATATGCCTACATTGTGCCCCCCCCCCAGTAATATGCCTACATTGTGCCCCCCAGTAATATGCCCTCATTGTGCCCCTAACAGAAAGTTTAAAAAATAAACACCACATACTTACCTTGTTCCTAGCAGCATCAGGACATCGGCTGCTCTAGTCTGTGGAGGAGGTGGAGCCCAGGCTGACTGCCGGCCGGCCCCACCCCCCGCACAGACCAGAGTGTGGAGAGCCGCAGGGGGAGGAATGATGAAGCAGGGAGGGGATGCCGGCGACGGCTCTCTGCTTCATTATGGCAACTGTCCCTGCTTCCTATGGACGCAGGGACAGCTGCCAGAAAGTGGGACATACCTCCCCCGTACCGGGGCGGTTGGGAAGTATGCATATGACACCAACTCCACTGACAGTCAATGAGCAACAGTGTTACATGACATACATGTGCTGGGTCAGCACACAGGACACCTCCATGGGATAACTGCATTGTAGTAATGGTGCAAACCATTATGGCTATTAAAGCAACTACTTCACTGTATGTGTTTACATGGCTGCCTGTTTCCAGGTGATATGTAAAATGGCTGCCAGTCTCTTGGTGACTTTGCCCCTGTTGTTAATAAAGTTAACTGTAAAATAAAAAAAGAGAAACACAACACCTAATGCAGTATACACATGTGCTGCATCTCACTAAACTACTGTTCACCTGTTAGATGTCTGGACCGTTAACTAAAACTAAGGACATGAAGTTTACGAATGTTTTGTTTCAATTTGGAATGTTTTCTTTAAAATTAATATAATTTGGTATTTCATTTCTGCTCTGCAGCTCAGGAGCAAGAAGCCTCCTACAGCATCTAATGGGATTGCATCAAAATCCAGACTGGCCACCAACCAGCAAAGGAAGCCGGTTCCAGTCAGCACAGTAAAGCGCAATGCCTCCAGTAAGTAAAGCATCTGCACTGTTATGATCCAGAGCTGCATTCACAAGTCTGCTGGTTGTCATTGGAAACCGTCGACAATTCTGTCATCAGACACCCCCCTTACTGGTTTAGCTGTGTTCCCATAATGCAGCGGAAAACTTGTTTTACTGTACAGTGCCTGTTGTAAAACGGAAATCACCAAAGTAACACAGACACTAAGTAACTGAGCAGGGAATGCTGGGGAATTTCAGCTCTGAAGCTCTAAATATGTGCATGTATCAAGAAAGTCTTTAGCCTTGGTGTATCCAACTTAGATTGAAAGAGTCCATAACTTAATAACTGCGTAACTAAATGCTCTGTAACTTTGTAATATACCTAATTCACTATTTTCAAGACCTCTACTTGCCTGTCAGTGAATACTAAAGTCATTACATTTCACTTAAATGCCTCCAGCTGGAATACACTTTTATCACCAATCCGGTGGATAGGCGATGAATGGTAGATCAGTGGGGGTCTGACCACGAGGACTCCCACCAGTTGTCGGGAACGGCAGACTAAAAATCGCCGCTATATCTACTAACCTGTAAAGGTTGAAGGGCATCTGTCAGCAGATTTGTACCTCTGACACCATTGCTATAAGTGCCAATACTACCACCATCACCAACATAGCTATGACCTGTTACATGCTTGGCGCTGAAGGCATCTGTGTTGGTCCCATGTTCATATGTGCCCGCATTACTGAGATGCTTCAGCTGCCAAGTGCACATAGGAACAAACCTGCTGACAGATGCCCTTTAAGGTGGTGATGATGTATTCAGCGGTGATTTCTTTGCTGCGCAGATGCTGAGCAGTATAAATACGGCAAGAACCGGGTGGAGGCCGATGCGAAGAAATTACAGCAGAAAGAGGAGGAACTACTGAAGAAGAAAGAAGCTCTGAGGAACAGACTGGCCCAGCTCCGCAAGGAGAAGCGGGATACTAAAGCCGCAATTGAAGCTAATGCAGGTACAGGCCATGAAAAGGAATGTGTCATCAGAATGTGACTTGCTGTTTTTTTTTTGTTTTGTTTTTATCCGATAATTTTTTTTATTTTTTTTTCGAAAATCTCAAAAATACAGAGGAAGAGAATAGTCTGCACAGTATACATGCAACAGTTAATAACAGTAGTACCAAAGCATTACATGATCGGTCATATAGTTAATTCCATGAGTACACCATGCATCATCAACTTGCTGTTTAAATCATGTTGTGATAAATGTCTGATATGGCCATTTTGAACCAGAATCATGGTTGTCACTTCACTTCCTCCACAAGCTTGAATTTGGTGTCTCGCCACAAAACATCAAGGTCCTGAGCCCAGTGGTGGTCCGCAGTGGAGATGACAAGACACCCCTACCCCCACACTCATTATCCATGCCCAGTGTCTGGTATGGCAGATCATTCCCATACAAGTGTATTCGATTGACAGCAGGGGCTTCGCTTTCCTAATTCTGGACATGTTCCTTGATGGATTAGGCCAGGAAAAGATACAAAGCAACATGTCTGGGTGTCTGCTACAGCAGTGTTTCCCAACCAGTGTGCCTCCAGCTGTTGCAAAACTACAACTCCCAGCATGCCCGCACAGCCAAAGGCTGTCCAGGCATGCTGGGAGTTGTAGTTTTGCAACAGCTGGAGGCACACTGGTTGGGAAACCCTGTGCTACAGAGCTCCAAATTTCCTTTCTTCCACACAAACATAGAGTAAAATCATAACATTTTGTTTCCCTGCAGCTACCACTAGAGGGAGCTCACTGCATAGGAATGTAAATAGCCATCACCCCCCCTTGTAACATATCATATGCCGTGAGCTCCCCTTAGTGGCAGCACAAAGAATTACAAAATGTTATCTCTGTGAATGGGGCTTACTTGCTATACCATGGACAAGACTGGTGCTGTTTATAGACCCTTTTTCTAATTACATGTGCAGTACGCAGCCCTGAGGGGTTGAGTGATGGCGAGGTCACAGGGGTAGTTACTAACCGAGGGTATTTCTGGTACTCACAGTTTTTCATATACCCTGGGCAGGCGTACAGCAGTGATGGAGAGGCTGGCACATGGATCCTCTGGGTATAGGGACCAGGCCGGGTGGTAGGTGAGGTGCCCTTGGTGTTGCAGGTTTTTAATGTGCCGATGGCAAGATCCCTTTAAGTTTGTGACGCCAGTGCCGGTAACGGTGGCAGATCGATTTATTGTAGGAATAATTGAGGAACACAATGTTGTAGTGAACCAAAACTTCCTTTTACTGAAACAGTTCAACTATTTACAGTCTTTGGTCAGTTCCACATGTAAACAGGTTATAACAGGCAGGCTTGATATAACAACGGCAGGCAATGTCTTTGCAAGATACTCGGAGGGAAATAACACTTACAGATCAGGCTGCACTTTTCCTCAGGATCCTGTCTGTCTTTCTCCAAGGCCCGTATGCCCTATAGCTGGCTTTATCCTTGGATAGGGGAACCTTCCTCTGGTGTATATATATATATATATATATATATATATCCTTGCTGTAGAATATCCTTTGCCCTTCAGCTTTCTGTTTAGGTGGGAATACACTTGGCTCTGCACTGCACCTTTAAGGGAACTTGGTTTTCTCAGGAGGCCAACTCTTCCCCTGGATGGCAGCTTCTGAGCTTCTTTTACTCAGGAACCTAAGGCAGGCTAGACTGCACTAACTAGCCTCCTGGAATATACTGCACTGACTCTTTCCTGTCTGGGCCTAACTATATATACTAGGGGGTTCCCTAGCTCCCTCTACTGTCTAGGAGGAGGAACTACCCCTAACAGGCCTGATACAGGAGATAACAGGAAAAACACATAAAAAACATCATATAAAATACAATGACCATGTTCCACAGGAGGTGGAGAATAACGTGGCCATATTGACCCTTGTGTAGTGCCCACATTTACTTAGTGGGACACTACACATGCAATCCCTTTGACCTGAACAATGATTGTCCAGTCTGCAGTAGTTTAGTTAAAGGGTTAAATAAACTTTTAAATAATATTTCACAGCGACACATGAAGGGTCTTTGATCTCCTCGCTGCTGGACATGGGCTCAAGAGAAAGTCTGGGGACCCATCTCGATTCCATCTCCTGAAGCAAGGAGGGAGAGCCTGCTACTCAAGCTCTTCTCTCTCCTCGTTCTAGCGATCAGTGATGGTCTCAGCGATCATCAAAACCTTTGATATGTTGCTCTGATATATGAAAAGTTTTACCAAAACTCGGTGACACTCTAATTTCTTCACTGATTTCCAGGGAGGAAATCTCAGGCAATGCTGGAGGACAAGTTTAAGAAGCTGGAAGACGAATGTAAACTAAAGGAGGCCGAGCGGGTCAATCTAGAGCTGGAGCTGACAGAGGTGAAAGAGAACCTGAAGAAGGCCATGGCAGGTGGAATCACTCTCGGTCTCGCTATAGAACCCAAGACTGGGACATCAAGGCCACAGGTAAGATGGAGGTAGTAGTGGTATTAATTTGTGGATCTGCCCATATTATAACCACCCAGTATTATTTATCAGTGTATGGTGACGTTATTTGGCTAGTGAATTGTATTGCGGTATTATGTGGGTGCTCTAAGGCAGGCAAGCTCAACCTGCGGCCCTCTAAGCTGTTGCAAAACTACAGTCCCCAGCATGCCCGAACAGTCTACAGCTATCAGCCTACATCAGGGCATTGTGGGAGTTGTACTTTTACAACAGCTGGAGGCCGCAGGTTGAGGATACCTGCTCTAAGGGAATATTATTTGGGTGCTGATTATGGCAGTATTATCTTGGCACTATATGGCAGCATCATGTAGGCTGAAATGGACCCTGATATCGGCAACAACACAGATAACCCCTCTTCAGTCAGTGTTACATGTTATGCAGCATCCTCACGGTGACCTCCAGATACCAAATAACCAGGCTTCTCCCCTCCAGTCTCCAGTTCTCCGCCATCGGACTGTGGAGAACTCTCCCATCTCCAGCTGTGACACCAGTGATGCAGAATGCTCTCTACCAGTTAACAGTGCTGCGGTATTAAAGAGGCAGCCACCTGCAAATAACTCCCCAGTACGAGGCCATGTGCTAAGGAAGGCAAAGGTAAGAGTGGCTATACTGTTCTCTATGTGACAACTATCTTAACCCCTTAAGGACTCGGCCCTATTTCACCTTCTGGACTTGGCCATTTTTTGCAAATCTGACTAGTGTCACTTTAAGTGCTGATAACTTTAAAACGCTTTGACTTATCCAGGCCATTCTGAGAGTTTTTTTTCGTCACATATTGTACTTCATGACACTGGTGAAATGAAGTTAAAAAAAAATCATTTTTATTTATAAAAAAAATACCAAATTTACTAAAAATTTGTAAAAAATTGCAAATTTCCAAGTTTCAATTTTTCTACTTCTATAATACATAGTAATACCTCCCAAAAACTTTACATTCCCCATATGTCTACTTCATATTTGGATCATTTTGGGAATGATATTTTATTTTTTGGGGATGTTACAAGGCTTAGAAGTTTAGAAGCAAATCTTCAAAAACCTAATTTTTAGGGACCAGTTCAGGTCTGAAGTCACTTTGCGAGGCTTGCATAATAGAAACCACCCAAAAATGACCCCATTCTAGAAACTACACCCCTCAAGGTATTCAAAACGGATTTTACAAACTTTGTTAACCCTTTAGGTGTTCCACGAGAATTAATGGAAAATAGAGATACAATTTCAAAATTTCCCTTTTTTGGCAGATTTTCCATTTTAATAATTTTTTTTTCCAGTTACAAAGCAAGGGTTAACAGCCAAACCAAACTCAATATTTATGGCCCTGATTTTGTAGTTTACAGAAACACCCCATATGTGGTCGTAAACTGCTGTACGGGCACACAGTATTGTGCAGAAGGAAAGAACGCCATACGGTTTATGGAAGGCAGAATTTGCTGGACTGTTTTTTTTTACACCATGTCCCATTTGAAGCCCCCCTGATGCACCCCTATAGTAGAAACTCCGTAAAATTGACCCCATCTAAGAAACTACACCCCTCAAGGTATTAAAAACTGATTTTACAAGCTTTATTAACACTTTAGGTGTTCCACAAGAATTAATGGAAAATAGAGATACATTTTCAAAATTTTACTTTTTGGGCAGATTTTCCATTTTAATATTTATTTTACTTTTACAAAGCAAGGGTTAACAGCCAAAAAAAACTCAATATTTATGGCCTGATTTTGTAGTTTACAGAAACACTCCATATGTGATCGTAAACTACTGTACGGGCACATGGCAGGGCACAGAAGGGAAGGAATGCCATACGGTTTTTGGAAGGCAGATTTTGCTGGACTGTTTTTTTTTTACACAATGTCCCATTTGAAGCCCCCTGATGCACCCCTAGAGCAGAAACTCCATAAAAGTGACCCCATCTAAGAAGCTACACCCCTCAAGGTATTCAAAACTGATTTTACAAACGTAGTTAACCCTTTAGGTGTTCCACAAGAATTATTGGAATATAGAGATACAATTTCAAAATTTCACTTTTTTGGCAGATTTTCTATTTTAATAATTTTTTTCCAGTTACAAATCAAGGGTTAGCAGCCAAACCAAACTCAATATTTATGGCCCTGATTCTGTAGTTTACAGAAACACCCCATATGTAGTCGTAAACCGCTGTACAGGCACACGACAGGGCACAGAAAGCAAGGAATGCCATACGGTTTTTGGAAGGCAGGTTTTGCTGGACTGTTTTATTTTTACACCATGTCCCATTTGAAGCCCCCCTGATGCACCCCTAGAGTAGAAACTCCATAAAAGTGACCCCATCTAAGAAACTACACCCCTCAAGGTATTCAAAACTGATTTTACAAACATTGTTAACCCTTTAGGTGTTCCACAGGAGTTATTGGCAAATGGAGATGACATTTCAGAATTTCAATTTTTGGGCAAATTTTCCATTTTAATCCATTTTTCCCAGTAACAAAGCAAGGGTTAACAGCCAAACAAAACTCAATATTTATGGCCCTGATTCTCCCAAAAAGTGGCCCCATTTTTGAAACAACGGGATAGGGTGGCAGTATTGTTGGTACTAGTTTAGGGTGCATATGATTTTTGGTTGCTCTATATTACACTTAGGGCTCATGCACACGACAGTATTTTGCGTTCAGTATACTGGACGTTTTTTGAGTTCACGCGGAACATATACTGAACCATTCATTGTCTCCGTGTGCATTCCGTTTCAGTATTACCGTGCAGTGAAAAGATAGAACATGTCCTATTCTTGTCCGCAAATCACGGTGCTTGGCTCCATTCAAGTCAATGGGTCCGCAAAAAAAACGGAACACATACGGAAATGCATCCGTATGTCTTCCGTATCCGTTCCGTTTTTGCTGAACCATCTATTGAAAATGTTGTGCCCAGCCCAATTTTTTCTATGTAATTACTGTATACTGTATATGGCATACGGAAAAACGGAACGGAAACACAACGAAAACAAAAAACAGAACAACTGAGCTGTAAAAAACAGACCGCAAAACTCTGAAAAAGCAATACTGTCGTGTGCATGAGCCCTTTTTGTGAGGCAAGATAACAAGAAAAAGCTGTTTTGGCACCGTTTTTATTTTTTGTTATTTACAACATTCATCTGACAGGTTAGATCATGTGATATTTTAATAGACCAGGTTGTCACGGATGCGGCGATACCTAATATGTATACTTTTTTTTAATTTATGTAAGTTTTACACAATGATTTCATTTTTGAAGCAAAAAAAAATCATGTTTTAGTGTTTCCATAGTCTGAGAGCCATAATTTTTTCAGTTTTTGGGCGATTACCTTGGGTAGGGTATGATTTTTGCGGGATGATATGACGGTTTTATTTTTTACGGTGTTCATCTGAGGGGTTAGGTCATGTGATATTTTTATAGAGCCGGTCGATATGAACGCGGCGATACCAAATATGTATACTTTTTTTTATTTATGTAAGTTTTACACAATAACAGCTTTTTTAAAACAAAAGAAATTATGTTTTAGTGTCTCCATATTCTGAGCCATAGTTTATTTTTATTTTTTGGGCGATTGTCTCAGGTAGGGGCTCATTTTTTGCGGAATGAGGTGACGGTTAGATTGGTACTATTTTGGTGGGCAAACACCTTTTTGATCGCTTGCTGTTGTACTTTCTGTGATGTAAGGTGACAAAAAAATTGTTTATTTAGCACAGTTTTTATTTTTTACGGTGTTCATCTGAGGGGTTAGGTCATGTGATATGTTTATAGAGCCGGGCGATACCTAATATGTATACCCCCCCCCCCCCCCCCCCCTTATTTTTTACCAATTTTTTTTAACTTTATTTGGGGAAAATTACGTTTTTGTTTATTTTTACTTGAAACTTTTAATTTTTTTTGGGGGGGGGGGGACTTTATTTTTTGTCCCACTTTGGGACTTGAACTTTTGGGGGTATATTTCTTTACAATGCATTCCAATACGTCTGTATTGGAGTGCATTGGCTGTATGAGTAATACTGTGAGTATTACACATACAGCTTCCGGCCTGTGAGATCCAGGGGGCTGGATCTCACAGGCTCTTCACCGGAAGGCAGCGCAGATGCCTCAGGAAGGCATCACGCTGCCTTCCATGCCATCGGGTCCCCCCCACAGCCCCATGGGGACCCGATGGCACCACCGTCGCACCAGGTAAAAGCCGCAAACCGCAGGTCTGAATTGACCTGCGGTTTGCAGCGATCGCCGACACGGGGGGGGGGGGGGTCACAGGACCCCCCGCGCATTTAGCCGAGGTGCCTGCTCAATGATTTAAGCAGGCACCTTGTTCCGCTCACCGGTGATCGGATCAACACATGATGTACAGGTACGTCATGGGTCCTTAAGGACTCGGGAACCATGCCGTACCGGTACGTCATGGGTCCCTAAGGGGTTAAAGGAGTTTTTCGAGGATATTCCTAATATGGCTTACATGAACATCACCGCCACTTACAATTTATACACAGTGGAGTCACATTATTTTGACCACCCGCAAATATCCAGAATAACCGCCTTGTTCAGCACGGACAGCAGCTAGGTGGGCTGGCAGTGACTCAATACGGTCCTGGTAGGTTGTCACCGGTATCTGGAGCTGTGCTGACTGCAGTGCATCCCACAGCTGCTGGAGGATGCGTGGCGGAGGATCCGTAGAGCGAACACCACAATCGAGGTGGTCCTACAAGTGCTCAGTTATCTTCTAGTCCGGGGAGTTAGGGGCCCAGGGTAGTACTTGGATGTCTTGGTGATGCTCTTCCAACATTGGTCAGACATTTCTAGCTGTGTGACATGTCACATTGTCTTACTGGAAGATCCCATCCGCCCGAGGGAAGACAATCAGCATGTAGGGGTGTACATGATCTGCAAGGAGGGATTTATACCCAAATCAGCTGAGAGTGCCATCCACGTGGATGAGTGGGACAAAAACATTCCCCCAGACCAGTGATGGGCAAACTGCGACTCTCCGGCTGTTGTAAAACTACAAATCCCATCATGCCCTGTTGTAGGCAGACTGGGCATACTGGGAGTTGTAGTTTTACAACAGCTGGAGAGCCGCAGTTTGCCTATGCTTGCGGCCCAGACCATAACGCTGCCACCACCAGCTTGTGTTCTTCCAGGAATGGTTGCAGGGTGCTTGTTCTCTGATGTTTCTCACCTGACACACCAACATCCATGCGTTCCATGAAGCCACAAATGTGTCTCCTCAGACAGGACAACCCGTTACCAATCAGCAGAGGTCCAATTCCAATACTTTTTTGGAGGTGCAGTGACCATCCGTCTTCTCCGGAGCCCCATGCACAGTAGGGTTCTCTAAACTGTTGTAAGACACACATCTGGTAGCTAGTGTTGAGCGAACCTGTTTTTTAAGTTCTGTTTCCAAACCTCGGTTTATTGAAGTATCCCGATATGTATTCCGCTACCACGGACCATAACGGCATTTGGAATCCATAACAGGATTCTTCGATAACCCGAACTTTGGACACAGAACTTAAAAAAACAAGTCTGCTCAACACTACTGGTAGCCCCAAGTACATTTTGGCGGTGAGCTGCTCTGCTGTAGGATGTCGGTCCGCCCTCGCACACCTTCGTAGCCGACGTTCACCTTTTACATCAATGGCACGTGGTGCTGCACAGTTTCCACGTCTCTTATTCACAATGGCGCCATTTGTCCACTCACCATGCACTTTCACCACAGCAGCAGAGAAACAGTTCACACTACGCAGTTTCAGAAATACTGCCACCCCCGACCCGAGAAGCCAATAATCATCCCTTATTGCAACTCTGATAAATCGCCCCTTTTAGCCATGACAGCAACGGGGGGGATATGTGTGCCGACCCACCGAGCCGGCTCACGACACGTGACTTCTTTCATGAGCTACGCGCTGCCGACATCGAACGTAGGAAGTGGTCATAATAATGTCACTCGACCGCGTATTTATCCGTATGAGGGGACTGAAATACCACTGCATTAACCAGAGCCCTGTCTTTATAGGTGGATGAATATGTCCTGTATACATCCCTGCAGGCTATTGTTCTGTGCTCATCCATGGCACAGGGCTGGGGCCACATTTACTGGGCGTGTGGTTCTGCGTGTTTGCAAAAAGTCGTACAGGTGGAATCCCATATCAAGTCATGGCACAAGTAGCCATGTGGCCCTAAACCCCCGGCGGGGGAGCCCTCTTGTGTCCCCAGCCGGTTAATTCATCAGGTGCAAGAGTTAAAATGAAGATTTGATTCCTAAAATGTAACACAACCAAACGCACTGACCTTGCATTCATGTGATTGCTGCTCCAGAGCAGGCTTATTGTGTCCGGAGATGACACATTTGGTGATGGTCTGAGCATCTTGAAATAGTTTTATGTGTAACGGTTGTTCTAAATTTGGTTCTCCCATGTGCCGGTCTGCGGCTGATGCAACGAGGAAGCAATCTGCTATTTAATGGGGAATGATTGGGTCATTATGCGCATGAAATTCACCAGAGAATAAATGGCTCCCTCTAGTGTTCACTTTTGGTAAATGCGTTTAAATTCTGCCATGGTCATTAAAAACATTTTTTTTTAAAGAATTAATATATTAAGGCTGTAACTGGACATTTCATGTGATAAATCATTTAGATATTTGTATGCATTAATTTTGTTAACATTTTTTTTTTTCAGGAGTGGGAGCAGAAAAACGGCACATAAGCCGCGCCACTTCATCCTGTGACCTGTATTCCAGCCTTAAATAGCACGGACCAAGAGACAGAACTACGCAGTATTTTTATACCAGGGTGCAAGAGTACATAGGTTTTGTATGAAGTTCTCCCAACACGGCAGAGCAGCTGTGAAGGGCTTTGTCTCCGAGGACCCATTCCTCTGTCATGTGGAGAGCGATTGAACGGCCTCGGTTTTCATTGCTGGGCAGCTGACTGGCTCGCCGACAGACCAGGATAAGCTGGTCGCGTCTCCAGTATCTTGTTTTATATGCACATAGTACGCCTTCAATCACATTCCAGTGTTTCTCGTCTATTGCTCTCGTCTGCCCCCTGCTGTCTCACCTGATGAATTGCATGTTAAGTTCTTTCCGGATGATTCAACGGTCATGACCCTGCACCTTCCACTTTTTTGATTGCACAAGTTTATTGGCACATTGGTCACTTACTTTTTCTGTCTGCACAATGGAGTTCTTCGTCATCAATTAATATTGCCCCCCTCTTAAATTCCCTGTGTCCAGATACCTACTGGATTATTGGTCTTAAAGGGGTTGTCCAGGAGTACAGGGGGGGGGAATGGTTGCTTTTTTTCCCAGAAATAGTGCCAGTAGGTAGCATGTTTTTCTAATCCTGGATAAATGCTGTAAGTCAATGGCAGATAATGATTTGGTCATTGCAAGTCAGAAGTCCTAAATGATTGGCATTACACTGCTAGCGAATAGGAAAAGGCACCCGACCGTAGTTCGATCCCCCCCCCTGGTTCCCCATTATGGAAGATCTTGATGCTACCTTCGATTATGAGGTGATTTGGGACCTTAATCTTTACGTGATCAACCTGAATATAATGGTAACACATCTACCTCCACAATATAAAGGATATGTAAACCTTGCAAACTTTTTTATATTGCTCCGTAACTATAGGGACACATAGGTCTGCATCGGAGCTGCATACAAAGAAGAAGGTTTACTTTTAATGAGTATTATTTGCAAAGGTTGGTTCAATCTTTTATTTTAGATGCTTTGGAGCAATGCAAAAATGTGCACAGCTGTGTATACGGCCACTACACGTCCTCGTGGCTGATATCCGCACCTAGGGTTGCACTCAGCCACACAGATACTATACATTTTCCTATATGTTTATTACATTTAAAGCCCACGAACTACATTTTTAATAGGAAAGTAACCTTTTGCCTCTCAGTTTGGAAAGTCTAACCGCTGCTGCAGTGAGTACAGGAATGGTATACTGTCAGCAAGTACAAAGAGCCTTTAGGATATGCTGAAAGGAATGTCTACCCTTATGGAAGGGTGGATCAGTCCATCCATATAGCACACACAATTTTGCCCACTTATGATGCCACCTTAAGGAGAAATCAAGATGCAAAGGAAATCTCGCTTAGTTGCCCATAGCATCCAATCAGATTGAGTCTTTCATTTTTCCGAAGGGGAGGTGAAAAATGAAAGGTTTTCCTTTACAATAGTTTTGATAAATTTCCCCCCAAATACATAAAACATGAAGTAGCTTGGCACCTTCTTTACTGTTTTTGAGCTATTTGTAGTTTTCTTCTCCAGATTCACCCCCAAAGTTGAAGTGACGTATTGGCTGGTTCCTGCAGAAGACACTCATGTAACCTAACAGCTCCCACAAAAAATTATACAATTTAAAGTAAAAAAAATTTCTGGCAATTTTTTTTTCTTTAAATGGCTCAGAACATTGTAAAGTAGTAACTTACGCCTTACTGGGTCCCCCACCAGTCTGCTTCCTGGTCCCTTTTGACACATAGGAAATGATCGCTCAGCCATTCATTGGCTGAAGTGAATCACTGGCAGGGGACCAGGAAGCACAGGAAAAAAATAATTTCCTGGACAGCCCCTTTAAAATCAGTACACGATAAGTAAAGCAAAAAATGTACTAAGATATTACACATTTTATGCAGATTGAGCTGTGGAATCTTGTAACTATGTTGAGCAAGAAGGTGTTTTCCTTTAATATTCAAAGGATATTATAGTTATGGTTTCATTTTACTTATTTTGGGCTAAAAATATATATTTTTTCAATTGGTATTTATTAAAAAATTTCAGCCGTTTTTGTGGTACATGGGGTTAAAAATCAGTTTATTTGCAGACTGTCTCTCCTGAGTTCCGTCAGCTGATGGCTCATGTGAAGCCTCATCTCCTGACCTCCTAAACACACATTTAAGCCATATTCTTATCAGCTTGATAAGAGTTCAGCTATAATGAGTGTTTATGAGGTATTGAAATCAGGGATAAGGCTTCACATGTGCCATCAGCTAACGGAACACAGACTGATTTTTAACCCCATGTATCACAAAAACTGTAGTTTCTTAATTACATACCAATTGAAAAAATGCTTTTTAGCCCAAAGTGGGTAAAATGCAATCATGAAAAATTGCCTCATGGTGTCCATAACCTTTAGCAGCCTGCGTATAGAAGCTCCTTTCCATTTGGCTCTAGCCACAACATATCCATCACCTAATGATTCATGTCATGATCACACCTCAGCCTTACACTTCCAAACAGTTAAAACTTAGCCAAAAACTGTCTTTTTTTTAAATTCTTTTTGTTACTGCAAATTTTATTATTTATTTGTATATTTCAACTTGTATTGTTATTGATTTAATTTATATCTGTAAATAATTTTGAGGGAGGGGGAAGTATTAACAGTGTGGATTTTGGGATACAGTATGTTTAAGGTTATAAAAAAAAAATAATACTAATTTTCGGTTTTGATGTATTATATGTATCATTATTCTCCACAAAGATTATAACCGCTCTGGTCAAAGAGGGAAGAAGTTGTAGTAGTAGATTTTATAGACAACTCAAATACATCTTAATACAGAATCTGGAAATGTGATATTGTATGTCTTACCACATTTCTTTAGCTGCTTTCTCTAAGGCTGTACCTGACGTCTATGAATGGATGGAATGACGGAAACCCCAAGACGTTGCATTATTAGTAGATATGAGGTGTAATGCGTGTTCTTAAAGGCTATAAACACCTTTGGGGGCAATTTTATTTTATTATTGCATTCTACTCATTTTGAGCTAAGGATAATTTTTTAAATTGGTCTTTATTAAAAATATGACGTCCTTTTTTCTGTACAGAGCTGATATGCTCTAGCAGCACCCTTTGGATTTTCCGTCAGACCAGGAGCTGACAGACTCCTTATCTCTGATCCCTGTGACCTTAAAAACACTCATTTTAGCTCAGTTCCTATCTCACTGATAACAATGTGGCTTGAATAAGTGTTTATGATCTCTTAGTAGTTTAGAGATGAAGTTTATTAAATGACCTGCAAGTGAAAGTACCAGTCACACAGCTAGAAAAACAGTTAATGCTTTGTGACAGAACAGCTCAATATTTTTTTTAATAAAGACCAATTGAAAAAAAGTTTTTTAGCCAAAAATGAGTAACATGCAATCATTAAAAATAAAATTGCCTTTAATTCAATGTAGGAGTACTCTTTTCCATAAGCACAGAAGCCACATAGATTTGACTAAGAGTAACAATCACAAGGCTAACAGAACTAGAAGGAAGTAGAGCACAGAGAAGAGCTTATCTATTTTGTAGTCCCTGTGACTGGGTGACTAAAGCTAGGTTTCTATTGCCTCGATAATGGCCGATTTTCCTGTTACAAGAGAAATATTTAGCAGGATTTTGCAAGACAGGAAATTCACAAGCACATATTAGTTTTATTATTTGGCCAGACAGTTTAATATTTAACACATCTGGAGCCTATAAGTGATGTATATACCATAGGACAAGCATTCTCTATTATTTTTTATAATGTATACATTTGGTGTATATAGCTTTAAGTCAGTTTAAAGGGTTTTTACATCACTATTTCTTTACAACATAATTAGGTAGTGTTTTTTTTTCTACGAGGCTCTTTTGTAATATTCATTTTTTGTAAGAATTGCTTTTTGTAATGAACTTACAATCTGAACTTTTGTAATGTTTTAGTTTGTATCTTCACCACCTGTGCTGTTTGTCATTCACTGTAGAGAACGCTAGTTCATTATTCAGCAGAGACTAGTGAGGCACAAGGCATAGAATGGCTCTCAATAAGCCTGCAAAAAATGCTGCCTCTTCTGAGGGTTCAGAAGATTTTAATGACTAAAATACTAACCGACTATAAAGCAATGCTTATAATGTATGCATTATAAATTGCCATAGCGCCAGGTATTTGCAGATCTGAAATACATGGTGTGTATTGTCAGAATAAAAGGGGCCATGCAATGCTCATCTTGATCTTGTGTGCCATTTATCTTTTTTCCTTGTGATGCTAAAGGAGTTTAAAGGGAATTCAATGCTGAAGGCAAGTCCTCTGGATAGGTCATCAGTATCTGATCGGTGGGGGTCTGACAAGAACAGGTTTCAGCTGCTTTCACATCCGACCCAATTTCTAACGGCTGTATCTCCTGATGTAGAGCTAATACTGTGATCCTGGTCTTGTTTGAAAGCTTAGATTGGCCCATATCTCTAGCTTCCACAGCTACCGAGATATGAAGGGTTAAAGCAGCCTTCTCACTCCTTAATTTTGTAAATTATGTCAACCAGCCTGGAGGAGAAGATTGAGGCACTGGGGAAGCTGATAGCCTGAGTTAGAGAGACAAAACATCCTGTCTTATGACCCCAGGAAGAAGGTAACATGACCATGTTATCCATCCCCCTCTCTTTCATCAGTCAGACCGCATACTTGCTCTCTGTCACGTATTGGGGTCTTTTTATTTTTTTCCAAGAAAGGAGTGAGCACTTGCTCTGCACCAAATTAGGCGATTTATTGACGTCATGATCCAAACAGTTTATCAGAGTCCAGATTACTGTGTCAGACAGTCCCTCCCCAGTATAAGTGAACGGAGGCCGCTGATGGATGGGATCCTCGGTTCAGCAGCCATGTTTCTAGTGCAGCTCCGCCACACAGGTCCAAGGACCTCCATGTTAACATGAGTTATTCATATTAACCTATTGGACATCAACGCCGATAGTTTAATAATGCAGCACATGTGCAGCTAGTAATATAAACTGGCCGATCCCTTTAAGGCTAAAATTAAATCTAAGGGGTTAAAATGCACTTCACTACTTATGAGCCAACTATATTTACTTATGAATTCAAAATCTTTAATAAAAGTGTGACATTTTTTGGGAAGGTTTTAATGTGATTGTTTGGGGGGGGGGGGCGTTAAAGGAATATGTATTTTTATTATGCACCCTATTTACAACTCTGAGGGCATCTATGAGGCACCTCATTCACTTCTATAGGGAGATCAGTGAAGGAGCACGCTGTCCATGCGTCACACAATATGGGGGCCAGGTGCATGAGGCTTGCCTATCACTTAATCTCTGCCCTCGTAGCGTTCAAAAAATGATTCAGAAGTCTGCAATTTATTGCTTTTAATTAACATTTTGCAACAATTGGGACAATATTCCATCTGGAAATTCATGAACTGAACCTTTTGAGTATATGGTCTAAAGACGAATATTCATTTTTCATGGGGACACTTGATTTTGGCAACCTTTAACACTTAGTAATTGGCAACAGGCGTTTAGCAGAGTTTTTGTTTTGTTTTTACTTTTTTTTACTTCAGATTTTTTTATTTGATTTATTGCATAGACAAATTATAAATTACAGTTTTTAATTACAGCCTCTTACAGGGCAATTAAAGCACAAACACAAGTTACTAATACATAAAAAAAAAAGGTATTAATCATTGTTATGCTGTAAGGTACAGCATAACAATAGATGTAAAAATTTCCATATGTGGCGTGTTTCACATTGAATTATACCTTTATTTTTTTTATGTTGTTGCTATAGTTCTGTATCGAACATTCACCAGCTGGTGTTTTAGGCTTTTTTACCCTGTAATGCGATTATCTAGGTTTCCGGGTACAGTGGCACTTTTGAGCAGTTATTACACATCAGTGTTCTATAATATTTTAATATATCTGTAATATAACCAAACCTTAATTCATTATATGCAGTTCCTGCCATGAATGTATTATATTTTATTGATTTTCATATTAGTTTTTTTTTTTCCAAAAATTATTATTATGATTTTATTGGAGGGGGGGGCTTATTGCAATAGACAGACAGGTGCTGAGTACCCGGTCCAACATTTAAGTAGTCTCTGTAAATAGTTTCATTTTATGGGACATATTTAATTTTTCAAATGCATATTTTATTTAAATATTACGACGTGTCTACTTGTTATTAAAGTGGATTCAACTGATTATTGTATTTTATTCTATTCTCTAAACATTTCAGTACACTGTATTAATATGGACTTGCACTTGCGTTTTGAGTGCATATACAGTTCTGTGCACTATTAATAAAGTTAATTTACATGAATGTCCTGTTTCAGTGGTTTTCTGTACAGTTTATTTCTAGATTATTTTTATGTGTTTACAATATTCAGAACTTTTAGACTTTGCTTACACTTGTTTGAGGTGCTTTCTGTTTCAAATACTGGAAAATTGAGAGACCTCATAAGTCAAAGGGACCCATGATTCCTTGGGATCGGTCCTAAAATTGATGACCTATCAGTCATGCTTGTTAAAGGGGTTGTTCTCACGTCAGCAAATGGCATTTATTATGTAGAGAAAGTTAATACAAGGCACTTACTAATGTATTGTGATTGTCCATATTGCCTCCTTTGCTGGCTGGATTCATTTTTCCATCACATTATAAACTGCTCGTTTCCACGGTTTACGGCCACCCTGCAATTCATCGGTGGTGGTCGTACCTGAACACTATAGGAAAAAGTCTCGGACACTCTGCTGGCCGGGTCCGTGGGAGCATGCGGGCACCTTTTTTCTATAGTGTGCAAGCTAAATGCTTTCTGCCTGGCCCATACACTTTAGGTACAATCCATCTAACCCTCCACTACTTTCCTATCAAACCCATGGAGTTTCCCAATTACACACCCCTTTAACCACTTCAGCCCCGCTAGCTGAAACCCCCTTCATGACCAGAGCACTTTTTACACTTCTGCACTACACTCCTTTCACCGTTTATCGCTCGATCATGCAACTTACCACCCAAATGAATTTTACCTCCTTTTCTTCTCACTAATAGAGCTTTCATTTGGTGGTATTTCATTGCTGCTGACATTTTTACTTTTTTTGTTATTAATCAAAATGTAACGATTTTTTTGCAAAAAAATGACATTTTTCACTTTCAGCTATAAAATTTTGCAAAAAAACACGACATCCATATATAAATTTTTCACCAAATTTATTGTTCTACATGTCTTTGATAAAAAAAAAATGTTTGGGCAAAAAAAAAATGGTTTGGGTAAAAGTTATAGCGTTTACACACTATGGTACAAAAATGTGAATTTCCGCTTTTTGAAACGGCTCTGATTTTCTAAGCACCTGTCATGATTCCTGAGCATCTACAATGCCCAGACAGTAGAAACACCCCACAAATGACCCCATTTCGGAAAGTAGACACCCTAAGGTATTCGCTGATGGGCATAGTGAGTTCATAGAACTTTTTATTTTTTGTCACAAGTTAGCGGAAAATGATGATGATTTTTTCTTTTCTTTTTTTTTCTTACAAAGTTCCATATTCCACTAACTTGCGACAAAAAATAAAAAATTCGAGGAACTCGCCATGCCCCTCACGGAATACCTTGGGGTGTCTTCTTTCCAAAATGGGGTCACTTGTGGCGTAGTTATACTGCCCTGGCAATTTAGGGGCCCATATGTGTGAGAAGTACTTTGCAATCAAAATCTGTAAAAAATTACCAGTGAAATCCGAAAGGTGCACTTTGGAATATGTGCCCCTTTGCCAACCTTGGCATCAAAAAAGTGTCACACATCTGGTATCGCCGTACTCAGGAGAAGTTGGGGAATGTGTTTTGGGGTGTCATTTTACATATACCCATGCTGGGTGAGAAAAATATCTTGGCAAAAGACAACTTTTCCCATTTTTTTATACAAAGTTGGCATTTGACCAAGATATTTTTCTCACCCAGCATGGGTATATGTAAAATGACACCCCAAAACACATTGCCCAACTTCTTCTGAGTACGGCGATACCAGATGTGTGACACTTTTTTGCAGCCTAGATGCGCAAAGGGGCACAAATTCCTTTTAGGAGGGCATTTTTACACATTTGGATCCCAGACTTCTTCTCACACTTTCGGGCCCCTAAAAAGCCAGGGCAGTATAAATACCCCACATGTGACCCCACTTTGGAAAGAAGACACCCCAAGGTATTCAATGAGGGGCCTGGCGAGTTCATAGAATTTTTTTTTTTTTTGCATAAGTTAGCGGAAATTGATTTTTTTTTGTTTTTTTCTCACAAAGTCTCACTTTCCGCTAACTTAGGACAAAAATTTCAATCTTTCATGGACTCAATATGCCCCTCACGGAATACCTTGGGGTGTCTTCTTTCTGAAATGGGGTCACATGTGGGGTATTTATACTGCCCTGGCTTTTTAGGGGCCCTAAAGCGTGAGAAGAAGTCTGGAATATAAATGTCTAAAAATGTTTACGCATTTGGATTCCGTGAGGGGTACGGTGAGTTCATGTGAGATTTTATTTTTTGACACAAGTTAGTGGAATATGAGACTTTGTAAGAAAAAACAAAAACAAACAAAAAAATTCCGCTAACTTGGGCCAAAAAAATGTCTGAATGGAGCCTTACAGGGGGAGTGATCAATGACAGGGGGGTGATCAATGACAGGGGGGTGATCACCCATATAGACTCCCTGATCACCCCCCTGTCACTGATCACCCCCCTGGAAAGGCTCCATTCAGACGTCCGTATGATTTTTACGGATCCATGGATACATGGATCGGATCCGCAAAACACATGCGGACGTCTGAATGGAGCCTTACAGGGGGGGTGATCAATGACAGAGGGGTGATCACCCATATAGACTCCCTGATCACCCCCCTGTAAGGCTCCATTCAGACGTCCGTATGATTTTTTACGGATCCACGGATACATGGATCGGATCCGCAAAACACATGCGGACGTCTGAATGGAGCCTTACGGGGGGGGGTGATCAATGACAGAGGGGTGATCACCCATATAGACTCCCTGATCACCCCCCTGTAAGGCTCCATTCAGACGTCCGTATGATTTTTTACGGATCCACGGATACATGGATCGGATCCGCAAAACACATGCGGACGTCTGAATGGAGCCTTACAGGGGGGGGGTGATCAATGACAGAGGGGTGATCACCCATATAGACTCCCTGATCACCCCCCTGTAAGGCTCCATTCAGACGTCCGTATGATTTTTTACGGATCCACGGATACATGGATCGGATCCGCAAAACACATGCGGACGTCTGAATGGAGCCTTACAGGGGGGGGTGATCAATGACAGAGGGGTGATCACCCATATAGACTCCCTGATCACCCCCCTGTAAGGCGCCATTCAGACGTCCGTATGATTTTTTACAGATCCACGGATACATGGATCGGATCCGCAAAACACATGCGGACGTCTGAATGGAGCCTTACAGGGGGGGAGGTGATCAATGACAGAGGGGTGATCACCCATATAGACTCCCTGATCACCCCCCTGTAAGGCTCCATTCAGACGTCCGTATGATTTTTTACGGATCCACGGATACATGGATCGGATCCGCAAAACACATGCGGACGTCTGAATGGAGCCTTACAGGGGGGGGGTGATCAATAACAGAGGGGTGATCACCCATATAGACTCCCTGATCACCCCCCTGTAAGGCTCCATTCAGACGTCCGTATGATTTTTTACGGATCCACGGATACATGGATCGGATCCGCAAAACACATGCGGACGTCTGAATGGAGCCTTACAGGGGGGTGATCAATGACAGGGGGGTGATCAGGGAGTCTATATGGGGTGATCAACCCCCTGTCATTGATCACCCCCCTGTAAGGCTCCATTCAGACGTCCGCATGTGTTTTGCGGATCCGATCCATGTATCAGTGGATCCGTAAAAATCATGCGGACGTCTGAATGGAGCCTTACAGGGGGGTGATCAATGACAGAGGGGTGATCAATGACAGGGAAGTGATCAGGAAGTCTATATGCGTGATCACCTACTTGTCATTGATCACCCCCCTGTAAGGCTCCATTCAGACGTCCGTATGCGTTTTGCGGATGCGATCCATGTATCAGTGGATCCGTAAAAATCATACGGACGTCTGAATGGAGCCTTACAGGGGGGTGATCAATGACAGAGGGGTGATCAATGACAGGGAAGTGATCAGGAAGTCTATATGCGTGATCACCTACTTGTCATTGATCACCCCCCTGTAAGGCTCCATTCAGACGTCCGTATGCGTTTTGCGGATGCGATCCATGTATCAGTGGATCCGTAAAAATCATGCGGATGTCTGAATGGAGCCTTACAGGGGGGTGATCAATGACAGAGGGGTGATCAATGATAGGGAAGTGATCAGGAAGTCTATATGCGTGATCACCCACTTGTCATTGATCACCCCCCTGTAAGGCTCCATTCAGACGTCCGTATGCGTTTTGCGGATCCGATCCATGTATCCGTGGATCCGTAAAAATCATACGGACGTCTGAACGGAGCCTGACAGGGGGGTGATCAATGACAGGGGGGTGATCAATGACAGGGGGGTGATCAATGACAGGGGGGTGATCAATGACAGGGGGTGATCAATGACAGGGGGGTGATCAGGGAGTTTATATGGGGTGATCATGGGTGATCAGGGGTTTATAAGGGGTTAATAAGTGACGGGGGGAGTGTAGTGTAGTGTGGTGTTTGGTGCGACTGTACTGAGCTACCTGAGTCCTCTGGTGGTCGATCCTAACAAAAGGGACCACCAGAGGACCAGGTAGCAGGTATATTAGACGCTGTTATCAAAACAGCGTCTAATATACCTGTTAAGGGTTAAAAAAATCAGATCTCCAGCCTGCCAGCGAACGATCGCCGCTGGCATGCTGGAGATCCACTCGCTTACCTTCCGTTCCTGTGAGCGCGCGCGCCTGTGTGCGCGCATTCACAGGAAATCTCGCGTCTCGCGAGATGACGCATATATGCGTGACTGTGCGCAGGGCTGCCACCTCCGGAACGCACATCTGCGTTAGGCGGTCCGGAGGTGGTTAAGGCTGATCTATTTCCCAATTAGCACATCCTACAGCATTTTAGTGATATGAGGGTTGGTAAAGACAATAAGGGCACCTTCTAACATGATTTTGCACTAGTGTTTTTTTTTTTTTCTTTACTAAAACGGCCATAGTAACAGCTCATGTTTTGGTCTTCACTTCGTGGTTTTTATGGTGTTTTTAGTGCCAATTTTTTTTCTGCTGTCAAAACGCCGGAAAAATATACGAAAAGCTTCAACGTGCTTCTTTTTAAAACAAATTCCAGAAACCCCGAAAAATGCCACCTAATTAGCAAAAATGCTAGTAGCAAAAAGAACACTTGTGTATCTTGCATTTAATATTTCCCACTGACTTTTAGCCACCATCTGGGAGCAGGAGTTTTTATCACAAAAAATGCACTAAAAAACGCAAGAGTAAAAAAAATAAAACATTACTAAAAGTGCAAAAGATAATTTATAATCTGTGTGAACCCACCTTCCGGAAGAGAGTACCTCTGACTTGCACTACCAGCTAATAAATATCTTACAAGATAGCAAAGAATCTCCTCCAAATTTCCTCTTCAGGGCTGTAGGACTGAAAGACAGACTTCACTTTACCTCTGGTGAAGTGGGGGAAGAGGAACAATTCGGAGCTGATTTGATGTAAAATAAATCCCGGAGATTAGTAGACAGGATTGCTCATCGAACACATTGAATACCAATTAATGAAATATTATTTGGATGATCCCACTCACTGCGGATGTATAACTGAGGAAACAAATGAAGCTGTCAGATTAGACCATGAGGGCGAACAGAAATGAAAGAAGTGTTCCTCCAGCAAAAACAATGACCATCCAACAAGTGCCCACAAAAGAGGAATCACCTGCTACTCAAATTGTTTCTTCTCTAAAGGAAACAAGTCAAGTCCTACCTCCAGAGAATATATCGGGATAAACCTGGGAGGAAACTGAAAGATTTGATGATTGAGACGGCAGAAATAAAAAATCTACTAATGACTTTTTAGGGTGCAGCCATATGTTTAGGTTTCTTAATGCAGTTTTGGAAGCCAAAACCAGGAGTGAAAAAAATAAATAAGAGGACTCGTAACTTTCTTTCTTTCTTTCATTTGAAGACCCTCTACTGATTTTGGCTATCAAAAGTACATGTAGAAACCTGATTGTGTGGCCATACTCTTAGGCCTCATGCACACGACCGTTGTGTGCATCCGTGGCCGTTGTGCCGTTTTCCGTTTTTTTTCACGGACTTTCAATGGGTCCGTGGAAAAATCGGAAAATGCACCGTTTTGCAGCCGAGGCCGTGATCCGTGTATCCTGTCCGTCAAAAAAATATGACCTGTCCTATTTTTTTGACGGACAACGGTTCACGGACCCATTCAAGTCAATGGGTCCGTGAAAGAACACGGATGCACACAAGATTGGCATCCGTGTCCGTGATCCGTGGCCGTAGGTTGCTTTCATACAGACGGATCCGAAGATCCGTCTGCATAAAAGCTTTTTCAGAGGTGAGTTTTCACTTCGCGAAAACTCAGATCCGACAGTATATTCTAACACAGAGGCGTTCCCATGGTGATGGGGACGCTTCAGGTTAGAATATACTGAAAAACTGTGTACATGACTGCCCCCTGCTGCCTGGCAGGTGCTGCCAGGCAGCAGGGGGCAGACCCCCCCCCCCCTGTTTTTAACTCATTTGTGGCCAGTGCGGCCGCCCCCCCCCCCCCCCTCCCTCCCCTGTAGTTAACTTCTTGGTAGCCAGCCCCCCCTCCCTCCCCTGTAGTTAACTAATTGGTGTCCAGTGGGCCCCCCCTCCGTCCGCTATAGATAACTAATTGGTGTCCAGTGGGCCCCCCCTCCGTCCGCTATAGATAACTCATTGGTGTCCAGTGGGCCCCCCCTCCGTCCGCTATAGATAACTCATTGGTGGCCAGTGGGCCCTCTCCCCTCCCACCCCCTCCTAATTAAAATCGCCCCCCTATCATTGGTGGCAGTGGTGAGTACCGATCGGAGTCCCAGTGTAATCGCTGGGGCTCCGATCGGTAACCATGGCAACCGGGACGCTACTGCAGTCCCGGTTGCCATGGTAGCTTAGCAATTTGTAGAAGCTTTATACTTACCTGAAGAGCAGCGATGTCTGTGACCGGCCGGGAGCTCCTCCTACTGGTAAGTGACAGGTCTGTGCTATAAGCAATGCGCCGCACAGACCTTTCACTTACCAGTAGGAGGAGCTCCCGGCCGGTCACAGACATCGCTGCTCTTCAGGTAAGTATAAAGCTTCTACAAATTGCTACGTGACCGTTTTTTCGTCCGTGGGTCTTCCTTGATTTTTGGAGGATCCACGGACATGAAAAAAAAGTCGTTTTGGCGTCCGCCTGGCCGTGCGGAGCCAAACGGATCCGTCCTGAATTACAATGCAAGTCAATAAGGACGGATCCGTTTGAAGTTGACACAATATGGTGCCATTTCAAACGGATCCGTCCCCATTGACTTTCAATGTAAAGTCTGGAGTTCTTTTATACCATCGGATTGGAGTTTTCTCCAATCCGATGGTATATTTTAACTTGAAGCGTCCCCATCACCATGGGAACGCCTCTATGTTAGAATATACTGTCGGATATGAGCTACATCGTGAAAATCAGATCCGACAGTATATTCTAACACAGAGGCGTTCCCATGGTGATGGGGACGCTTCAGGTTAGAATATACTGAAAAACTGTGTACATGACTGCCCCCTGCTGCCTGGCAGGTGCTGCCAGGCAGCAGGGGGCAGACCCCCCCCCCCTGTTTTTAACTCATTGGTGGCCAGTGCGGCCGCCCCCCCCCCCTCCCTCCCCTGTAGTAAACTCGTTGGTGTCCAGTGGGCCCCCCCCTCCCTCCCCTGTAGTTAACTCGTTGGTGGCCAGTGGGCCCCCCTCCGTCCGCTATAGATAACTCATTGGTGTCCAGTGGGCCCCCCCTCCGTCCGCTATAGATAACTCATTGGTGTCCAGTGGGCCCCCCCTCCGTCCGCTATAGATAACTCATTGGTGTCCAGTGGGCCCCCCCCTCCCTCCGCTGTAGATAACTCGTTGGTGGCCAGTGGGCCCTCTCCCCTCCCTCCCCCTCCTAATTAAAATCGCCCCCCTATCATTGGTGGCAGTGGTGAGTACCGATCGGAGTCCCAGTGTAATCGCTGGGGCTCCGATCGGTAACCATGGCAACCGGGACGCTACTGCAGTCCCGGTTGCCATGGTAGCTTAGCAATTTGTAGAAGCTTTATACTTACCTGAAGAGCTGCGATGTCTGTGACCGGCCGGGAGCTCCTCCTACTGGTAAGTGAAAGGTCTGTGCGGCGCATTGCCTATAGCACAGACCTGTCACTTACCAGTAGGAGGAGCTCCCGGCCGGTCACAGACATCGCTGCTCTTCAGGTAAGTATAAAGCTTCTACAAATTGCTAAGCTACCATGGCAACCGGGACTGCAGTAGCGTCCCGGTTGCCATGGTTACCGATCGGAGCCCCAGCGATTACACTGGGACTCCGATCGGTACTCACCACTGCCACCAATGATAGGGGGGCGATTTTAATTAGAAGGGGGTGGGAGGGGAGAGGGCCCACTGGCCACCAATGAGTTATCTATAGCGGACGGAGGGGGGGCCCACTGGACACCAATGAGTTATCTATAGCGGACGGAGGGGGGCTCACTGGACACCAATTAGTTAACTACAGGGGAGGGAGGGGGGGCTGGCTACCAAGAAGTTAACTACAGGGGAGGGAGGGGGGGGGCGGCCGCACTGGCCACAAATGAGTTAAAAACAGGGGGGGGGGGGGGTCTGCCCCCTGCTGCCTGGCAGCACCTGCCAGGCAGCAGGGGGCAGTCATGTACACAGTTTTTCAGTATATTCTAACCTGAAGCGTCCCCATCACCATGGGAACGCCTCTGTGTTAGAATATACTGTCGGATCTGAGTTTTCGCGAAGTGAAAACTCACCTCTGAAAAAGCTTTTATGCAGACGGATCTTCGGATCCGTCTGTATGAAAGCAACCTACGGCCACGGATCACGGACACGGATGCCAATCTTGTGTGCATCCGTGTTCTTTCACGGACCCATTGACTTGAATGGGTCCGTGAACCGTTGTCCGTCAAAAAAATAGGACAGGTCATATTTTTTTGACGGACAGGATACACGGATCACGGCCTCGGCTGCAAAACGGTGCATTTTCCGATTTTTCCACGGACCCATTGAAAGTCAATGGGTCCGCGAAAAAAAACGGAAAACGGCACAACGGCCACGGATGCACACAACGGTCGTGTGCATGAGGCCTTAGGCCTCTTTCACACGGGCGTGAGTTTTTTTGCCCGGATAAGAGCCGGGTGCGTTGCGGGAAAATGCGCGATTTTTTCTGCGCAAGTGCAAAACATTGTCATGCGTTGCACTCGCGTGAGAAAAATCGCGCATGTTTGGTACCCAAACCCGAACTTCTTCATAGAAGTTCGGGCTTGGGATTGATATTCTGAAGATTGTATTATTTTCCCTTATAACATGGTTATAAGGGAAAATAATAGCATTCTGAATACAGAACGCATAGTAAACCAGCGCTAGAGGGGTTAAAAAAAATAAAAAATAATTTAACTCACCTTAGTCCACTTGCTCGCGAAGCCGGCATCTCCTTGTGTCTCCGCTGCTGATGAACAGGACCTGGGATGAGCTGCTCCATTAAATACAGGTTAAGGACCTTCGATGACGTCACTCCGGTCATCACATGGTACGTCACATGATCTTTTACCATGGTGATTCACCATGGTAAAAGATCATGTGATGACCGGAGTGACGTCATCGAAGGTCCTTAAGCTCTATTTAATGGAGTAGCTCACCCCAGGTCCTGTTCATCAGCAGCGGAGACACAAGGAGATGCCGGGCTTCGCGAGCAAGTGGACTAAGGTGAGTTAAATTATTTTTTATTTTTTTAACCCCTCTAGCGCTGGTTTACTATGCATTCTGTATTCAGAATGCTATTATTTTCCCTTATAACCATGTTATAAGGGAAAATAATAATGATCGGGTCTCCATCCCGATGGTCTCCTAGCAACCATGCGTGCAAATCGCACGGCATCCGTACTTGCTTGCGGATGCCATCCGATTTTCACACACCCCATTCACTTCTATGGGGCCTGCGTCACGTCAAAATCGGAAAATATAGAGCATGCTGCGATTTCAACTGAACGCACAAGTGATGCGTTAAAAACATCGCTCATGTGCACAGCCCCATAGAAATGAATGGGTCAGGATTTAGTGCGGGTGCCATACGTTCGCCGCACGGATCGCACCCGCACGGAAAGCTCGCCTGTGTGAAAGGGGCCTTAGGCCTCATGCACACGGACGTTTTTTTTCACGGTCCGCAAAACGGGGTTCCGTTGGTCCGTGATCCGTGACCGTTTTTCCGTCCGTGGGTCTTCCTTGATTTTTGGAGGATCCACGGACATGAAAAAAAAGTCATTTTGGTGTCCGCCTGGCCGTGCGGAGCCAAACGGATCCGTCCTGAATTACAATGCAAGTCAATGGGGACGGATCCGTTTGATGTTGACACAATATGGTGCCATTTCAAACGGATCCGTCCCCGTTGACTTTCCATCCGATTGGAGTTTTCTCCAATCCGATGGTATATTTTAACTTGTAGCGTCCCCATCACCATGGGAACGCCTCTATGTTAGAATATACTGTCGGATATGAGCTACATCGTGAAACTCATTTCCGACAGTATATTCTAACACAGAGGCGTTCCCATGGTGATGGAGACGCTTCAGGTTAGAATATACAAAAAAACTGTGTACATGACTGTCCCCTGCTGCCTGGCAGGTGCTGCCAGGCAGCAGGGGGCAGATCCCCCCCCCTGTTTTTAACTCATTGGTGGCCAGTGGGCCCCCCCTCCCCTGTTGTTAACTCGTTGGTGGCCAGTGTGCGCACCCCCCTCCCTCCCTCCCTCTATTGTAATAATAGCATTGGGGCCAGTGTGCGCGCCCCCCCAACCCCCCCCCCCTCCCTCCCTCTATTGTAATAATAGCATTGGGGCCAGTGTGCGCGCCCCCCCAACCCCCCGCCTCCCTCCCTCTATTGTAATAATAGCATTGGGGCCAGTGTGCCCCCCCCCCCCCCCGATCATCGGTGGCAACGGAGTAGAAGATTCATACTTACCTGGCTGCTGGCTGCTGCGATCTCTGTGTCCGGCCGGGAGCTCCTCCTACTGGTAAGTGACAGGTCTGTGCGGCGCATTGGGGGGGGGGGGGGTGTGCGCACACTGGCCCCAATGCTATTATTGCAATAGAGGGAGGGAGGGGGGGTGGTGCGCACACTGGCCCCAATGTATTAAAACAATAGAGGGAGGGAGGGGGGGGTTGGGGGGGGGCGCGCACACTGGCCCCAATGTATTAAAACAATAGAGGGAGGGAGGGAGGGGGGTGCGCACACTGGCCACCAACAAGTTAACAACAGGGGAGGGGGGGGTCGCACAATGATATTCAAACTGGGGAGGGGGGGGGGTCTGCCCCCTGCTGCCTGGCAGCCCTGATCTCTTACAGGAGAATATGATAGTACAATTAACCCCTTGAGGTGCCGCACCTGAAGAGGTTAATTGTGCTATCATATCCCCCTGTAAGAGATCGGGTGCTGCCAGGCAGCAGGGGGCAGTCTTGTACACAGTTTGTAGTGTATTCTAACTAGAAGCGTCCCATCACCATGGGAACGCCTCTGTGTTAGAATATACTGTCGGATCTGAGTTTTCACGAAGTGAAAACTCAGCTCTGAAAAAGCTTTTATGCAGACGGATCTTCGGATCCGTCTGTATGAAACTAAAACCTACGGCCACGGATCACGGACACGGATGCCAATCTTGTGTGCATCCGTGTTCTTTCACGGACCCATTGACTTGAATGGGCCCGTGAACCGTTGGCCGTGAAAAAAATAGGACAGGTCATATTTTTTTCACGGCCAGGAAACACGGCTCACGGATGCGGCTGCCAAACGGTGCATTTTCCGATTTTTCCACGGACCCATTGAAAGTCAATGGGTCCGTGAAAAAAAACGGAAAACGGCACAACGGCCACGGATGCACACAACGGTCGTGTGCATGAGGCCTTAGTCTGTCACACCCCAAGTACCTTCGAGAGGGAAGCAGAATCCAATGTGTGGCCTATAAGTCATCAAACCAAAGTAATGCTTGTTGCAATAATTATGAAAAAGAAGTACATTATACTACAGGATGTAGTGCACCCTGATCTACACAGTAAAAAAACAGAAGGTTGCAGATGAGGGAAAACCAGTAACCCTTTGCCAAGGCCCAGTCCCAATCAAAGCAAATGTCATCATCCCCAAGTATGGAAACCAAAATAAATTTATTGTATGATTTTTATCCCAAAATGTGTGCTACCGTATGCAACCGCTGGAGCTTCAACAGATCAACATACAGCAAGTCACAAATAGCACGTACGCAACAGCTAACTTACAGATACGTGAATGCCTATTTCAGTGCCCCAGTGGATCACTGCTAAGAGATAATTTGTAGGTAAAAAGGTTCATGTAATTTCCTATGCCATTTGTGTGCTTCCAGGAGCTGAATATGGGAACACAGCGTAGTTATTGTGCCCTGATCAGCAGGAGGAAGGCTGGACCTGCCCCCTCTGAGGGAGGAGCTGTATATTCTGAATGCATCAGCCAGGGAGTCTGGCCTAGGCAGCCAAAGTGTTACACACTGCATGGTTCTGTGCAGTGTGAGACCTACTACAAGGGGTTCTCCATCCCCACATGCTGAGGACACGTGCCAGACCTCTGGGAGAAGGAAGCAAAGAATCTATAGACTGCTTACAACCATAAAGCCTTGCATGATGGCAAAGATAACACTTGTTTATGGATATGGACTTTGCTGCTTGTGGAGAGGGTTAATTGTCTCCTGCACCCTCCATGCTTTTATAACAGATTAGCTACCTATTGGAGGATCTACACCCCGTTGTGGGAACTGTAGTACATATTGACCTTACCCTCAAGTGTTATTTGCCAAGATTACCTCAGTAAAACTAATACCTGCACCACCAGGGAGTCCTGCCTTGCACCCATCTACCTAACATCAAGAACACCCCACCTAAAACCAAGCAGGAGCCTCAATACCAGGCTGTGCCCGAGGGATAAAGAGTGTGCTCTCCTATCGCTACATGGCCTGAAGGAGTATTGGAGTGAGGACAGCCACCATGGACCATTACTACTCTTATCTGTGCCACAATTACAACTTCTCTCCTTCCGTCGGGTCGCTGCACTATCAAAAGGGCGGAAAGTGATCTCTAGTTCATTACGTATGAATAAAACTTAACTTTTTATTAATATTAAAATAGATGGCCCTAAAGATAGGCGATATACCAATTGAAAACAAACACAAGCACAAAAAGAGCTTCTGTCAAAACAAAGCATCACACAATAAATCAGTAATTCAAAACCAGATACTTTGTAGAAATTATAGTGCACGGCGGCACTTGAAAGAACAACTAGTTGTCCTACCACACAGTCGCATGTTTTCTGGACTCTCCCAATAGACAAGACGATGGTATCCAGAGGGAGAGACATCGGGCAGGTAACGAACAGGATATACAGGGGGGCTATATGTCCCTAATATAACCCTATAGTATGGGTGCTACTCTGGCCCTGAGGACCTAACCACACAGCACCTGCCCTGATAAGGGCGACCCCGTCCGAAACCTTACCCTAGATTAACTGGCCCTAATTCGCCCTATTGTACTTAGTCCCTACATGCATGTTTCGAAGAAAAATCTCATCAGGGGAAACATTGAAGGCGTTTATATAAAAAAAAAACAGATGATAAAGAAAAAGCACAAAGGACTTAGCCTATGGTATAGCTATAGTCCACGCTGCACCAAAAAGTGGATTGTGCCTATGATATGGCACAGTTCCAAACCAGGAAAAGGGTACTGGTGATGAGGGTAACAACGTGATGGAAGCCCCAATCCTCAAAAGTACCGGGCCTAAATATACCCGCGGGTATTTAAACTGTAGTGAGCCTCAAAGTGAGGCTTAACACGCAATATCGTGACATCAGCACGGCCACTGATGCACCAGCGCATGCACAGTGGAAGCCAGCTATTTGGCCAGAGATCGGCGACACTTGCAACGTAATGACGCGAGCGGTGTCTCGACGCGTCATCACGGCGGACCGCGTAAAGATGTGCGCGGCCCGGGTTTATTAGGTTGCCAAGCAACCGGGACGCGTCCTCAGCTCCTATCAACATTGCAGTCCCAGGTAAGGGGCTCCGTGATCAATAAACAGGCATTTGTGGCGCAGGGATGGTTCAAGGCACCCTGGACGTACCACCTACCGTTAAAACAAGAGGATAACTATACTATATATTTAACTAGAATATTCATGACAGAAACATGGGGGATAAAAAGCCGTCGGGATCCTAAATGAAACAACTAAAATGAGACCTAGGGGAAAAACTGTGCGTAGGACAAAGGTCCAACGGGCTTCTCGTCGTAGAAGTAAGCGGTCCCAATCCCCACCTCGAATTGGTGGTGGGACTGCTCAATTAGTATACTGAGTTACGCCAAGGAGTGTTCCTTTCACAAATGATCTATAAGGTGTCCTGCAACTGGGTTCCCCTTAGAATGATTTGATGTCTCCTTTTAGTGTCTATACATACACGGACATCTCTCCATAGTCTATAGAAAGGTTTCCAAGACATCTCAGTGTTCATATACACTTCAGGTAACTCCAATTCATTTCAAGGAGGATTGACTGTGCAACTGTAATGATCTCTTCATGGAGGATCCATAATGGGATCTGCTCCACAGATATGACTTTTATGGTGTGTGATGGATATGGGAGAGCTGCTTTTTAATAAGTGATAACCTTTGTCATAATTGGATAGATTTTCAGCAAAACATCAATGAGCTTCTCTCTTGAGCCAAGAGTCGTTCCTATCTCTTCACTGCCAAACCCATAACTGAGATCATCTGTTCTCTCTTTCAGTAATCACTAAACTGGAAACCAAATCTGATCCAAACTGGGAACCAATTCTGGCAAGGCTGATAGATTATGGATAATCATTTCAGGAGAGAACATGATTTACAGCTCTCCAAAGAAATAAAAAATCACACCATCCCTGTTCTGTGCGGAGGAGGGGGCATGTTCACAAAATTCTGTGCTTGCTATGAAATGGCGTATAATAGACATAGTTATATTTTATGTATACAAAACTGGAAAAGGAGAGAAAAAGGCAGGGAACACCATTCACAGAGGACCAGTAGGGTAGATGGAGCCTGCAGCTTGAGTGCGCAGTCTAAGGGCTCATTCACACAACCGTATATTTTTTCTGTTTCTGTTCCGTTTTTTTTTAAGACCGTACACGGAACCATTCCATTTCCGTATGTCCGTATTTCTGTTCTGCTAAAAGATAGAACTTGTCCTATTATTGTCCGCATTACGGACAAGGCTAGTACTGTTCTATGAAGGGCCAGCTGTTCCGTTCCGTGACAAACGGAATGCACACGGATGTCATCCATATTTTTTGCGGACCGCAAAATACATACGGTCGTGTGAACAAGCCCTCAGGCAGAGGCTCACCTTGAAGAGTTGTGCTGACCAGGCAAAACTCTGGAGTAAGGTGCATCAAAGATAGGTCATAGCAGCAGCTGGCTCCGAAGCGGTGGGAATCAGGAAATTCCACACAGTAATGGAGGACAGGCGAGGTACAACCCCAATTCCAAAAAAGTTGGGATGCTGTGTAAAGTGTAAATTAAAGTAAATAAAAACAGAATATACAGTGATTTGCAAATTGTATGCACCCATATTTTATTCACAATAGATCATAGAACATATATCAGATGTTGAAAGTGAGACATTTTACAATTTTATGAAAAAATGAAACTAATTTAGAACTTAATGGCAGCAACGCATCTCACAAAAGTTGGTAGAGCGGCAACAAAAGGCTTTGAAAGGAAGTGGTAATAATAAAAATAAAAAAACAGCTGGTGGGGAAATTTGCAACTAAGTCTCTTGACTGGGTATAAAAATAAAATGTTAGAGAGGCAGAGTCTCTCAGAAGCAAAGCTGGGCAGAGGTTCATCAATCTGCGAAAAACTGCATCTAAAGATTGTGGAACAATTTCAGAAAAATGCTCCTTAATGTAAAAATTGCGAAGCTTCTACAGTACAAACTATCATCAAAAGATACAGACAATTTGGTGAAATCCATGTGCTCAAGGGACAAGGCCAAGAGTCAATATTGGATGCTCATGATCTACAGGCCCTCAGGTGGCACTGCATTAAAATAGACATGATTCTATACTGGAAATCACTGCATGGGCTCCGGAATACTTCCAGAAATCGCAGTTCACTGTGCAATCCACAAATGCAAGTTAAACCTGTATCGTGCAAAAGAAGAAGCCATATGTCAACATGGTCCAGAAAAACCTTCTCTGGGCTAAAGCCCATTTAAAATGGAGTGAAAGCAAATGGAAAACTCTTCTGTGGTGAATCAAAATTTTAATTTCTTTTTGGAAACCACGGTCTGTGTCCTGCACACTCAAGAGGAAAGGAACCATCCAGCTTGTTATCAACGCACAGTTTATCTCTAATGGTATGGAGTTGCATTAGTGCCTATGGTGTGGGCATGGAAAGGTACTAGCAATGCTGAACAGTTTACTGTATAGAGGTTTTGGAAAAACATGTGCTCCCATCCAGACAGCATTTCTTTCAGGGAAGGACTTGCGTATTTCAGCAAGACAATGGTAAACCATATACTATATCCCTCACAACAGCATGGCTTCACAGAAGAGTCCGAGTACTGAACTGGCCTGCTTGTAGTCCAGACCTTTCACAATAGAAGACATTTGGTGCATCATTAAAAACGAATAATCCGGAGATGAAGATCCAGGACTGTTGAGCAGCTAGAATCCTACATCAGGCAAGAAAGGTACAACATTCCTCCCCAAATGGTCTCCTCACTTCCCAGACATTTACAGACTGTTAGAAGAAGGTGCTACACAATGGTAGACATGGCCCTGTCCTTTTTTGAGATGCGTTGGTGCCTTTAAGTACTAGATGATTTCATGAAACAGTGATGTGTTCTGTGATCTATTTTTTTTTTTATATTTTGCAATACAAAAAGAACATGCGTGTAGTAACTACATATAATATTAATACATCTATCTTTGCAGAATTGTATATCACCAAATCTACATCACAATTTATAGTTTTCCTCCCCCATCCCCCTCCCCCCTCAAAATAAGGAAAAGGGGAACTCTCTCATCTCTCCCTATCCTCATCCCCTCCCCCCACACCCCAGTCCAACTTCCATCTTAATCAGTTTTTTAACCATTCTGCCCACATACTCTCAAACCTCCACCCTTTAGTATTGGTAGCTCTCGCTACTTAGTATATGTAGACTCTCGCAAGCCAACGAGCATTTGACCAGGCTGGACCACATGTTTATTGTTGGTATGGTTTTTTTCTATCAATTTTCTTACAATACATCTCCTAGCCTGAAATAAAAGTTTAGTTATTATTAAAAAATTTCCCAGAATCGCCTATATCCTCCACCAAACCCAGCACACATGCCCTAAAAGTTCGAGGGATGTCCACCTTATGAAGTACCTTAATATAGCTAAGTACTTAATTCCAAAAATTTTGGAAGGATTGGCACTCCCACAGTTAACGCACATCCTCCACTCCAATCTCACCACATTTTAGACATCTAAATACCTTATTCTTATAATATTTCATAAGTTTGGCAGGGGAGTAGTATAGACGGTGCACCAAAAAGAATTGGATAAGCCTATGTGCTGGGTTCTGGGGGGTCCTGTTTATTACTTGAAATATTTTACTCCACCCTTCGGGATTTATCTGTTCCACTCTCCCATTCCATTTTCCCATATTAATCTTCACACCTTGTTTTTTCCTCATTTTTTTTGACAAGATATTATTGTCACGGATGGTGTTGCAGAAAACTAGAAGATAACAAACGAAGATCCGACTGACTTGATCTCAAACTAAGGAACATAAGGGTGAGCCCTGTAAAAGCCCTAGCACTCTCCCTGACTTCTCAGCCCATGCAAAGATCTCTATGATAGATAATTGCATGCCCTCGTGCCTCGACTGTATGACACCTGAACACCCTATAATCGTGAGGGGACACGACCACTGGCTCCCTACACTTAATACGGTGGGAGTCAGGGTCACCTAGGATCAAGCCAACAGGAAAACACAAATAAATGAACAGACTTATCTGTAGAAGCATCAGTTGCAGCATCCAGCATGCACACACTCCAGGAGGTTGTATAAACCGCAAAGTGATGCAGTATGGGAGGGGATTTAAAGGGATGCAATCAGTGCAACTAGATGACAGCTGAGAGAGGGAAACGAGATGACAAAATGAAAGCAAAACAAAAGAACCTCAAGCAGGAGGTTCTGAAGAATGTCAGTCAGAGCTTCTCAGATATCTGGCGGTGACAGTACCCCTCCTTCTACGAGTGGACTCCGGACACTCAGAGCCCAACTTCTCAGGATTGGACCTATGGAACGCCCTGATGAGACGAGTGGCCTTAATGTCCGTCACTGGGACCCACATCCTCTCCTCAGGACCATAACCCTCCCAATGAACGAGGTACTGGAGAGAACTGCGGACAATACGAGAATCCACAATCCTAGAGACCTGAAATTCAAGATTACCATCAACCACAATCGGAGGAGGAGGCAAAGAGGAGGGTACAATGGGTTGGACATAAGGTTTTAATAGGGACTTATGAAAAACATTATGGATCTTCCAAGTCTGAGGAAGATCAAGACGGTAGGCAACAGGATTGATGACGGACAAGATTTTGTAAGGCCCAATAAACCTAGGACCCAACTTCCAGGAGGGAACCTTCAATTTGATATTCTTAGTAGACAACCACACCAGATCACCAACATTCAGGTCCGGACCAGGCACACATCTCTTATCCGCCACACGCTTATATCTCTCACTCATGCTCTTTAGATTATCCTGAATCTTTTGCCAAATAGATGACAAAGACGAGGAGAATCTCTCCTCATCAGGTAAACCAGAAGACCCCTCTCCAGAGAATGTCCCAAACTGCGGATGAAACCCATATGCACCAAAAAATGGTGACTTATCAGAGGACTCCTGACGACGGTTATTTAAAGCAAACTCGGCAAGGGACAAAAAAGAACACCAATCCTCCTGATTCTCCGCCACAAAACAGAGCAGATATGTCTCCAGATTCTGATTGACGCGATCCGTCTGGCCATTCGACTGCGGGTGGAAAGCAGAAGAGAATGACAACCGAACCCCCAAGCGAGAACAGAAAGCCTTCCAGAATCTGGAAACAAACTGCGTGCCCCTATCAGAGACTATGTCTGAAGGAATACCATGCAATTTGACAATGTGATCAATAAATGCCTGCGCCAGCGTCTTAGCATTGGGCAACCCAGGAAAAGGAATGAAATGCGCCATTTTGCTAAAACGGTCCACCACCACCAGAATTACAGTCTTCCCGAGGAACGAGGCAGGTCCGTAATGAAGTCCATGGACAGATGTGTCCAAGGACGGGAAGGAATGGGTAACGGGAGGAGAGGACCTGATGGCCGTGAATGAGGGACTTTGGCACGAGCGCAGGTCTTGCAGGCTGCCACAAAACCCTCAACCGACTTACGAAGCGCCGGCCACCAGAATCTCCGAGCGATGAGATCCACTGTGGCTCTACCCCCCGGGTGCCCAGCAAGGACTGTATCGTGGTGCTCCTTAAAAACCTTGTGTCTTAAAGCGAGAGGCACAAACAACCTCCCAGGAGGACAAAGATCAGGAGCCTCTGCCTGGGCTGCCTGAACCTCTGCCTCCAATTCAGGATAAAGAGCAGAGACCACCACCCCTTCAGCCAAAATGGGACCCGGGTCTTCAAAATTCCCCCCTCCTCGGAAAACAACGTGACAGGGAATCCGCCTTCACATTCTTAACCCCAGGGCGGAACGTGACAACAAAATTAAATCTTGAAAAGAACAAAGACCATCTGGCCTGTCTCGGGTTCAGACGCTTGGCTGACTCCAAGTAGGCCAGATTCTTATGGTCTGTAAACACGGTAATAGGGTGTCTGGCTCCCTCTAGCCAATGACGCCATTCCTCAAAAGCTAACTTGATGGCCAACAACTCCCTATCTCCCACATCGTAATTTCCCTCTGCGGAGGAGAGTTTCTTAGAGAAAAAGGCACACAGACGCCATTTGGCAGGAGAGGGACCCTGAGACAAGACCGCACCCACACCCACCTCAGAAGCGTCCACCTCAACAATGAAGGGCAGAGAGACATCAGGTTGTACCAAGATGGGAGCGGAAGCAAAACTCTCCTTGATACTAGAAAAGGCCTTACGCGCCTCTACCGACCAGGAGGAAAAATCTACCCCCTTTCTAGTCATATCAGTGAGTGGCTTAACAACAGAGGAATAATTCCAAATGAACTTCCTGTAATAATTGGCAAAACCCAAAAAGCGCATCAGCGCCTTCTGATTCTCAGGAAGCTCCCAATCAAGCACAGCGCGGACCTTCTCGGGGTCCATGCGAAAACCAGAAGCGGAGAGGAGAAACCCCAGAAATTGAATTTCTGGAACCGCAAACACCCTATAATAGTGAGGGGACACGACCACTGGCTCCCTACACTTAATGCGGAGGGAGTCAGGGTCACCTAGGATCAAGCCAACAGGAAAACACAAATAAATGAACAGACTTATCTGTAGAAGCATCAGTTGCAGCATCCAGCATGCACACACTCCAGGAAGTTGTATAAACCGCAAAGTGATGCAGTATGGGAGGGGATTTAAAGGGATGCAATCAGTGCAACTAGATGACAGCTGAGAGAGGGAAACGAGATGACAAAACGAAAGCAAAACAAAAGAACCTCAAGCAGGAGGTTCTGAAGAACATCAGTCAGAGCTTCTCAGATATCTGGCGGTGACAATTATACATATTTGATATTCTCCTCCTACCATTAATCATTTTTGAAATTTCCTTGACTGTTGAAGAGCGTGAGGTAGCTATTCTTTTCCCCAACAAAGATTGTTTAAGAGCCGCTCTAAGTTGAAAATAGTAGAACCAATCTTTATCTACCAGACTATTTTTTCATTTAAGGTCTTCAAACCCCATTATTTTTCCATTTCCCCATATCTGGCCAAGAGTACTGATTCCATGTATCTGCCAAAACCTCTTATCAATACCTAATAGTTATTTTAAGTAATAGTTTCCCCAAAGCAGCGTATCGTCGTAGTAATCTATCTTTTCCCATAATTGTCTAATAGTTTGTCATGTTTTATACATTAGTTTCATGGTAGGGGATTTATTAAACAGGGGATGCAGGTGTATATCAGCTTCTAGTATCTGGCATATTCCAGTAGAGGTAACATTTTTATATAGGCAGCTCAAAACAGAATTATAAAGTTGGGATTTACTCCAGTCCAAGCAGTTTTTAAACTGTCCTGCCAAAGCATATGCTTGTAGGTCAGGAATTGCCAGACCACCTTCTCCCGTCGGCAACTATAACAATTGTAATCACATTCTTGGCCTTCTACCCCTCCAAATTAAATTACTCAAGAGACACTGTATTATCTTATAAAAAAATTTAGGGATTTCAATTGGGGAATTCCATAAAATATGGTTTATCATTGGAAGTAGACACATCCAAATCAACAATATTCTACCAGACATAGACAAGGGTAATTTTTTCCAAATACATAGTAACATAGTACATAAGGCCGAAAAAAGACATTTGTCCATCTAGTTCGGCCTGTTATCCTGCAAGTTGATCCAGAGGAAGGCAAAAAAAAAACCTGTGAGGTAGAAGCCAATTTTCCCCACTTTAGGCCTCCTGCACACAACCATTTTTTCCCCCCATTTACTGGCCGTTTTTTGCATTCCATATATGGTCTGTATACGGAACTATTCATTTCAATGGTTCCGCAAAAAAAACATAATGTACTCCGTATTTCCATTTTCGGTTCCGTTTAAATATACAACATGTCCTATTATTGCCCGAAAATCATGTTCCGTGGCTCCACTTAAGTCAATGGGTCTGCAAAAAAACTGAACACATACGGAAATGCATCCATATGTTTTCCGTTTCCGTTCAGTTTTTTGCGGAACCATCTATTGAAAATGTTATGCCCAGCCCAATTTTATCTATGTAATTGCTGTATACTGTATATGCCATACAGAAAAACGGAACGGAAAAACAAAACAGAAACGGAAACACAACGGAAACGGAACAACGGATCCGTGAAAAACGGACCGCAAAACACTGAAAAAGCCATACGGTCGTGTGCAGGAGGCCTTAGGGGAATAAAAAATTCCTTCCCGACTCCAATCAGGCAATCAGAATAACTCCCTGGATCAACGACCCCTCTCTAGTAGCTATAGCCTGTAATATTATTACACTCCAGAAATACATCCAGGCCCCTCTTGAATTCCTTTATTGTACTCACCATCACCACCTCCTCAGGCAGAGAGTTCCGGAGTCTCACTGCTCTTACCATAAAGAATCCTCTTCTATGTTTGTGCACAAACCTTCTTTCCTCCAGACGCAGAGGATGTCCCCTCATCACAGTCACAGTCCTGGGGATAAATAGATGATGGGAGTGATCTCTGTACTGACCCCTGATATATTTATACATAGTAATTAGATCTCCTCTCAGTCGTCTTTTTTCTAAAGTGAATAACCCCAATTTTGATAATCTTTCAGGGTACTGTAATTCCCCCATTCCAGTTATTACTTTAGTTGCCCTCCTCTGGACCCTCTCCAGCTCTGCTATGTCTGCCTTGTTTACAGGAGTCCAGAACTGTACACAGTACTCCATGTGTGGTCTGACTAGCGATTTGTAAAGTGGTAGGCCTATGTTCTCATCACGGGCATCTATGCCCCTTCTGATGCAGCTAACCCATTATCTTATTGGAAAAAGTGAATGATATAGGCGGCTCTACGGTTCAAGCAAATGGTAGAGGTGCAAAACTGCTAAGTCTGACTCACCCGGTCAGGACAGTAATAAATAGAAGGTAAGAAGGTAAGCAGGCCCACTCATAAAGGGTAGTATTATAGCTAATTTATTAATGGGAATAGTATGGGTATACGGTATATGTGGAATTTCTTGGTGGTGAAATTGATTCAATAAATATTCCAAAATATAAGTCAATAAAAAATGTAAGTCAATAAAAAATGTGCCTTGGATTAAAGGATAAAAAATCAAAATGGGGAATAAAAATAAAATATGATAAAATTGCCACATATGCATATAAATATGCTAAAAGTAATCCTCCGTGGAATAGTCCTTCACAAGTGAAGATGTGCAGTAATTAATACAGGAACGATCTTCCTTAACCTAAGGCTGTATGTATGGATGCAATACAGTCAATTGCTGTGGTGCTGCACGGTGCTGTGGGAAAAAAAGGTCTGACGCGATCTGATGGTAAGGTCTTCAGTGTTCCTCGTGGTGCCCGGGGCGTGGTTCGCGCGTCTGTAGTATGACGCGGATGATCACGTGATGACAATCTTTGCAAATGTTTCGGAGCGCTCCCGGCTCTGCGCTGACTCTGCCCGAATGAAGTGAGCACTCTACAGCCCCGCCAGCGCACACAGCTGCCACTCACACAGTACCACTACTACTGTGTGAGTGGCAGCTGTGTGCGCTGGCGGGGCTGTAGAGTGCTCACTTCATTCGGGCAGAGTCAGCGCAGAGCCGGGAGCGCTCCGAAACAATTGCAAAGATTGTCATCACGTGATCATCCGCGTCATACTACAGACGCGCGAACCACGCCCCGGGCACCACGAGGAACACTGAAGATCTTACCATCAGATCGTGTCAGACCTTGCAAATTTTCCCAGGAACAGCTGACCACCATAGGAGGACCTATTCCAACAGCGCCAGTGGGTGGGTAAGCGATCTCTGCAGCCGCAGACAGCGTGGGACGCCACGTTCAGGCACAGAGCACCTCTCTTTTTTTCCCCACAGCACCGTGCAGCACCACAGCAATTGACTGTATTGCATTCATATATACAGCCTTAGGTTAAGGAAGATCGTTCTTGTATTAATTACTGCACATCTTCACTTGTGAAGGACTATTCCACGGAGGATTACTTTTAGCATATTTATATGCATATGTGGCAATTTTATCATATTTTATTTTTATTCCCCATTTAGATTTTTGATCCTTTATTCCAAGGCACATTTTTTATTGACTTATATTTTGGAATATTTATTAAATCAATTTCACCAGCAAGAAATTCCACATATACCGTATACCCATACTACTCCCATTAATAAATTAGCTATAATACTACCCTTATATGAGTGGGCCATTATCTTATTGGCCTTGGCAGCAGCTGCCTGACACTGGTTTTTGCAGCTTAGTTTCCTGTTTATTAAAATTCCTAGATCCTTTTCCATGTCAGTGTTACTGAGTGTTTTACCATTTAGTATGTACGGGTGACTTGCATTATTCCTTCCCATGTGCATAACTTTACATTTGTCAGTGTTAAACCTCATCTGCCACTTATCTGCCCAAGCCTCCAATCTATCCAGATCGCTCTGTAGTAGTATACTGTCCTCATCAGTGGTAATTACTTTACACAGTTTATTGTCGTTTGCGAAAACTGATACTTTACTATGCAAGCCTTCTACAAGATCATTAATGAATATATTGAAGAGAATAGGGCCCAATACTGACCCCTGAGGTACCCCACTAGTGACAGTGACCCAATCTGAATGTGTACCGTTAATAACCACCCTCTGTTTTCTATCACTCAGCCAGTTACTTACCCACATACAGATGTTTTCTCCCAGTCCGAGCATTCTCATTTTATATACTAACCTTTTATGTGGTACAGTGTCAAATGCTTTGGAGAAGTCCAGATATACGACATCCCATTGATTCGCCGCTGTCAAGTCTAGAACTTACCTCCTCATAGAAACTGATTAAATTAGTTTGGCATGACCGATCCCTCACGAAGCCATGCTGATATGGCGTTATTTGCTTATTTCCGTTAAGATGCTCTAACATAGCATCTCTCAGAAAACCTTCAAACAGTTTTCCCACAACAGATGTTAAACTTACCGGCCTTTAGTTTCCAGGCTCTGTTTTTGGACCCTTTTTGAATATTGGCACCACATATGCCATGCGCCAATCCTGTGGGACATTCCCAGTCAGTATAGAGTCCGCAAATATCAGAAATAAGGGTCTGGCTATGACATTACTTAATTGCCTTAGGATACGGGGGTGTATGCCATCCGGTTCTGGCGATTTGTCTATTTTAATCTTTTTTAGTCGCTGATGTGTAACATCCCGGAGTATGTTACCAAACTCTTTTTCCCCGCTACCACATGTTAAGTGTATTGTCATTCTGTATAATCTATTGTCATTATATGCATTTTCTAGGCCTGTTTTATGTATTATGCTGTAATTTCCATGTACACCAGCAGGTGGCAGCGATATGTAGCAGACCCTTAGACAGTTTAGTATTGCTAGACTGGAATAGTACAGTCGTGGCCAAAAGTTTTGAGAATTACATAAATATTGGAAATTGGAAAAGTTGCTGCTTAAGTTTTTATAATAGCAATTTGCATATACTCCAGAATGTTATGAAGAGTGATCAGATGAATTGCATAGTCCTTCTTTGTCATGAAAATTAACCTAAGCCCCAAAAAACCTTTCCACTGCATTTCATTGCTGTCATTAAAGGACCTGCTGAGATCATTTCAGTAATCGTCTTGTTAACTCAGGTGAGAATGTTGACGAGCACAAGGCTGGAGATCATTATGTCAGGCTGATTGGGTTAAAATGGCAGACTTGACCTGTTAAAAGGAGGGTGATGCTTGAAATCATTGTTCTTCCATTGTTAACCATGGTGGCCTGCAAAGAGACGCGTGCAGCCATCATTGCGTTGCATAAAAATGGCTTCACAGGCAAGGATATTGTGGCTACTAAGATTGCACCTCAATCAACGATTTATAGGATCATCAAGAACTTCAAGGAAAGAGGTTTAATTCTTGTTAAGAAGGCTTCAGGGCGTCCAAGAAAGTCCAGCAAGCGCCAGGATCGTCTCCTAAAGAGGATTCAGCTGTGGGATCGGAGTGCCACCAGTGCAGAGCTTGCTCAGGAATGGCAGCAGGCAGGTGTGAGCGCATCTGCACGCACAGTGAGGCGAAGACTTTTGGAAGATGGCCTGGTGTCAAGAAGGGCAGCAAAGAAGCCACTTCTCTCCCAAAAAAACATCAGGGACAGATTGATCTTCTGCAGAAAATATGGTGAATGGACTGCTGAGGACTGGGGCAAAGTCATATTCTCCGATGAAGCCTCTTTCCGATTGTTTGGGGCATCAGGAAAAAGGCTTGTCCGGAGAAGAAAAGGTGAGCGCTACCATCAGTCCTGTGTCATGCCAACAGTAAAGCATCCTGAGACCATTCATGTGTGGGGTTGCTTCTCATCCAAGGGAGTAGGCTCACTCACAATTTTGCCCAAAAACACAGCCATGAATAAAGAATGGTACCAAAACATCCTCCAACAGCAACTTCTTCCAACAATCCAACAACAGTTTGGTGAAGAACAATGCATTTTCCAGCACGATGGAGCACCGTGCCATAAGGCAAAAGTGATAACTAAGTGGCTCGGGGACCAAAACATTGACATTTTGGGTCCATGGCCTGGAAACTCCCCAGATCTTAATCCCATTGAGAACTTGTGGTCAATCCTCAAGAGGCAGGTGGACAAACAAAAACCCACTAATTCTGACAAACTCCAAGAAGTGATTATGAAAGAATGGGTTGCTATCAGTCAGGAATTGGCCCAGAAGTTGATTGAGAGCATGCCCTGTCAAATTGCAGAGGTCCTGAAAAAGAAGGGCCAACACTGCAAATACTGACTCTTTGCATAAATGTCATGTAATTGTCGATAAAAGCCTTTGAAACGAATGAAGTGCGTGTAATTATATTTCACTACATCACAGAAACAACTGAAATAAAGTTTGTGTCATTCTCAAAACTTTTGTCCACGACTGTACATTCCAGTTTAGCTCCCCTCTCTTTGAGAAGGTGTGGAATGTTCCCACATCCTGTCTCATGGGGAGGAGAGGAAGTTCTAGTTAGTGTACCAGCCACCCCAGCTAGGGGAAGGTTGTGTTAGTAGGAGCTCCCAGTTCTAGGGATCCCAAATCAGTACCCTTTCTCGGTTGAGACCAGAGAACCTTCCTAGCCTGAGCCTTCAGCCTCAGCTGGTTGACAAGCAAGCAGCCATCTCCAGTCCTCCAGGAAGAGCATTCCCTGTGAGCATAGCCGTGAGTACATATCCAGAGACCAGGAGAAGCCAAATTCCTCCTCAGCTAGTCAGGCCCACACCAAGCAGAAGATAGACAGAGCAGAAGATAGATACCTGCCATATTCTCCAGGCATATGATAAGAAGCAGAAGAGATATTGATCCTTGCCATACATTGCCAATACCTGCTGGGACCTAAAGGACTATTGCTGTAACTCGTATGGATTTTTTGCTGCCATTAAGTAAAGACAAGTTGAATGATATCACAAGTCTGGATCTCATTCATTGCTACCAAGTTCCTCAATTACTCCTACTAGCAACACTCATTTATTGCAAGTGAGCCAGAATCCAGGAGTCCAGCCGTACCCAGGTAGGAGACACCGTTGACATTACACAGAGACACTATCCCCACTCTGGCATTCCTCACCTGGTACGTGAGTTATTACATCTTAAAGCGCCCTGCAACAGTACCCTGCGCACATTGCAATTGGCGTCACGAACAAACCATAGACTTATATACATCTATCCTGACCCACTGCATAGTTGGCCACCGTACCATGGTCCTGCTCATTGCAGATGTACTTCTTCCTGGGTCAGACAGGACACTTTTGATGGGGAATTTATTTTTACATTCAGTATTTCATCTGACAGTTTATTTTCCTCAGTGAATACATTGGAGAAAAAATAATTTAACAGCTTTGCTTTCTCCTCGTCGCTCTCTGCGACTCCCCCCTCATTACTCTTTAAAGGGCCCTAAATACGTATCTTATTTCTAATTTTCGCTATTGTAGGGACTAAGTTTAGTTTTATATAGTCTGTGATCTATAGTGAATAATATATTGGTCTATGAGATTTGCAGATCCTTGTTTTTATTTCCATTCTACACCGTGTCCCAACTTTTTTGTAATTGAAATTTTAGAAAAACAGCTAGAGCGGGAGCGGGGTACTTGCTGATATGGACACACAGAGGGTGGAAACACTGTTATCAATGTTCAGAACCTTTATTAGGCAGCATGTGTATACAGTAACAGGAGGCAACCAAAGCTGGATTGTCAGATTTTCCATCAAATAAAATGTTATCGTTGCCAACAGCCCAGAATTGACAGCGACTGTCCCTAATTTTCAGAGGCAGTCCTAGCAAATTCAGGCTGCCCTGTTACCCCAGTTGGGTTAGGCCTTATGCACACGACCGCTGTTGTGTTCCGTTCCGCAAAAGGGGGTTCCGTTATCCGTTTTTGTTTCCGGGTGTCTTCCTTTATTTTTGGAGGACCACCAGACATAAAGGAAAGTAAAAAAAAGTCTAAGACAAGTTTGCCATGCAAATGATAGGAAAAAAACTGACACGGACGCGCAGATGCGGATGACAATCTTGTGTGCCTCCGCGTTTTTAGTGGTCCCATTGACTTAAATGGGTCCGCGAACCGTTTTCCGCGAAAATAATAGGACTAGTTATATTTTTTTGACTGACTGGAACTACAAACGGTGCATTAGCCGATGGCAAACGGTGCATTAGCACTAGCAATTAGCAATTGAAAGTCAATGGGTCCGCAGAAAATCACGAAAAACGGCACAACGGACACAGAATAAATCAACGGTCGTGTGCATGAGGCCTTAGGGGCATACTCTAGGGCAGGACTTATATGACCCAAATTTACCAATGTTGTATAGTAGTATGAAACTGAGATTAAAAATTGAGATAAAAAAAAAAAAGGAGGAAAACAATAATTGCAAAAGCAAGAGAAAAAGATCAGTGTCAAGGATATAAAGATTAGAGGGCATGTGCCAGTATGGTGGGATGGCTCAAACAAGACATGGTGTCTAAGCCAGGGTATTAAAGTGACCCTCATGTTCAAGAAAAAAAAATCATATTAACTGGGGAACAGAACACTTACCTGGTGTCCTTCTTTTCGTCTTTCCAGCTACAGATCCGTGAATTCCCAGGTTCCTCTTCTGTCATCCAAGATGGCTGCTTTGCTTCTCAGACTATCTGATGCATACTGTTCTTTTGGTAGCCCAAGACATTCCTGATACCCTTGGATTGGCCAGCACTGTTCATCTGAGCACTGCTAACTAATTCAAGAACAGGGCTGGACAAGTAGGAAGTGTTCTACCTGATGCACATCTGGTAGTCTGAGAAGTGGTGCCCGGGAACCCACAGATGTACAGGTGAAAATATGAAAAGGCGCTCACCATGTAAGTGTCCTGTTCGTTCCCCAGCTTATGAGAACTTTTTTTATTTTGTGGAGGGAGACAAATGATAAATTAGAATAAATTAGAATATCATTGAAAAGTTTATTTATTTCAGTAATTTAATTCAAAAAGTGAAATTCATTTATTATATAGATTCAATATACACACAGTGATCTATTTCAAATGCTTATTTATTTGAACGTTGATGAACATGGCTTATCGCTAATGAAAACCCAAAAGTCAGGAGCAATATTGTAGACTCTAATAAGCTAATCAACACAAAACACCTTCAAATGTTTCCTAAGGCTTTAAATGTTCCCTCGGTCTGCTTCAGTAGGCGACACAATCATGGGGAAGACTGCTGCTGACATGACAGTTGTCCAGAAGACAGTCATTGATAAGCCACAGCTTGCTGTTCACAGAGTGCTGTAGCTAAGCATGTTCATGGAAAGTTGAGTGGAAGGAAAATGTGTGGTAAAAAAAGATGCAACAGGGATAACTGCAGCCTTGAAAGGATGGTTAAGAAAAGACCATTCAAGAATTTGGGGAGAGTCACAAGGAGTGGACTGCGGCTGGAGTCAGTGCTTCAAGAGCCACCACACACAGACGTATACAGGGCATGGGCTACAACAGTCGCATTCCTTGTGTGAAGCCACTCATGACCCAGAGACGACGTCAGACACGTCTTACCTGGGCTAAGGAGAAAAAGGACTGGACTGTTACTCAGTGCTCCAAAGTCCTGTTATCAGATCAAAGTAAATGTTGCATTTCATTTGGAAATAAAGGTCCCAGAGTGAAGAGGCATACAATCCAAGTTGCTTGAAGTCTAGTGTGAGGTTTCCACAATCAGTGATGGTTTGGGGAGCCATGTCATCTGTTGATGTTGGTCCTCTGTATTATATCAAGTCCAAAGTCAGAGCAACCTTCTACCTGGACATTTTAGAGCACTTCATGCTTCCTTCTGCTGACAAGCTTTATGGAAATGCAGATTTCATGTTCCAGCAGGACTTGGTACCTGCCCACACTGCCAAAAGTACCAATACCTGCTTTAATAACCACAGTATCGCTGTGCTTGACTGGCCAGCGAACTCACCTGACCTAAACCCTATACAGAATCTAAGGGCTATTGTCAAGAGGAAGATGAGAGACACTAAACCTAACAATGTAGACGAGCTGAAGGCCGCTATCAAAGCAACCTTGGCTTCCACAACTCCTCAGCAGTGCCACAGGCTGATCGCCTCCATGCCACGTCGCACTGATGCAGTAACTCATGCAAAAGGAGCCTTGACCAAGTACTGAGGGCATATACTGTACAGACTTTTCAGTAGGCCAACATTTCTGTATTGAAATTCATTTTCAATTGGTCTTAGATAATATTCGAATTTTCCGAGATCCTGACATTTAGGTTTTCATTAGCTGTAAGCCATAACCATCAACATTAAAATAAAGAAATGCTTGAAATAAATTCACTCTGTGTAATGAATCTATAGAATGTATGAGTTTCACTTTTTGAATTGAATTACTGATGATATTTGTATTGAGATGCACTAGTACAGGTATAGAGGAGTGAACTGGGTGAAGAAAAGCCTAGCTTCAGCCACTCTTTTGTCCATTCTGGGCAGGGGGCCTCCTCCACGTCTCATGTGTATGTGCCTTAATAAGTTCATGTAATAAATTCATATATTTTACTAAATATTGTATCACAAAAACACTCCAGGAAGGAGGTGACTCCAGATCTCCTCAGGGCAATGAAGATCAGAGATCATCACCATCGGGCTGTTGCTAAGCAACAGGTTGATAATCTCTAGAGACCACTAGTCGGTCAAACAGAATAGCGACAAGTAAAGAATTTCTATGGGTCACTTTACAAGGGACGACTTGTCAAATCATCGATGCAATGAAGGAAACTGTTGCCAAGGTGACACTTTTTATAAAGATGCCCCGATGTCTCCTCCAAGCCTTCTTCTCAGTAAACAGCAAACAACTTACGTCATGGTGCTGCGCTTCATTCCGGAATTCTTAGAATTTCTTGTGCAATCCTCTTGTGTATTTCTTGCTTCTTAAAGGGTTTCTGTCACCAGAAATACCTAAATTAAACTGGCTGACATTAGCGATGTGCTAATGTCAGCTGAACCTGACTAGCCTATTCCTAGTTTTATCCATGCCCCCGTTACTCCATAACTAATAGGTCCTCCAAGTCTTGATTGACAGGGCCAGGCAGCGTTCGCATCCTCCTGTCGGCCCTGAGTGCATGGTAAATCTCGCGCCTGCGTCATGCCGTTTAGTAGTGAAGGAAGGATGCTCACTGGCTGCCTACTTCCTTACTTGCGCCTGCGCTGAATACTGAACGGCACGGCGCAGGCGCGAGATTTACAACTGCACTCAGGGCCAGCAGGAGGATGTGAACGCTGCCTGGCCCTGTCAATCAAGACTTGGAGGGAGGTGACAGAGGTGAAAGAAGGGAGTATCTAGGAGCAGGAACAACGCCCCACCTGCTCCTGGAGGCTAATTTGCATACTATACAAGTAACATTTATGGAGTAACGGGGGCATGGATAAAACTAGGAATAGGCTAGACAGGTTCAGCTGACATTAGCACATCGCTAATGTCAGCCAGCTTAATTTAGGTATTTCTGGTGACAGAAACCCTTTAAAGAGCACCTGTCAGCAGAAGCAACCGTATTAAACCAGACATACTGCCTGGTAGGGTTGATTCTGTTGAATAAAATGATACCTGTCTTGTGAAAATCGGTCGCAGCATTCCTGAGAAAAAATACTTTTATTATTTAACAAAATGAGGGCTTCAGTGTACCAAGGGGTGGGGCCAGCACTGGAACTAGGCCCCACCCCTTGGTGCACTGAAGCCCTTATTTGCATAAAGAAGAAGATTTTTTTTTCTCAGGAATGCTGTAACCAATTTTTACAAGACCGGTATCATTTTAATCAGCAAGATCAACCCTACCAGGCAGTAGGCATGGTTTAATACAGTTGATTCTGCTGAAAGGTGCTTTTTTTAAGTGGAGTGACCTAAAACAAGCCTGTGTAGCGTGCAGAGACAGCCTATTATATAGAAGATAGAACCTCTTGTTACTGCTTACGTTTACGCCACTTTTTAATACTGAAATTGTGGTCACCCAGACACAACACGTGGTTGCTAAGCAACCTGAACTTATACAACATGCAATATACAGTGGATATAAAAAGTCTACACACCCCGGTTAAAATGTCAGGTTTCTGTGATGTAAAAAAATGAGACAAAGATAAAACATTTCAGAACTTTTTCCACCTTTAATGTGACCTATAAACTGTACAACTCAATTGAAAAACAAACTGAAATCTTTTAGGTGGAGGGAAGAAAAAATATAAAAATAAAATCATATGGTTGCATAAGTGTGCACACCCTTACACTAATACTTTGTTGAAGCACCTTTTGATTTTATTACAGCACTCAGTCTTTTTGGGTATGAGTCTATCAGCATGGCACATTTTGACTTGGCAAGATTTGCCCACTCTTCTTTGCAAAAACACTCCAAATCTGTCAGATTGCGAGGGCATCTCCTGTGCACAGCCCTCTGCAGATCACCCCACAGATTTTCAATCGGATTCAGGTCTGGGCTCTGGCTCGGCCATTCCAAAACTTTATTCTTCTTCTGGTGAAGTCATTCCTTTGTTGATTTGGATGTATGCTTTGGGTCGTTGTCATGCTGAAAGATGAAGTTCCTCTTCATGTTCAGCGTTCTAGCAGAAGCCTGAAGGTTTTGTGCCAATATTGACTGGTATTTGGAACTGTTCATAATTCCCTCGAGCTTAACTACCGCCCCAGTTCCAGCTGAAGAAAAACCGCCCCTTGGCATGATGCTGCCACCACCATGCTTCACTGTGGGCACGGTGTTCTTTTGGTGATGTGCAGTGTTGTTTTTGCACCAAACATATCTTTTGGAATTATGGCCAAAAAGTTCAACCTTGGTTTCATCAGACCATAACACCTTCTCCCACATGCTTTTGGGAGACTTCAGATGTGTTTTTGCAAACTGTAGCCTGGCTTGGATGTTTTTCTTCGTAAGAAAAGGCTTTTGTCTTGCCAATCTACCCCTTAGCCCAGACATATGAAGAATACGGGAGATTGTTGTCACATGTACCACACAGCCAGTACTTGCCAGATATTCCTGCAGCTCCTTTAATGTTGCTGTAGGCCTCTTGGTCGCCTCCCAGACCAGTTTTCCTCTCATCTTTTCATCAATTTTTGGAGGGACGTCCAGTTCTTGGTAATGTCACTGTTGTGCCATATTTTCTCCACTTGATGATGACTGTCTTCACTGTGTTCTATCTAATGCCTTGGAAATTCCTTTTTACCCTTTTACTGACTGATACCTTCTAACAATGAGATCCCTCTGATGCTTTGGAAGCTCTCTGTGGACCATGGCTTTTGCTGTGGGATTCGACTAAGAAAATTTCAGGAAAGACCAACTAGAGCAGCTGAACTTTATTTGGGGTTAATCAGAGGCACTTTACATGATGGCAGGTGTATGCTGACTCCTATGTAACAGGATTGTGAATGTGATGGCTTAAGTCTGAACACAGCTACATCCCCAGTTATAAGAGGGTGTGCACACTTATGCAACCACATTATTTTAGTATTTTTTGTTTTCTTCCCTCTACCTAAAAGATTTCAGTTTGTTTTTCAATTGAGTTGTACAGTTTATAGGTCACATTAAATGTGGAAAAATATCTAATTTTAGACTTTTTATATCCACTGTACAAATACAATTACCGTATTTTTCGCCCTATAAGACGCACCCCCCCCCCCAGAGTTGGGGGAACATTGCAGCGCGTCTTATGGGGCAAATACTAATGAGCGTTTCCATTATGAAAGCACTTATTAGTACAGGAGGAGCGGGAACTGGTGAATGCTGTGCTCCCTGAGCTCTATTCTCACCGCTTCCTGGTCCTCTGCCGCTCGCTGTGCTGTGACTGTGCACAGTGTGAAGACATTGGAGCGCTGTGACTTCATTCTGTGCACGTCTGGTCACAGCACAGCGCGCGGCAGAAAGAGCCTGAAGAACAGGAGCTTGATCCTCTGGAGCAAAAGAGGTAAGTTGACTTATTGTTTTTGTAGGATCTGAGGTCTGAATGGGGATCTTAACACTGGGAGTCTGATCTGAGTGTCTGAACGGGGTCTTATTAACATGGGAGTCTGATCTGAGGTCTGATTGGGGGTCTTACTAACATTGGGAGTCCGATATGAGGTTAAATTGGGGGTCTTATTAAGATTGGGGGTCTGACTGGGGCTCTGAGCTGAGGTCTGATAAAAAAATGTTTTTGTATTTTCCTCCTCTAAAACCTAGGTGCGTCATATGGGCAGGTGCGTCTTATAGGGTGAAAAATACAGGTATATTAATTGAATCATTTTGATCCATACGGAACCTGAATTTGCAGAGACCCCTTCACTCATGGATTCAATGACTTGTCCGTACTTTACTCATCAGATTGTAATAATCACTGCTATTATCTTAATTTCTTTTTTTTATTTTATTTTATTAATATTTTTCAAAGATACAAAAAATACCATTGCCCTGTGTTAATTTTGCAACGACTATACCACAGTCTGGAATGTCTTACCATTTGGTGCAGAATCCCCTTTGTTAGGGAGCAGAGATCCTCCTACTTTCCGGTGCTGTAGTGAAATAGTGCAGAGACTGATCCTATGTGCGGGTTTACTACTGACGTATTAATACAGTATCGTTATATCACTGTTCTTTCCCAGAGCACATTGTCTTTATACAGAAACCAGGGAGAGGAGGGAAAAGAAATGAAGTGGCGGAAATATCCATATCCTAAAGTAAACTTGAATCTTGGGGGGGGGGGGGGGGGCGGGGGTGAAAAAAAAAACTAGATAAAAGGTAATAAAGTGTACACATAATATGAATAGAACACAAAAATATGTTGTGGGTTACAAAGTTGCTACCAGTTAAATATGAATTGTAACAATTCGTATGAAAACGAGTCCTTCAAACATATAGGTCGATTGCTCTTCCGTAGTAGCAGACGTTTCGATATCTTCAGAACGGGTTAGAAACAACTTCTCCGATTGCTCTTACAGTCTGATAATCCAGTCTGAAGATTTACCAGGAAGAAATATTACAATATAGGGAAGAGTCTGTGACGATTGTCTCCATGTGTAAACATCAGCTAACCAGGTAGTTGTGCATTTCTCTGGAGTTAATACTTAAAACCACTCCTGAGTGATTACCTGGGAAGAAGGAAAGAAGGAGAATTAGTCAATGAATTGGTCTTTCGGTCAATTAAATTAAAAAAATTAAAAAAAAAGGGAAAGAAAGGGCAATTTTACCACAAGAATAAAACATGAAAAGGTGCAATAAAAAAAAAACAAACTGAAAAATAAAATCACTGTGCTCTTATCCATGGTGGCTCATGGATGTTCTGGTGAGTCGGTGGGGATCATCTATCTGTGGCCAGGTGCTTTGGTCTTCCATTGGGCATTAAAGTGTAGCTCCGCTTTGGAACATCATTTTACAGTTTCACAACTTGCTGAAAATGGTGAAAATATGTCTAAATATTTTCTCTGAATAGGGCTCATTCACACGACCGTATATATTTTTTCTGTTTCCGTTCCTTTTTTTTTTGCGGACCGTATGTGGAACCATTCATTTCAATGGTTCCGCAAAAAAAAACTGAAGTTACTCTGTGCGCATTTCGTTTCTGCATGTCCATATTTCCGTTCCGCAAAAATATAGAACATGTCCTATTATTGTCCGCATTACGAACAACGATAGCACAGTTCTATGAAGGGTCAGCTGTTACTTTCCGCATAATACGGAATGCACACGGATGTCATCCGTATTTTTTGCAGGACCGCAAAATACATACGGTCGCTGTGAATGAGCCCTTATCTTTTAGACATCTTGAGATACTTCATGTGTCCTTCTGTATACAAGAGCTGCAGCGAAAATTCTGCTGGTTGCCGCTTAGAATCTGTCAACATAGTGATGACAGAAACACCTGTAATGATATTCTAAAACAGGCGTAGGCAACCTCCTGCACTACAGGTGTTGTGGAACTACAACTCCCAGCATGCATACTTGTTCTGTTCTTCTCAGAACGCCCACGAAAATGAATGGAACATGCTGGGAATTGTAGTTTCACAACAACTGGATTGCTGACCCCTACACTAAAAGATGTCCCATAGTAGAACATGTCCTCAACCTGGTGAAGAATCCAATCCAGATTTGAAAAGGGTTCTCCAAGGAGATACCGGTTTTGTTCTGACAGGTTTCCCTTGCTCCTCAGTTTGAAGGGGACCTGTCATCTCCTCTGACATTTTTAGTATGTCATTGTATTCCCGGATGGGCATAGCAAAGCTGGAGCATTTTTTTCTTGATGCTCTAGATTGTGTCATCGTTCATGGCAATGTATGAATAAGTCGGCAACTGGGCGTACCATTCCTCTTGTCAATAGGCTTTGTCCCTCAAACAGTAGGAAAGTGATTGGAATGGTACAAAGAGGAAGGTTAAACATGGCTAACGTTCTGAGGAATAACCTAGGAATGGCACAGTCCAAAGGTCTAAGAAAAGATGCTCCAGAATTTTTATTTCATGTGGAATAAGTGTTTACTAAAGTCAGAAGACCTGTTCCAACTCACTGCTTATGTTGAGACTCTTCCAGGTTTAGGAACCCATTGAACAGGTTTTTTCAGGCACAGAGGAACCTCATACCAGCCTTCAAGATCTGGTTGCAGCCAATGGGGATCCTTGCTAATCTTCTTCTGTCTGATGTTGCATGGGTGACTGCAGTTATACATAGGCTTCCTTTCTCCTGGAACAAAACATTTTTTGCTCCCCTTGTACCGGTATGGATTTTGGGGATGAGTGCCTATGTGATTGAGATTGACTCCCTTGCTCTACAACCATCCTTGCTCTTTGTTCAAGAAAAGTGCATTTTAAATATTTGTCATCTAAGTATCTGGCTGAGGCTGAGTGGCTTTTTGACACCCCCTGAAGCAAAGCACCTTGGGCACTTGTCCTACCAGTCCCTCCCAGTCCTGCCAGCAGGACACTCAGTGCAAATTGTGCACATGAAATAGTAACACTCAAGATCCGTACAAGATAAAAAAAACAACTCATGATTATATGTAGAATTACACTGTAAAATAATGTTTTAAAGCGGAGTCTCACTTTAAGAGTGCGTGTACTCTTGAGGGACAAAGGGATGGGAGTAGACATCCACCTAGCATGCCACTGACCTGCGATTGAACACTGGCAGGCATCGACAATAAAGGGACCTTGTAGCTGCTCAACAATCCTCCTCTCCCAGAAAGTGTCACTGCAAGGCAATGGTGTGGAGGAATCCCAAGGGTGGGCCGTAAAAAAACAAACAAACAAGCAAAAATAAAGTATATGGGAAAATGACGTAGAGGATGAATGAGAGCTTCTGGATGGATGCTTGATGGATGGAGGCTCAATGACATAAAGGGCCACTAAGTCGATTCCATAAAAGGTGGTTGAAGTTTCCATTAAAACAATCTTAAAGCGTACCTATTGTTACAAAAATCCTAATCCCCTAGACGTGCATTTGATGTAGTACCGCCATGTTGTGTGTAATCTGCATACATTTTTTTTTTTCATTCCCTGTAAATGGTTATGTCTATGAAGTTTCTCATCCATTCAGCTCATGGGGTATCAGAAGAAAAAGTCAGAGCAACCGGAGTTGTATTTTCTCTTGAAGATGTTTTTCTAGTTATCCAACTGGCTTTCTCTATTAGAATGACTTGTACAAAGAATGTCCAGCATTAAATACTGGTCAAAAGTATTGAATGCCTGAGATTCCTAATTGAGAAAGCCAGCTGGAATGACTAGCAAAACATCCAGTTGCTCTGACTTGTAAATGGACATTTTACCCTTTCGATGGTTGATGAGGCTGTGGGCTCTCCCAGAGTTCTGCTGTGTGATCTCAACCAATCAGATGTCACTTCTCTCTGCCGCTCCCTCTCCCCATTCAATGAAACCCTAAGAACCTGCAGCTGCTCTTCCCTCCTCCCTCTCTTCTTCCATGTCTTATATTTACTGTTTTACACTAGATGGATTTTTAATGACTGAGAAGGTTTCTGAACGTTTGCAGACAGGTAATGCCTCATTCACACGTCAGTGTTTGGTCAGTGATTTTCCATCAAGATGTATTACATTCTATTAGCTAGATTGGATAGCAGCTACAAAGTTTCACATATGCACTTGTATTACAGATACAAAAAAATAATAACTTGTAACAATGCATACGCTTTAAGAACAAGAAATATTTTGTTCATGTCGCCTTAATTCACCCTCATGATTCTGTTCTTGCCGTATAGAAAATTGATCATTTCAGTTTTTTACGTGTTTTGATATATATCAGGTCCGGAATGTTTTTTTTGTTGTGTTTTCAGGTTTAGTGGTCCTTTAAAAGTAAATAAAATCAAGCTGTGGATTCCAATGGTTTTCTAAAAGTAACATTTAAAAAATACTGTTTTGCAGGAGACACCGTTGGCCTTTCAATGTCTACAAGATCTACAGCAATTACTGATACAAAAAAGGAATTATTAAAGGGAATGTGTCACCTATAATACTTTTCTGCCAGTTAAAACCAGATAGAAGCACATATTCCCTTTTTTTTTATCATTTTTTATTTTCTGATTGTAGATTTTTTTTTAATTCTATTTCCTGAACATGACTATGGAGGCGGCCATCTTGCCTGAGCTGTTCTTTACAGCATTTAGAGAGATGCTTTACAGCAGCCACCATGGGCCATAGACACAATGGACCGGAGGGGACTCAGTGACTTCTATAGGAGACTTTTTGCATGAGATCAGAAGGGAGCTGATAAGCAGTGATATCAATGACTGTTAATGGTGGATCCTGTGTTATCTATATAGAGGTGATATCTGTCATTGTCATCCTGACTGTGGTAATAAGGAGATGGCTACTGATAAGTGATCTGTATAGAGCTGTGATGGCTAACCGTCGGCACTCCGGTTGTGGTAAAACTATGACTCCCAAGATGTACATTGGCTTGGCTGTTCTCAGACCTCCATAGAAATGAATGGAGCATGCTGGGAGTCATAGTTTCACCACAGCTGGAAAGTCGGAGGTTAGCCATCACTGGTATAGAGCAAGAAATAGTGCCTAGCATTAGGCTTAGTGGTTAGTGCGAAAAATGCAGGATTTTTTATTATTATTATTATTATTAAACATAGATAGTGCCATGCAAATTTTTTTTAAAAATCACCAAAAATTGGAAATAAAAACAAAAACATAAAAACTTGATTTAAACTATGAGACATTCCCTTTAGGAGTTCCTTGATTCTGAAATGATGTTACAAAAGCAACCAAACACATTGCACAAAGACTAAATGATCCTATAGCACAGGCATCCTCGAACTGCAGCCCTCCAGCTGTTGCAAAACTACAACTCCCAGCATGCCCGAACAGCCTACAGGTATCAACCTACAGCAGGGCATTGTGGGAGTTGTAGTTTTACAACAGCTGGAGGGCCGCAGTTTGAGGATGCCTGCTATAGCATCTTCCAGTTACTTACTGGTGGAACCTATACTATAGTTTCCACCCTCTTGACCAAACCAACAAATAAAAGCCATCACAAACATGAACGCCCCCATGCAACGTACAATGAGATCCGATAGCTACACACCTAGTTAGCTAAATACATCATTACGTCCGTATTAGGACTGAGAAAACCACAAAATTATAATTTAATGGCGGATTTTGCGTGTGCTAATGAATCCTCCATAGGGAACTTGGGACCTTACAAATAGCATGTATAGTGTCCCACTACGTAAAGGTGGGCACTACTCAAGGGTCAATTGGGCCATGTTGTTCCCCACCTCCTTTGGAACATGGTCATGGTATTTTGTATTGCATTATAATGTATATTGTCATGTTATCTCCTGTGTAACAGGCCTGTTAGGGGTGTAGTTTCTCCTCCCAAGCTGTAGAGGGAGATAGGGAACCCCCTAGTATATATAGACAGGTCCAGTCCAGGGAGAGGAGTGTGTGGTTAGAAGCCAGTGTTCACTTTAGCCAAGGTGTAGCTTAAGATCAGCTTCTAACATGCAGCTAGATAGCCCAGGTTCCTAGCCAGCAATCAAGGAGAAGAAGTTTCCTCCTGAAGTGATCCTGCATCTTGCAAAGTACAGAGCAGAGCTAATCCTGCAGCCAAGTAGAAAGCTGAAGGGCAGAAGGATATTTACAGCAAGAGGATTTATACCAGAGAAAGGTTTCCCTACCCAAGGATAAAGCCAGCTATAGGGCATACGGGCCTTGGAGAAAGCCAGACAGGATTCTGCAGAGAGTACAGCCTGATCTGTGAGTTGTATTCCCTCTGAGTATCTTGCTAGGATTTTACCTGCCTGTTACCAAAATCTTTCATGTGGAACTGTTTGAAGCCTGTATATAGTTGAACTGTTCAGTAAAGAGGAGTTCTAGTTCACTACAAACGTGTGTGCCTTCATTTTTCCTCCAACAAATCGGTGTGCCACCGTTACCGGCACTGGCGTCACGAACTGTAAGGAATCTTGCCACAGGCACGCTAAACCTACAACACCCAGGGCACCTCACCTATCACCCGGCCTGGTCCCTATATCCAGAGAGTGCCCCAGAGGATCTACGTGCTAGCCTCTCCATCACTGCTGTACGCCTGCCCGGGGTATCCTACAAACTGTGAGTACTAAGAGCTACCCTCGGTCCGTTAACCCCCGTGACCTCACACTCGCTCCCCCTGTAGGACTGGCGTACTGCACATGCACATCTACATAAAGTTACTATGCATAATGCTAGCGCTTTAAAACACTGCCCCCAACCTGTGGCTATTCAGCTACTGCACAACTACAACTCCCACCATGGGCTAACAGCTGGAGAACACTACTACAGAACACGTATAGCTCCAGTTCTGTAACTTTTAACTCTAATGGGAAAACGGGAGTCGGAGGCTCTAATAAATCAGGTATGCAACATAAGGCTGGTATAAGGGCATACTTTGGCATAAGGGTTTTGTATTATTGGCAAAACATGAGTATTTCCACATTGGAAGTATGACAAGTATGTATTTTTACATGAGGTATAAGGTGTTTGCGTACATACTGTAAATTATCTTCAAGTTTGACTCCATAAGAGTGGTTGACCCATTAGGACAGCCCCTCTCTATAAGCCTTGTTAGGGCATATGGACGTCATAGAGGAGTGTCTCCTGCTTGGGATCCCCTCTATTAGCTAGACGGAGCAGTTGGAGGACTGAGCAATGACTATTTATTTCAGAGTCCCCCATTCATTTGAACAGGCTCCATGTTATACCACATTTGTCCTGTAGTGGCCGCTGCGCAGCTTTCCAGTCATCAGCCGAGACGATCCTTTGTTACCACGTGGGAATGGCAGAATATAGGATATGTATATGGCAAGGAAATATATGGCCCAGTTAAGGCAAGAATGGGCAGAGTTCACCAAGATTGTCGAACCTGTTGAGAAAGCTCATAGTGATAACTACCATCCTTACGGTTTCATAAGAAGGTTGTCAAAAGGAGAAAGGATGGAGCTCACCACTGAGAAGGTCGGAAGAGAAATAAAAGTCTTAGTTATGTTAAGACTTGCATCTCTATGGTCTTCTTAAGCTATAGAATATTTTCTCGTCCATACATCTTCCTACCAGTTTTTCATTACCTCTTGCATTTCCTAGTGTTTGTGTGTCCAAGTCATCATCAATGAACTCCTCTCCCTGGATGATATTTTGTGTGTCTTCGCTGTGATTCACAGGACTTGTCATCTCCTGCTCCTTCTCGTTGTGCATCTGAGCATAGACGTTCCTGCCGGGTATTTTCCTGTGTCACACACATAAACCACATTAAATACCTGAAACTAGTAGATTTTTACCTTTTTGCATTGAAAATAGGACTGTGTGTACAGTATTTAGGTAGTATAAAACCATTAGGTCTAGTCTAAACATCCTAGGTAGTTGTCCATATGCATTCCAAGGGGTCCACTGGCAAGGCTAATAAAGACGAAGCTCCTTATAGATCATTCAGATTTTCTCCTTCTCTGGTGTTTAACTCATGGAGTAGGTGACACTGCTTTACCTGGTCTCTTCAAGCCAAGATCTGCCTGCATCAAGCTTGTATAGTTTACCTTTATTTAGGTCTGTTGAGAAATGTGCCCCTGCTAGAGGGAGACATATGTATTTCCTCTGATTAGATATATTACAAATTTTCTAATATTTACCTGTACTATTTATTCATGCAAACTTGAATGGTTAGAAGTCAGAATTAGCTACATAGCTACTGCCACTAGAGGGAGCTTAGGAGCTTGATGCCTACTGGTTATACATTGAACTTACTGATAACTCAGTATGCAGTTCAGCTACTCCCAGTGGTATCTGCTGGCAGCTAGTGTGCCCTAATTTAAAAGGAATGTGTCATCAGAAAATGACCTATCGTTTACATTTTTTTTGAATTTTTGGTGATTATTATTTTTTTCCATGTCACTATCTATATTTAAAACAATTGCATATAATCATGCAGTTTTCACACTGACCACTAGGCCTAAAATGTATAATTAGTTATGACTTATTGTCTTTTGATACCAGCTATATGGAACATAGACACAATGGACAGGAGCTGACCACACTGACTCCTATGGCAGATTTTTCTAGGCGTGCTCTGTGACCTGTGCTGAAGGCAGGAGGGAGTAGATAAGCTGTGATATCACCTATTATCAATGATGTATGCACTGTTATCTATACAGAGGTGTCAATTGTCATTGCAATCCTGCCTGTGGTGATCATGATAATAGCTACTGAAAAATTACCTGGACAGAACAGAAAATCATGATCTATTATTAGACCTAATGGCCAGTGTGAAAGTTCCAGGATTATATACATTTTTATTAACCACTTCCAGGCCAGGCCATTTACCCCCTTCCCGACCAAGCCTAATTTTGCCAATCTGATGGGCGTGTACCAGTTTATGTGGTGATAGCTTTGGAATGCTTTTACTTATCCAAGCCATTCAAATTTTATTGTGACACATTGTACGTCATGTTAAAGAGGTTGTCCAGGTTCAGAGCTGAACCCCGACATATCCCCATTTTTACCCAGGTAGGCCCTATGATATGAGCATCGGAGCATTTCACGATACGATTCTCTCCCTTGCCCTGCACTGGATCACGCAGGGTAAGGGATTATTTGTTTATGTTTTCGCACTGCTGAGTGGAGGCTTCCACCCAGCAGTGTATTCGGTGACGTCACCGGCTCTGATGGGCGGGCTTTAGCTTTCCCATGGAGAGCACAGTACGTCACAGGATCTCAATATGAGTCAATATGTTTTACCTTTATTTATAAAAAAATAAAAATGTACCGAACTTTTAGAAAAATTTACTATTTTCAAAATTTTAATCTTTCTGCTTTCAAGGCACATAGTGATACCTCATAAAATAGTTATTAATTTTAGAAGCAGTTTTTAAAATTCTCAAGAAAATTTCCAAAATCTCTACTTTTTTATGGACCAATTCAGTTCTGAGGAGCTTACATAATAGAAACCACCCGAGCTGTCTTACATTTAGACCTTTTTCTATGCCTGAAACAGGTGTAGAAAATGGTAATCGAGACGGGTCTATTTATTTTTTTTATTGGAGAAAAGGGCCCTTTTTTTCATCTGAAACTTGAATTTTTATAAAACACTATTATTTATTTATCTATTTTTTTACTTTTATTTTACACTTTGTGTCCACCATAAGGTCATACAAGACCTCTGGGGGACATTTAACATCACTTTTTTTTTCATGCTGATTTCTCTTATAACTGGGGCTCACATAGTAGCCCCAGTTACGGGGGGAATATAACACCCAGAAAGGCTGTACAGCCTCAGTGCAGGGCTGATCTAGGTCTAAAGTAGAACCAGCAGCTCCTGTAGTCTGAAACCGGAAGTGAAACAGGAAGCAGCATCGTGCTTCCTATCTGTATACACAGCGCGCATATTACATGATATTAATATTTTGCTAATCCTTACCAGATACAAAGATTAGATGTAACTTACCTCTTGAATTTATAAAGGATGAAAGCTCCGACCGCCACAAGACAGATGGCGAATATAATCACTATAGCCCAATACCCTCCTGCTCCTGCAATCGCCCCCGACTCTGTGGAAGAAAGCATCGGTTAACGGGTGCAGTCTAATGAGCCCTAGTTGGGGTAGAAGAGTTGTATTGTGTTTGGTTATAGCACTGCGTCCTGGGTTTTTTGGGCCTTGGTCGGTAAAAGTCAACTTACTCTTTAAATTTGCAATCCCATCTCTGGAAATAATTAGGAAGAGATTGCTGTTTTCATCATCAATAACATTTTGGGAAATTGGTAAAACTTCATGCATATGTACGGTAAATGATAGAGCTTCCAGAACTGACAGACCAAAATATGTCACTGATAATATGGTATAATATGAATCAGTAAAAAATATAATATTGGCGTACAATATGGCCTCCTTGCAGGGTTCTGGCTGGTACAGGGAGTCTTAAAGGAGTATTCCAGGATTTAAATATTGATGACCTACACTCAGGATAAGCCATCAATATGACATTGGCAGGGTTGATTTGGGAACTTAAAGTGGCCCTGAAAAAAGAAAATGGCCCCATTTTGTAGGCAGGTCCAAATGAACAGAAGGAGGGGCAACACAAGTAGGCGGGGTCAACAATACCATAGTGCAAAATACCACCCCAGCAGAACCAAATAACACAGTGTAACACTATATACTGCCCCAGGAGCTGGACCTCTGTGGTAACCATCAATAGCTACCATCTTCTGTCCTCCTCCTCCAGTTGTCTATGGAGCAGGAGGCTTAGGAGGTGACGTGCTGCCACAGCAGTTGAATTCAAGAGGGCATGGCCGGGTACATGAGTATCTGATTCTCACAACGTTAATTACTGTTGAAAGCTCATTATGTACCTGGCCAGTAGCAGAGAGGAGGACTTGGGTGGCCCCCCGGGTCATCGTCCCACCGGGAAATTTCTCTGTAGGGTCTATGGCCAATCCACCCCTGGTCCTGCCAACCAGCTCAATAAGAGTAGCGCAGAAGCTGAACAACTCTGTCCATTGTGCAGTGGATGGAGCTGGTTAATGCAGTGCTGCTCTACCACTACTCTAAAATAAGTTTTGGAACCCCCTACGATCTGATATTCATGGTCTATCCTGAGCATAGACCATCAATATTAAAATCCTGGCCAATGCCTTTAAATGGGAAGGTTTTGGCAAACACCCCTACTTGGGTGGACCTGTAAATGGAAGCTGGCTCTCCACTCCTTCTTCTCCAGGCCTGCAGTGCTCTTCTGGGCTCCCTCGCTGAAAACATCCAGTTTGACATCGCTGCAGCCAATCACTAGCCGCGGAGGAGACCAGCTCCCCGTGTGAGCATTTGCCAAGACATAAGAAGAGATGATCACCGCTGCAGCCAGTGATTGCCATTACCGGATGTTTACAGTGACGGAGTCTGGAGGAGCCAGCACCAAGAAGCAGGCAAGTAAGCTTCCCTCTACAAGTCTGGCCAAGTGGAGGGAGGGGGTTTGCCAAAACCCCCCCATTCTTGCACAACTCTTTTAAGGTGCGATACACCTTCAATAGGTATCATCCAATAGCTATATCTCCTGACTCTATACACATGCACGCTCAGTTCAGGTAAATGTGTGTGTTTTTAATGAGAAGAGAGGAGACAGCTGCTGTGTAGACACCTCTGGCAGCTGCTTATCTTCAATGCCCCCGATCCTACTGTCCCCCAAACTGATGATGTTGGGAGCTCAATATACACATCACATTGTCGGCAGGTCCCAATTACATAAAAGGAAGAAAATGTATATATAATAGGGATTTGATGAACTAGGTGACCCATAATGGCTGTCTTTAGTGGAAAAAACTGTAAGATACTTAAAAATAAGGGTTTACCTGATTCGGAATCACTTAATGTTACTAAAACCCAAAATCCGCCTCTGAGGAAGAACGTGATATTATGTGCATTCAGGGCCTGTTTTATCACCAATATCCTCTAGAAGAAGAAACAAGGAAAATGATGTCAGTGTTGGATTAATATCACGTTTCCCATTATAAAAAAATATATAAAATCACCGATCAATGAGCTGTGGTATCTGCACCATCATTTCCAGAGTGCTGGTCAGAAGCAGCAGGGTTATTAGAAGTTGTAGGCTTAGTTTTCAGGTTGCTTTTGAAAGTTTGTATAGGGGGTAGTGGTTCCAGAGCATGAGGGATGCTTCTAAGAAAACTTGAAGATAATTGGAGTGGAGAGGAAAGAAGGAGGTCTTGAGAGGATCGGCAACGGTCAGTCTTGGTCACCAAGATGTGATTGTGGTGTTGGGACCAGTGGGATGCAGCCAGGGGCGTAGCTATAGGGGGTGCAGATCTAGCAGTCGCTACCGGGCCTAGGAGCCTGAGGAGGCCCAAAGACCCTTGTGCCGCATAAGAAGACACCGGTATTATAGAAAGTGCATGATGCTGGTCAAGTTACACCTCTGGCTGGAGGGAAGGGGTTAGGTCAAGAATTTGACATGGTGTGGGGGTGCAGTTTAAATTTTTGGCTCAGGCAGCACGAAGGCTATCTGCTTCCCTGCTCTGGCCACAAAGCACTGAGGGAAGGGGGGTCCAAGCTGAGCTCTTGCACCAGGGCCCGTGTGCCTTTATCTGCGCCCCCAGAATCCAGCCCATATCTGCTTGTATCATGTAACACCGGGCTTCTATGGAAAACTAGTGTAATAAAAAATATAAAATTAAGATGTTCCCTGTTCTGACCTTCTGAGGAACACATTGTGTTACATGGAAACAAAATTAAATTAATAAAGGAAAATCGCACATATAGCGAATGCAAACGTTACATACATAAAAGTGATTATGTCGGGGAAATTCAGACATTTTCCAGGTGGAGGCTGAAGTCATACACAGTTTGGCTCCACCAGAGCAGGAGCCACTTTTACAGTTACGTTTATGGCTCGAAACATCAAGTGATGATAATGTCTGAAAAGCGCTGCGGAATATGTCAGTACTATAAGTGAGTAAAAAGGAATAAAAATGGAGATGGAGGTCCTAAGTCAGAAACGCGCTTTTATGATGTCCATATGCCCTAAAAGGATATATAGACATGGACATTTACTGTCAGATGTCATAGCTGCTATACGTACGTATGTAAAAATGTGGACAGAACACTGCGTGCTGTGGGCATCTGTAGTTCTGTTCCGCGACCCCGCAAATAAAATAGAACATGTCCTATTCTTGTCTCCAATTGCAGTTCTACCATAGGGCTGGCCGTGTGCATTCCGCAAAATGCGGAACGCACACGGCCAGTAGCAGTGTTTTGCGGATCCGCAATTTGCGAACCGCAAAACACTTATGGTCGCGTGAATGTACCCTTACTGTAAAGTCGGCTGATTGTTACATTATAAAAAGGAATGAAACCCATCAGCTAACATTTTAATTAAATTGATATTTTCCAGGCTTTCAATTTAAAACGTATCTGCTAAATGCAAAAATGCGAAAACAACAACAGAAGCAGAAAATGTAAAATTAAAAAATAAAGAGAGAGAAAATAACCAATTCCCATTGTTATTTTGAAAGTTGACGCTACATACATATTTATAACATTCTTAATTCATTATTTAGCATCTTTCAATAAATCTACCGTCACACAATGGAAATAAAAAAGATCGTCGCAATCACGAGGGTCTGCAAAGCAAAGCGGTAATCCCTCCATTCATTCATCTTTCTGCAGATAAGGAAATGATTACCTGAAACAATATCGCAGCGGCGGTGAATTATTAATGCTTTCCACTAACTGCAGCATCATTATACAATCAAAATATAATTACGATGGGATCAGATAAAAACAAAGCTTCAAATGGATTCATCCCGTTATCAACAACAAGCGCTCAATTAATCTTCACAACAAAGGATTGTAACGAGTACAGTATACACATGAGAGCGCCGTTTGCATATATTATTCCAGCCTAAGTATTAATGGCTCGTGTCAGCATTTAATTTACTTGTACCCGCCGGCAGCTTTCAGCCTCACAACAATACATTTTGGGGGTCATTTATTAAGCAGAAATGCGCCTAAATTAGGCGTATTTCTGGCGCAGATTGTGGGCCGGCAGGCCCGTCTCATTTACCATTTTCTAGGTCTGTTTCAGGCGTAGAAAATGGTCTAACTGTAAGAAAGCGAGGAAGCCGTCTTAGATTTAGAAGTGGCGGAGAATCTGCCGAAGTTATGGAGAGGCCGGCGGCTCTTCAAAACTTCGGCGGATCCACCGTCAGGTTAGGGGTTTAGTAAGTCCGGCGCCTTAATAAATGTGCCCATTTGTGTCCATTTTGTCAAATTTTTCAAAAAAATGTGACTTATGTCCAAATTTATTCTACACTAATCAAATATGTTCCAATTGGCCTAAAAATTGGGATATGACACGACACTCTGAGGTCTCATAGGACTACTTTCTATTCATTATATCTTTTCTAAAAAAGAAAATGTATTAATTTTTGCTCCCCCCCTTTAAACCTCTTCCGGACATGCACCGTACATTTATGGCACAGCCGGCAAAGAATTCCGGACGAGCACCGTCAAAGCCCCAAGAAGCTGCGCTCCCTCGATCAGCGGCAGGGGCCATGCTGTATCCGCCAGAATCACCGGAAAAGCAGATGCCGGCGTATTAACCCCTTAAGTGCTGGGGTCAATGCAGATCGACGCATATAAGGGTTTTGGAGAGGGAGGGGGCTCCCTCTCTGACCACATAGCCCCCTGTGCTGCAATGAAAGGGGGCCGATAGCTGCTAAGGCAGCCCGACACCTTATGCAGGAGCCCTATGAAGCCCAGGCTAGGTCCAATAGGCACATTGTCAGTACAATGTAGTACAATACCGCTACAATGTTTCTGTAAACTGCAGAATCAGTGTAATCCATATTGAGGTTTGTTCGGCTGTTAACCCTTGCTGTGTTACAAAGGAAAAAAATGATTAAAATGGAAAATCTACAAGACTTTTTAATCCCATTTTGCTTTCATTTCTGTGGAACACCTAAAGGGTTAACACCTTTTTTAAAAATTAGTTTTGAAAATGTTCTTGAAATTTGCTTTTCAAGTTCTAAGCTTTCTAACGTGCTAAAAAAAAATAAAACAAGATTTACAAAATGATGCCAACATAAAGTAGACATATGGGGAATGTTAGTGAATAACTGTTTTATGAGGTACCGCTATCTGTCTTAGGCCTCATGCACACGACCGTTCCGTTTTTTGAGGTCTGCAAATTGCGGATCCGCAAAACACGGAAGCCGCCCGTGTGCCTTCCGCAATTTGCGGAACAGAACAGGCGGCCCATTGTAGAAATGGCTATTCTTGTCCGCAAAACGAACAAGAATAGGACATGTTATATTTTTTGGGCGGGGCTATTTAACGGAGCAACGGATGCGGACAGCACACAGAGTGCTGTCTGTATCTTTTGCGGCCCCATTGAAGTAAATGGGTCCGCACCCGAGCCACAAAAACTGCGGCTCGGATACGGACCAGAACGGTCGTGTGCATGAGGCCTAAAAAGCTGAGAAATTCTAATTTTGCATTTTTATTTTTATTTTTCCAAAATTGTCCATATATGTTGGATTTTTTAAATAAATAAAGGTGAAATATATAGACTCAAATTTACCACTAACGTGAAGTACAATGTGTCGAGAGAAAACAATCTCAGAATGGCCTGGAACAGTAAGTAGATCCAATAAAGTAATAATAATAGTAGATCCAATAAAACAGTAAGTATGGATCCGGTGAGTAGATGTGTGTCTGTCTGTGTTGGGCTACTGGTAGTAGTAGTGGTGGCTGTGTAGGGGAGATGGTAGTGGAAGCAGGGGGATTAGCAGCAAGGAGTGCCTTCTGCAGCAGCCATACGGTACGGAACATGACGGTAGGCAGGCAGACAGCGGCAGTGGCATGATGGAGCACCGTCAGCAATGGTAGATCTATTGATCGGCCTCAGCCAGAGAAAAGTAAAAATTATCACAGACCAACGCCTGATTTATTCAAAAGTGATGTTTTGGACACTGGCACAGGACACCTTGGTCTATTTGGGTGTGACGATGCCACCTCTCTGAGATGACATAGGAGGCTGAACTAGACAGTACGGAGAGGGCATACTGGGCCAGTTCCGGCCACTGTTCCAATCTGCCTGCCCAGAAGTCCATGGAGCATCTGTTCTTATGGCTCTATGATGTGCCATTCCTTTATTATTCCTGCTATAATTTATGAATGACTTACCAGCAGTTTGCAATGAAGGTCCAGCTGGGTGTTGCCAGTTGGGGGGGTGTCCCTGTCACGGAAAGTGACAATGCAGGGCACCCCCCAACTGGCATACTGCTAGAAATTCATTCATAACTTCTAGCAGGAATAATAAAGGAATGGCACAACATAGAGTCATAAGAATAGATGCTCCAGAATGGTTATTACATGGGGGATGCAAGTAGTTGCTAAAAGACACGTCAGGAGAGGAGACAGCTCCTCGTTAACACTTAGACAACTGGAAAAATGAGAACATATTTTTTTTTTTGAAAGGATATAAAGAGGACAGGAATAAGGAAAGTTTAGGCCTCTTTCACACGGGCGTTCCGGATTTGCTCCGGATGTGTCACATGTGCATTGTGGGAAAACCGCGCGAGTAGGTACGCAATTGCAGTCAGTTTTAACTACGATTGCGCTCCGATGTTCAGTTTTTTCCACGCGAGTGCATTGCGTTTTGCACGAGCATCAGAAAAAAATTATTGTGGTACCCAGGCCCGAACCCGGACTTCTTCACTGAATTTCGGGTTTGGGTTAGGTGTTCTATTCATTTTACTATTTTCCCTTATAACATGGTAATAAAGGAAAATAGTAGCATTCTGAATACAGAATGTTTACAAAAATGTGGATTAAGGGGTTCAATTTTTTTTTTTTAATGAACTCACCTCATCCTCTTGTTCGTGCAGCCGGCATCGTCTGCTTTCTTCTTCTTTCAGGACCTGCAAAAGGACCTTTGATGACGTCATCTATCTTCATTCAGCAGGACCTGCGCTGACGTCACCACGTGGTGAGCGCGATTACGTCATCAAAGGTCCTTTTGCAGGTCCTGAAAGAAGAAGAAAGAAGACGATGCTGGCTGCCCGAAGTAGATGAGGTGAGTTAATTTTTTTAATTTTTTTAACCCCTCAATCCACATTTTACTAAGCATTCTGTATTAAGAATCCTATTATTTTCCTTTATTACCATGTTATAAGGGAAAATAATACAGTGAAGTTACTTTAATGGAGTCCAGGGTTGCTTTCATCCCTATAATCTCCTGGCAACCATGCGTGAAAATCGCACCGCATCCGCACTTGCTTGTGAATTTCACGCAGACCCATTCATTTCTATGGGGCCTGCGTTGCATGAAAAATGCAGAATATAGAATATGCTGTGATTTTCACGCAACGCACAAGTGATGCGTGCAAATCACCGCTCATCTGAACAGCCCCATTGAAATGAATGGGTCCGGATTCAGTGCGGGTGCAGTGCGTTCACCTCACGCATCGCAACCACGCGGAATACTCGCCCGTGTGAAAGGGGCCTTAGAGACATGTTCTCTCGTGGTGCACTAAGGAGGGGGATAGAACAAACTCGCTCTGTCTGGCATACAGGGAATGAGGGTGTTTAACTATACTAACATAACATCCCCGTGTTATATGTCCGGCTTGCTTTATTGAGGACGATTCCATGTTCTGGCCACAGACTGCTCGCTTCCCCTCCGTCGCCCCATGATTCACCAATATTTCATTGAAGAGCAATTTAATATCTGCTCGCCGGCAGTTTTAATGCATTGGGCGCCAGGGAGAAGGGAAGCAGCAGGATTTACAGGCCAGGAAATATTCATGTCATAAAAGTGTCCATGTAACAAACTGTGATATTCTCCCGAGGTCTGTCCTTCTGCCCGGTCAGTGATGAGTGGAGGCTTCGCGGGACAGTGGACTGATTTACAGCTAGCGCCTCTATACTGTACCTTGTCAGTGGGAACGCTCCTCTTCCTCCTTAGTTGATTTGATGGCGGTAGTAGGTATAAGTCAGCCGTGGTCGGTAAGCCTGGCTTCACCACTGTCACAAGAGTTTGCCGAGGAATGTTAGTTTCCTGCAAATAAAAAATAAATAAAAAAAAAGTCATGTGGATTACATTTCCATCATATACGTAGAAGGGCAAGTGTGAAAAGGGCGTATTTTTGGTGGCAGGTAGGACATAGTTACAGAAATGTTGTATGGATGGTAGTGAGTTTGACGCAATTACTACATTTCTGCATATATCCGCCAAATACTGTTAGCTAAAGTAGAAAAGAACATGGAGCATTGAAATAAAGGGCAGCAGCAACATGCAAAGGTATTAAAGGGGTTGTCCCATGAAAAATATTCTACATTTTTCAAACCAGGCCCTGGATCTGAATATTTTTGTAATTTCATGTGATTAAAAATGTACAGCGCCACCTGCTGTTTGCTTTTTTTCTAATTTCTCTGTCCTGCTCCCTGAGATGGAAGCACGCGCTCAGTTCTATCCTTCAACTACCGCCAGCTGCAGCAGAAAGGACCTGCCCCCTAAGCTGCCAGCTGTAGTAGGAAGGACATGCCCCCTAAGCTGCCAGCTGTAGTAGGAAGGACCTGCCCCCTAAGCTGCCAGCTGTAGTAGGAAGGACCTGCCCCCTAAGCTGCCAGCTGTAGTAGGAAGGACATGCCCCCTAAGCTGCCAGCTGTAGCAGCGCAACTGGAGCAGTGAATGGGGAGATCTCTGGATCCATGTGAGGTACAGGGCTGGTTCTAGCTTTGTTAGAAAGAGATTGTCATGTCCTATATGATGTCTGAACTTTCATTAGTCTTGGGAGAACCCCTTTAAAAGCTTCTGTTTGGAAGATTGGAGTCTGTGATGGTTTAAAACTTCTACAGGGCTGATTCCCGCACAGTATATCTTCTGACAATAATGAAAACCGACCTGTAACTCACATCTTTGGAGACGAGAATCGCACATTTTTTTAATCAAATTTCCAAATAAACATTAGTCCAGCCGGTTTAGCGGAGCAGATCTGCCAAGGCAGCGAAATCTGCATATCAATCATGTGGCTGGTTTATATCTGGGGCACAAAACCAAATAATAAAGTCTCACATAATGAAACTTCCTCATCATCTGTCAATATGTACTGCCGGGAAGAATATGAAGCCCCGGCTGGTGTACGCCCGCAGCAGGAAATATGTGATATCGGGTCCAGGATGAATATTTATCCCTTCTGTAATGTCATTTCATTATTTTATAACGGGAGGTTACAAATTAGACTTCCTGCTCGTGGCGCGGCCTGTACGTTCACAGGGTATTAATGGGTCTGTGATACGCACTTTATGTGCCTCCATAGTGGGGCGCTGTATTCTCATCTAGAAGCAGGGTCGGACCGGGGTTCCTTGGGCCAACCAGAGAAAATTATTCTTGGGGCCCAACCTCCCATATCATCAATAGTCTAATAGGGTTTGACACTAAGAAACAGATACTATTGGCAATTTATTGTCTCCGAAGACAGCTCCAAATGTTTCTTCTCCTGGACCTTTGGCGCCCACTATGGTATCGGAGCCTGGCCCACCGGAGGGTTCTCCGGTGGGCCAGTCCCACACTGTCTAGAAGCAATACCAGCTTTGGTAATGGCTCTGAAACATCTAGGAGCACAGTGTACAGAGGATTTGGAGCTCAATATCAGAAAGAAAAAACTCTGACCCCGATATAAACAGGATATGAAGTCATCAGCAGAGAATTTTGGAGCTGAAAACAATAGAATGGTCAAAGCTGGACTTTTATCTATTTCAAGATGTCTGTTTGCTGCGAGTTAGGGCTCATGCACACGAACATATTTTTTGTCTGTGTCCGCTTTTTTGCAGCCCGTATACAGAACCATTCATTTCAATGGGTCCGCAAAAAAATGGAAATGACTCCGTGTGCATTCCGTATTCGTATGTCCGCAAGTCCGTTCCGCCAAAAAAATAGAACATGTCCTATTCTTGTCCATTTTGTGGACAAGAAAAGGCATTGTTACAATGGATCTGCAAAAAATACGGACGGAACACGCATGTCATCTTTTGCGGATCACAAAATACATACGGTCGTGTGCATGAGCCCTTAACGGGAGCATGCATGTGTATATCCAGGGGATGATAACTTGCACAGATCTATTACTGAGTGTTTGCTACAGCTGTATCCAATCTAGGTGAATACATTGTCAGCTCTCTCATGTATTGATAGTTTGCTACAATGTATCAGTGCAGGCAAAATACATCAGCCTAGAGTCGAGAGGATTGTCTACACTGGATCAATCTAAAATTGTAACCTTTCCATCCTGGGGTGCACCACCAATGAGGCCTGGTGAGGCGATCGCCTCAGGAAGCATAATATAAGGCAAGAGGGGGCAGCGGAAGGGCCATGGGCAATGAGCGATTTCATTGTGGCGAATGGGGTCAGGTTAAGAAATTGGCATTGGGGGGGACACTGTTTCAGTTTTCGCCTCAGGCAGCAGAAAGGCTAGGCGCACCCCTGCTTTCCATATATGAGGTTTCAGTCTCTGGATGCCGACAACAAGCAGAGATCCTGAAAATGGTAAGGACCTGAAAAGTCATGCTTTGTTGTACGTGTTGTGCTTCCACTGCCAGCTATGAGCAGGGACGATCAGCACTCGGATGCGTCAGTAAAAGAGGGGGACGCAATGGATGTAACTCTACGAGGCCGGACTATGGCTCTGGTATGGCTTCATTTGATCCTTTTCAGGTGATTATCTTGACAGTTACAGTTACAGACAACTGAGTGAATCATGGAAGCTCCTCTGCTATTATAACATACCAACATTAGATTTCAGATATAAAAAGACATGGGGCCAAATATGCTCAACACAAAAACTGGGAAGGGGTCGAGTGGTCTGGAAGAGAATTGAAACGTTGCCGTCATTTTGCTGAGACTTGATCTATATCCCCGTATACCTTTGCAAGGAGTCGTGTTACTATTTGTCCAATGTCTTCTCTCCACTCTGGGATGTTGGGATTATACATGTCCAGGTGTCTGCTGAACGTAAGTGGAAGAACCTGGTATTCATCTGAAAGATATTACATTCATAAAGAGCCATGAGACAGAAAACGTTCAGGTCGGAAAGAAAACGAAGTCAACTGAGACAAACGTTGGTTGGTGGCCCCAGTAGACGTGTTACATTTTCACTCACAAAATTGTGATAGTAACTGCCTAATTGTCAACAGTGATGATTTTCACTACAGATGAGCGAACCGAATCTCACGAAGTGTAAGTCGATCCGAATTTCAGGATAAATTCGATTCGCCTAATTTCCTCGTGCTTCGTGTCAGCGAATCGATTTAACCTGAAATAGTATAAAAAACAAAACATTCAAACTGACCGCCTCCATTTGCTCGCGACGGGCCGGCCGCCGCCATCTTGCTTGAAGATCTCGGCCGAAATCCCATCCGGTGCGAGATTAAATCATCACGCTGGCCGGCGTGATGACATCATACGTCACCACGTCAGCCGGTGTGATGACGTAATCTCGCGTTGCACGGGATTTCGGCCGAGATCTTCAAGCAAGATAGCAGCAGCCGGCCCGTCGCGAGCAAATGGAGGCGGTCAGTTTGATTTAGTAAGTTTGAATTATTGTTAATTTTACACTCAGATGTCGCGATCATGTAGGAACGTGGCATCTGAGGGGTACAATGACAGGAGCGGCGCTATCGCAGCTCCCTGTCATTGCACCCGCTACTTACAAAAAAATACGCTTCGTGACGAAGTAATTAGTTACAAAGCGAATTGTTTTGTAAAATTCGGCAAAGCAGCCGAATACAATTTTCAATACATTCGCTCATCTCATCTTTTCACCTTTCCTCTAAGGGTCCATTCACACGTCCGTATGTGTTTTGCGGATCCGCACACTTTGCGGATTTGACTTAACAGGGTTTTTTCTGGTACAAATTGGGGACATTCCTGAGTGGATCGGGGAAGCTGGTCATATTCCAAGGGATTGAAACAGTGCAACTCTTCTCCATGGGTTACAGTATCGGTCAAAAGTTTGCCATACTTTTTCATTCCATATGTTTTTTTCTTTCTACATTGTAGGTTCATATTGAAGACATGAACATTATGAAGGAACACGTATGGAATTAAGTAGTTTTATATTTTAGCTTTTTCCAGTAGTCTCCTTTTGATGACAGCTTTGCACACTCTTGGCATTCTCTCAATCAGCTTCACCTGGGATGGTTTTCAGTTAACAGGTATGCCTTGTCAAGAGTTAATTTGTGGAATTTCTTGCCTTCATAATGTGTTTGAGAGCTTCAGTTGTGTGCTGCAGAAGTAGTTCTGGTACACAGTACCATATAGTGTTTAGTCCTATTCTACTACAGTTCTAATCCATATCATGGCAAAAACCACTCAACCAAGAGAAACGACAATCCATCATTACTCTAAGACATGAAGGTCAGTCAATGCAGAATATTTCCAGAACTTTGAAGTGCAGTCATAAAAACCATCAAATGTTATGATGGAACTGGCTTTCATGAGGACTGCCACAGCAAAGGAATACCAAGAGTTACCTCTGCTGCAGAGGAAAAGTTCATTACAGTTACGGTACCAGCCTCAGAAACCGAAAATTAGCAGCACCTCAAATTTTCACAGAGCACCTCAATGTTTCACAGAGATCAAGTGACAGACACATCTCAACATCTACTGTTCAGAGGAGACTTCAAGAATTGGTCATACTGCTGCAAAGAAACCACTACTGAGGAAAAACAAGAACTTGTTAGGTTAAGAAACACAAGGAATGGACATTAGATCATTGGAAATCTGTACTTTGGTCTGATGAGTCAAAATTTGAGATTTTTGGATCCAACCTCCATGTCTTTGTGAGACGAAGAAAAGGTGAGCTGATGGTTTCTCCATGTGAAGCCTGGAGGAGAAGGTGTGATGATGTGGGGGTGCTTTACAGTAACACTGTTGGTGATTTATTCAAAACTCAAGGCACACTAAACCAGCATGGCTACCTCAGCATTCAGCTGCGACATGCCTTCTTATCTGGTTTTCAACAGGCTAAAGACCCCAAACCCACACACCTGTCCAAGAAGGAGAGTATCAAATAACATGGCCTCCAGAATCAACACTTCTGGGAAGTGCCTCAAGACTATTGGAAAACCATTGCAGGTGACGACCTCATAAAGCTGATGGAGACAATGCCAAGAGCGTGCAAATGTGTCGTCAAAGCAAAAGGGGCGAATCTAAAATATAAAACAGATTCTAGTTGGCTCAAAACTTTTTTGTTTATACTTGTTCCTTCATCATGTTCATGTCTTCTATATGAATCTACAATGTAGATAAAAAAAAAAAAAAAAAAATGGAATGAAAAGTTTAGGTATCAGACATAGCACATAGACAAGATTGTACAATTTAGTGAAAAAACTGACTCATTTTCAAAAGTCATAAACTCTGATATAATAGCAGAGATAATAGAACCAGTGCACATCTGATACATGTGTGATATTCCCTGGTGGCCCAGTGGCAAAAACACAAAGAGTCCAGTGGGAAAAAAAGGTCACAACATTAACAACTAATATACATATACACAAAGCAGTGACAGGGGGCAAGTTGGCAATGCGAGTATTAGGACAGTGCCTGAAGTCCATGACCAGAGGGACGGAGCATGGTGTCTGATCTGCAGGTAACAGGTTATAGAGCAGAAGGAGCTGAGCAGATTGATATATATTGTAGAAAAGATTCAGCATAACCTGTATTTTATTTAAAGGGTTTTCGAAGACTTTAAAGGGGTTGTCCAGGCTTTTTCTATTGATGACCTATCCTTTCCTTTCTATGGCAAAGCAGCTGCGGACAGGTAGAGAGAAGGGAGATGGCACATGCACACGCCGTCTACTCATACAGCCGGGTGTCGGACCCCCGCCAATCTGATATTGATGACCTATCCTGAGGATAGGTCATCAATAGAAAAAGCCCGGACAACCCCTTCAATACTGATGACCTAACCTCTAGTCATCAGTATCTGATCGGTGGGGTTCCGACACCCGGCACCCCTGCCGATCAGCTGTATGAGAAGGCAGTGGCGCTTGCAGTAGCGCCATAGGCGTGCGCACGGGGTGTGCCGGGGGTGCCTGGGCACACCCTAATCATCACCTCCGTGCTGCACTGCCATCTGCCAACTCCTGATGCGATCCTTCACTAGTGGTCTGAAGCCTATGAGACAGTAGAGCGCTAGAATGGATTTGCTCTAGGGAGGTATGATGTCGGGAAAGAGGCGGAGTCTCGTCATACAGGGGGCGGGGCCTCAAGATATGCCGGATATTGGAGAGAGGAGCATAAGCCATAGGTAAGTCTGTGGAGGAGAAGAGTGACTGTTATATGGACTTGGGGGGCTTTTTGCAGGGGCTGAAGGGAGGAGGAATAATCATTGTACACTGGAGACTGTTAGAGGGGTCTGAAGAGAGGGGGGTGAAGTGATATTATTTACAAGGGGACTGTATGCTGGAGAGGCTAAAGGCAGAGAGAGTGATGTATTTTACATGGGACTGTATGCTGGAGGGGCTAAAGGCAGAGAGAGTGATGTATTTTACATGGGACTGTATGCTGGAGGGGCTAAAGGCAGAGAGAGTGATGTATTTTACATGGGACTGTATGCTGGAGGGGCTGAAGGCCGGGGGAGGTTTGTATTTTACATGGGACTGTATTTTGGAGGGGCTGAAGGCGGGGCGTGATGTATTTTACATGGGACTGTATGCTGAAGGAGCTCAAGGCAGGCAGCGAAGAGAGGAAGGGTGATATTATTTACATGGGACTGTATGTTGGAGGGGCTGAAGGCAAGGAGTGATGTATTTTACATGGGACTGTATGCTGGAGGGGCTGAAGAGCGCCATAATTATTACTATTCTGGTCCATTCACACGTCCGTAGTGTTTTGCGGATCCGCAATACACCCGGCCGGCACCCCCATAGAACAGCCTATTTTTCTCCACAGCTGCGGACAAGAATAGCACATGTTCTATTTTTTTCCAGAGCCACGGACCGGAAGTTCGGCAGGCCGCTCCGGAAATGCGGATGCGAAGAGCACACTGTGTGCTTTCCGCATCCATTCAGTCCCCATAGAGAATGCATGGGCCCGCACCCATTCCACACAATAACGGAATGGATGCAGACACATTTTGCGGACGTGTGAATGGAGCCTAATACAGAGGGGGCCATTATAATATTAAAGGGAACCTGTCACCAGGATTTTGTGCATAGAGCTGGGGACATGGGCTGCTAGATGGCCACTAGCACATCCGCAATACCCAGTCCCCAGAGCTCTCTGCGCTTTTATTGTGTTAAAAAACAGTTTTGATCCATATGCAAATGACCTGATATGAGTCAAGCGGAAAGGAGCCCAGCACCGCCCCGCGTCCTCCGAATCTCCTCCTTGCTGGCTGACGTCACAGAGCTGGAGCGCCGAAATCTCGCGATGCGCGTATTTGTGTGTGTGTGTGTGTATATATATACATACATACATACATACATACATACACACGCGCGTGTTTGTGCTTTAGGGTGCACACCCTAATGCAATAGGCTGCGCACGCCTATGAGTAGCGCCGCGGCCTTATCACGGCTTTCCCTAGGTCGAGTGACGACGCGTTCATCGGTCACGTGGCCTAGGCACAGCTCAGCTTTATAGAAGTGAATGAGGGTTAAGCTGCAATACCAAGCACAGCCACTATACAATGTACGGCGCTGTGCTTGGTGAGCAGGGAAAAGGCTGTGGTGCTCACAGGAGCGCTGGTGCCTTCTCAACAGCTGATCGGCGGGGGTCCCAGGTGTCGGACCCCCACCGATCAGATACTGATGACCTCTCCTGAGGAAAGGTCATCAGTATTAGGCTAGGTGTACACGACGACATGTGTCGCGTGACAGAGGGCACAACTACACTACACTCCTGAGGAAAGGTCATCAGTATTAGGCCTCATGCACACGACCGTTGTGTGCATCCGTGGCCGTTGTGCCGTTTTCAGTTTTTTTTCGCGGACCCATTGACTTTTTAATGGGTCCGTGGAAAAATCTGAAAATGCACCGTTTTGCAGCCGAGGCCGTGATCGGTGTATCCTGTCCGTCAAAAAAATATGACCTGTCCTATTTTTTTGACGGACAACGGTTCACGGACCCATTCAAGTCAATGGGTCCGTGAAAGAACACGGATGCACACAAGATTGGCATCCGTGTCCGTGATCCGTGGCTGTAGGTTGCTTTCATACAGACGGATCCGAAGATCCGTCTGCATAAAAGCTTTTTCAGATCTAAGTTTTCACTTAGTGAAAACTCATATCCGACAGTATATTCTAACACAGAGGCGTTCCCATGGTGATGGGGACGCTTCTAGTTAGAATACACTACAAACTTTGTACAAGACTGCCCCCTGCTGCCTGGCAGCACCCGATCTCTTACAGGGGGATATGATAGCACAATTAACCCCTTCAGGTGCGGCACCTGAAGGGGTTAATTGTACTATCATATCCCCCTGTAAGAGATCAGGGCTGCCAGGCAGCAGGGGGCAGACCCCCCCCTCCCCAGTTTGAATATCGTTGGTGGCACAGTGTGCGCCCCCCATCGGGCCCCCTTCCTCCCTCTAGTGTAATAAATCGTTGGTGGCACAGTGTGCGCCCCCCATCGGGCCCCCCCTTCCTCCCTCTATTGTTATAAATCGTTGGTGGCACAGTGTGCACCCCCCATCGGCCCCCCTCCCTCTATAGCAGTAACAACATTGGTGGCAGTGTGCGGCCTCCCATCTCCCCCCCCCGATCATTGGTGGCAGCGGAGTTCCGATCGGAGTCCCAGTTTAATCGCTGGGGCTCCGATCGGTAACCATGGCAACCAGGAAGCTACTGCAGCCCTGGTTGCCATGGTTACTTAGCAATAGTACAACAGTAGAAGATTCATACTTACCTGCTTGCTGCTGCTATGTCTGTGACCGGCCGGGAGCTCCTCCTACTGGTAAGTGACAGTTCATTTAGCAATGCGCCGCACAGACCTGTCACTTACCAGTAGGTGGAGCTCCCGGCCGGACACAGACATCGCAGCAGCAAGCAGGTAACTATGAATCTTCTACTATTGTACTATTGCTAAGTAACCATGGCAACCAGGACTGCAGTAGCGTCCTGGTTGCCATGGTTACCGATTGGAGCCCCAGTGATTAAACTGGGACTCCAATCGGAACTCCGCTGCCACCAATGATCGGGGGGGGGGGGGGGGGGGAGATGGGAGGCCGCACACTGGCCACCAATGTTGTTATTGCTATAGAGGGAGGGGGGCCGATGGGGGGCGCACACTGTGCCACCAACGATTTATAACAATAGAGGGAGGAAGGGGGGGCCCGATGGGGGGCGCACACTGTGCCACCAACGATTTATTACACTAGAGGGAGGAAGGGGGGTCCGATGGGGGGCGCACACTGTGCCACCAATGATTTATTACACTAGAGGAAGGAAGGGGGGCCCGATGGGGGGCGCACACTGTGCCACCAACGATATACAAACTGGGGAGGGGGGGTCTGCCCCCTGCTGCCTGGCAGCCCTGATCTCTTACAGGGGGATATGATAGTACAATTAACCCCTTCAGGTGCCGCACCTGAAGGGGTTAATTGTGCTATCATATCCCCCTGTAAGAGATCGGGTGCTGCCAGGCAGCAGGGGGCAGTCTTGTACAAAGTTTGTAGTGTATTCTAACTAGAAGCGTCCCCATCACCATGGAAACGCCTCTGTGTTAGAATATACTGTCGGATCTGAGTTTCACAATGTAGCTCATATCCGATAGTATATTCTAACATAGAGGCGTTCCCATGGTGATGGGGACGCTTCAAGTTAAAATATACCATCAGATTGGAGAAAACTCCAATCCGATGGTATAAAAGAACTCCAGACTTTACATTGAAAGTCAATGGGGACGGATCTGTTTGAAATGGCACCATATTGTGTCAACGTCAAACGGATCCATCCCCATTGACTTGCATTGTAATTCAGGACGGATCCGTTTGGCTCCGCACGGCCAGGCGGACACCAAAACGACTTTTTTTTCATGTCCGTGGATCCTCCAAAAATCAAGGAAGACCCACGGACGAAAAAACGGTCACGGATCACGGACCTACGGACCCCGTTTTGCGGACCGTGAAAATAAACTGTCGTGTGCATGAGGCCTTAGGCTAGGTCAGTGGTGGCGAACCTATGGCACGGGTGCCAGAGGCGGCACTCAGAGCCCTCTCTGTGGGCACCTGCGCCCTGGGAAAAGTCAATGGTGTACCAATATGCCTTAGACTTTTCCTGCCATTCATCAGCGCAGGCGCACTATGAACAGCACACGCAGCGCACTGAATGTAGGCAGGTTATTATAGATAAATTACATGGAAGACATACTATATTGGTATTCATTGCCATTGCAGTGTTGGCGATAAATAAGTGGGTGGTAGGGTTGCAGTTTGGGCACTCGGTCTCTAAAAGGTTCACCATCACTGGGCTAGGTCTACATGACAACATTTGTTGCGCGACATTTTGTCGCACCAATGTCGCGTGACAATTTTTATAATGGTAGTCTATGGTGTCGCACTGCGACATGCGACATGCTGCGACTGCGACAGTCGCAAAAAATCAATTTGAGATGTATTTTTCCACGACTGTCACGTCGCAGTGCGACACCATAGACTACCATTATAAAAATTGTTGCGCAACATTAATGTCGCGCAACACATGTTGCAGTGTAGTTGTGCCCTGTGTCGCGCGACGTCGTGTAGACCTAGCCTTACAGTCTCAGAGAAGCCCTTTAAATCTCTGATCTTTGTATACTTAGGGGTCCAGTGTCCGGTCCCACATAAATAGATGTCAATCATTAATTCGGACACCTACAGGACTCTTAGGCATAGAACGAGCAGAGATTTAAGTGAGTAGAATACAAGTTCTACTGAATATTTTTCTACAAAACTATTTATCAATCCACTCAGCTCATCCTGCTGTATAGTAGTTAGTAAGTGACCCACGAAGCACAGGGCCATTTAATTACGGTAGCCCTCATCCAGTAATGATCTGCTATGATAAATTCAAGAACTGTATGATTTTTCATTCTATGTTATGGTTTGAACATTTTATATAAGAGATTATTATTGCAGTTATGTACCAGTATATTACATGTGACCCTTGTTCTATTTCGCCCCCAAGGCTAACACAAGATCATTCATTCCAATAGACAATATGAATTACTGCTGTATCCTCATACATGACATATAGAATCTCCAACCAAAGGCTCAAAAAAGTCTGCTGCTGGCACTAAGGATATGTATTGTGAGTACAGGACAATACTGGTAACCATGGAAACACTATACGAACTGCAACAACAGTCTCCATGGTTACAGACTGTCCATACACGATCATATTTTTCCAACATGTCTGACAACTATCAGCAGCAGCAGCAGCATACTTGTATAAATGTATAGGGGACTTCTGAACATGATTTTACATATATATATATATATATATATGTATATCTATTTTTTTTTTTGGGCATTATAGATAATGTGATTACTCTTCCTGTTATTTATTATTTATGAACTTTAAAACTGCAAGGCGCTTGCTTTTTATATGTACAGGTCATAGACATTAGATTGTCCTCTGATCTGTTCTGACAATATGGTGAGTATGGGGGAAACCTGTGTACCCATGACATCTGAATCAACATGTTCTCTCACTTCAGCAAGTGGCGTGTATCATGTAGAGAAAGTTAATACAAGGCACTTACTAATGTATTGTGACTATCCATATTGCTTCCTTTGATGGCTGGATTTATTTTCCATCACCGTATACACTGTTCGTTTCCACGGTTACGACCACCCTGCAATCCAGCAGCGGTGGACGTGCTTGCACACTATAGGAAAAAGCATCAGCCTATGTACACTCCCGCGGTCCTGGCCACTAGAGAGGCCAGCGCTTTTTGTTCTAGTGTGCAAGCACGACCACCACTGATGGATTGCAGGGTGGTCGTAACCATGGATACAAGCAGTGTATAATGAGATGGAAAAGTGAATCCAGCCAGCAAAGGAGGCGATATGGACAGTCACAATACATTAGTAAGTGTCTTGTATTAACTTTCTCTACATGATGTGAGACAAACCCTTTAACCCCTTTGGCAAAGAAGCAATAGATCCTCCAGCACTCGATAAAAGTCCAAATGTTTATTATCACGCCTCTAAAAGCATCAAAGTTCAACCCAATAGAATCTTACACATTTCAAACAAGTTCTTTTTGATTGTTTGAAATGCGTTTGCTATGATTAAGAACATGTATTTGATTGTTCAAAATGCATAAGTGTCTTTTGGCTGGGTCTGTGATGTTTTTCCAGATGTGATAACCATTCAGGGGGACATTTATGAAATCAGATATGTCCGTTTTGTGGCTTAAAAAAGTCGCAAATCATGGCGATTGCTCTGTTTTTTGCGACATTTGATCAAAATTTGCGCCACTTTTTTAAAAGTAGTCTATGTTTAAGAGCTGAAAGTCAGATTAGACCTGGATTATGGCACATTTATAATGTGCAATTTTTTCAAAAGTCGCAAAAAAGTTGCATCCCATGCCAAGCAACCCCCTGGTGTACTTTTACACATAAAGGTGTAAACCACATTGCACTGCTAGGATATGCCCCCATTGTCTGATAGGTGCTGGTCCCACCGCTGTCTCCTGTCTCCGAAAGTGGTGGAGAGCGCACTGTGCATGCGTAGCTGCCCTCCATTCATATGTATGGGGCCGCCGAAAATAGCTGGCTTCGCTATATCCGTCGAGCCCTTAGAAGTGAATGGGAGCGGTGGCCGGTCATGCGCGGTGCGCTCCCATCCACTTCTATGGGGAGAGAGCTTGGTGGTGGCCGGATCGGAGTCCTCGAGCCACCACTTAGCGGGGCTCCGTTCCCAATATAGCTGCGGGTCCCAGCTGTAGGATCTGCACCTATAAGACAATGGGGGCATATCCTAGCGATATTCTCCCCATTGTCTTAGACCCTTTAAGGTCCACCAGTACATAAATTTGGTGCAGGCACACAAAGCAAAGACAGGCTTAAAACTAACACAAAAATAACTGCAAATGATAAATCCCCCTTGGATTTTTATCAATTGCTGGAGGATCTGTCGCTTCTTCACAAACTACGTTATTCCTACTCTCATTATTGGTGAGATTTTTATTTTGTCGCCGTCCTTCACTCCTCTGTGTTCTCCCAGTTTGCAAATTTTGCAGCAGATTTAACCCTTTAAACCCCAAACCTGTGTGCATACTACTGGGTTTTGCTTGTGGTGGGCTTGTGCTTATACCCAGCAGCCAACCTGAACAAGAAGAGCCGCAGCTTAATCCTCTAATTCCAGGGTAATATGATTTCAGTCTACCTCAGACGGTCAATAACTAGTTTAAATACACTACTTTCTCTCATCATGGCTGTGCCTGAGTGGTAAAGAGCTAAAAAGAGAAGCTAAAAAGCCAAGACAAAGAGAAACCAAAAGACAGGTAAGTAGTACACAAGTTCAGGTGAAATAGTTCAGGTGATAATATTAATAGCCTACATAATCTTCAATAATTTTTTCAACTTTTTAATAATAATGTGTTATTGAGTGGTAACATCTGACTATTTATGGTGAGCGTCTTGCAATATAAAACAAATGATGGTTTCTCACCGAACACTCTGACGACCTTAGAGTCTTGCAACATAGAGTTCCAGTATAAGACCTGCACCGTCACCCTGTACTCTCCGGCCTCAGCAAATCGGGTCACGAGGTAGTTGTCCAAAGTCAGGAACGGCTATAATTAACACATGAAAATTAAATAAAGGGGGGGGGGGGGAATTGCAGAAATATTGACACCCTCTATTATAGCAATGTTACACTATGTTACACAATTCCTATTTCTGATATTTTCAGTTCAGCTTTACAGGACCAAGCTAAACGAGAACTAAACCGTTAGCAGTAATGACCTTCAGGATCAATCTGTGTTAAAATGCTCGACTACAACACAAAAAAAAAAGCTTGTACCTGCAGGTTATCTCCAATCCACCAGTAGTAGACAGACAGATTCACATTGCTTGGCTGTATAACAGCTGACAAATTCACTTCTTGGTTTCTTCCGGCGACTGGCACCACTTCAAGATGTACGGCCTGGAGAGGAGCTGAGAAAGAATTCACATTTTGTTTTATTCCAGATCACCATAAAACCATCACAAATAGCTGCCACAAAAATAAACAGTCCTTACAGTACGTAATATCCTTAAAGGGTGGCTGTTAGTAGTTTTGACCATGCTAGTCTGCTGACAGCACCACGTATGGAAAGAGCAGTACAAACTTACCTTGTGGAAAGCTTTTATGATCAGGAGTAGTGTGAATATGAAGTTTTATTCTGCCAGACTCTGCTCCTGCAAGTGCCCTGGATGCAGATCTTAACTATGAAGTGCTGTCTGCATTGAGTTGCTTCATGACCCCTCCCCTCTGCTCTGGGTGACAGCTATAGCATCCAACCAGTAGACCACCACAGCTGTCACTCAGAGCAGAGGGAATGAGACAGCTGAATGCAGAAAGGACTTCACTGTGAAGCTCCACCTGCAGGGGACTTGATGGAGCAGAACCTGGCAGAATAAAACTTCAAGTTCTCACTTTTCCTAATGATAAGAGCTCCACAAAAGCTATGATTGTACTGCTCTCCCCAGCAACTACCTAGTGCTGTTAGCAGTTTAGTATGGTCAAAACTGCTGACAGGCTCCCTTTAAGTAAACACTGCCATAGCGTCCTCTTCAGTGTTTACCTAAATGCCATCTCCTTTGTAGCAGCAGTGCTGAGTAATTACTGCAACTGCTTGTTCTGTTCACTTGAACGGGATGAACATTTGTAATTACACCGATCTGCGCTACAAGCTAGACGGATTGCAGTTAAATACTGAAAAGGACATAGGGGGAGATTTATCAAGACCGGCACTTTCTGCACTGGTCCTGATATTCCCCACGCTGCCAGCAGCCCATGTGCCTGAACTGAAATGTACGAGAGCTCAGAGCGGCCATACATTTCTGGCTTCATTTGCTCCAGAAAACGGTGAAAATGTATATACGTCTGTTGAGGTGGCTGGCCACGCTCCCTTTGTAAATGGATTTTTTTTTAAAAGTTGCATATAAAAATACTTTTCTGGCGCAGACTGAATGATAAATCTCCCCCGTAATGCTTGCAGAAGCGCCATGACCCCTTCATACAGCTGATTGGTGGGAGTTTTGGGAGCTAAACTCCCGTCAATCTGATATTGATGAACAATTCTGACCATAGGTCGTCAATATCCTGCACTCCCCAACCCATTTAAGAAATGTAATGTACACTAGACTCCTCTAAGCATATCCACCTAAAGACTTCTTGCGAAAGGTTCCTTCTCAATTTCATCTTAGAGCTTCGCATTACTGGGAATTCCTAACTCTTTTCATGTGTCTCTCTCTCAAGTCTGTGGTTCTCAACCACTTCTCCAAGAAGTCTTCCAGTATTTCAACTCCTCCCCCTGGTCCTGATGCCAAGTATGGAGTCAACAAGATCCTTAAAAGCTATGAATACCTTCAGAGGCAATTTTTTTTTATTAAAAAGGTTTAACAGTTTTTCCTCTGCAGCTTTCAGTTTGCTTGACAGTGAATCCATCAGGGAGCTGCTCTGATAGCTCAATCTGTGGCAGTTGTCTCTGAACTCCTGACAGCTCATAAGCACTCACTTAAAGGGAACCTGTCACCTGGATTTTGGGTATAGAGCTGAGGACATGGGCTGCTAGATTGCAGCTAGCACATCCGCAATATCCAGTCCCCATAGCTCTGTGTGCTTTTATTGTGTAAAAAAAAACGATTTTATATATATGTAAATGAGGCAAGTAAGAAGCCCAAGGAGCTGTTACTAACGTTTCTGGAGCCCAGCCACGCCCACTGTGAAGGAGCCCAGCACCGCCCCGCATCGTCCGAATCTCCTCCTTGCTCCCCGACGTCACAAAGCTAGAGCGCCATCATCTCCTCGCGATACCCGAGCTTGCCAATGCGCAGTGTCGGCATAGTGTTCTTTCCCTGTGCTGACATCAGACTCAGGAAACGAACTGTGCATGCGCTAGCTCACGCATTGCGAGATTACGGCGCTCAGGCTTTGTGACGTCGGGGAGCAAGGAGGAGATTCGGAGGATGAGGGGCGGTGCTGGGCTCCTTCACAGTGGGCGTGGCTAGGCTCAGAGTCAGAGAATGCTGGACTCATCTCTGAAGCATGGAGGAGACAGGACTCATCTAAGGTTCATTTACATATATAAATTCGTTTTTTTTACACAATAAAAGCACAGAGAGCTATGGGGACTGGATATTGCGGATGTGCTAGCGGCCATCTAGCAGCCCATGTCCTCAGCTCTATACACAAAATCCTGGTGACAGGTTCCCTTTAAGCCATATTCTTATCAGTTTAATAAGAATATAGCTGTAATTAGTGTTAATGGGCTGTCAGGAGTTCAGAGATAAGGGCTATAAAAGGAACTGTCAGAGCAGCTCCCTGGCAGATTATCTGTAAATCAGAACGTAAGATAGTCTCCAAACATAAAGAAAGTGAAGGCTATAGTAAAATGCAATGGTACAAAAATGTCTCTGAAGATGTTGATAGCCTTTAAATTGCCCCTGTACTTTGGGAAAGCTTAGACTTTCTACTGAGTCCATCTCGCTTCTGTCTCATGCAATAAGAATTTCCGTTCCATATTCTTGATTTTGACTTAGTTTGTCCTCTGATCTCCTCTACCTATCTACTGTTTGTCCTGACCTCCTGCCTGACTACAGTTATACTAGAACACTGCCCTGACTTTTGATTGTCTTGCTTCATCTTCTGACTACTGATTTTGTTCTGTATCCTGGTGTCATCTGCATTATTCTACCGTAGTCAGCCATTACTAAAGGAGTCTACCTCTGGGGCTTTCAACCTGGGATTCCCAGTAGCAGCATCCAGATTAAAAATTGAATTCTGCGGAATCATTTACACTTTACTTCTGGGTTTAGCCCTAAGCCAAATCTGTTGCAATCCAGTAGGTCCACATGATCTCCAATAAGGACACAGTTTTTCTAACAAAGAGTTTCAAACTATTTAAACACAGAGCCAAATGATAAGATTATGCCTGTCTACAGCCACCACTAGAGGGAGCTTAGGAGCTTACTGCATACTGAGTTGATACTGAGTGTGTGACACTGAAAGGTGCTCAACTCAGTTATAGTTCTGATTAGGTTCTGCAAAAAACCAGGCAGGTAGGAATAACAAGATTCAAGAAAGCTTTACTCCAGAGAGGATTATTTCTGAGACTAGTGGTCTCATGGGGCTGCTTCACATGTATGGTTCAGACAGGACTGGCTAATTCAGCTCAGTGCTAATAACCCTCTGTACCGCTCTGTACCGCTCTGTCTTCCAGATTTGTACTGCGTTGTAACACTTCTCCAAACCCCCTTCACCAAGTCTAATTTTGTCGACTCACTGTCCAGGACTTTGGCGCGGACCCTGCCACTTGCCAGCCTCCTGTCTGCGTGGCTTCAGCATACGTCACACACAATTTGGAAACAACATTTCATACCAGTTCCTTACTGCAGATCCGCCTCTTAGGGCATCACTAATAGAGTTTTAAGCCACTAGAAGTTCCCACTCTCATAGGCGACTGAATACAATTAGGTCCCAGGTGGAAAACCACCATCTTAAACCTCCAATCAGCATTACTTCACATTCTTTATAAAGACACAGACAAAACAGAAAATGGGAATAAGTACAATCGAAATGCAAAAGGCATTAATTTATTACATCAAAAACAGTTTGTCCCCATATTTTGTATGCACAGAGCTCCCCCTAGAGGTGGCTGCAGATGAGAGGAAATCTTTGCCTTTATGAAGCATGGTACAGGATCTGATTCTGTGTGTAGCTCCAACCCCAGTAAAGGTAATACTATTAAATTAATCAGTAGAGTATTTGGCATAAGAAACACATGTTGATTAAAGGAGGACATTTATTTTACAGAGATGACTTGTGGGGATATCCATTTCTTGATTTTATTATAAAAATATGAAAATTCTCTAATCCCTGCAATATTTATGTCATGCCATCCGTTTGAACGCCGAGCTCATTAATATAGGATTCTGCATGTTCCAGGCTTCAGCTCCACTTTAAGTAAACCGTTCAAGAAACACAAGTGATTAAGAGCATCTAGTGATGTCATCCTGAAATCTATTACCATTCATCACAAACTCTTTCCATATGGTTTGTATAACCTTATAATGGCCGGATAGAAACCACGTCCGTACGTATCCTGTGCCGTCATGCTGCTACAGATAACCATTCAGTTTTAATTGTTCAGTAATTATTTTCTATGAATATCATATTTAGGCTCCATTCACATGTCCGCATTTCCGATCCCCCAAAAAATCGAACATGTCCTATTCTTGTCCACAATAGCGGACAAGAATAGGCATATTCTATTAGTGCCAGCGATGTGGGGTCCACAAAATGCGGAACGCAAATTGCCGGTGTCCGTGTTTTGCAGATCTACAAAACACGCACGGATGTGTGAATGGACCCTTAAAGGGGTTATCCTATGACTAGTGTCATAAAATCACACATAATCTACTACATGACAACCTCTTTCTAACAAAGCTACAACCAGCCCTGTACCTCACATGGATCCAGAGATCTCCCCATTCATTGCTCTGCTAGATTTATATCACTCGCAGAGTTCTGTAGGAACCGTATCTTATTCCCCGGCTAGACCAACTCTCCAGAGGGAAACTCAGGAACCAGATATTCTTTTTCTGTGAGAACAACTTAATCCTGCCTCAAGAAAACACTTGAGAGACAGGACAGCAGCGTGATCAGTGAAACAGAGCTTTACAGACACTGCTGCAAGGTTAGGGACAACAGGTCAGACACCACCACCTACCTAAGCCATCACTAGGCACGGCAAAAGTTAAGCATGTACTCAGTGGCGTAACTAGAACTGAATAGGCCCTGCAGCACACTTTTGAATGTCTTGCCCCCTGGCAACTTTCTCCTCCTGTGCAATCCTCACTCCTGTGGCTAGTCAAGATAGCTTTTTCAGACTAGGTCAGGCAGCCGCTCCGTCCATTTCCATTTCCTTCATATATATACTGTATATACTGTCACTGTATATAATGTCATTGTTTAATACTGTTGAGGGTGCGCTGACAATAAAATCTTTCAATCCTCCTCCTGGTTGGGCCCCTTCTGAGTTAGGGACCCGCAGCAGCTGCTTCCCCTGCTTCTATTATAGCTACTCTATTTCCTGTACTACAGTGGACACCTAAATCCACAAGTGCTTGCTGGCACCAACCTATTGCCATCCAGTCAGCCACCATACCTCTTCATCTGGTGCCAGACTGCACTTTGTATTTACTGCTGCTATATTTTGCACAGTAAGTAAAGAGAGACTGTTATCCGTTTACTACTGGCCTGATTCTTCTACATATTCACTGCACCAAACCCCAAGGAGCGATGGCCTGAGAGAGTAGAAAGTGACAAAACATCTCATCAGGGCCACTACCACTCTCATCCTCTACACTGGCTCCTCAAGGGCCCATTGCAAATATAGTGCCCCTACAGGGAAAAAAATGATATTGCAGGGTGCTCACTGTAGGTTGTATTAAAGGGATGTGTTCTCCTTCACTTTGTGGGGCCCCGTTCTGGAGATAAAAGCGGGTGTCAGGGGTGGGACCCGCACCTATCTGACATATCGCTAGGATATACCACAAATCTTGAGATGGGAAAACTGCTTAAAGTGCACTGAGGATGGGTCCAAGCCACTTGCTTAACAAGGCCAAGTTCCTGCATAGTCGTCTCGCCTGGCCCTGTTGGCGGGACAATACGTTTTACAAGACCCTGGACCACCAGAGAGATAACCTTGGTTGTACCATTAACCACATTAGTTATGAAGCACTGAAAATATCACAGAATTTCCGGGGCCCAGGTACTAATTGCTGCACTAACTACCAGGGACCATTTGCTAAAATACTCAGACCACCAGGGATAACCACCCTGCCACAACATAAGTACATTTCAAGCTCTGCTATGCATTTCTACACAGTGCATCCAAGCTTATGTAATAACAAAGCATTCTGAGTTGTATCCCATGGTATAAAGATGGATTACTCTGAGCCTAGCAATAATAATACCGTAATATCACATTTACAGCATCACCCAATATATATAAAAAAAAGAAATTAAATATGTTCATGAGCCGAAATATTTATCGAGGAATGTACTAACATATGCTTTGATTTAATGTCCTTCTGCGTTCAGTTGTGGATTAAATAACACAGATGTAATTTGCTGGCACAACTCCGATGCGACGCGGCCAACAATAGAATCCCACTCCCAGTAATGATTTGGCCGGTCGCAGAATATATTCACACAATTACTCACTTTGAGGATGTTTATGATATTTTACGTCCACATTGAAAATCATCTCATTAAGTGTCTTCCAGTAAAGCAGGGGCTTCGGTGTATCCCTCTGGTTTAGGCAGCGGCGCACGCCATTTGTACGTACCTAGTGGCGGGGCTGTTAGACGCTGCATTTAATAACCTTCATTACATTTTCATTGTAACACTATAGGGCGGTAGAGATAAGACTGGACTCGCAGGTCCACCGGGGGCATGCAAATAATACGCAGAAAATATTTCCTGCCATTGGACTGGATAATTGCCTCAGGGTATCACAAAATTATGATGTTTGCCTAGATAAAAATTGTAATTTTATTTAGATTTTTCGGCGCAGAGGAAACACTTTCTGAGTTGTGATAAAATTGCCGTCATTTTCCGCTGCGGTGAGAATTTTGTCTTATTGTCGAGGAGTTTTTCTCCAACAAGAAAATGACAAATTCACGTATAAACATCTTCCCTATTAGAGATCTCGTCCGCCCCTTCATTTCCCCGGACGATGCTATGTTACGGTTTAGTACAATTCTTTCTAGTAAAACATACGGTGCAACAATAGAAATATCCAATCGCACTTAGCTACGGATCTCTAGTTATATGCGGACGGAAGAATTTTTTGTTCATTTGATGCCAGAATTCTGGGAGAATTTGCATTTTTGTAAATTTTTAAAACTGTGTGTAATTATCTACGGTACATTATAAAAAGTCCTCCTTGATTGACAAGGCCAGGTTCCTCCATAGTCATCTCGCCTGGACCTTTCAATCAAGAGGGAAGGGCTGGCAAGGGTGCACAGAGTGGCTTGGCCCCGCCCTCGGTGCACTTAACTGCTCGGTGAAAGATATCACTACAGGACAGGGGCAGACTTACTAATAGTGTCGCACTTGGCACTGTCTAAGAATACGAGCCACAGTCTTAGGGCTCATTTAGACGGCCGTATCTTTTTTGCTGTCCGCAAAAATACATATCCGTTTTTTTGCGGACAGTTCAGCAGTAAATTAGTCCACAGCTAATCTGCAAAATTGCAGATCAGATGTGGAAAGCAACATACGGCCGTCAGAATGAGCCCTTAATATTAAAAAAAATTACTATTCTGACGCATGGACCTTTACATTTGTAAATGTGTACATTTTACCCTAAAATTCTGTCCGTGCACCAAAAATATGTGTCCGTTTGAAAAGAAAAACTGTCTACTGTATAATTTCCAAAATTTGGGTGCATTTTCGGGGCATGGAGGTGCATTTAGGTCACGTCCCATTTCTAAGAAGTAAAGCCCATTTCCTGTGAAGTCACTTCCCTTGTTGGACAAGGCGTAAATATACTTAGAAAAGCGTGTTTTTTTGGGGTCACAAACTGTACCAAAAAACTGGCACAGTTTCAGTAGTAAATCCGCCTCATTGTGCCCGGTTTTCTAGTGAGTTTCCTGGTGACATTCTCCCTTTAATACAATTGATGTAGTAGACACCTGATTTCAGTGAGCGCCATGTAATGCCTTTCTTCCCCTGTAGGGGCACTACATTTACAAACCCGTTTCATCACAGACAGCTAATGATGGGTGAATTTTTGAAAAGTTTGATTTGCGGCACCGACAGTCACCCGTTCAGGGTTTAATCAAGGGTTTTTAAAAAAAGCCATACATACTCACCTCATCCATTTGCTCGCGGAGAGGCCGTTGCGGCCATCTTGATTGAAAAGAATGTGCCAAATCTGGCGCGCGCTGATGGGATGACATCACTGCCTCATCATGAGATTTGGCGCATGTTCTTCAATCAAGATGACCGCGGCGGCCTCTCTTCGAGCAAATGGATGAGGTGAGTATGTATTTATTTTTTTACCGCCATTTCAGAAAAAATTTATTCATTACCACAAAGTGCCAGGTTTCTTCCGCTATGTGTGAACTCCATCCATGTGTATTGTACCATACATTGGTGCAGAACTAGGATGCAAACTCCACAGCAATTCCACATCTGATCATGGCCTTAGAGGGATCCTCCAGGTTCCCCCTTACAAAGTTTGTGCTGCTGTTTCTGCAGTGGAAATCATCTCGTGAACTTGAGCTTGTGTGTTTACACAGCAGCCAATCTGAGGAGGCAGAGCTGCAGGGGGAGGGACCAAGTAGCAGCCTGAGCCAATGATCAGATAGGGGGTGTGTCTCAGACTCCCTGTAGTCACAGATCACAGCTCTGTCCTAATGGACTGAGCTAAATAGCAGCCAGTAAATGGCAGGTAAAAATCCCATACAGGTTCTGACTTACAGATTATTTTTGAGCAACTGAATGGACAGTCACTTTAAAGATTGTCTTGTTGGATTTTCCCTTTAGTGTGAAGGCCATATCCAATTTCCAAGACCCCTGGCAAAATTAATTAATTTCCCACAAGAAACTGCTGTCGGCTACCCAAGTGTATTTATTACATATGCCCATTCCAACAGGGGTGAACTGGCCATAGACCCTATAGGGAAATTTTTCGGTGGGCCGTCCAAGCCCTCCTCATGGCCGCCAGCCAGGTACATAAAGATCTGAAGCGCTCGGTATTAATACTAGGAGTATCAGGCACTTCTGCAATTGGCCAGTGTCAGTAGGTGTCCTCCGGAATTCAACTGTATTCACAAGAGCCTGCTGCCTTCTCAAACAGCTGATTGGCGGCGGTCCCGGGTCCGATCAGATACTGATGTCCAAGCCTCCCTACCAGAACAGATAAAAAAATGTGACCACTGATGAAGGTCTGAAATGACCGAAACGTCTGGTCTAAATATACTGTTTGTACCAAGGATTTAATTGGGCTTTTGGATGAAACTACTGCAAAAAACTTGAAAAAATAAAAAAAGTTTGATTGCAATAACCTAAATCTGAGTGCCTCAATTTTCGTTATATATACTGGCTGTTCTCAGCCCTTGATTGGCACCAGAGACTACTGAATTGAGTGCGGTTCTTCATTCTATTACTCTATCCAGAGGATAGGTCATCAGTAGTGAAATCTTGGAAAACCCCTTTTATAATCTGAATCTTAAAGGTAGAGGTTACACAGATCTCACAGGGCCCCCTTTGTAGAGCAAAACTTGGGCCCCCTGTCCCTGTTTCCCAGTGTAGGTGTGCCAGTCACTCTCAGGCAAAGCAGAACGTGCACAATGCCCCAGATTCCTGACAAATGTACTATTTTTTTTTATCAAGGGAAAGAAATTTGAATTACATACAAATTCAAATCTTAAAAATTGCCTTTGGCCTAAGCTACTTTATCCGACCTTTATGTCAGGTGCTTCAAATATATGGCACTCATTCTGAACATCATATTTCTCCTGCTTCTGTTCTATTACAAGCTGCCTGCAGCCACCACTAGGGGGAGCTCAGTGAATAGGAATTAATACAACTACCATGGAAGCTGTAATAATCTCTTTGCACTGAGCGCCCTCTAGTAGCGCCTGTGTTAAAATGCAGTGTTTTCAAGCAGAGAAGAGAGAAAACAAGTTCTGTGTTGAGGCCCATAGCAGTCTGGTTCTATTGAAGGTACGCCACTGCTTAAAGGGAACCTGTCACACTGAACATGGTGTTTGAGCCGCATACATCATGTTATAGAGCAGGAGGAGCTGAGCAGATTCATATATAGTTTTGTGGGAGAAGATTCAGTATAACTTTTGATTTATTCATTTAGGTTCCTGCTCATTCAGGGATTTGAAGTCCAGGAGGCGGCCCTATCAGTGATTGACAGCTATCTCTGTATACACAGTCATAGAGTAAGGCTGTCAATCACTGATAGGACAGCCTCCTGGACTTCAAAGCCCAGGGCTTTAAATGAGCAGGACATTTAAAGCCTATATACACCTTTGGGGGCAATTTTTTTATTACTGCATTGTACTCATTTTGAGCTAAAAATCTTTTTTAAATTGGTCTTTATTACAAATATGGAGCCCTTTTCTCTGTACAGAGTTGAGATGCTCTACTAGAGGGATCTGAATTTTCTCTCTGCTCTGTCAGCCAGCTAATCTGACGGCTCCTTATCTTAGACCTTACTGATAAGAATGTGGCTTCAGTAAGTGTTTATGACATCTTAGTAAATTAGAGATAAGGTTTATTAGATGGCACAAAGTGAAAGTAAAAAGTACGATTCACACAGCTAGAAAAACAGTTAACCCTTTGTGATTTTTAGCCCAAAACAGGTAAAATGCAATCATAAAATAAATATGCCTTCGAAGGTGTGCATAGCCTTTAATGAATAAATTACAAGTTATAATTGATCTTTAGCGATAAAACTACATATTAATCTGCTCCGCTCCTCCTGCTCTATATGTAGCTTACTTTGTATTTTCATGATCACAGGTTCCCTTTAAATGCATAAATTCTCCAAATTACCCATGGCTCTATTTCTATAATTGCACAGAATACTATCTATAATTATAATAAATGACCGTGTTAAGGCCAAATACCTATACATAGTCTGTACTTGTGTAAAAATCTCCCATTTGACAAATGTAATAGTCTGCAATTTAGGTACCTAATGATATACGGTACATTAAACGTCATTTTATCCAGGTGTTTTTATAATTATCTCTATTATTATATGTCATTATCATAAATGGTCTGATTAATCTAATATATTCTTATATATTAAGAGCTTACATATAAATCTGTACTAGTATTTCACAGCGTACACCTGCATAAAATTATTATTAAAGCGCCATTTATTCCATAGCGCTGTACATATGATAAGCGGTGCACATACATAACACAGACAATTGCACTAAGCATAAACAAGACGAGTTACAAACTGGTACAGAAGGAGAGAGGGCCCTGCCCGTGAGGGCTTACAATCTACATGGTATAGGAGAAGGACACAGTAGGTGAGGGTAAAGTTGGTCATGGCGGTATAGAGGCAGCAGGGTCACTGGTTGTAGGCTTGTCTGAAGAGGGGGGTTTTCAGGTTTCTTTTGAAGGATTCCACTGTAGGTGAGAGTCTGATATGTTGGGGTAGCGAGTTCCAGAGTATGGGGGATGCACGGGAGAAATCTTGGAGTCGATTGTGGGAAGAGGTGATAAGAGGAGAGGAGAGAAGGAGGTCTTGTGAGGATTGAAAAGTGCGTGTGAGGATGTATCTGGAAAGTAGCTCAGAGATGTAGCGAGGGGACAGGTTGTGGGCGGCCTTGTATGTATTTGTTAGTATTTTGAACTGAATTCACTGGGCAATGGGGAGCCAGTGAAGGGATTGGTAGAGGGGAGAGGCAGAGGAGTAACAGGGTGAGAGGTGGATTAGTCGAGCAGAAGAGTTGAGGATAGATTGGAGGGGTGCGAGAGTGCTAGATGGAAGGCCACAGAGGAGAATGTGGCAGTAGTCTAGGCGGGAGATGATAAGGGCATGTACAAGGATTTTCGCAGATTCAAAGTTAAGGAAAGCACGGATGCGGGAGATGTTTTTGAGTTGGAGGCGGCAGGTGGTGGAAAGGGCTTGGATGTGCGGTCGGAAGGAGAGGGTAGAGTCCAAGGTCGCTCCAAGGCAGTGGACTTGGTTGACCGGGGACAGTTGCAAGAAAAAGTATGTGAACCCTTTGGAATGATATGGATTTCTACACAAATTGGTCATAAAATGTGATCTGATCTTCATCTAAGTCACAACAATAGACAATCACAGTCTGCTTAAACTAATAACACACAAAGAATTAAATGTTACCATGTTTTTATTGAACACACCATGTAAACATTCACAGTGCAGGTGGAAAAAGTATGTGAACCCTTGGATTTAATAACTGGTTGAACCTCCTTTGGCAGCAATAACTTTAACCAAACGTTTCCTGTAGTTGCAGATCAGACGTGCACAACGGTCAGGAGTAATTCTTGACCATTCCTCTTTACAGAACTGTTTCAGTTCAGCAATATTCTTGGGATGTCTGGTGTGAATCGCTTTCTTGAGGTCATGCCACAGTATCTCAATCGGGTTGAGGCCACTCCAGAATGCGTATTTTCTTCTGTTTAAGCCATTCTGTTGTTGATTTACTTCTATGCTTTCGGTCGTTGTCCTGTTGCAACACCCATCTTCTGTTGAGCTTCAGCTGGTGGACAGATGGCCTTAAGTTCTCCTGCAAAATGTCTTGATAAACTTGGAAATTCATTTTTCCTTCGATGATAGCAATCCGTCCAGGCCCTGACGCAGCAAAGCAGCCCCAAACCATGATGCTCCCACCACCATACTTCATAGTTGGGATGAGGTTTTGATGTTGGTGTGCTGTGCCTCTTTTTCTTCACACATAGTGTTGTGTGTTTCTTCCAAATAACTCAACTTTGGTTTCATCTGTCCACAGAATATTTTGCCAGTACTGCTGTGGAACATCCAGGTGCTCTTGTGCAAACTGTAAACGTGCAGCAATGCTTTTTTTGGACAACAGTGGCTTCCTCTGTGGTATCCTCCCATGAAATCCATTCTTGTTTAGTGTTTTACGTATCGTAGATTTGCTAACAGGGATGTTAGCATATGCCAGAGACTTTTGTAAGTCTTTAGCTGACACTCTAGGATTCTTCTTCACCTCATTGAGCAGTCTGCGCTGTGCTCTTGCATTTATCTTTACAGGACGGCCACTCCTAGGGAGAGTAGCAGCAGTGCTGAACTTTCTCCATTTATAGACAATTTGTCTTACCGTGGACTGATGAACAGCAGGGCTTTTAGAGATACTTTTATAACCATTTACAGCTTTATGCAAGTCAACAATTCTTAATCGTAGGTCTTCTGAGAGCTCTTTTGTGCGAGGCATCATTCACATCAGGCAATACTTATTGTGAAAAGCAAAACCAGAACTGGTGTGTGTTTTTTTATAGGGCAGGGCAGCTGGAACCAACACCTCCAATCTCATCTCATTGATTGGACTCCAGTTGGCTGACACTTCACTCCAATTAGCTCTTGGAGATGTCATTAGTCTAGGGGTTCACATACTTTTTCCACCTGCACTGTGAATGTTTACATAGTGTGCAATAAAAACATGGTAACATTTAATTCTTTGTGTGTTATTAGTTTAAACTGACTGTGATTGTCTATTGTTGTGACTTAGATGAAGATCAAATCACATTTTATGACCAATTTGTGCAGAAATCCATATCATTCTAAAGGGTTCACATACTTTTTCCTGCAACTGTAGGTCTGTTGGGGGAGTTGAGCAAGATGGGGGAAAGATGAATTCTGTTTTATCCATATTAAGTTTTAGAAAGCGAGAGGAGAAGAAGGATGATATGGAAGATAGGCATTGTGGGATTCTGGATAATAAGGTGGTGATGTCTGGACCAGAGAGGTAGATTTGTTGTCAGCATAGAAGTGATACTGAAAGCCATGGGACTCTATGAGATGTCCCAGGCCGAAAGTGTAGCTAGAGTAGAGCAGGGGTCCTAGGACAGAGCCTTGCGGGGCACCAACAGAGGCAATGAGACGAGGAGGTGGTGTGAGAGTGGGAGACGCTAAATGTCCAGGAGGTGATCCTGGAGAGGGCCAGTGATGATGTGATCCAGGAGAGGGCCAGTGATGCCAAGAAATGAGAGAGTTTGCAACAGAAGGGAGTGGTCGACAGTGTCGAAGGCAAAGGACAGGTCAAGGAGGAGGACAGAGTAATGTTTTTTTTTGTTTTGGCTGTTAGTAGGTCATTGGTGACTTTGGTAAGGTCAGTCTCAGTTAAATGATGGGGTCGGAAGCTAGATTGTAGCCGGTCAAAGAGGGAGCTGGAGGAGAGGAGAGAGGACAGTTCAGATTGGACATGTTGTTCAAGTTGCTTTGAGGCATACGGAAGAAGTAATATGGGGCGATAACTGAACAAAGATGGGTCAAGTGAAGGCTTTTCGAGGATGGGTGTAATGGTATCATGTTTAAAACTAGAGGAGAAGACACCAGAGGTTAGTGATAGGTTGAAGACTTACCAAAGTCACCAATGACCTACTGACAGCCAAAACCAAGAAACAATACTCTGTCCTCCTTCTCCTTGACCTGTCCTCTGCCTTCGACACTGTTGACCACTCCCTTCTGTTGCAAACTCTCTCATCCCTTGGCATTACTGACCTGGCCCTCTCCTGGATCACATCATACCTCACAGACCGGATGTTTAGCATCTCCCACTCCCGCACCACCTCCTCGTCTCATTCCCTCTCTGTTGGTGTCCCGTAAGGCTCTGTCCTAGGACCCCTGCTCTTCTCTATCTACACTTTTGGCCTGGGACAGCTCATAGAGTCCTATGGCTTTCAGTATCACTCCTACGCTGACGACACACAAATCTACCTCTCTGGTCCAGACATCACCACCTTACTATCAAGAATCCCACAATGTCTATCTACTATATCATCCTTCTTCGCCTCTCGCTTTCTTAAACTTAACATGGATAAGACAGAATTCATAATCTTTTCCCCATCTTGTTCAACCCCCCCAACAGACCTATCTATCATGATCAATGGCTGCACACTCTCCCCAGTCAACAAAGCCCGCTGCCTTGGAGTGACCTTGGATTCTGCCCTTTCCTTCCGACCGCACATCCAAGCCCTTTCCACCACCTGCCGCCTCCAACTCAAAAACATCTCCCGCATCCGTGCTTTCCTTAACTTTGAATCAGCGAAAATCCTTGTACATGCCCTCATTATCTCCCGCCTAGACTACTGCCACATCCTTCTCTGTGGCCTTCCATCTAGCACTCTCGCACCCCTCCAATCTATCCTCAACTCTTCTGCCCGACTAATCCACCTCTCACCCTATTACTCCTCTGCCTCTCCCCTCTGCCAATCCCTTCACTGGCTCCCCATTGCCCAACAAATTCACTTCAAAGTACTAACAAATACATACAAGGCCGTCCATAACCTGTCCCCTCCCTACATCTCTGAGCTACTTTCCCGATACACCCCCACACGCACTCTCCGATCCTCTTATTGCCTCTTCCCACAATCGACTCCAAGATTTCTCCCGTGCATCCCCCATACTCTGGAACTCTCTACCCCAACATATCAGACTCTCACCTACAGTGGAATCCTTCAAAAGAAACCTGAAAACCCACCTCTTCAGACAAGCCTACAACCCGTGACCCTGCTGCCTCTATACCGCCATGACCAACTTAACCCGCACCTACTGTGTCCTTCTCCCATACCATGTAGATTGTAAGCCCTCACGGGCAGGGCCCTCTCTCAAACTGTACCATTTTGTAACTCATCTTGTTTATGATTAGTACAATTGTCTGTATTGTGTATGTGCACCCCTTATCACATGTACAGCGCTATGGAATGAATGGCGCTTTAATAATAAATAATAATAATAATAATAAAAAAGAGATGAGTTAGGGCTGGGATAAACACTGTGGTGAGGTTAGGGATGAGGTGGGATGGAATTGGGTCAAGTGCACAGGTGGTGAGATTAATCTGGAGAGTAGAGTGGAGAGTTTTTCTTCTGTAATGGTGGAGAAGTGGGTTTTGGGAGAAGAGGACCGAGCAGTTGTGTAGAGGGTCTGTGGGGACTGTGCACTGAAGCTTTCTCTGATGTCGACTATCTTTTGTTTGAAGTATGCAGCAAAGTCCTCAGCTGAGATGAGAGGAGAGGGTGGGGGCGCTGGGGGACGGAGAAGGGAGTTAAAAGTGTTAAAAAGTTGTTTAGGGCTGTGGGACAGGGAAGATATGAGAGATGAGAAGTAGGCCTGTTTTGCATCAGCGAGTGAGGATTTGAATATGAGGAGGGATTGCTTGTATGCGTTGAAGTGATCCTTAGAATGGGATGTCTTCCATCGCCGCTCAGCAGCCCTGGAAGCTTGTCAGAGTTTTTGGGTCAGGTTGGTGTGCCAGGGTTGTCTGTTGATTTTTCAGGTTTTGTTGTGTGTGAGGAGGGCAACTGAGTCCAGATCTGTACTTATTGTGGTGTTAATGTGGTGTTAAAATGTTAATCAACCTTGCATTTACTTTGTTTCACAAATTTTGCCCCAATTTCCTCCATTCACACCCAAAGCTTCAAGCAACACCTGCTGTTTCAGCTCCTATTATGTACTGCTCTCTGCTAACAGAAAACCAGCAGAATTTTAAATGCAGCTCTGGATATGAATAGAGAATAAAATAAACAAAAGGGAAAGCAGAAATATTTACAAAACTGTATATAACTGATGACATCACTAGTGTCACTTACTGATGACCTGCACGTAGATGACGGCTTCATCGTGTCCAGCAACATTCTCTGCTTTTACAGACACCCTGTACATTCCAGCATTCTCATAGTGGTGGCAGACGGGCTCATCATTCAGTGTAAGATTCATATAAATGACCTTAAGTCCATCTCCAAAATCCACTTGATATTTTGTGTTTAAAAGATCCCCCTGTAGGAAAAAGAATCCAAAAATCCTATTAGAAATGCAGGCTTTTGTTAAGGTGATACTAAAGTTAAGAGGCCACCAAAATACAAGGACAAACTCAGGAGGGAGGGCTGAAAAATCACCCCTTCCCCTATAGTTCAAGGGAAACTGTCTGCCTGATACAGATTTATTGTTGAGATCATTCCCTATGCATGAAGCTCCCTCTAGTGGTGTCTGCAGGAAGACAGAATTTTGATATTTCACTGGGTTGTTGTCACGGTCTCTCCTGTGACAGGGGTCAGAAGATCTAAGAGACTGGCTGCACGTGATATGATCTGACAGGAGGTCTGGAGGGTATATTAGTGCTGCTTTCACTTTGCTTTTTCTACTATCCTGGGGATAGGTCATCAATATCAGATCGGTTGCGTTCCGACACCCCCGTTGATTCGCTGTTTCAGGCAGCAGTATTCGCCGGAACCTGTACACTGTACAAAGCCAGAAGCAGAAGACTCTGTCCACTGTACAAACAAAATCTTTGGCACTTTTTGTACATTTTTATGGACTCGTTTTGAATATTAAAGAAATCCTTGAAGGACATGCTGCCATCGCCTATATTTGGACTATCCCCAGGATAGGTGATCAATATGTAAGACCTGGAAAGCCCCTTTATAGTATAGGTAAAGCTCTGTTCACATTACATTTAAGCCTCCCACCAGAGGTACAGCTCAGGAGGATTTCTTGACATACAGACACAACAGAAGGCTCGTAAGTATGCCACTGCCCATAGGCTCCCATGTTATGTGCATGGTATATGCATTTTTTGGAGGGATGCCTCTGAACAGAAAAAATGTAGTCAGCTATGATTTTTTAAACAAAGTATGCACTTTTGTCCACCATTTCAAAATTAACATAAAGAATGATTCTATATAAAAAGTTGAGCAACTTTGTAACATTACATTGTTTACACTGTTCCAGCTTTAACCCCTTAAGGACCGGGCTCATTTTCACCTTAAGGACCAGGCCATTTTTTGCAAATCTGACCAGTGTCACTTTAAGTGGTGATAACTTTAAAACGCTTTGACTTATCCAGGCCATTCTGAGATTGTTTTTTCGTCACATATTGTACTTCATGATACTAGTAAAAAAAAGTCAAAAAAATAAATTTTTTTGCATAATAAAATACCTAATTTACCAAAAATTTGGAAAAATTAGCAAATTTCAAAGTTTCAGTTTCTCTACTTCTGTAATACATAGTAATACCCCAAAAAATTGTGATGACTTAACATTCCCCATATGTCTACTTCATGTTTGAATTATTTTGGGAATGATATTTTATTTTTTGGGGATGTTACAAGGCTTAGAAGTTTAGAAGCAAATCTTGAAATTTTTCAGAAATTTACAAAAACCCAATTTTTAGGGACCACTACAGCTCTGAAGTCACTTTGCGAGGCTTACATAATAGAAACCGCCCAAAAATGACCCCATTCTATAAACTACACCCCTCAAGGTATTCAAAACTGATTTTACAAACTCCGTTAACCCTTTAGGTGTTGCACAAGAGTTATTGGCAAATGGGGATGAAATTTGAGAATTTCATTTTTTTGCCTAATTTTCCATTTTAACCCATTTTTTCCACTAACAAAGCAAGGGTTAACAGCCAAACAAGACTGTATCTTTATTGCCCTGACTCTGCTGTTTACAGAAACACCCCATATGTGGCCATAAACTACTGTACGGCCACACAGCGGGGCGTAGAGTGAAAGGTGCGCCGTATGGTTTTTGGAAGCCAGATTTTGCTGGACAGTTTTTTTGACACCATGTCCCATTTGAAGCCCCCTGATGCACCCCTAGAGTAGAAACTCCATAAAAGTGACCCCATCTAAGAAACTACACCCCTCAAGGTATTCAAAACTGATTTTACAAACTCCGTTAACCCTTTAGGTGTTGCACAAGAGTTATTGGCAAATGGGGATGAAATTTGAGAATTTCATTTTTTTGCCTAATTTTCCATTTTAACCCATTTTTTCCACTAACAAAGCAAGGGTTAACAGCCAAACAAGACTGTATCTTTATTGCCCTGACTCTACTGTTTACAGAAACACCCCATATGTGGCCATAAACTACTGTACGGCCACACAGCGGGGCGTAGAGTGAAAGGTGCGCCGTATGGTTTTTGGAAGCCAGATTGTGCTGGACAGTTTTTTTGACACCATGTCCCATTTGAAGCCCCCTGATGCACCCCTAGAGTAGAAACTCCATAAAAGTGACCCCATCTAAGAAACTACACCCCTCAAGGTATTCAAAACTGATTTTACAAACTTTGTTAACCCTTTAGGTGTTGCACAAGATTCAATGGAAAATAGAGATATAATTTCAAAATTTCACTTTTTTGGCAGATTTTCCATTTTAATATTTTTTTTCCAGTAACAAAGCAAGGGTTAACAGCCAAACAAAACTCATTATTTATGGCCCTGATTCTGTAGTTTACAGAAACACCCCATATGTGGTCGTAAACTACTGTACGGGCACACGGCAGGGCGCAGAAGGAAAGGAATGCCATACGGTTTTTGGAAGGCAGATTTTGCTGGACTGGTTTTTTGACACCATGTCCCATTTGGAGCCCCCCTGATGCCCCCCTAGAGTAGAAACTCCATAAAAGTGACCCCATCTAAGAAACTACACCCCTCAAGGTATTCAAAACTGATTTTACAAACTTTGTTAACCCTTTAGGTGTTGCACAAGATTCAATGGAAAATAGAGATACAATTTCAAAATTTCACTTTTTTGGCAGATTTTCCATTTTAATATTTTTTTTCCTGTAACAAAGCAAGGGTTAACAGCCAAACAAAACTCATTATTTATGGCCCTGATTCTGTAGTTTACAGAAACACCCCATATGTGGTCCTAAACTACTGTACGGGCACACGGCAGGGTGCAGAAGAAAAGGAATGCCATACGGTTTTTGGAAGGCAGATTTTGCTGGACTGGTTTTTTGACACCATGTCCCATTTGAAGCCCCCCTGATGCACCCCTAGAGTAGAAACTCCAAAAAAAGTGACCCCATTTTAGAAAGTACGGAATAGGGTGGCAGTATTGTTGGTACTAGTTTAGGGTACATATGATTTTTGGTTGCTCTATATTACACTTTTTGTGCGGCAAGGTAACAAGAAATAGCTTTTTTGGCATGTTTTTTTTTTTTGTTATTTACAACATTCATCTGACAGGTTAGATCACGTGGTAATTTTATAGAGCAGGTTGTCACGGACGCGGCGATACCTAATATGTATACAATTTTTTTTATTTATGTAAGTTTTATACAATAACTTCATTTTGAAAACCAAAAAATTGTTTAGTGTCTCCATAGTCTAAGAGCCATAGTTTTTTCAGTTTTTGGGTGATTATCTTGAGTAGGGTCTAATTTTTTGCGGGGTGAGATGACAGTTTGATTGGCACTATTTTGGGGTGCATATGACTTTTTGATCGCTTGCTATTACACTTTTTGTGACGTAAGATGGCAAAAAATTGCTTTTTTTACACAGTTTTTTTTTTTTTTTTTTTACGGTGGTCACCTGAGGGGTTAGGTCATGTGATATTTATATAGAGCCGGTCGATACGGACGCGGCGATACCTAATATGTATACTTTATTTTTATTTATGTACATTTTACACAATGATTTTATTTTTGAAACCAAAAAAAATCATGTTTTAGTGTTTCCATAGTCTAAGAGCCATAGTTTTTTCAGTTTTTGGGCGATTATCTTGAGTAGGGTCTCATTTTTTGCGGGATGAGATGACGGTTTGATTGGTACTATTTTGGCGTACATGCGACTTTTTTGATCACTTTTATTACCTTTTTTGGGAAGTAAGGTGGGCAAAATTTCAATTTTCTCATAGTTTTTATTTTTTTATTTTTATGGCGTTCACTGTGCGGGGAAAGTAACATGACCATTTTATAGATCAGGTCGTTACGGACGCGGCGATACCTAATATGTGTAGTGTATTTTATTTTTTTAATTTTTATTCAGTGATAAATGTTTTTTTTTTTATCTTAACTTTTTTCACTTTTTATTTGATTTTTTTGACCCAGACCCACTTGGTTCTTGAAGATCCAGTGGGTCTGATGTCTGTAAAATACAGAACATGAACCTATATAGGTTTCTGCACTGTATTTTACTTACACTGAACAGGTCTATGCTTTCAGCACAGATCTGTTCAGCACCATGGACAGCAGGACGCCTGATCAGGCGTCCTGTTGCCATGGGAACCTTCCCCGTCTGCTCAGTTATGGTCAGAACTTCGCAGACGGGGAAGGGTAAGGACGGGGTTCTGGGGGGGCTGTCTGGGGGCTCTCTCCTTCTCCCATCGGGGGGCTGCAAAGGCACAGCAGCCCCCCGATCGGAGAGGGAGGGAGCTCCCTCTTACTGTTAACCTTTTCCATACAGCGGTCCGTACGGACCGCTGTATGGAAAGGGTTAAACGGCTGACATCGCATCAACGATGTCAGCCGTTTATACCAGGGTGCCAGCAATGTGCTGGCACCCTGGTATACCCACTGTACACCAACGATTATGCAATGGGAGGCGGGCGGGGGATCGCGATCCCGCCTGCCGCACCGCCCGCCTCCCGCAACGCCCCCACTGCATGCGACACCCCCCCTGCACCACCCGCCGCCATCAAATCGTGCAGGGGTGCAGGGGGGGGTTAACAATATTGATTTCGGGCACTCTGAAGTTTCTGATCCCCGCGGTCAGGGACCGCGGGGATCAGAAACGGCAAAAAGCGCAGCAAACCGCAGGTCTGAATTGACCTGCGGTTTTCTGCGATCGCCGATACGGGGGGGTCAAATGACCCCCCCCTGCGTTGTTACGGGATGCCGGCTGAATGATTTCAGCCGAAATCCCGTTCCGATTAACCCCAGCGGCGCCGGAATTAAGATTTTAAGTTAGGACGTACCGGTACGCCCTTGGTCCTTAAGGACTCGGGAAATAGGGCGTACCGGTACGCCCTATGTCCTTAAGGGGTTAAGCATAACTGAGTTTTTTTTAAGTCTGCATAATGGCTGTGCTTCTTTGTACAATCATAACTGTGAAGGAACTGGTTTTTTTTTGGGCTTCCCTAAAGTCTTTTTCATCCATATTATTCCCTGTTTCAGCTGCAGAGCTAGATGCATTTCTCTCAGAAGCAGGGGGTGTCTCTTTTCTGCCAGTACTGTATGCAGTGACCTCACTTCCCACAAGAGATCTCAGACAGCTGATAAGGAGGGGTAAATCACACTTACAGAAAGCCAGAACTCTGAGGAGACTCTTTAAGTTACAGACAGTCCAGAGCTGCATTTACAATTCCGTCGCTTCAGAGGTGAAATCTCCAAGCATTCTTTGACTATTTTGAATGACAATTAGCAGCATTGTAAAAGCAGCTCTGGTCTTTTTATAAAGGGTGTAACTCAACAGGGTAAAATGCAGAAGAAAAACCTACACGAGAGAGTGTGAACAGGGTCTGAAATCAGGACAGAAGATTATGGGCAGTGGTTACAGGAAACCATACCTCGCACTCTGCTATAAACGTCAGAAATGTACTTTATTTTGTATCACTAATAAGTTACCTGCTCCTGCTGTACGATAAACGTGATGTCTTCTCCTGGCTTTACAGCCATGGAGTCTCCTTTGATGATGATTCTCAAACCTTTTGGTGCAATTAAAGGACACTGATTACGTAGTAGATTTTCTTGCAGGTCGATGCCTCCTTCACACACGTTAGATATGAGTTTCCTATATCTGTAATATAACAGACAAATTAGGAGGAATATATATACAGTATATATATATATCCATACATAGCTGAAGACCTGGCATGTTTGTGCATTCATTTCAATGGGCACCACGTCATTCTTAATTTCTCCTGTGGTGGCGCCGCAGGGGAGTTTAATACTTGTTGCCAGGATGGACTGCAGATTTCAGGGTGGTAGCGGTCCCAGCTACCCAGCTTGTTGATGGTTTCTACATACACGTTACAAATATTAGACTGTAGGTTTGATGACTATATAGCTGGTGTTAATGAAAGGTGGAGTTTCATTTAAAGGGAACCTGTCACCGGGATTTTGTGTATAGAGCTGAGGACATGGGTCGCTAGATGGCCGCTAGCACATCCGCAATACCCAGTCCCCATAGCTCTGTGTGCTTTTATTGTGTAAAAAAACTGATTTGATACATATGCAAATTAACCTGAGACGAGTCCTGTCCCTGACTCATCTCACCTACAGGACTCATCTCAGGGTAATTTGCATATGTATCAAATCTTTTTATTTTACACAATAAAAGCACATAGAGCTATGGGGACTGGGTATTGCGGATGTGCTAGCGGCCATCTAGCAACCCATGTCCTCAAAATACACAAAATACACTATACACAAAATCCCGGTGACAGGTTCCCTTTAATCTTAGGTTTTGATTTAAAGGGGTTATTCCATGATTAATGTAAAAAAAATGAAAATCGGACATCATATAGTACATGGCAGTGACTTTATAATGAACCTAGGACCAGCCCTGTACCTCACATGGATCCAGAGATCTCCTAATTTACTGCTCCAATGGCTCTGCTAGTTTTATTTCAAGCGGGCAACTTTACAGGGTGTGTCCTTTCTCAGGGGGAGTGTCCTTTCTGCTGCAGCTGGTGGCAGCTGAAGGATGGAATTGAGCACATGTAACCATCCCAGTGAGCAGGACAGAGAAATTAGAAAAAGAGCAAACAGCAGGTGGCGCTGTACACAAAGATTTCAATAAATAGTTCACTGGCTATATAAATTTTTTTTAAATTTCGCATACAGTTACTAAAGAATTCATATCCAGGTGCTGGTCTAAAACAATGTAAAATATTTTTCATGGGATAACCCCAACGTCATGTTTTATATAGTGGTAGCCGGATAATCCCCATTGTTTTATGATCTAATACAACATATGACAAATCTCTTTGACTCATTGGGTGGGTCTCAGGAAACGAAGATGGTGTCTGATCGAAACCCCTCTCTATGTGACAGCATGTAACAGGGCTCAGCCGTTCCAGGCATTACATAGATCATCGTTGTATGGCCGCCATGTAATGTCACACTCTCTTGCTGCAGCAAAGTTGATTTTTGAGAGTCAACCAGAAGGTGGTATAGGACAGTGGTGGACAACTTCTAAGCCGCGCATCGTATTAGGATGATCACCGCCGGTATCAGGTTAGATCTTCAGATGACTATTTCTTTAGACCTTAGTCACACTAATGGTGTTACTTAGGGCACAAACAGTTGTACCCCATGAAAGTGAAGGTGAAAGGACACAACCCCTGAGAAAGTGCACGCCCCCTGAGAAAGAACACGCCCCCTGAGAAAGTGCACGCCCCCTAAAAAAGTACACGCCCCCTAAGCTGTCAGCTTGAAATAAATCTAGAAGAGCAATTAGAGCAGTGAATGGTGAGATCTCTGGCTCCATGTGAGGTACAGGGCTGGTTCCAGGTTTGTTAGAAAGAGATTGTCATGTACAATATGATGTCAGATTTCTTCGTTTTTTACATTAATCATGGGAGAACTCCTTTAAGTGTGGGGTGAGGGAAGGAAGTCATTCAATTCACAGAGAGGTAAGCTGTTAAACATACCTTGCTGGGTGCTCAGGCTTCTTGCATGACCAAAGAGGAGAAGTTTTGATAGCCCTGGCCCCACAATTGCAAGTGCCATTGAGGCGGGCCTGGGTTCTCTGTACCAAAGCCTCCACAACTCCTCCTGGTTGGATGGTAGAGCCAGAGGCGCACCTAGCCTTTCTGCTGCCTGAGGCGATTCCGCTGCCCCCCTCTCTTCCTTGGTCATGTAAACAGCATGAGCACCCATCAATCTACTTCTGAGGGGTCAAAACTGCTGCGTTTCGGGTTTGAATCTTAGGAGGCATGGTCTCTGGGAGTTACGGAAGCAGCCAGACATCAATAAATGATCTTTATTCAGTGCCACCACCTTTAATGACCCTCACAGTCTTCTTCAGTTATTTGTCTACAAAGCCCCGGATAAGGACTCTCATAAATAATTTCGCCCACATGTCGTGTCACAGGATTGCTCTTTACTGTTCTGCATTAAGTCCCCGGAAAGGCGAACAATGTAAATGCAGCTTCCGAGTCACTTAATCCTCCATAACAGCCACAAATGGCACAGAAGCAGATCTTCCAACAGCACAATGCGAGCGAGAGCCCGTTAAAGTCCGTCGTGCCTCGCAAGAAATACAGAGAATCTCCAGATGAAGCGAAGATAACCCCCTCCACGGGCTCCGCTTTACTAAACAGCCTTGTGTTTGCAGTAAACCCAAATCCTTTTTAAATTGGATGGGCCTAAAATGCAAAGCAGGCAATTATGTTGTTTTCAAAGGGTCAGGCTGTCTATTCCAATGGAAGATGAGCTTTCCCTTTCGTTGGCTTGTATGCTCTAGGAATTTCATGGACGCCTGCTCGGTAGGAGAACACTAACTAGTGAATTTAATTAATGGTTCAGTCAATGCCGGGTGAATTAAAATGAGGTCGAAAAGACTAGGGAAGACACGTAACGTTTCTAAATGCCGACCCTATGCCATGATCTACCTAATTTACCGGGGGAAGAAAGGAGCCGGGAAAGGTACAATAAAAGGACTAGAAGCAGAGAACATCCATCAATAGGCGCAGTGCAGTAATACACATTGCCACGGCTCCTCTGCTTATTAATTCCAGATGAAATGGAGAGTTTTTAGGTCAATATATTATAACATCTATTAAATTTAACCAGTTCACATCCTGGGTTTGGGGTCTTCAGAACCAGCTACTGTTCAGCCTTTTTAGTGCGCATTAACTGTTAGCTGTAACAGTTGTCTCTTGTGCTTTCATTTATTATTGGTTGAGAAAAATAGAACAAAATTTTATATATGATTTCTAGTTAAAGAGGTTGTCATTGTATTACCTCCAGAATGGGGCCCACAAAGCGAAGGAAAGCATGCCGCGCATGCGCAGTGTGCTCTCCACCGCTATGGGAGTTTCGAAAATTGCCGAGCAAGCGTGTTTGGCTGTTCTCGGAAGACCCATAGCGGTGAATGGAGAGCGCACGGTACATGTGCTGCCACCTTTACCACTATGTGACTGCTTGAAATAGTCAAGCCTGCGCTCAGCTATTTTTGGAACTCCCACAGAGGTGAATAGGGGGTGGATGCGCTTGCGCGGTGGCCTTTCCTTCACTTTACGGGAGCTCGTTCTGGATATAGGAGCTGGTCCCAGTGGTGGGAACTGCACCTATCTGTCATTGATAGCATATCCTAGCGATACGCCATCAATGTACGGGATGGGAATACCCCTTTGGTGCCTTGCAGCGCTGGGGTTCTAGGTTCAAATCCGACCAAGGACAACATCTGCATGGAGTTTGTATGTTCTTTTGCGTGGGTTTCCTCTGGGTTCTCCGGTTTCCTCCCACACTCCAAAGACATACTGATAGGAAACTTAGATTGCGAGCCCCATTGGGGACAGTTGGATGCTAATGTCTGTAGCGCTGCGGAATATAGTAGCGCTATATAAGTGCGTAAAATAAATAAATACCATAAAATAGACTTTTTGATCATCTTTATCATGGTAAATTTAGGATATATTACATGCTCCATTTAGAACAATTGGGTCAGAGCTAGAGGCATGAAAGTGATTATGGGTTTATTTAATTTAATTTGTTTTTTAACTTTTTTTTATATTGTATAGTCAAAGATCAAAGATCAGAAAAGACCATTAGGGGCACTTAAAAGTTACCATATATTCCGACATACAATTATCTCAGAAAATAATAATTTGCCTTAAAGCAGTTGTCCGCTTTGGACAATGTGACTTTTACATCCATTTGCTGTAATCTGCCAGGAAACCTGTTAGTAAATGTGCAATTTCCCTGCAGTGCCCCCACAGGGGAAATTAAGTATTACACTGTGCTTATTCAAATCAGTGGATTGTCTGTGTAATGACAGGTCCTCCAGAGAGATATAGCACATTGCTGGGAAATCCACTGGGAATCCACAGCAGGGAGTCTGTCTCCGCTGGCTGCCAGTATAGTTAGGGACATCGGCTGTCACTATTTTTGTGGACACTGTGGCTGCCTGTATATTTGGGGTCACTGAGGCTGGCACTGTCTGAGGAGGTATGTCGGGGACTGTGGCTGCCAGTATATTTGGGGTCACTGAGGCTGGCACTGTCTGAAGAGGTATTTCGGGGACTGTGGCTGCCATGAGCTTGGGGAGACTACGTCAATATATTTGGGGATACCATGTCTGCCACTGTATTTGGGGCAATGTGGCTGACTTAGAACCTATGGAGACTATATCAGTGTAATACCATGGCTGGCACAGTATTTGGGGGACACTGGAAGGAAGATTATACTATGTATTTAAGGACATTGTGGCTGGCACTGTATTTGAGGGTGTGTTGCTGTCACTTTCTTAAAGGGCAGTTTTGTACCTATGAGACTGGCTGACCTGTTACATGTGCACTTGGCAGCTGAAGGCATCTGTGTTGGTCCCATGTTCATATGTGCCCGCATTGCTGAGAAAAATGATGTTTTAATATATGCAAATAAACCTCTAGGAGCAACAGGGGCGTTTATGTTACACCTAGAGGTTCTGCTCTCTCTACAACTTCTGTTCCCTCAGCATTTTGATGGACAGGACCAGACAGTGAAAGTGTCATCACGTCAGGCCCTGTCAATCAAAGTGTAGAGGAAACAGAAGTTACAAAGAGGGCAGAACCTCTAGGTGTAATGGCAACGCCCCCGTTGCTCCTAGAGGCTCATTTGCATATATAAAAATTTAATTTTCCCCAGCAATGTTTGGCACCCGGGGCAGGTCCTTTCTCTAGCCCCCCCCCCCCCAATACTTTAAAAAAATTGTACCCCCTCACAGTAGTATTGCCCTCATTGTACAACCTTCACAGTAGTTTAGTACAGATGTGTGCCCCCTCACAGTAGTTATGCCCATATTGTGCCCTCTTACAGTAGTTATGCCCATATTGTGCCCTCTCACAGTAGTTATGCCCATATTGTGCCCTCTCACAGTAGTTATGCCCACATTGTGCCCCCTCACAGTAATTATGTCCTCTCTGTGCCCCTTTCACATTTGTAATGCCTTCTTTGTGCCCCTTCACAGTAATAATCCCCATTGTGCCCCCTTCATAGTAATAATCCCCATTGTGCCCCCTTCACAGTAATAATCCCCATTGTGCCCCCTTCACAGTAATAATCCCCATTGTGCCCCCTTCATAGTAATAATGCCCATTGTGCCCCTTCATAGTAATAATGCCCATTGTGCCCCTTCACAGTAATAATGCCCATTGTGCCCCATTAATAGTAGTAATGTCCACTGTGCTATTAATGCCCTCTGTGCCCCCTTTATAGTAGAAATCCCCATTGTGCCCCTTCACAGTAATAAGGCCCACTGTGCCCCCTTCAAAGTAATAATGCCCTCTGTTCTCCCTTCATTGTAGTAATGCCCTCTGGCTCTGTGCCCCCTTTATAGTAGAAATGCCCATTGTGCCCCCTTCACATTAGTAATGCCTTCTGTGCCCCCTTCATAGTAGTAATGCTCTCTGTGAACCCCTCCATAGTAGAAATGCCCATTAAGCCCCCTTCACATTAGTAATGCCCTCTGTACCCCCTCCATAGTAGTAATGCTCTCAGTGCCCCCTCCATAGTAATAAAGTCCTCTGTGCCCCCTCCATAGAAATAAAGTCTGCTGTGCCCCCTCCATAGAAATAAAGTCTGCTGTGCCCCCTGCATAGTAATAAGGTCCTCTGTGCCCCCTGCATAGTAATAAGGTCCTCTGTGCCCCCTGCATAGTAATAAGGTCCTCTGTGCCCCCTGCATTGTAATAAAGTCCTCTGTACCCCCTCCATAGTAATAAAGCCCTCTGTGACCTCTGTATTAAAAAAAAACAAAAAAAAAAAAAAAAAAAAACAGTAACTACTCCCCTTGTCCCGTTCCTGAAGCTCACAGTCCTCTCTTGCATGCAGGCACAGATCGCTCTGCAGCACTGTGTGGGCGGAGCTTATGCAGATTTCCAGGCTGCAGCTTATTGCTGGAGCGCAGGGAGCTGCTGTCCTGTCACTCACCGCTCAGCTCCCCAGGCTCCTCCCCTCCTTCAGGCTGGTGGCGCTCTGAATGGTGAAGCAGGAAGACTTCTCCCCGCTCCACCATTCATCCTGCAGACACAGATCGAGCTGCCAGCTGAGCGGTGAGTGACCGTACCGCAGCTCCCTGCGCTCCAGCAATAAGCGCTTCTATCAATACAGATAGAAGCGCTTATTGCTGGAGCGCAGGGAGCTGCGGTCCGGTCACTCTCCGCTCAGCTGGCAGCTCGATCTGTGTCTGCAGGTGCTTCTGGCACCCCCCTGAGAGCCGGCATCCGGGGCGGACCGCCCCCCACTTAGTACACCACTGCACATATGAACACGGGACCAACACAGACGCCTTCAGCTGCCAAGCGCACATGTAACAGGTCAGCCAGTGTCGTAGGTGCAAATCTAATGACAGATTCCCTTTAAGAATTCATTGACGGTAGGAGAGACACCAACAAACAGAGCTCGTCTCAAGCACAGCTCACATGTCCTTTCCACAATAGGTACCTTATGATATCCAGTCTATGTATGGCCATTATCAATCACGCAAAATGCACACGCAACAGACCACAAGGGGGCTCTTTGCCACTCACTGCACCTATGACCTTGGATAGTACTGTCTCACTTAAAAAGGACCTTTCACTAGTTAAAAACGAACTATATCAGTGGGCAGAGCGGCGCCCAGGGGTCCCCCTGCACTTACTAGTATGTCTGGGCGCCGCTCCGTTCGCCCGGTATAGGCTCCGGTGTCTGCAGCTCCCTCTATTGTACTGGACGGATTTTTTGTATTAGGAGTGTCCCTTGCTGCAGCGCTGGCCAATCGCAGCGCACAGCTCAAAGCCTAGGCCTGCATGCTACTCCGACACAGCCCAGCAGTGCAATGTGTGACCACATTGAATGGTGAAGCAGAGAGGGGACGGCTGCCCGTTTCACCATTGCTATCAACTGTCTCTGTGTCCTAAGGATGCACAGAAAGTAGGACATACATCGGCCGTTCTGGGACTGTCACTTCGGATCCGGGGCGGTTGGGAGGTATGATATTCACTAGTATGAGGTATTATGTATTCTATGTCGCGTGGAAGCAGCCCCCGTGATGGCGAGCTGCATGGAATAAAAGGCAAAGATACTGGAAATGCCAGGTCCACGTTAGAATTCGCCAACAAGTTTTGCAGATCTGGAGACTTCTGAAAGTTTCATCAGAAATCTCTTTGATATTAATAGTTGTGGGCACGCGGAGCAGGCATAGGCGTACCTGTGGGCCGAGCAGTGGCTCAATACATCTAAGTGGTCGTTCTTCAAAAGCAGACATCTGATCCCGACCATTCATTACAGAGGAATACGGGCAGGAGAGAATCAGGACACAAGGGCTATTTATCAAACTGCCCTTCAGGAAGTAAGACTTTAGAAGGTGCATGCATCTTAACAGGGTGATTTTTCATTGTGGTTCCCCGGGTGTTATCGAGGTGGACTGGGAGCCAGTGTTTTAAATTTCATGCTTCAAGACTTCCAGTCATAGAGAGCGAACAATGCTGCAATCCATCCTGTACTGAGGGCCAGCACCATTCTAGCTTTTATTCTTTTGCCTACATAATACTCATATTTAAAGGGATATTCCCATCATATAATGTTATAACAAATTGCTAAAATATGCCATAATAGTATGACTGGTGGTGGGCCGACTACTGGGACCTATGTCAATCCCCTTCGGCCTATTCTATACACAGCGTTACTCCCATCCAACCATCATTCAGCCTGCTGAGGACCTTGGTCTCCTCTTACAGAAGATGGACACTGTTACATTCATTAATGGCCCCAGTATATCTGAAATTAGGTAAATATGCAGTCCTTTTATAAAAATAAATAAAAAACACGCCCTTCAGTTTTGGGTACAGATCTATGTATCTCCATGGTAACTGACTACAAGCAAACCTTGTGTGTAGTCTGATCTTGTGGTCATATTTTGCTGAGCTCCAGGTCAGACAGACCAAGAGACAGAGGAACTGGAGCTGAGGCGTAGCCAGGGCCGCCATCAGGGGGGTAAAGCCGATACCCCAGTAAGGGGCCCGGACCCAGGGGGGCCCAGCCGGTCCCGAGCCTTTTTTTCTTTTCTTGTGTCAGTGTGTTAACTTTAAATCAGCGCTCATATCTTTACTATCTTACACTGACTCGTCTCCGGTAACAGGCAGTGCGGGCGGCGCTCACTCACTGACGTCACGTGCCTGCTCCTCCCACTAGGCGGTGAGTGAGCGTTGCCGCCCGCACTGCCTGTTACTGGAGGGAGCTGAATGTAAGGTACTGTAGTAAAGAGATGAGCGCTGATTTAAAGTTACTGTCTGCAAGATACGGATTACCGTTTATAAATGTATACTACTGTGAGTGGTGGGGAGGGGGATCCCCCTCCATAACAGTGCCATCCACAGATCCCCCTCCATAACAGTGTCATCCACAGATCCCCCTCCATAACAGTGTCATCCACAGATCCCCCTGCATAAAAGTGTCATCCAGAGATCCCCCTCCATAACAGTGTCATCCAGAGATCCCCCTCCATAACAGTGTCATCCACAGATCCCCCTCCATAACAGTGCCATCCACAGATCCCCCTCCATAACAGTGCCATCCACAGATCCCCCTCCATAACAGTGCCATCCACAGATCCCTCTCCATAACAGTTCCATCCACAGATCCCCCTCCATAACAGTGTGTCATCCACAGATCCACCATAACAGTGCCATCCACAGATCCCCCATAACAGTATCATCCACAGATCCCCTATAACAGTGTCATCCACAGATCCCCTATAACAGTGCCATCCACAGATCCCCCATAACAGTATCATCCACAGATCCCCTATAACAGTGTCATCCACAGATCCCCTATAACAGTGTCATCCACAGATCCCCCATAACAGTGTGTCATCCACAGATCCCCCATAACAGTGTGTCATCCACAGATCCACCATAACAGTGTCATCCACAGATCCACAATAACAGTGTGTCATCCACAGATCCCCCATAACAGTGCCATCCACAGATCCCCCATAACAATGCCATCCATAGATCCCCCATAACAGTATCATCCACAGATCCCCTATAACAGTGCCATCCACAGATCCCCCATAACAGTATCATCCACAGATCCCCTATAACAGTGTCATCCACAGATCCCCTATAACAGTGTCATCCACAGATCCCCGATAACAGTGTGTCATCCACAGATCCACCATAACAGTGTCATCCACAGATCCACCATAACAGTGTGTCATCCACAGATCCCCCATAACAGTTTCATCCACAGATCCCCCATAACAATGCCATCCATAGATCCCCCCATAACAGTGACTGGAGCAGACCTGCTTATAAACACACCTAGGCCGCCACCAGTCAAGGCAAAAACAGTTGTCAGTAATGTAATGTAGTGTAGGGGGCCATGTAATGTTTTGAGGCCAAAATGGCACAGATGACCACCAAGAATATCTAGAATATCTAAAATTAGCTGGTCAAGTAAAATGTTGCATGAAACAATCATTAAATAGGTGGCCGACAAAAAGGGGCGGGTTAAAGGGTGTGGTCAATGGGCTGAGTCAAGGGGGGGGGGGGGCAAAATTAGCTTTCGCCTGGGGGGGGGGGGGGCAGGACTTGAGGCTGTGTTAGGGGCCTGAAAATTTCTGATGGCAGCCCTGGGGATGCAGGGGAGGGGGTTGTGGTGTCATTCGGCCCACCAGGGGTGGACTGGCAATACCAGGAGGAGTTCCATGCTCAACTGTATCATCATTCTAAGAAAGCCAATACACTTGAACTCTGTGGTACAGCAAAGAACTGGAAGAAGTTGTCATTGAGGTCTGGGCCAGATGAAGAAGATGGGGAAAATGAACAGCTCCAATCAGAAAACGTGGGTCAACTGTAATTGGTTTTTACTGTAGTGTAGTTATAATGTCTGCACATCTTTTGTTTAAACCTATTACCTACGACAATATGGTCACTATGTGGAGGTAATACTGGTCTATTTATAGTGATTTTTTCTCAGTAATACTATATTAATATTTTTCAGTGGTTATTTAGTGGTGTTTGTAGTGGTCATACTGTGGCGTTACCTAGGATGGGGTCCACTCTGGCCTCAGATGTGTTTCCCTCCTCCATGCTGACTTTCTAATTACGTCTCTGAACTGGAGCAGCACATGACTGCACGATCAGACCATTTATAGTTTGCAAGCATATACAGTCAGGTTCAAAATATTGGGACATCGACACCATTCTAACATTTTTGACTCTATACACCACCACAATGGATTTGAAATGAAACAAACAAGATGTGCTTTAACTGCAGACTGTCAGCTTTAATTTGAGGGTATTTACATCCAAATAAGGTAAACGGTGTAGGAATTACAACAGTTTGCATATGTGCCTCCCACTTGTTAAGGAACCAAAAGTAATGAAACTGAATAATAATCATAAATCCAACTTTTACTTTTTAATACTTGGTTGCAAATCCTTGGCAGTCAATTACAGCCTGAAGTCTTGAACGCATAGACATCACCAGACGCTGGGTTTCATCCCTGGTGATGCTCTGCCAGGCCTCTAACTGCAACTGTCCTCAGTTCCTGCTTGTTCTTGGGGCATTTTCCCTTCAGTTTTGTCTTCAGCAAGTGAAATGCATGCTCAATCAGATTCAGGTCAGGTGATTGACTTGGCCATTGCATAACATTCCACTTCTTTCCCTTAAAAAACTCTTTAGTTGCTTTTGCAGTATGCTTTGGGTCATTGTCTATCTGCACTGTGAAGTGACGTCCAATGAGTTCTGAAGCATTTGGCTGAATATGAGCAGATAATATTGCCTGAAACACTTCAGAATTCATCCTGCTGCTTTTGTCAGCAGTCACATCATCAATAAATACAAGAGAACCAGTTCCATTGACAGCCATACATGCCCACGCCATGACACTACCACCACCATGCTTCACTGATGAGGTGGTATGCTTAGGATCATGAGCAGTTCCTTTCCTTCTCCATACTCTTCTCTTCCCAATACTCTGGTACAAGTTGATCTTGGTCTCATCTGTCCATAGGATGTTGTTCCAGAACTGTGAAGGCTTTATTAGATGTTGTTTGGCAAACTCTAATCTGGCCTTCCTGTTTTTAAGGCTCACCAATGGTTTACATCTTGTGGTGAACCCTCTGTATTCACTCTGGTGAAGTCTTCTCTTGATTGTTGACTTTGACACACATTCACCTACCTCCTGGAGAGTGTTCTTGATCTGGCCAACTGTTGTGAAGGGTGTTTTCTTCACCAGGTAAAGAATTCTTCGGTCATCCACCACAGTTGTTTTCCGTGGTCTTCCGGGTCTTTTGGTGTTGCTGAGCTCACCGGTGCGTTCCTTCTTTTTAAGAATCTTCCAAACAGTTGTTATGGCCAGGCCTAATGTTTTTGCTATCTCTCTGATGGGTTTGTTTTGTTTTTTCAGCCTAATGATGGCTTACTTCACTGATAGTGACAGCAATTTGGATCTCATCTTGAGAGTTGACAGCAACAGATTCCAAATGCAAATAGCACACTTGAAATGAACTTTGGACCTTTAATCTGCTCATTGTAATTGGGATAATGAGGGAATAACACACACCTGGCCATGGAACAGCTGAGAAGCCAATTGTCCCATTACTTTTGGTTCTTTAACAAGTGGGAGGCACATATGCAAACTGTAATTCCTACACCGTTCACCTGATTTGGATGTAAATACCCTCAAATTAAAGCGGACAGTCTGCAGGTAAAGCACATCTTGTTAGTTTTAATTTCATTTCAAATCCATTGTGGTGGTGTATAGAGCCAAAAATGTTAGAATTGTGTCGATGTCCCAATATTTATGGACCTGACTGTAGACACCCAGACTATTATCACATATCAGTATGGATCAGGAGCTGGCAGATCCATCTGCAATTCCAGCCTTGAAGTGACTGAGCAATGTCATCTCTCCACTGGTAGAATTACCAGTCTCTTCAGGGTCATTACAGCATACAGTACTTTATACAGTCCTTACCCAGTGGTACTTGTATAGGTTTGTCCTACGGTGCAATCTTCTGGTGGAGATTCCGGGTTAAACCAAAAATCAGGAAAACATCGGCTAGTTTGTTTTTGGGTGACCTCCTGTTCAAATCCATAATCACTGCATGAAAAGAACACGTTTGAGCATTTTATTTAAAGAAACAAATTTAGAGAATATAGAATGCACAGCCTGAAACGCATAAACTCACCATGTTCTCCTGCTTTACCCAAGATCTTATTACTCTCCTTTCTATTAGCTACCTACTGCCTCTGCTCTAACTCTGGGTCCTGCCCTCTCCAATACTCTCATATGCCCTCCCACTGCTTACATTTGGGTGGGTTCCTAGGTTTTGCAGGGGAGGTGCAGCAGTACTCAGCACAAGTAAACTGCTTATACATGGGCAGGTTCCTAGGTTCTGCAGGGGAGGTGCAGCAGTACTCAGCACAAGTAAATTGCTTATACGTGGGCAGGTTCCTAGGTTCTGCAGGGGAGGTGCAGCAGTACTCAGCACAAGTAAACTGCTTATTTGTGGGTGGGTTCCTAGGTTCTGCAGGGGAGGTGCAGCAGTACTTAGCACAAGTAAACTGCTTATACGCGGGAAGGTTCCTAGGTTCTGCAGGGGAGGTGCAGCAGTACTCAGCACAAGTAAACAGCTTATACGTGGGCAAGTTCCTAGGTTCTGCAGGGGAGGTGCAGCAGTACTCAGCACAAGTAAACTGCTTATACGTGGGCAGGTTCCTAGGTTCTGCAGGGGAGGTGCAGCAGTACTCAGCACAAGTAAACTGCTTATTCGTGGGCAGGTTCCTAGGTTCTGCAGGGGAGGTGCTGCAGTACTCAGCACAAGTAAACTGCTTATACGTGGGCAGGTTCCTAGGTTCTGCAGGGGAGGTGCAGCAGTACTCAGCACAAGTAAACTGCTTATTCGTGGGCAGGTTCCTAGGTTCTGCAGGGGAGGTGCTGCAGTACTCAGCACAAGTAAACTGCTTATTCGTGGGTGGGTTCCTAGGTTCTGCAGGGGAGGTGCAGCAGTACTCAGCACAAATAATTCCAGTTATCTTATATAAATTGCTAATCACAATGGAAGGACTAATCCACCCGTATGTATTTCATGTGCGTATTAGTTCCCTATTTTAGAGATGTAACTTGAAACTCCTAAATCCCAACAAATTTATGATAAGGCCCCACCTTGCCACCATGTGCCACTTATACTACTGCTGCTTACTTATGTGGCAGAGAGGCATTTGGACCCCTCAACCACCAGGGCCCTATTTAGAAGGTCCTGAAAACTGAGCTAATATCAGGCAACGGAGCCGATCACATGGACATATTTTTACCACCCATATGTCAAACACACAGCTTGTCCTAGTGTTACCCCTATTGGTATCATATATTTATAAATATATAGCGCACATACCACACGAAATCTGTGCTTTCACACTGGCATAGTCTTGATGTACGGGCTGAGGTGAAATTCCTACCCTTAATGCACCACGAAGAGGTCTTTCTCTTACGGAAGCTTCTCTGCTGACCCATGATGCAATAGTCTCCCTGTATGTAAATTAAATGAAAATTAAATGGGAATTAAATGAAAATTGCGGATTTGGTGGCAATATGGTGTCTGCATGTTTCGTTGGGATTCCTTTCAGGTTTACTGGACTCCTATGTAACTGGTCCCAGATGGTTGTCTAAAATAGGGAAAATGGACCGTGAGCTGCACATGTACTAGAGCAGGCATTCTCAAACTGCGCCCCTCCAGCTGTTGCAAAACTACAACTCCCAGCATGCCCGAACAGCCTACAGGTATCAGCCTACAGCACGGCATTGTGGTAGTTGTAGTTTTACAACAGCTGGAGGGCCGAAGTTTGAGGATGCCTGTACTAGAGAGTATGCCACAGATGTATTAATAATGTATACGGTATATAACTAGTTATATACAATACTGTTCACGAAAATCGTTTTGTTCTACAGTGCTAGAGACCGTAATTGAGCAATTATTATTACACCAGGGAGTTGTAGATGACCTTTAGACATTTTTAAATAAGGGATGTTGTCATTAGACATTACTTTTTTTAAGATAAATTTTACAGGTATGCATGTTTATTCCAATGAAAATAAGTAATGACATTGCAATTTTCACATTGGCCACTAGATGTCAGCAGTGCAGGCTAGACTCCAGACTGGTTACATATAATGTCGTTTTACAGCGAGGCCTGATCCAAGACAAGTGGCTTTCACATTGACTATAGCAAAGGGATGATTCTAATCAGATTTAGGGACAGTGTTATCTGAGGTTTGGTGATGTCACCGGTCAGCTTGAATCCTGCTGTAATAAGAGATTCAAGACTCCCTTTGAATACTGCATAAAAAATATAAATCAATTTAAAGGGGTTATAAATAAAAACCTGCAAATGGTATAAAATACAAAAACAATACCCATTACTTCAATCCTCTGCAGATGCAACCCAGGTGATCCAGTAGTCCGCCCATCTTTTTTTTTTTTTTTTACCAAAAGCCAGCACATGACTGCTGCAACCAATCAGTGGCCTCAGTGATCATGTGGTGTACTACTGGTATTATGGCTCCCATTTCTGAGCAGTGATGTCACCAGTACGGCATGTGATCACTGAGACCATTTATTGGCTGCGGCGGCCATGTGCTGACTTCCGGTAAACAAAGTCAGAGGGGCCACTGGAGCACCTGCGCTGGGTCAGCAGATTGTCTTCTTATTTTATAGCATTTGTTGCTCTTTTTATTTATTTTTTAAACTGAATAACCCCAGGTAAATACTATTTACTAACCATATTTGGCAATAGTGTATTTTTAAAGGGGTTGTCCACTCATTTACTATTGATCGACTTTAATATCTGATTGACGGTTGTAGGACACCCCACAAGCCTGCTGATCAACTGACAGGTCACCTCTGCGTCCAGTGATTGGCTGCAGCAGTCACGTGGTGCCCGTCAACAGGATGTTGATGCTAGAGCAGGGATCAGCAACCTTGGGCACTCAAGCTGCTGTGAAAGTACAACTCCCAGCAGGCACACCTATTTGGCAGTTTTTATAACTCTCATAGAAGTTAAAAGGAAGATTCTGGGAGTTGTAGTTTCAGGACAACTGGAGTGCGGAGGTCGCTGATCTCTGTGCTAGAGCAATGGGGAGCAATGGAGCTGGAACCCAGAGGCAGGAACCAGGTAAGTAAGTTTTAAAGGGGGATTCCCATCACAGACAGGATAGGATATGCCCCTAGTGTCTAATAGGTGAGGGTCCAGTGTCGGACTGGGGTACCTAGGGTCCACCAGTAAAATTTATTTTGGGGGCCACCATAAGGATACATTCAAGTATAATAAATAATCTAACAAGTTTTTTTATATGAACACAGGCTGGTGGAGGTGCTGTACATGAATATATGTATGTAGTGCAGCAAGTCTACAGTGCTATGTGCCACTTGTGCAGGGGGTGGGAGACTAGGGGCCCACCTTTCTCAGGGGCCCACCGTGGGATTCCCCTGTACCCCTGTGGGCCAGACCGAGCCTGTGCGCGTCCCACCTCTGGGACCCGCACCTACGCCGAGAATGGAGCGGGGAAGGTGGCGGAGGGCACACTGCGCATGTGCAGCCGTCCTCCATTCATTTCTATGGGACCACCACTCTCCCTGCTCCATTTTTTAGCGATATGCCCCCATTGTCTGTGATGGGAATTTCCCTTTAATTCCTGGATAACCCCTTTAAAACATACAGTGTATACCTAGAGCTGGATAATTGCTGAGTATGCAGTTTGCTTCTAAGCTTCCCCTAGTGGTGGCTGCAGACAGCTAAAATTTTAGAATTTGATTGTATGGCTATGTGGTGGAATTAGGACTCTGTATGTAACAAAACAAAGCTCCGGTCGCTATAAAGATATAAAGAAATGAATTAGCACAGAACATTTAAGCTAAAAATGGCTTTCACTTTAACAGAATGTTGTATGGTACAATACCTGTGTATTAGAGAGATCCCAGGAGTCGTAATCCTCCTCGGTGCACTCTCTTATAAACGAGGGTCTAAAATCCACTTTCACCAGCTCCCATTCTGATCGGTAACTGATATGTCCGAACACCCTGCAAGGGAAATAGTCATGTGTTATGGTATAGCTTCCTGATAGCTGAGCAGGTGCCGGATGTTACAGATGATGGATATGCTCTACAAGCATACCTACCGTGTGACCAGGCCTGTAGTACATAACCGTGTGACCAGGCCTGTAGTACATAACCGTGTGACCAGGCCTGTAGTACATAACCGTGTGACCAGGCCTGTAGTACATAACCGTGTGACCAGGCCTGTAGTACATAACCGTGTGACCAGGCCTGTAGTACATAACCGTGTGACCAGGCCTGTAGTACATAACCGTGTGACCAGGCCTGTAGTACATAACCGTGTGACCAGGCCTGTAGTACATAACCGTGTGACCAGGCCTGTAGTACATAACCGTGTGACCAGGCCTGTAGTACATAACCGTGTGACCACTGACCAGGCCTGTAGTACATAACAGTGTGACCAGGCCTGTAGTACATAACCGTGTGACCAGGCCTGTAGTACACAACCGTGTGAGCAGGCCTGTAGTACATAACCGTGTGACCAGGCCTGTAGTACATAACCGTGTGACCAGGCCTGTAGTACATAACCGTGTGACCAGGCCTGTAGTACATAACCATGTGACGAGGCCTGTAGTACATAACCGTGTGACGAGGCCTGTAGTACATAACCGTGTGACCAGGCCTGTAGTACATAACCGTGTGACCAGGCCTGTAGTACATAACCGTGTGACCAGGCCTGTAGTACATAACCGTGTGACCAGGCCTGTAGTACATAACCGTGTGACCAGGCCTGTAGTACATAACCGTGTGACCACTGACCAGGCCTGTAGTACATAACAGTGTGACCAGGCCTGTAGTACATAACCGTGTGACCAGGCCTGTAGTACACAACCGTGTGAGCAGGCCTGTAGTACATAACCGTGTGACCAGGCCTGTAGTACATAACCGTGTGACCAGGCCTGTAGTACATAACCGTGTGACCAGGCCTGTAGTACATAACCGTGTGACCAGGCCTGTAGTACATAACCGTGTGACGAGGCCTGTAGTACATAACCGTGTGACGAGGCCTGTAGTACATAACCATGTGACCAGGCCTGTAGTACATAACCGTGTGACCAGGCCTGTAGTACATAACCGTGTGACCAGGCCTGTAGTACATAACCGTGTGACCAGGCCTGTAGTACATAACAGTGTGACCAGGCCTGTAGTACATAACCGTGTGACCAGGCCTGTAGTACATAACCGTGTGACCAGGCCTGTAGTACATAACCGTGTGACCAGGCCTGTAGTACATAACCGTGTGACCAGGCCTGTAGTACATAACCGTGTGACCAGGCCTGTAGTACATAACCGTGTGACCAGGCCTGTAGTACATAACCGTGTGACGAGGCCTGTAGTACATAACCGCGTGACCAGGCCTGTAGTACATAACCGTGTGACCAGGCCTGTAGTATATAACAGTGTGACCAGGCCTGTAGTACATAACCGTGTGACCCGGCCTGTAGTACATAACCGTGTGACCCGGCCTGTAGTACATAGCTGATAAGCCCCATCAGCCGAACTGCTGGACTATTACGGTGTTTGTCATCAGAAATATCTCAGTAAACCTGAACACGTTTTGCTGTGATCAGCCAGGCATGGAAGCCAAGCTGCTGGACTTAATAGGGAATGGCCATAAGGGAATATGGCTTGTAGCAAACGCAGAGTTTGCAGAAAAGTGATAAACAAAATTGCAGACTTTTTGGATAGAATATTTTCCCCCAGTAATTGGATATAAAATTTAAAAAAGTGTGGGTGGCCGGGCATGGCTGGAGAAAAAAAAAACCTCACCTGGTTCCTGCTGTGTGGTTCGCATCCCTTCCGCTTCCTGTCCTCGCCTGGCCGGAAGTGTCCACATGCATGTCACCGCTGCTGGCCAATCAATAACCTCAGTGGTGACAATCGTGCCACCCCAGTGCTTTCAACTCTCCCCACCCAGTGCCATCAGCTCCCCCTCCAATGCCACCAGCTCCCCCATGTCATCAGTTGCTCCCCTTCCCAGTGCCATCAGCTCCACTCCCCCAGTGCCATCAGCTCCCCCTCCCAGTGCCCTCAGCTCTCCCACACCCCAGTGCCATCAGCTCTCCCACACCCCAGTGCCATCAGCTCTCCCACACCCCAGTGCCATCAGCTCTCCCACACCCCAGTGCCGTCAGCTCTCCCCCACCCCAGTGCCTTCAACTCTCCCCACCCAGTGCCATCAGCTCTCCCCACCCCAGTGCCTTCAGCTCCACTCCCCTAGTGCCATAAGCTCTCACCCACCCCAGTGCCATCAGCTCTCACCCACCCCAGTGCCATCAGCTCTCCCCTACCCAGTGCCATCAGCTCTCCTCCACCCCTGTGCCATCAGCTCCACTCCCCCAGTGCCATCAGCTCTCCCCCACCCAGTGCCATCAGCTCCCCCTCCAATGCCACCAGCTCCCCCATGTCATCAGTTGCTCCCCCTCCCAGTGCCATCAGCTCCACTCCCCAGTGCCATCACCTCTCCCCTCCCAGTGCCCTCAGCTCTCCCACACCCCAGTGCCATCAGCTCTCCCCCACCCCAGTGCCTTCAACTTTCCCCACCCAGTGCCATCAGCTCTCCCCACCCCAGTGCCATCAGCTCTCCCCCACCCTGGTGTCTTCAGCTCTCCCCCACCCCAGTGCCATCAGCTCTCCCCTACCCAGTGCCATCAGCTCTCCCCCACCCCAGTGCCATCAGCTCTCCCCCACCCCAGTGCCATCAGCTCTCCCCCACCCCAGTGCCATCAGCTCTCCCCCACCCCAGTGCCATCAGCTCTCCCCCACCCCAGTGCCATCAGCTCTCCCCCACCCCAGTGCCATCAGCTCTCCCCCACCCCAGTGCCATCAGCTCTCCCCCACCCAGTGCCATCAGCTCTCCCCTACCCAGTGCCATCAGCTCTCCCCCACCCCAGTGCCATCAGCTCTCCCCTACCCAGTGCCATCAGCTCTCCCCCACCCCTGTGCCATCAGCTCCACTCCCCAGTGCCTTCAGCTCTCCCACCCAGTGCCATCAGCTTCGCTCCAATGCCACCAGCTCCCCCTAGTGCAATCAGTTCCCCCACTCCCCCTCCTAGCCATCAGTGCCCAGCCACAGCGCCAGTGAACTAAAATGTTCTGACGATGTGTGTACATCAGGATCCAGTGAAGCATTGTGGGAGCAGGCGGGTGACCACAGAGCGTGAGTAACAGCAAGCTCTTCACTCACACTCTGTGGTCACATGGCACAAACGAATCATCGATTCGATTGATTTGAGGATTTTTTTGTGTCGAGTTAATCGATTAATTTGAGTAATTGTTTCAACCCTAGTCACGACAAACATAAAAACTCGAACGAAAGACTCCTGGCGGCCACGGCCCGTCCGTCAAGCAGACACTTAGCTTTATAGTTCACCTGATTAAAACGCTGTTTTTCCTTTGTTGATCTGAAGCTCCGTTCCCAAATTATGATTTTTTTTCTTAATATGAAAATTAGGTGCACACAGTGTGGAGAGAAGAGAGTAACAAAGTTGCGGCACTCACCTGAAAATTAGGTGCAATGAGGGCATCACCATTGCTCTTGTTGCACCCAAGCTCCGCTCCTTTGTGTTGACTGACAGGGCCAGGCAGTGACAAATCAGACAGGGAGAGGTGAGCGGCATGCGTGGCACACTCTCCATTCACTGCCATGGGACTTCCAAAAATAGCCGAGTACGCTCGCTTGTCTACTTTGGAAAATCACAGCGCAATGAATGGAGAGTATACTGTGTATGGGCGGTGTGCTCTCCTTTACTTCGGGGGCCCCGTTCTGGAGATAGGAGCAAGTCCCAGATGTGGGGTTGGCACCTATCTGACATTATCAATAGGTCATCGATTTATAAGATGGGAGTACCCCTTTAAAGTAGTAATTATTCCTCTCCCCCCCCTCCCAACTCTTGTCGGTGTGTGTGTGTCAGGTACTATTGAAGACTGAAGACAAGAAGGAGCCATGACCTGAAGAAGCTTTATCTCAGGCGAGCATATTATGGGAAGACATGATTCGCTGAGAAAAGCTAATGTGGCACACTGGGAAGAAGGTGGTGCGGATGGATGGGCGCCATGACAGAAATCTTGAGCGAAACACTGGGCAGCTCAAAGCTTGTAGACCCAAGCAGAACGCAGGACATTGTGGAAGAAGCCTCTGCATTCAACTAACTGCTAACATTAATAATTTGGGCTATTAAATATTAGATGATTGGATAATAATCGAAGGGCTATCGAAATGTTACGGAATGTGAAAGCGTCCGTATTTTATTTTTTATCCACTAGGTGGCACTGTGATACAAATCTTGTTCCTCATCCCTTCACCCACTGAGAAATAGTGATGCTTTGAAGAATATTAAAAACTTGTGGTTGCCTTGCAAAAATACCCCAGATAAAAATGCTCGAAGCACATCTGTTAGTCTTTCAGGTAAGCACGCTACATTTATCATCTAAATAAAAGTTGAGGCCCAGAGAATTGTCAAAGAGAATTAATCGGCAGGGTACTTCTTCACCGGTGAATGGGTGGCACGTCAAGCTTCATTGCCCTCACTCAGGTTCTTCACATCCTCAGACGCTTCAATTACACAAGCTCCAATGCATAATGTATATGTCTAGCTAATAAAAGTCTTCTAATTGTCCGTAGGACAATAGAAACTCAAATATATAGCGGTTGTAATGGAGGTCATATTAGTTACTTTCACCCAGCTTTCCTAGAAGTGGATATTACACTTTAGCCTCTTAGGACACTTACTGAACCTCCCTATCCATTGCATAAAGATACACCTGTGTCCACGGATTAAAGGGAACGTAACATCAGAAAATGACCTATTGTTATAAAAAATGTCCTGAAATCTTGTAATTTTTACACTGGCCATTAATCCTGGCAATAGGCTGACATTTCCTGCTCTGTGGAGATCAGTTCTCAGCAGTCATCTCATTATCATCACAGGAAGGAATTCAATGACTGGTAACACCTATATACACAGTCGAGTCGGCAGCATGTAGATCGTGAAGGACGTCCCGTGTTGCTGAGCTGGCGTGGTGGGTATATAAGGTGAACGTAAGCTATAAAGGTGTGCGAGGGCGGACTGACACTCTACAGTGGAGCAGCTCACCGCCAAAATGAACCGGTGGGCTACCAGACGTGTGTCTAACAACAGTTCGGCGAATCCTACTCCATATGGGGCTCCGGAGCAGACGTACGGTCACTGCACCTCTGCTAATGAATTGCATTGGCATAAAAGGCTTCAATTCTTCAATTTTCGTAGCAGTATCGGAATTGGACCTCTGCCTATTGGTAACGGGTTGTCTTCTCCGATGAGTCGCGTTTTCTTCTTCATCAAACAGATAGACGTTGGTGTTTGAGGCGAGAAACATCAGAGAACACCTTGCAACCATCTCTGGAAGAACACAAGCTGGTGGTGGCAGCGTTATGGTCTGGGGAAGGTTTTTGTGACATTCTCTGGGCCCACTCATCTATATGGAAGGCACTCTCCACCAATTTGGGTATGAGTCCACCCTTGCAGATCACATACACCCCTACATGCTAATTGTCTTCCCTGGGATGGATGGGATCTTGTCACACAGCTAGAAATGTCCAACATTGGTTGGAAGAGCATGTCCAAGACTTCCAAGTACTACTCTGGCCCCCTAATTCACCAGACTTGATCTGTAGGACCACTCCGATCGGCGTGTTCGTCCTATGGATCCTCATCCCAACTCCTCCCCTCCAGCAGCTGTAGGATGCACTGGCTCCATATAGCAGCCCACCTAGTTGCTGTCCATGCTGCGGTTACTGGTGGTCATAGTAATGGAACTCGACTGTGTAGATAGATAGATAGATAGATAACCCAGGATCCACTAATTATAATTGTCACAGCTTACCTCTTCCCCCTCCCTGCACAATGACCTCTGCACAGGTCACAGAGCATGCCCACAATACTATCCTATAAAGTCAATGCCCACAACGATACCATTGTGTTCATGGTCCATAAGGCTGCTAGAAAGCATAGCTCTTATTACTGAAGTAAGATGGCTGCCCCCCATAATTATGCAAAGGGAACCATTAAAATAATCAGAAACTAAATACAGATTAGAAATGAGAAAGAACACTTTCCTAACATTGCACTGGTGGACCTGGCCATGTATAATATGGGCATATAATACTATATTTGTATCTCACACCTAGGGATGTAGAGTGTTAAAAATGTAGGGTGCGTTAAAAAATAAAATAAAAAAATTGTCCATATAAAAATGTAAATGTAGCTATTGTGAACCAATGGCTACATCCATGTATGTCCATATTTATACACAGAAATACAACAAAAACTAACAGTAGGGTTCTATGGATGTCCATTGTCGTAGCCATGACAACCAAAATAAAAAACATCCATTGTTATGTTCCTGGCTGCATTCATAAAACCCACAAAAAATGAGCCTGAACCAGAGGGTAACGTACGTCATCACCAAAGTCTCGTCTCCGGGTTCACTGAGAAGTCCGTCCACGAACACGGATGTGCTGGTGAAATTGTGTACGCTCCATGTGTAGCCTTCATCTACACTGAATCTAAGAAAAAAAGAATAAATCATCAAATCGGTAATTTTAAATATCATTATAACTGAAACACCAAAAAGTATTGCATTAATTCAATTCTCGTCATCTGCGACCAGGTTGAGCGTATTCCAGGATTAGCATGGTAGCCACATTATACTATGCAAACCACAGCGCCTTACATTGTATAGTGGCCGTGCTTGGTATTGCAGCTTGATCCCATTCACTTGGATGGGACTGAGCTGCACAAAGGCCATGTGATGGATGGACCTGATGTCACAGACTTGAAGCTCATGCACACAAACGTATTTTCTTCTTTCGTGTCTGTTCAGTTTTTTTTTCCGGAACGTATACCGTAATCTCGCGCATGAGCCCTGGATCCACTGGTCAGTGCCCGCGCGGTGTCTTGGCAGCAGCCTCAGCGAACGCAAGCTGTTTGCGCACTTTGCTTGCGGGCACTGACCAGTGTATCCAGGGCTCATGCGGAAAGGAACAGCTGGCCCCTGATAGAATAGTATTTCCTTTGTCCGTTATGCGGACAATATAAGGACATGTTCTATCTTTGAGCGGAACGGAAATACGGAAACGGAAAGCATACGAGTACCTTCTGTTTTTTTTGCGGATCCATTGAAATGAATGGTTCCGTATATGGTCCGTATACGGAAGGCAAAAAACGGAACGGAAACAGAAAAAAAAACCGTTTGTGTGCAAGAGGCCTAACAGCAGGGCACAGCATGGGCTGAAAGTACTAAATACAACACAAAGCAAGCACAGTGGATCTGTCAACAGCAGCTTGTTGGTTGTTTTCCAACATCAGGAGAAGAATCGAGAAATGTAGAATTCTGGCAGGTAATAGGTTATAAATTGTATAAGAAAATAATATATGATACGTTACTTGAGTATTTTCAGTGGAATGGACGTATCTTTGATGGCTACAATGACCCCACCATGGTCCAGATACAAGATGTGATGCTCTTCTTCAAAAACCTATGATTAGAGGATGAAGATAAGATTATTATAATTTTTCAAATTATTAAAAGTGATTCTTGGTTCATTGGGCATATTCGTGATTTGTACTTCATTAGGGAGCTATACGGGGATCTCGATCTTTTCCTGAGCTTGAAGGACTTTTTGAAGGACCTCTATGACCCATGTTTATCCCTAGAACAAAGTGGCAGCAGCACAAATAAATTATTTCCTTCTGCAATTACGATCAAAAAGATAGAACCTATACCTAGCGTATGATTTGTATTTTTTCCTACGTATCTCGGGAATTGCAGAACGATGTTTTTATTGCTTTTTGATCTTTTTTACAGATGATCTTTGCCCATACTGTAGAGGAGCTGCTAATCCCTGTAAGGTGATCGTCGGGAGCAGCTTTCTTTTTCTGTAGTGTTATTTTATGCACTTGTTTGTTTCGGACGGGTCCTTTGTTTGACAGCACTATAACAGCTGCCGCTATCTGAGGCTGGAAGGAATGACAGATTAATACCCTGGAAGGTGAGGATCACAATGGGCTGAATCTTCACCAAGTTGCTCTACCAGTTCCTAAATCTTTCCTGCTCTATCTCCCCGAGCGTTCACTGCCAAGAGAAAAATTCTTGTGGAAAGGAGGATTTCTTACTGCAATTTTGAATTGGAAACCTCTTTTCGGAGGCTGGCAGCAGTTCTGCACTTGGTCATCATCTGCCGAAAATGATCTGTCAACTTTATTTAGCATTACAGGACGGCTGAGACCGTTCTCACAGCTCCACAAAATATCATCTTTAGGGTTTTTCCTGGATTTTAGTCAATACAAAGGTTTTTTCTCCCTCCCTTGGCTTGACGAGACTAAGTTGTTGCAGAATTCTTCCTGTGGAGAAGGCTTATTCTTAAAGGAAATGTGTCTCCGAAAAATTCATCTGCCAGTTAAAACCAGATAGTCACACATCTCCTTTTTGTATAATCTTTTTATTTATTTTCTGATTGTAGATTTTTAAATTTTATTTCCTTAACATGATTATAGGGGCGGCCATCTTGCCTGAGCTGTAGAAAAAGCATTAAGAAAATTGCTTTACGGCAGCCCCATGGGCCATGGACACAATGGTCAGGAGGGGACCCCACTGACTTCTATGGAAGAGTTTTTTTAGGCATGTTCTGTGATCTGTGCAGAGGTCATTGTACAAGGAAAGAACAGATAAGCTTTCACAATCACCTGTTGTGAATGGTGGATCCTGTCTTATCTATACACATAGGTGATATCATTACAGGCAGGATTAGAATGACAGATGAGCAGATAACTGAAGTAAAGTGATCGGTACAGACCAGGTGTACATAGCCTTTAGGTACATTCCATTTATGAACTGAACATAATAAAAAAAAAATAATCCATGTCACATAGGAGAGATCAAATGTTGCATGCCATTTAAGGGAGAGAGGCTGTCAAGCTATCTGCTGGGTAAAATGGTACCACTGACTTCTGAATGGAGCTTTGGATGTGACTGGAGCGTAAGACACGAAGGCATGCAAGATCAGTACAAGATAAATCACCTTGTCGACAAGGGGACCAGATACCAGTTAATAAAAAAGTTTAAGTTAAATCCCATTGTTCCTGCAGTGGCCAATACGGTTCACATTGATATCAGTGTATGATCGTGGTCCTCCGCTCTATTAGAGGGGTTCCTGAGTATGGATCCTGATCCTTTTGGTGCGGAATAATAATGGGTTTCCATCTACCAGGTTATGGACTGAAGAAGCCCCTCGCTGTTGACAAGATGGCTGTTGGAAGGCAAAGGGCCCATATACTGTACTTGAGCAGGGGCCACTCTCTGCTCCATCTACTACCACGGAGCAAAGTAGTAAATGTATATTGGAAGAGTGTAACTTTGTAATAAAAAAGGCCTTCATTGGTATAAAATATTATGACAAGACTTGTAGAGAGAATATATCTGTTTATAGGTCTATATACACTGTATACATTACAGTTACAGCATACTGTGTATTTGCTGAAGTAATGCAGTACAACTAGGATATATAGCAGAGCTCAGACATCGCCGGTACAGCCATATATATTTACCAGCAAGAAGGTTCAGTCTTTAAATAACCGAGATGACAACATATGAAAGTGTCTCGGAGCCGAGGTCACAGCGCTGAATTGTGCTCAGATGATAAACTGGATGGACTAATATTTTCCTTGGACTCACGCAGTCCCTATAATTCTCCAACTGGGTAGTGTAATTACAAGAGAAAAAGCTCCAGCTTTATGCCATGCCCATATAACCAGGGTCCAGCCATACAATCCTGACATCAACGCCTTAAAGGGTAACTGTCATATTTTTTTTATTTGCTAGTTTATTAAAGCTAGGCACGTATACCTGATTAGTCTGTCAATGATCGTCAAAAGATCTGTAATTACCTTATAATAACAGCTTCCATTAGTGTCCTCTGTCCCTTTCCACTGCTCCATTAAAAGACCGTTGCTATGGCTTGTCTGTCTTCCTTTTAGTATAAACAGAAGACAGAGGGGCGGTCCTTCACATTGTATGACTGCAATAGGCTTCAGAGTGAGGAGGCGTGTCTCTCAGTAATCCAATCTGATTGGCTGGCAGGGAGCTGCAGGCTACAGCAAGTGTGTATGGGAAGTGAGGGAAAGCAGTTTTGGCCTCAGAGAACTGGCAGAGGAGCCATCTTGAGAAGGTCCTCATATTGTAAATGTTTAAACAGCCGTAACTAAGGGAAAAACTCAAGTAAAACAGTGGTATGTGAAGAAACTAAAGATTGCTTTATGCACAATGCTGCTGCATCAGTAACATATGCTAAAATAGATTTTTTTTATTTTATGAAAACATGACAGTTACCCTTTACGGGTACAGCCTATTTTTGACCTCAAGGTGCAGCAATTTGTTTTTACTCTTCCATCTCCATATTTCACAAGCCATAATAACTCGGTTTTTCTTTCAGCATAACTGTATGAGGATAGATTTTCTGCTGGATGAGTTGTATTGTATATATTTTTTTACTCTTTTATTAACAGATAAGACATTTCTGTTACATATGAACAGATAAAAAGAGACTTTTGTTCTATTATTTCAAACATCCGCTGCACTGTCCTTAACTCCATGAGTGACTTTACAATGTATAGTATCTTCATGTGACCCCATCAAGCCGACTGAGCCATGGACCCAAAGCTTGCCGCAGTCTCGAGGTTGGGTACATCGTGTGTGCAGAGCCACACCATAGGGTCACATTTTTTAGGTTTATTGCAGTGTTTAGATACCAACACTATATGCGGTAGAATCCGATTTATCTGTAATTTCCACACGGATAAGTTCGGTGTATTGGGGTTGTACCATCTCAAAGCAATACATTTACGTGCCATAAATAGTGACTCCTTCAAGAATGTTGTCGTGTAGTGATCCCAGTTCTCCTCGTTCAAATCTCGGGGGTGCAAGCCACCTGGACCCGCAGCAAGTTGGAAAGAAAAGCTTTCACTCCCTCCCCCCAGGATGTAGCAATCGGGCTGCGACTCCACATCATGTGCCAGAAATCCGTCTCCGATTCCCCACACCGTGGACATGCTGGGGATGATGCTCTACCCATTCTACATAACCTATTCGGTGTGAGATAGGTTTGATGTATGATGTATAGTTGGATTGTTTTATTATTGACTGATGGTGAGACATGTAAATGTGATTCCAATAAATCTGATATAGATTCTTCTGTAAGTGCGGGTATCCGTCTTTTCCATTTGTCTATGACCATGAGGGGTTATCTCTGACCTTTGCTTGTACTAGATGTGAGTAAATTACTGATACTAGTCCTCTGGGTTTTAACAATTCCTATAAGTGGGTACTTAGAGACCATAGTGTTGGTGTTCGGGAATGTATTCTGCATGGCGGATCTAAGTTGTAGATATGAAAAGAAGTGGGTATGAGGGATGTTATATTTCTGGGATGGTGCCTCAAACGTCATTTAGGATACTTTCACACTAGCGTTTTTGTTTTCCGGTATAGAGTTCCGTCCTAGGGGCTCTATACTGGAAAATAACTGATCAGTTTTATCCTAATGCATTCTGAATGGAGAGTAATCCGTTCAGGATGTCTTCAGTTCAGTCATTTTGACTGATCAGGCAAAAGATAAAACCGCAGCATGCTACTGTTTTATCTCCGGCCCAAAAAACTGAAGTCTTGCCTGAATGCCGGATAGCACAGGGGCTGATAGCACAGGGGTCCTGTGGTATTTGGTTCTGCAGGGGCGGTATTTTGTGCTGCACTAAGGTATTGCTGGCCCCGCCTACTTCTGTTTTTCCTGCCTATGTGTGTTGCCCTGCCGTCTGTCAATTTGGACCCGCGTACAACAAGGGGCCACTCCCCCCCCCCCCCAGCACCACATTAAGTTCCCAGTCCGCCCCTGTCTACCATATCTAAGACTGGGCTTTTACGCCTGGCTTTGACATCCCCTGCACCACTGGGGGATGCTGTAAATATAAGACAAGGTGTATTAAGTGCATCCTCCTGCAGTCTATGGGGGAGATTTATCATCTCCCTTGCGCCTAAAAAGTGGTGTTAAAAACTCAGAAACTATGGGGGTCATTTACTAACAGATATACGCCACTTTTGGCCAGGTCTAAAAAAGTGGGCGCCGCGTGGGCAGGGAAGGGGACGGCTCAGCAAGCCTGTCTCATTTATTATATTCTAGGCATAGAAAATGGTCTAAATCTACGCCAGCAGAGGGACGACCCTACTTAAATTCGGTGCATCCGCTGCCAGCTAAAGGGGTATTAAGACCGGCATCTAAAAGGCCGGTCTTAATAAATGACCCCTTATGTGTTTGCGATTTTTACGCCGCCCTTGATAATTTCTCTGAAAGGGTGTGGAAAGGACGGGAAGGCGTTGTCACTCACCCCTACAAATTTATCTTCATTTACATGGCAGCTCTGAGCCAATAAGGCAGGGATCCGCAACCTTCGGCACTCCAGCTGTTGTGAAACTACAACTCCCATCATGCACAATTACTCGGCTGTTCTTGTAACTCGCATAGAAGTGAAAGGAGGATTCTGGGAGCTGGAGTGCCGGAGGTTGCTGCTCCCTGCTCTAAGGCTGGGTTCAGACCTGAGCGTTCTGAAACGAGCGCTCTGTATGCGCGATTGTACGGGCGTTTACAATCGCGCATACAGAGACAGGCGTGCGCACATTGTCGCTCGTTCCCGAATATCTATGTGCGGGAACGCGCGCCAAACGCCCAAAAAAAAGCTCAAGCACTTGTTTGAGCGTCGGGCGTTTTACAGCGCGATCGTACGCGCTGTAAAACGCTCAGGTGAGAACCATTCCCATAGGGAATCATTGGTTCTTGCCTGTTGTGCGTTTTACAGCGCGTAGGAACGCGCTGTAAAACGCTCAGGTGTGAACCCAGCCTAAGGGATATGAGCTTGCAATCGTCTGATTGCCCATATAATACACTGCAATACTTCTGCATTTCAGTGTATTATGTCGGCTACAGTAAATCTGCCTATTAGGTGCTGCAGGGAGGGGGGCTGATGGGGTGAGATAGGGGCCCCCTCTTCCAATCTAACCAGTTTAGTAGCAGGGATCAGAGTTATCTCCGAGCTTTTAGAACGAGGTGGCAGCACCCACACGTGATACAGGCCCAGTTCCTGAAGCCATGCCATCACTGTGCTGTATTAGTATGGCACTTGGCGTTACCTACCTTACTGCTGCAATGTGTACATTTGGTCATCAGACATTGACTGTGGGGGGGGGGCAACCAATGGCCCCCCTAGAATGGACTGGCTATAGTCAACTTCACCAAGAAAAGCAAACCCCACATGTACAACCTCTGCGTACTGATATGAATGGAAGCTATAGGAGCTGTGAGTCAGATTGATAGATCATAAAATAGTGTAGAGGGAAATCTCATCTTAGGCCTCATGCACACAACCGTTCTGTTTTTTGCGGTCCGCAAACCGCGGATCCGCAAAAAACGGAAGCCGCCCGCGTGGCTTCCGCAATTTGCGGAACAGAACAGGCGGCCCATTGTAGACATGCCTATTCTTGTCCGCAAAACGGACAAGAATAGGACATGCTATACTTTTTTTTTGCGGGGCCTCGGAACGGAGCAACGGATGCGGACAGCACACGGAGTGCTGTCTGCATCTTTTGCGGCCCCATTGAAGTGAATGGGTCCGCACCCGAGCCGCAAAAACTGCAGCTCGGATGCGGACCCGAAAAACGGTCTTGTGCATGAGGCCTAAAGAGGAGCTGTCCCCTCTCCTGACATGTCTGTTCTAGTCACTACTCGCATCACCCATGTCGTAAGAATTCTGGAGCATCTATTCTTATGGCTATATTGTGCAATCCCTCTATTATTCCTACTAGAAGTTTACGGTTGAACTGCCAGCGGTCTGTAATAATGTTCCAGATGGGAGTTATCAATTATGGGGGTGTTCCTGCAAATACTGATACTGGCAGCACGGACTGGATAGTGTCAGACTGAACAGGGCCCCCCCCCCCAACTGGTAACACCCAGTGCAAACTGCTAGTAATTCATTCATAACTTCTAGTAGGAATAATAGAGGAATGGGACAAGATAGAGCCATAAGAATAGATGCTCCAGGACTGGTATTACATGGGGAAAGCAGGTAGTTACTAAACCAGACATGTCAGGTATGACGGTATGATAAATGGCACATGTAGGTGGGGGCCCTGTTGCAGATATTGCACTGGGGCCCGGGATATTGTATCCATACGAGTCTATATTTGATGAAGGAAGCCCTTCCCTACAGGAGACATGTGTGATAGTTTCTTGTTAATGTCCAGCTGTGGAACCAGCTACAGGAATGTCTCTCCTCCCTTACCCTGAGCAGAGTTAACCCCCGGCGGCCGAGGCGGTCCGATCTAATACCATAGTCCGGAGAATAAAACACATTACAGGAAGCAAAACAAATATGAGGGTAAAGATTAATATTAACAGCTGGAGGCAAAGTGATGGAGAAAAATATTTCTCCTCCTTCACGGGATTCGTCTTTAGTCCTGAAAACTTCATTTCACACAACAGCGGGGCGCGGCGTGGAGCTAATTGATTACCTACATTACAGTGAATGAAAGGCAACCTATCCTGCTGTAAGAAGAGGAGGAAGGCTGCACTTCAAGGGAAAAACTGTAGGAGCCTTCTCACATGAGACTGAGCCCTGGGATCACATCTTTAATATATGTTGTATACGTAGCACTTAAATACTCTGCATTGCTGTATGGAGAGAGAGTGTAATTACGTCAGTCCCTGTTCTCATGAGGTGGGTCACCTCTAAGGTCATGTCCCTGCATAGTCACTTATCAATCAAGAAGGAGAGGTGCAGTGACCCGGAAGATCACCGCTAAGAGTTAAATGTTGTGATTTGTTGTTTAAGCACTTATTTCCATATGCACTACACTGGTTATGTATAGGCAATGAGTAGTTAACATTGTCAGGCCTCGCCTAGTTTCCAGGGTTATGGACTGGGCCCACTCTTGGGTTAGAGCAGGCATCCTCAAACTGCGGCCCTGTAAAACTACAACTCCCACAATGCCCTGCTGTAGGCTGATACCTGTAGGCTGTTCGGGCATGCTGGGAGTTGTAGTTTTGCAACAGCTGGAGGGCCGCAGTTTGAGGATGCCTGGGTTAGAGAGTCTTAGCTCAGCAAAGCTAGAGGCAATACCTTAGAGCTCATGCACACGACAGTATTTTGCGTTCAGTATACTGGCCGTTTTTTTAGTTCAGTATGAGGTACATATACTGAACCATTCATTTCAATGGTTCAGCAAAAAAAAATGAAGTGTCTCCGTGTGCATTCCGTTTCAGTATTTCCATATTTCCGTACCGTGAAAAGATAGAACATGTCCTATTCTTGTCCGCAAGTCACGGTGGTTGGCTCCATTTAAGTCAATGGGTCCGCAAAAAAAAACGGAAAACATACGGAAATGCATCCGTATGTCTTCCGTATCCGTTCCATTTTTGCTGAACCATCTATTGAAAATGTTGTGCCCGGCCCAATTTTTTCTATGTAATTACTGTATACTGTATATGCCATACGGAAAAATGGAACGGAAAAACGGAAAGGAAACGGAAACAAAACGGAACTCAAAAACGGAACAACGGATCCGTGAAAAACAGACAGCAAAAAATGATAAAAGTCATATGTTCGTGTGAACTAGGCCTTATCCAGGAAACACCATTCCTGAGACTGAAAAGCAGCCAGAGAACAAAGTAATTAGGCCTCTTTCACACGACCGCATGGCTATTTCAGTGTTTTGCGGTCCGTTTTTTGTTTCCGTTGTGTTTCCGTTCCGTTTTTTCCATTCCGTTTTTCCGTATGCCATATACAGTATACAGTAATTACAAAGAACAAATTGGGCTGGGCATAAAATTTTCAATAGATGGTTCCGCAAAAAACGGAACGGATAGGGAAGACATACGGATGCATTTCCGTATGCATTCTTTTTTTTTTTGCGGACCCATTGACTTTAATGGAGCCACGGAACGTGATTTGCGGCCAAATATAGGACTTGTTCTATCTTTGCACAGAATGGAGATACAGAAACACGGAAACGGAATGCATATGGAGTACATTCCGTTTTTTTTTGCGGACCCATTGAAATGAATGCTTCCGTATACGGACGCAAAAAACAGCCCACAAAACGGAAAAAAAAACGGTAGTGTGAAAGAGGCCTAACTGAGAGACTACCCTTGAGGGAAGAAGAACAGGCATCCCCAGAACCGCTGGATTCAGGCAGTAAGGTACCGCGCGTTTATGGCAATTAGACTTTACTGCTGTGGAAAGGGTACATTGCCCTACCACACTTTGAGAGGAACTGGCCATCTGGATCTAGGATCTGCAACCTGTAACTGGGAACTGCAGAAAGAGTTAATGAACTGGAAATGTAGGAATGAATCTATTCAGTACAGAGAGACTTTATTTATTGGCCTGGCCATTGACACCACCATCATTCACAAGCTCTCCATCCATTCTTGCTCTCCTGACTTAGGCCTCATGCACACGACCGCTGTGTGCATCCGTGGCCGTTGTGCCGTTTTCCGTTTTTTTTTTGCGGACCCATTGACTTTCAATGGGTCCGTGGAAAAATCGGAAACTGCACAGTTTGGCAGCCGCATCCGTGATCCGTTTTTCCTGGCCGTGAAAAAAATATGACCTGTCCTATTTTTTTCACGGCCAACGGTTCACGGACCCATTCAAGTCAATGGGTCAGTGAAAATCACGGATGCACACAAGATTGTCATCCGTGTCCGTGATCCGTGTCCGTTTTTTCCTATCATTTCAATGGCAAACTTGACTTAGATTTTTTTTTCATTTTTCATGTCCGTGGATCCTCCAAAAAGCAAGGAAGACCCACGGACGAAAAAACGGTCACGGATCACGGACCAACGGAACCCCATTTTGCGGACAGTGAAAAAATACTGTCGTGTGCATGAGGCCTTAGAGTGAAGACAGTCACCATGAAGCACTATCACTCCAATTACCACTCCCCTCCTCCCAGCTCTCCCCCTGTGGGTCAGTGCAGAGGGAGGGGCTGGCAGAGAAACCAGGAGGAGCAAGAGTGCACTGAGTGCCGTGGGCCCGCCCTTGGTGCATTAACTGCTCTTTTGCATATTAGTTCAAAGTTCTTTTTCTCCAAAATGAAGCAGTGAAAGGTACCACTGCATTCAGCTGAGCTGGCCCTACAAAGCATGCACACGACCGTATGTGTTTTGCAATCCGCAAAAAAAACGGAATGGACACGGAAACAAAATACGTTCGTGTGCATGAGGGCTAAGGGTCCATTCACACGTCCGTGTGTGTTTTGCGGATCCACGGATCCGCAAAACACGGACATCGGCAATGTGCGTTCTGCATTTTGCGGATCGCACATCTCCGGGAGTTAATAGAAAATGCCTATTCTTGTCTGCAATTGCGGACAGGAATAGGACATGTTCTATTTTTTTTCGGGAACGGAGTTGCGGACCCAGAAGTGCGGATCCGCAATTTCGGATCCGGGCAGCACATCATGCTGCCCCATAGAAATGAATAAGTCCGCAATTCCGTTCCTCAAAATGCGGAAACGAAACTGCGGACGTGTGAATGGACCCTTACAGTGAGTTTTCTGGTGACAGACTCCCTTTAAGGCTGGGTTCACACCTGAGCGTTTTACAGCGCGTTCAAACGCGCTGTAAAACGCTCAACACGTGAAAACCAATGCTTCCCTATGGCCCTGGTTCACACTTGAGCGTTTTACAGCGCGTTTGAACGCGCTGTAAAACGCCCGACGCATAAACAAGTTCTTGAGCTTTTTTTGGGGCGTTTGTCGCGCGTTTTGGCCATAGACTCATTGGACAACACTGCAGTCAATCACACAAACGCGCGTTTACTATTGCAAAAAACGTGCATAAAAACGCGCGACAAATACGCGCGTAAAACGCGCGTTTTAGAAACGCTCAGGTGTGAACCCAGGGTAAAAGGAATTTTAATCAGAAAATACATATTTAATTTTCACACTAAGGGCTCGTCTACACGGATCCGCAATACGCGGGCACCGTTCCGTGGCCATTACGCATCACAGATGCGGACCCATTTATTTCAATGGGTCTGCAAATCCGGAGATGCGGAATGGAAGAACGGAACAGAACACTACGGAAGCACTACGAAGTGCTTTCTGGGGTTCCATTCCTTGTTCTATCTTTTTGCGGAACGGAAGGATCGCGGACCCATTCAAGTGAATGGGTCTGCGATTCCCATGCGCCTGCCCCACGATCCCCCGCAATTTGCTGTCCACAGCATGGGCACGGGCTTCACACATTCGTGTGAACGAGCCCTAACCCTAATAATACCCTTAATGTTCTGTGGAGATCACTTCTCAGCAGTCATCTCTTTATCACTATAGTCAGGATTACAATGACAGATAACACAGAATATACAATTTATAGTAGGTAATGGTCACTTCCCCTCCCTGCACAATGACCTCTGTACAGGTCACAGAGCATGGCCACAACCCTCTCCTATAGAAGTCAATGAACATCTTATGTCTATTGTGTCTATGGGCCATCTAGCTGTCGTAAAGCATATCCCTAAATGCTGCTAAGAGTTAGGCCTCATGCACACGACCGTTGTGTGCATCCGTGGCCGTTGTACCGTTTGCAGTTTTTTTTTCGCGGACCCATTGACTTTCAATGGGTCCGTGGAAAAATCGGAAAATGCACCGTTTTGCAGGCGAGACCGTGATCCGTGTATCCTGTCCGTCAAAAAAATATGACCTGTCCTATTTTTTTGACGGACAACGGTTCACGGACCCATTCAAGTCAATGGGTCCGTGAAAGAACACGGATGCACACAAGATTGGCATCCGTGTCCGTGATCCGTGGCCGTAGGTTACTTTCATACAGACGGATACGCAGATCCGTCTGCATAAAAAGCTTTTTCAGAGCTGAGTTTTCACTTCGTGAAAACTCAGATCCGACAGTATATTCTAACACTGAAGCGTTCCCATAGTGATGGGGACGCTTCAGGTTAGAATATACTAAAAGAACTGTGTACATGACTGCCCCCTGCTGCCTGGCAGGTGCTGCCAGGCAGCAGGGGGCAGACCCCCCCCTCCCCCCCTGTAGTTAACACATCGGTAGCCAGTGGGCCCCCCTCCTCCCTCCCCTGTAGTTAACTCGTTGGTAGCCAGTGGGCCCCCCTCCCTCCCCTGTAGTTAACTCAGTTGTAGCCAGTGGGCCCCCCTCCCTCCCCTGTAGTTAACTCGTTGGTGGCCAGCCCCCCTCCCTCCCCTGTAGTTAACTCATTGGTGGCCAGTGGGCCCCCCCCTCCCTCCCCTGTAGTTAACTCGTTGGTGGCCAGTGGGCCCTCTCCCCTCCCTCCCCCTCCTAATTAAAATCTCCCCCCCTATCATTGGTGGCAGCGGAGAGTACCGATCGGAGTCCCAGTTTAATCGCTGGGGCTCCGATCGGTAACCATGGCAACCGGGACGCTACTGCAGTCTCGGTTGCCATGGTTACTTAGCAATTTGTAGAAGCATCATACTTACCTGCGAGCTGCGCTGTCTGTGTCCGGCCGGGAGCTCCTCCTACTGGTAAGTGACAGATCATTAGGCAATGCGCCGCACGGACCTGTCACTTACCAGTAGGAGGAGCTCCCGGCCGGACACAGACAGCGCAGCTCGCAGGTAAGTATGATGCTTCTACAAATTGCTAAGTAACCATGGCAACCGGGACTGCAGTAGCGTACCGGTTGCCATGGTTACCGATCGGAGCCCCAGCGATTAAACTGGGACTCCGATCGGTACTCTCCGCTGCCACCAATGATAGGGGGGGGGAGATTTTAATTAGGAGGGGGAGGGAGGGGAGAGGGCCCACTGGCCACCAATGAGTTAACTACAGGGGAGGGAGGGGAGAGGGCCCACTGGCCACCAACGAGTTAACTACAGGGGAGGGAGGGGGGGGCCCACTGGCCACCAATGAGTTTACTACAGGGGAGGGAGGGGGGCCCACTGGCCACCAATGAGTTAACTACAGGGGAGGGAGGGGGGGCTGGCTACCAACGAGTTAACTACAGGGGAGGGAGGGGGGGCCCACTGGCCACCAATGAGTTTACTACAGGGGAGGGAGGGGGGCCCACTGGCTACCAATGAGTTAACTACAGGGGAGGGAGGGGGGCTGGCTACCAATGAGTTAACTACAGGGGAGGGAGGGGGGGGCCCACTGGCTACAAACGAGTTAACTACAGGGGAGGGAGGGGGGGCTGGCTACCAACGAGTTAACTACAGGGGAGGGAGGGGGGCCCACTGGCCATCAATGAGTTAACTACAGGGGGGGAGGGGGGGCTGGCCACCAACGAGTTAACTACAGGGGAGGGAGGGGGGGGGGCCCACTGGCTACAAACGAGTTAACTACAGGGGAGGGAGGGGGGGGGCTGGCTACCAACGAGTTAACTACAGGGCAGGGAGGGGGGCCCACTGGCCACCAATGAGTTAAAAACAGGGGGGGGGGGTCTGCCCCCTGCTGCCTGGCAGCACCTGTCAGGCAGCAGGGGGCAGTCATGTACACGTTTTTTTAGTATATTCTAACCTGAAGCGTCCCCATCACCATGGGAACGCCTCTGTGTTAGAATATACTGTCGGATCTGAGTTTGACGATGTAACTCATATCCGACAGTATATTCTAACATAGAGGCGTTCCCATGGTGATGGGGACGCTTCAAGTTAAAATATACCATCGGATTGGAGAAAACTCTGATCCGATGGTATAAAAGGGACTCCTGACTTTACATTAAAAGTCATTGGGGACGGATCCGTTTGCAATTGCACCATATTGTGTCAACGTCAAACGGATCCGTCCCCATTGACTTGCATTGTAATTCGGGACGGATCCGTTTGGCTCCGCACGGCCAGGCGGACACCAAAACGACTTTTTTTTTCATGTCCGTGGATCCTCCAAAAATCAAGGAAGACCCACGGACGAAAAAACGGTCACGGATCACGGACCTACGGACCCCGTTTTTGCGGACCGTGAAAAAATACTGTTGTGTGCATGAGGCCTTAGAAAAATGGAAAAATGGAATATGTACCAAATGATACAAATTAGTAGAAAAATATGAGCGATACATTCCTTTAAGTTGCTGGTGAGATGTTATATAAGATTTTCCTGGCACTTTCCATTTTATATTTAGGTTTTGATCATCGGTCGTGTATGACACACTAGTTTCACACTAGCGGCAGGGGAGTCCGGCAGGCTGTCCCCGCGAGTGAACAGCCTGTCGGATCCGTCCTGCCGCTAGTTCACGTGTGCCTCCGGACTGCCGCTCCGTCCCTATTGACTATAATAGGGGAGGGGGCAGAGTTCCGGCGGCAGCACGGCAGCGCACGCCGAGAGGTGGCCGGACTAAAAGTACTACATGCAGTCTGGGCACCCAGTATTGGGAAGGTGGGTGCCCAGACTTTGCATTGGGGCCCAGGGGCTTCTGTAAGGGTGGCTGATAGCCTCCTTATATACCACCAGGATACAGGGATATCTTACTTGTCTCCAGGTCTTCCCGCAGTCGGATGTTATGTACATTTCTTCCTTGTACTCCACTAGCTGGGAGCCCAGGTTCCCTGCATTTCAATAAAAAGATAATAATTAGAAGCAGAAAGCTGACGCCATCATTTATTTGAGTTAAAAACTTATTTTTTGTGTTAATTTCCTTTACATTTAATGACCTCTGTGATACGACGGGGAAGACTGGCACACCGGGTAAATCAGAGATAGACTGGTTACTATCAATCAGCAGCCTGACAACCCTCTGACAACAGCCATCAGTTACTCTATGCCGACCACAGGTTCCACGTCTTTTAACTTCTTTACTATGTGTAACATGTAGCCCCATGCAGGGGTGCACCTAGCTTTTCTGCTGCCTGAGGCAAAAACTGAAACGGAGCACCCCTCCTCCATGCCAAATTCTCAACCTAACCCCTACCCTCCAGCCCTACCATTCAGAGCAGATGGCCATGATGATTTCCTTTAGACATCTCTTGTCTTTGCAGAGTTTGGCACACACTACTTTTCTATCCTCCTTCTCTCCTTCTGAACACCTGAGAACAGCGATACAGTTGAATATGCAGAGATGAGCGCCTCCACAATGGAAGCGGAAGCGCTCAGTGCCCACGGCTCCCTACCTGACGCCGCCTGAGGCAATCGCCTCACCTCTCCTCATTGGTGGCGCACCCCTGGCCCTATGGGATGTAGTAGGGGTGGGCGATATAAACGATATATGATATGAACGATATAAATTCGGGAAACAATATAGATTTTGTCTATATCGCCGTATCGCGATAGATGACCACGGAGCGGTAGCGAATTGAAGAAGCTTCTCACTCACCGCTCCGTGGCCTCCTGACTCTGCACCGCACTGCACTGGCCAGGGCCTTGCGTGCACACATCGTCAGCGCGCTGGCTGACGCTGTGTGTGACGTCAAGTCCCTCCCAATGTATGCTGGGAAGAAGACGCGGTCCGTCTCCTGTGGACTCCATCAGCCAGCCACGGCTGGGGGACCTATCTTTTAGGTTATGTCTGGAACATGGCCGCCATCTTAAAAGCCATATTGGATCAAGGACAAATTGTTCCAATGGGAAGAGAGTCATGTAGTATCTCAAAGAAGACCAGAATTTTCTCAGAAGTCGATTGCCACGATCAGATTTGCAATATCTTCAAAAGTTATCAACACAGAAAGTTTAAAACTTCAAAGTCCTGTTCAGCACCAGGGACAACACATTGAACACGTCAAACAGCTGTGCATCACAGGGAACGTTCCCGGTTGTTGTTGCAACTTTCTGTCTAGCTCTGTGTTCTCAGCTCAGTGACTTGACGCTTGCACAGTTGATCAGATGTGCAGTGTCCCACCGCTATGGCAGTGTGTTTTTCTTTGTGTGCATTTCCTGTATTGTTGCTGCAAAAGGGTTAACTAAGCGCTTTGTTCTGTAATTATGCATTTTATGTGTACCCAGCTTTTAAGAGGCCTTAAAAGGTTTGTATAGGATTAGCAAAAATATGGCTGCTCTCTCCAGAAACAACACCACCCTTGTCCACAGGATGTGTGTGGTATTGTAGCTCAGCACTATTCCCTTCAGTAAAGACAAACTGCAATACCATAAGTAACCCATGTACGTGTGTAGCGTTGCTTCTGTGAAGAGAAAAAGTACTGTATATATTTGAAAAGCCTACCAATGTCAAGAGGAGATGCGAGCAGAAGCCCTGTGGAAATAAACTGCTTATCAGGAAGCTTATAGACTTCATAAACATTTAGGATTCCAGCCTTGGACAAATCCAAAAGGCAGAATGCAGATATGCTCACCATACTACATCCCGCCGAGGAAACCTAACATTAACTTTGAGTATGGCAATCTATAAAAAAAAAAGAAGACCCCAATGGTTGCATAGTGAGAAGTGTTTCACCCCATATTCTGGATTCTTATGCTTGAGAGAGAAGTGCAGTATGAGGAGAACTGATTTAAGAAGATATTTTGGCCTACTAACTATTACTGCAGCAGTGTAACCTATAAGAACTATAGAAACTGCAAATTGTGTATGAACTGACGGCCCATGCATGTTGAGAACTTTAACTTATGTGCTTGAACTTGATTCTTCAGTAAACGACTCTTCTGCTGCAAAACTGCCTCATCATTGGCTGCTCCAACGCTACAGGAGACCCTGCCTTGCACCTCACAATTCCTCACCTTCAAGGGCACCAGGAACCACCATCAGGTAGGAGAAACCCCAGAACCAGGGTGTGCCCCAAAGGGAAGAAAAGTGCTCAGGGAGCGTCTGAACCGTGAATACAACTACTCCCATCCTTTCCACTACCCCTGTTGCTTGCTGCAGATGCTTCTTCCCGAGCTTGAGAAGCTGCAGAAGATCCATTGCGTAAGCGCGGCACTGGCTTAGTGTCTGCACAGTGGATTTGATGTCTGCACAGGTGGTGAGTCACTAAGCTGACTCAGCGCTGGTGTGAGAATGCAGGGCTAGACGAGAGGTTTAGCTCTGTCAGTCAAAAGGGAAGGGGCGATGTACAGAGCACAGGGCCGTTGCACTAATGGTGCTCCTAGTGCTACAGCCAGCCCCTTGGTGCTCAAAATAGTTCAGTTGCATAAATATAAACAGTTATATATCTTAGCAACTATTTACCCTACAGGAAAAAGAAATATATCATTTTACTCAGCATGATCAACCTTACCAGGCATTAAGCCTGGTTTAATAGGGTTGATCATGCTGACAGATGCTCTTTAAACTGAAACCTCCAGCAACAACAAACATTTTTATTTTTTAAAGATGCCTTCAAAACATCAGAAACCACCTCCCAAACAAACTCTTTTGGGTCTGACATGAATTGACATTTAAAATATACAAATAAACAACTATATAAAATATCTACTACTAGCCATAAGGTTCTGAAACGCTCCAATGTGACTCCAAGAAGAGATGGAGGTTTTTAGAAGTGTGTCTTCATTGATGAATCTTACATGGAAAGCTTCTTTCTGCAACTATTTTTACACAATAAATAAGATAAAAGGTAATATAAAAGGCCTACCAGCTCCCATAATCAGGCCTGGGGCTGTGTCCTTGGTATGGACGGTTCCTGATACGTAAGGATTATCTGCCCAGCGGAGATGAAGGTGAAGGTGGCATTCAGGCTTTCAGGATAGAAGAGAGATCAAAACACAGATAATTATTCCATTAAACATGTTTTTTTGCAGTAGTTTGAGTTTTCAGGGATTATAAAGTACAACTTCTGGATTGTAACAAAGGAATATACAAAAGAACTTCTACTAACCTCCACCCAAGCTTGGGATGTCTTTCTGGTCAAAACAAGGACCAGAACAACCTTAGTCTCCATTGAATCTCCAAGGATGGAAATAATAGTTCTTGAATAAAGGGGTTGGTCCACAAGATAGGTGACATATGTGTGATAGGCTGGGGGACTCACCTTGACCACGAGAACAGTGACCAGCACTTTACTGTCTTCAATAGGAGATAGCCAAGTGCTGTAGTCTATGGTCCCAGAGAAGTGAATGGAGCAGTTATCACGCATGAGCACTACTACTCAGCATATACATGCAACTCGGGGATAGTGTTGATTGCAAATATTCTAATTGCTGATTTTTATTGCGAATATAGGCACTTTGAGAATTCGTGAAGATGTAGAATATAGTGCTACAGTCCTGATCAAAAGTTTAAGACCACTTGAAAAATGGCAACAAATCATATTTAGCATGGCTGGATCTTAACAAGGTTCCAAGTAGAGCTTCAACATGCAACAAGAAGAAATGGGAGTGAGACAAAACATTTTTTGAGCATTCAATTTAATGAAAACAATGAATAAACTGAAACGGGCTGTTTTTCAGCTGATCAAAAGTTTAGGACCACACCTCCAAAAAAAAAAAAAAAACACTCTGCCGTCATTGTTTATCACTTCAAAAATTGGTTTCGGCATGCTTGATGCAAGCGTTTCCATGAGGTGAGTGGGAACATTTCTCCAAGTGGTGAAGACGGCCGCGCGAAGGCCATCTACTGTCTGGAACTGTTGTCCATTTTTGTAAACTTCCCTTGCCATCCATCCCCAAAGGTTCTCAATTGGATTTAGATCAGGGGAACACGCAGGATGGGCCAAAAAAGTGATGTTATTCTCCTGGAAGAAGTCCCTTGTCCTGCAGCCGTTTGACGCCCCTGCACTTCCTGAAGCTCCATTGTTCCACTGAAGGAAAAAGCACCCCAGACAATTGGCGCCCCCTCCACTGTGGCTAGTAGAAAACATCTCAGGTGGGATCTGCTGGTCATGCCAGTAACGTTGGAAACCATCAGGACCATCAAGGTTACATTTTTTCTCATCAGAGAATAAAACTTTCTTCCACCATTGAATGTCCCATGCTTGGTGCTCTCTTGCAAAGTCCAAACGAGCAGTTCTGTGGCGTTCAAGGAGACGAGGTCTTTGCCGTCTGATGGTTATGGGGCTGCAGTCAGCACCAGTAAAGGCCTTAATTTGGGTCGAGGATCGGCCAATTGGATCCTCCGGCTCAGTGCTGATGAGATTTTTTTGGGTCTTCCACTTGACTTTTTTGTTCCATAACCCTCAGGATCATTTAATAAATTCCAAATGACTGTCTTACTGCGTCCCACCTCAGCAGCGATGGCGCGCTGTGAGAGACCCTGCTTATGCAGTTCAACAACCCGACCACGTTCAAAAAGGGAGAGTTTTTTTGCCTTTGCCATCACAACGTGTGACTACCTGACAGAAAATGACAATGAATCCACATCTTTGCACAGATTTGGCCTTTTAAAGGCATGTGGTCCTAAACTTTTGATCAGCTGAAAAACAGCCTGTTTCAGTTTAATCGTTATTTTCAATTAATTGAATGCTCAAAAAATGTTTTGTCTCACTCTCATTTCTTCTTGTTGCCTGTTGAAGCTCTACTTGGAACCTTGTTAAGATCCAACAATGTAAAATATGATTTTTTACCATTTTTCAAGTGGTCTTAAACTTTTGATCAGGACTGTATATATTCATAATCGCGAATATTCTAGATTTTTTCTTAATCAGTAACCTCCCTTCTTGCTTGTGGGCCAATGAGAAGGCTGCAATATATTTGTCAGAGCTTAGCAACATCCCCAGCAACCAATAGGAAAGTTGCCTACCCCTTACTATATAAGAACCTCCCCAGCTGCCATTTTCTGCTGTTTTTTGCAGTTCTGAGAGAGAGAGCAGTGTCATTGCTGTGCTCTGTGCTTTCCACACTACAGTAGATAGTTAGCTTATATATATATACTACAGATAGTTAGTGGGAGATAGTCAGTGTAGGTTAGAAAGTAATATAGTGTAGCTGATAGGTAGTGTGATAGGAATTACTGTGCTGTGATAGGGATTAGTGTACATACATGCTACAGACATAGTGCTGTGATGTCACAACAACACTTAGTGCATCAGTAATATCTACACAGACCTGATCAAATGTGAAGTTGCATGTATTGCGCACAAAAACAAAACATTAGTGCCGATTCGCGCAATCGCAAAAATAATGACGAGTTCACTAATTCTAGAATTCGCGAATTTATCGCGAATATTATGCGAAAAATTCACGAAATATTGGAAAAACAAATATTGCCTATGCCGCTCATCACTACTCATCACTACTCAGGGACTCCCATACTTATGATTGGCGAAGGTCCCAGGGGTGGTAATCATACATATATCACCTATTCTGTGGACAGGTGGTAAATATTGTTCATGAGCCAACTTAAAGGGAGTCTATCACCTGCAAAATCAGTTTCCAAGTAAGCATACTGTCATGTAGGGTAGGTCCTCCAAAACATAACCATACATTTATTATGATAATACACTCTTCTAATTTTGAGAAATACTTCTCTTTATTTTATGCAAATACATTTTTGGTGTACCGTGGTTGGGGCTGCTCTGTTTGGTGCACCAAAAAGAGACACCTTGGCATCTCCTGCATCATCACTACCAGCTCTGAAATCAGGGACTGCCAATCAAACAAGGAATGGGGTCCCGGATGGCGTCACTGGCAGAGCAATGGTGCACCAAATGGATTGACCCCACCCATGATGCACCAACAACTTTATTTGCATAAAATAAACAAAAGCTTTTCTCAGAATTAGAGGACTGGAGTTATGTTTCTAGGAACCCACCCCACAAAAAGGATTTTGAAGGTGACACTCCAAGTATGACAAATCCAATTAAGCCTGACTACATAAGGTGTTGTAAAACATCTAGTGATTTTTTAATATAAATTTTCTAACATTGTTTTCTATGAACATGAAATGATCATCCTGATTTTGTCAGGATCGGATGCTGTCTATGTGCCCCATAAGCCTCTACCTAATTTATTTATATATTTTTGAGAATTTTTTTTGGGGTCGAACAGGGTTTTTGCAACTAATCTCTATTGTTTTCTGTAAGATTAGCTCTGTGACCTACCATTGCCACCATAGGAAGAGAGCATGCACCAGTGGGTGGTCTGGGATGGGTTATAAGATCAATAGTTGCCAAGGCCCAGTCATGAAGCTTTTGGGATCAAGGCATTGACAATTGATATTGGCCCCTATGTCCAGGTTGCAAGCCCAGGTGGTATCGAGTCTGAAGAGAAGATTGCTTTCAATATCTTAAAGAAAACTAGGAAGCAAAGGTCTGGAATACATGATCTATGCCAAACAATGAGTTGCAGATCTTAACTCAAGCATGGTTACTACCATGTCGGCGGAAAACCCAATGCTATTTTGGAAACACTGACATGTTTTAAACTTCCTAAGACATAGAGCAGACCAGTGCTCTCCAACTAGTGGTTCTTCATCTGTTCTGAAACTACAACTCTCAGCATAACCTGACAACCTGTGTGTATGTACTCCATATTGTGCGATATAGTACCTCACATGTCTTTGTATAATTCATTTTCCCTAAATTATTACTTCTAGGGGGATATAGCTTTACAAAATGGCAATAGAACCTGTTTTCAGCTTGATACAGATGGATACTTCATGTACCTCAGTATGACAACCAGGGCATTCAAGGGTACAAAAAAAGGGGTTTTCTGGGATCCAGTTGGCCTCACAAACTAACCTGAATCACACATAACACCCCTGTAGGAGGAAGTTTGTGATATAGTTAGCTTTCCAAAGTAGTGGCCTTTAAGGATCCTATCATGTGACGCTATTCTGAAAATCCAGCTTTTGCTGATCCTTAATCTGCTTTCTGCCTGGGCAATGGGCTAGACATCACTTCTGCTGTGGATGGGGCCAGAACTATTACTAATTTTTGGTGCATGAGCTGATGAGGTGGATTCAGGAGTTTCACATACGCCAGGGAAAGGAATAGCACTAACGCCATCTACAGTGGAAGTGACGTCCCATCTGTAGCCCAGGCTGGAAACCTGATGACACTGGAGGAAGCTGGATTTCCAGAAGAGGAGCATCACATCACTGGATTCCCGAGATATCGATCTATGGCAAACTTTCACTAGAGGAAGCTGTATTTTCAGAAGAGGAGCATCGCGTGACCGGACTCCCAAGAGGTCGATCTATGACAAAATTTCACTGGAGGAAGCTGGATTTTCAGAAGAGGAGCATCACATTACTAGATTTCCAAGAGGTTGACCTATGACATACTTTCACTGGAGGAAGCTGGATTTTCAGAAAAGGACCATCCATCATGTGACCGGGTTCCATCCCGACGCCGATCCATGACAAACATTCTCCTATAGGTGTGTTCTGTGTAATTACGGTGGGTTTGAGGGATCCACTGGGTGCTGGAAGAACCCTTTAAGTGCTGTAATACTGATCTATGCAACCCATAGGTTTCATGCAGCCATAATATATACGGTATATATAAAATCATATATTTTACTAAAAATGGGGACGATTTCAGTCCTTTCGATTGACCACAAGACTCACCCTAGGTTTTAGCATCAACAACTTAATAAAACTTCAGATAAGTAAAGAAATAGAATTATTTTGTTCTAAAAATGTTTTGTTCCTCATTAGTAAAAACATAAGTTCTTAACATTAAAACAGCTGTTCTGTCTAGACAGTGTGTACGTATAGAAGATGCTGGTGCTATCAGTGGGCATCTGAAGTTACAGAAGAAAACTAAAATTATCTGAGTTACATACTGATAGGCAACAGATATTATTGAAACTTACCGGTTTGCAGTTGGTTCGCTTGCCTGTCATGTCCACATTTGGTGGAGTTAGATAATCCCAATCACGGCCTTTATTATAAGTTATAAGCGTTGTCACTTTACCGTCTATTTTTTGATTGGCCAGAAAAACACCTTTAACTCCTCTGACCTGTAAAATATAACACAGAAAAGGTCATTGATTAAATAAGAATCTTTAGTAAAATTTTATTTTTTCTTTCTCCATCCTTGATTTATCTAACAAAATTATTTCTTATGTTGTTTATCAAATATGGCCACCAGGAAGTGCTATATTAACAAAATGCAGCACCATCTGGCGACATAACATTTTCTTGTATTTGCAATTCCTTGGTGTGATCATGTCTACCAGCGACTCTCTGCTTTCCTGAGTCAAAGCTGATACATTTAATTATCAAAACTTACTCTATATAGTCTCACCTTTCCCCTCTGCTCTCTCTCAGGAGTTCCGTAGTCGTAGTCAGACTATGGTTTGTGGAATCATGTGAACACCCTTCACTTCTTGTAGCTATTAAATTGGCATTTCAATACTTTAATGCAATATATAAGAAGTTTTTTTTAGGCTACTTTCACATCTGCATTTTTCTTTCTGGTTTTGAGATCCGGCATGTCCCTATTCATTGTCAATGGGGATAAAACTGAACAAACCGTAACGGAGTGCAGCAGAATGAATTCCGCTCCGGTTTATTGTGTTCCCATGCCGGACACTAAATCGTTGCATACATCGCTTTTGTGTGCGGCATGGAAAACTGAACATACCGGATTCGACACCAAAAGCCATTTAACTCAACGGTGCCAAATCCAGTTTTTTCAGAAACGTAAAAAAATTGATCTGGCGCCCATTGACTTACAATGGGTCTGGCATGTTCATTTTCGATAAAATACAACCTGATCTGTTCTGAACGGATGCAGCCGGTTGTATTATTTAAACGGATGCGTTTTGCTGTGGTTTTGAGATCCCATTGTCGGATCTGAAAACTGGACAGAAAAAACGTAGTAATGAAAGTAGCCTTACCTTCTTGGTAAATGTCCCTTGTAAATGTTTTACTTTTTTTTTCACATTTGCAATGGAGCTCAAGTTTAAATTATTATTTTTTCAGTCAGCATAGTGTTATGATGGATTTTTTTTTGTGTAATGGGATGTATTTTTTTATTTTTTCAATGTTCCAATATACAATGTATCCAATATTGTGTATTGCAAACCAGTCACCATATTCCGAAACCCATACTTATGTTTCTACTGATGGAGCTGTGTGAGGGCTTGCTTTTCTTTTTGCAGGACAAGCTGTAGTTTTAATTGGTGCCATATTTATTTATCAACTCTGTTTTTAACTTTTTATTTTAGGTCCCCTAGGGAACGTGAACCTGCAATTTCTTGTACAACGCACTGTAATACTTCTCCATTGCAGTGTATTGTGATTTATACCATTATTACAGCCACCAGAGGCAGGTTGTAATAGGAGTATTAACATGACAGGCCTAAGGCCTTCACTAAGCCTCTGGGATGCTATGACGAACCCTTGTCACCCCACAATGTGGTTGTCATTGGGGTAAAGAGGGAGTCCCCACTAAGATGCTGAGGTCACTATTGAACATGAGTGGTTAAAAGCTCAGGCAGTTGCAGGCATGTTGCCATCTGTATAACATAGCTGGCATTTGACATACGTCGAGCTCACGAGACCCGGTATTGTCCCTGGTTACCAAAAACGTGACATTACGCCCTCCAGAGGAGCAGGTAAGGTCAGGTTGGTACAGTTTACACACACACCTCCTGTCCACGCGGGCACAGAGAGGCAACAAGCTGAGAGAGCCTTTTCACTGCCGCAGTGAAAACAGCGCTGTCTCAGCCCGGGAAATCTGCCACCAGCTTCTCGTTTGATATAAGTCCGGTCCGCTAAAGGGATTATATAGGGTGAGAAACCAACCCGCGGTAGCTTATACCTAGGCCAAAACACGGACGTGGGGATTCGTGATCGAGATACAAGATGGCACAATAATTAAATTATATATTTAATCGCCGTAAGGGCACACTAGATTTAATACAATATACACAGAGAATTTATACAGTGGTATGAGGTTGCAAATACAGGGTATATGGGTACAACAGGGTTAAGCAGAGTAAAAGTCAGTTACCGGGTAAGATTAAAGTTCCTTTTGGTTGCGAGATGTTCTTTGCTGGAGTCCACATGAAGGGCCGTGATCTCAGCTAGTTCCTGGGTCCCTCTAAACACATTACACGATGTGACCCTTCTTCAGAGAACGACACGCCCGCTTGCTGGCATAAGCCTTTTAACCTGTAGCCGGCCCCTTTCCTCCCGGCCTCAGGGAGGGGTCCACTCCCCCTCTTCTGGGCTGGCAGCAAATGACACACAAAACCCTTGAGGGTTCATAGCTCCAGACCAGAGGGTCACAGGGAGATGGTTCTGGGACCAACGGACCTGCCTAGGTTCCGGCTACAAGTAGAGTCCAAACCTGGTACCGTTATGTGGTTTCTATGGGGAAATATGGATATCTCCCTTCCCTGACCTCGCCCCATTAAACAAAGACCATGGGCACATACATCGTGGCCACCAGGACACAAATATGTATCCAGTTTGTGCCTGCGATGGCCAGGCGAATTATATTTCCTTATGAAAGGTAGGTGCCAACATGTCTGGGAGGTATCATTGATCCTGGTCAAGGGCTGATACCTCCTGCTGGGGGTTTTCCTGCAGGATTTAGCTTGGCTCCAAACTGGTTGACTGAAGTGTGACCTTCTCCACCTGGGGCCTCCTTGAAGCCTGGACTCCTGGGGCTTTCTTCCTTGCCAGCTGACACTCAGATAGCTGGGGGGGGGGGGGGGGGTGGGAACTTATTTTGCATGTACACTGATGAACATGCCAAAAGGTGAATCAAATGAAAATCAGGGCTGGGGCTTTGAAGCAGGGTCCTCCTGTGGAGTTCACTACCTCTGCTATCTGTCAGCAAATGGGGGTGTGAGGACATGGCTGACAGTAAATATAAATCCATTATTATAATAACTCTTTGTAGTGGTCAGAGATCAGTTTTTCTCATGGAGAGTAAGATAATAAACTTCTGCCACCACTGGGGAGAGCTTAGGAGCCCACTGCATACAGTTTAAACATTGAACGTAATAATAGCGCAGTATGCACTAAGCTCCGAAGCTCCCTCTAGTGGTGGCTGAAGTAGCAGTTAGCATGTTATCATTTAACCCTATACAGGAATTTGGTTTAAAAATATTAAAATCACAACTATAAATATATATTAAGAGAACAAAAAAAAATTAAAATAAATGGCTCAAAAGATCACCATTTAATTTAACCCTTTCATGCATTTAGTGATTCCCATAGTCACACTTCCTCTGGAATCATGGTTCAGAATATACTGCAGCTAAGCTGTGAATTACGAAGACATTGATGTCATCCACAAGTATGCAGACCCCCTGGATGGCAGTCGGTTATAAATTCACAGCGGCTATTTTTATTTATATGTAAGTAATCTGCACAATGATCCCTCTATAACTATACCGCTCTGTATGCAATTTTAAGTGTTTCAGAATGTCTGCCACGGGGAAGGTTTTCTAAATGCAAAAAGCCAATATTTTTTCACATAAATATCCAAGTTCTCGTCAGGTACTAGAAGTAAAACTATAGTTTATATATTCGTAGAAAACCTTAAGCGCTTACAGATTTGGAAGAAAAAGATTTCTTCTTCTTGCAGAGGGTAAAATACGATATACGTTACAGGCATCAGAGGTTGGAAATGGAAAATATGTTCACCTGAAAACCTCATGAAAAGTACATTACATGCGGAAGGTAATTTATGTGCTGGTGCCCTATTTCCTTATAAATCATCACATGTTTAACCCCTTAAGGACACTGTAATTTTTAAAAGTTTTTTTATATTTTTTATTGACAGATTCCAAAAGCTATGGAGTATTTTTTTTGTCTACATAGCCATATGAGTGCTTGTTTTTTTGCAAGATGAGTTATATTTTTCCATGGCTCCATTTCGGGGTGCATATAATTTATTGTTTATCTTTTAGTAACTCTTTCTGGGGTACAAAAACAGCAATTTCCCCTTTTTTACATTTCAAATTTTATGTTATACTACTTTTGATTAATAAAAGCACTTTTTGGAAAAAAAAAAACCACACAGTTTTTTATGCCACCATATTCTGGGAGCCATAACATTTTTATTTTTCCGTTGATGGAGCTGTGTGAGAGCTTGGTTTTTTTCAGAGCAAGTTATATTTTTTTTTATTGGGACCATTTTGGAGATATACAGCTGTATAATAACTTTTATTAATTTTTTGAAGATGAGGTATCCAAAAACAGCAATTCTGATATTTTCTCATTTTCTTATAATTTTTTTCTTTACAGAGTTTACCATGTGGCATAAATAATGTATTATTTCTTGCTGCCTGTCTTAGACGGTTAAAAAAAATAAAAAAAGTTTTATTCAAAAACAAAATAAAATATGGGTAGAAATAATCATTTCACCCCTGTCTCAATGTATCAACAGGCAGATGGGACCTATGGCCAAAGAGATATCAGTGGAATGCGAACATCACCGATATCCTGTCAGGCATAGGGGTCCATTTGGAAAGGAGGGAAACTACACAATATGGATATTTGTGTGCAACCCTCCAATGTGGTCAAAGTACTGCCACAGTCTGTACTGAACGGACCTAGTCCCAAAATATACTGAAAGATGTTCCCCTGCAAACTGTTAGGGAGATTTGTATAATAACTCAGTTTGCGCAGGAATGGTAGTGTTATACTCGGCACCGTATTACAAGCAACACTGTGAACCCTAACTATGATGCCAGAGAGGATCTCCTTATTAGACGTCAGTAGACTATCTCAAGTAAACTTGTACGGCCATACAAGTGCAGGTTAGGCTGCACACCACACGTGCAGCGGTACCGCTCCTACTTACAGTTAGATAGATTTACTTGCTTCAGAACCAGTTATATTAATAAGTAGAGATGAGTGAATCGAAGCTGATGAAGTGGAATTCAATCCGAATTTCAGGAAAACTTCGATTCGCAACGAATGCAAATTTCCTCGTGCTTTGTGGTAACGAATTGCAATTTTCCTAAAATGGCAGCTACTCGTGTGAGGACTGAGGGCATGTCAATCTGGGTGATCCCGCCTTCCCAGAGTTCCTTGCCCCATGTTCTCAGTCCTCACACGTGTAGCCGCCATTTTAGGAAAATTGCGATTCGTTACCACAAAGCACGAGGAAATTTGCATTCGTTGCAAATCAAAGTTTTCCTGAAATTCGGATTAAATTCCACTTCGTCAGCTTCGATTCGGACAATCTGCAGCCAGCCAGCCCTGTGATGTTACAGCCCTATAAATACGGCAGCCATTATAGATTCTGCCATTTTCCAGCGTTCAGAGTACAGGGAACGACGTGTGAAGGCGCTAGGGACAGCTATTGGAAAAACCCCTATGTTTAAAAAAAAACTGGAAAAGGGATTTCTAAGTGCAGGGAAAGGATAGGGAGGAATCATTTCACAGCATCTTAGTGCAGGGAGAGACGTCAGAAGGCGCTAGGGACATTAATAGGAAAGTGATTTACAAGTGCACGGAACGATTATTTGGGGATCCAAATAGTCATTAGACAGCTCTGTCATTCCAGCTTTTTGTTATTGTGCTGCAATTGCTAAGTTGGAAAGCCTTTAGTGGCTTATATCTTAGTATCTTATTCAGTACGACAAGAAAAATATATACGCATTTCACTTCTACAGTTATTTCTGTTGTAAGCGTATAGGGGCGTATTACAGTAAAAAAAAATAATATATATATTCTCAGTGCATTTCTGCAGTTATTTCTGGTGAAAGCGTATAGGGGCGTATTTCAGTAAAATAATAAAAATATATATGCACTGCACTGTTGCAGTTATTTCTATTAAAAGCATATAGGGGCGTATTTCAGTAAAATAATAAAAATATATATGCACTGCACTGTTGCAGTTATTTCTGCTAAAAGCGTATAGGGGCGTATTTCAGTAAAATAAGAAAAATATATACGCACTGCTGCAATTATTTCTGTTAAAAGCATATAGGGGCGTATTACAGTAAAATAAGAAAAATATATGCGCACTGCACTGTTGCAGTTATTTCTGTTAAAAGCATATAGGGGCGTATTACAGTAAAATAAGAAAAATATATACGCACTGCACTGTTGCAGTTATTTCTGGTTAAAGCATATAGGGGCATATTTCATTAAAAAAATAAAAATATAAACACACTGCACTGTTGCAGTTATTTCTGGTAAAAGCGTATAGGGGCTTATTACAGTAAAATAAGAAAAATATATACACACTGCACTGTTGCAGTTATTTCTGACGAAAGCATATAGGGGCGTATTTCAGTAAAATAAGAAAAATAAATATGCACTGCACTATTTAATTGTTTTCTGGTTAAAGCGTATAGGGTTCTATTTCATTAAACAAAAGAAAAATATATACGCACTGCACTGTTGCAGTTATTTCTGTTAAAAGCGCATAGGGGCGTATTTCAGTAAAATAAGAAATATATACGCACTGCACTGTTGCAGTTATTTCTGGTGAAATCGTATACTGACGTATTTCAGTAAAATAAGAAAAATATATACGCACTGCACTATTTAATTGTTTTTTGGTTAAAGCTTATAGGGGTGTATTTTATTTTAAAAAAAGAAAAATATATACGCACTGCACCGTTGCAGTTAATTCTGTTAAAAGCACATAGGGGCGTATTACAGTAAAAAAAGAAAAAAATATACACACTGCACTGTTGCAATTATTTCTGGTGAAAGCGTATCGGGGTGTACTACAGTAAAAAAAGAAAAATATATTCTCAGCGCATTTCTGCAGTTAAGGGTATTTTTACATTAGCGGAAGGGGAGTCCGGCAGGCTGTTCCGATGGGTGAACAGCCTGTCGGCTCCGTCCTGCGGTTAGTTCACGTGTGCCCCGGACTGCTGCTCCGTCCCCATTGACATACGACATGCAGTACTTTTAGTCCGGCTGCCTCTCGCCGTGCGCTGCCGAAACTCCGCCCCGCCCCCATTATAGTCAATGGGGACGGAGCGGCAGTCCGGGGGCACACAGGCTGTTGACCCACAGGAACAGCCTGCCGGATTCCCCTGCCGCTAGTGTGAAACTAGCCTTATTCTGGTGAAAGAATATAGTGGCCTATTTCAGTCCAACAAGAAAAATATATGCTCAGTTCACTTCTGCAGTTATTTATATTATTATTTTAATATATTATTTTTAGACCCTTCTATGGGCCTCAATTACTAGTATAATGCATGCAGTAATTTCGTAGTGCAGTTTATTATGCCAGTCAGCCTAGGGCTGACAGGTCTAATAGATGTATAAAGATAGTGGATGTGGAGGTCTTCATTAGGCATTGTGGTTTGCCAATACAGTGGGACAATGCCTCTGTCAAACCGCTTAGATAGCGCAGTCAATAGTTTATGACTAAATGGTTGTGATCATAGGTAACAGCGTGCACCGCCGTTGCAGCAGGGTGTCAGCTGTAAGTTACAGCTGACACCCTCTGTCAATGGAACGGGCTCAATTTTCTAAGCCTGCACGATCACATTGCTGTAATAGTATGGCATATCGCGTTTAGGCCCATCTGTCTATGGTGTAATAGTACATCATGGGATGAGGGGTTAATTGTTATAGGATTGGCTTATGTACTTCTTGAGTTAAAATAGACAATTTATGTTATTTAGCTCATGGTTTTATTAAATGCAGAGTAGACATTCAACAAACAGCATTTTTTTCCAGGGAGATTTAACATCCATGAGTAGGCCAGTGTGAACAATTATAATTAATGCTGAGTATAATAAACTGCTTGGACCAAGCACCAAAGTTAAAACTGTAGACAGGGACAGGCTGAGGTCAGGGCAGGCAGAGTTCTTGCAATTCAATAAACAGTCCAAGGTTAGGCTGGGCAGGGGCAGCTCAGGGTCAGAACGGAGATCAGGTCAGGCATTGAAGGGTCAATTCCAGGAAAAAGGCTGAAGTAGGTACAGGGGTAGATGTAGATGCACACCTTTGCAGGAAACTAGTTTATCAGAACGTATTGTTCAGGCACCTATCCCACAGGATAAGGTTTCTTAAATGGTCAATAACTTTTCACACAGCATTGCATAAATCTATAGTACAAGTGACCACATGAAACGTTCTAATAAGTCAACTCAGTAAGAAATGTCCTAGTTCTCCTGTTATCAGCTGTTTACCAGTTAACCCTCCAGCCCCCCCCCCCCATTTCTTTTCGCTTTAAAAAATGTCTTATTTCCATTCAGTACAGATCATCCATGCAGGAGGATCATATAACACCTCAGGCAAGTCTATAGCGAGGGGATGGAGAGGATTGAGTAGGAACTCTGAGACAGGTACTGACAAAGAGAGACTGCACAGCTACAAAGGAATGTTTTAGCGCAGCACAAGTGCTTCATTTACAACCATACATGTCAGTACTTCTCTCTATTGTCATTCTTTATTCTGGGGCTGCTTCTGAGTGACTGTGAGACAGTTAGGAATGAAATTCTCCTCTACTTTCTGTGTGCAGTGGATGGCAGCTAGTCTTCACTCATCATGTGTGGCAGAACCGCAAGCTAGATATTCAGCAACAGAGCACAGAGGAATTCCTACTAAAAATACCAGATACAAGTCACATAATGGCCAAAAAGTGTTATTCCACATGTACACACATTGTACTCTTGATTAATGCAAAGTTTGTTGAACGCTCAGTGATGCTTTTAGTCACTGGCTGGGGAAAAATTGATCTGCGTGTGTGCTGGGCCCTTAAGAGCTGGAGGTTCTATCCATGATCTACGGAGAGAGAAGAAGGGTTCCTCAGCCTGCAAGGAGGAGATAAATGATGGAGGAAAGATGGCAGCGGGTCTGGGCCAATGGAACCCGGGAGTGGGGGAGCAGGTGAGTGGAGTGGCAGCAGGCCCGGACCACCACCGCAACACTATATTGATTATGTAACAATTACAATGTTTTAATAGCACAGTAGAAAATGTAGGAATGTAGAATAAATATCTAAATTTGGCACCATAATCCTCTAGTGATATTGCCTTCTTGCCTAATAGCCAATGTACTTGTATATTTAGCAAATTTGGGGAATTCCTCTAGAAGGCCTACACAAATTTTAAGTTCTGCTATTGAAAATAGGGATTTGTTGATTGAGTCACCTACTGTATCTGTTTACTTGCAAGCATTTCACTGGAACATTCTTGGTTATGTCTGCTGGAGCTCTCTGGATTTTAAGAATTGTATGTTCCCTACCTGGCAGAAGACAATTTAGGACCGGAAAACAAACAGACACTGATATTTTTTCTATTCTTTCAATAATTTTGGGTACATGTTCATAGCGAATCAAAGCTGGAACTCATTAAGTAGTGATGGCCTACATTTTGCATTGTCAGCATGTACATCCCCCTGCTCTGGGTTATCCCTGTGCAAAGGCACGAGATCACAACAGGACAGGCCTGGCATCCATCCACATACTAAAACGTGTTTTTTTTTTTTTTTTTAACAATTTGTGGTTTTGGAATAAAAAAGAGAGAAGAACAAGGTTTGGATTATTTGGAAAATTAATGACCACCTCACATGGAAGTCTGGCACAGTTTAGAAACTTCACTACTTACACCGAGGAAAAATAATCAAATGTGATTTAAGGGCTTCTTACACTGAATTATCCTTGGCTACTCTTTTTTTCGAGATGTTGCTACAACTGGAAAAATGCATTCTTGAAGGAAGACAGAGAGACACATTTATGGTTTTGTTCTCACTAGGCCTTTGAGTGAGTGGAAAAATGGCTCAAGGAGATTGTCCAAAAAGTTCCATCAAAGTCACGGTACATAGATTATTTTTTTATAGGTTGCAGTAATGTTTATACCATAACCTATAACAGTTCTAAAAAAGCAAATCAAAACTATAGGGTCACTGGACTCCCACAAGATCAACACACTCCTCTCCTCCTGCTATGGAAATTCTTAGGCAACAATAAGGTGCTCTGTCAGAACCACATTGAAATGACTTATGTCTCCGTGTCTGGCAGTAGTACAAACTTCTAGTACTAGACTAGCTGCCTGCAACATTTTTTCATCTATATCACCCAAACTCATGGCTTATCAATGACTGCTCACAATTTGGCAACTTCTTGTCCATATCATGGTCGAGTCCTGAGGCCACTGTGCTGCTTTGAAATACAATGCAGTTTTTTCTACAGATGACCTGTCCTGTGTGGACATACCCTTGACCTCTCTTAAAATATCAGTTTTAGTAACTACTTCCCCATGTAATAACAATTCTGGAGCATCCTTATGATTTTATGTGCAATTCCTATTTAATTCCTACTTAAAGTTATGAATGAATTGCTAGAAGTGTGTAGTAAAGGTCCCTCTGGGTGTTACCAGTTGGGGATGTGATCCTGCACAGTCTGACAATTATCCCATCGGTGCTGCCAGTGTCAAATTTGGCAGGAACAAACCCCCATCTGGTAACGCCTATCTGGATCTTTATGGCAGACTGCTGGCAACTTGTTTATAACTTCTAGTAGGAATAATAAAGGAATGGCACAACATAGAGTCATAAGAATAGATTCTCCAGGTTACACAGTGGGTGTGGAACTACTGTGTCAACTGAACAGATTTGACTTGGAGCTACTCCTAAGGACATTATCCTGGCAGTCCCTTGGTTTTCACTAACCCCTATACAAGGATCTAGACCTCACTGTAGATGAACCAGGCCACTACCTCCTGGCATAGTCTCTGTTCAGGTGATAGCTGACCCATGTGGGTCAAAAGACACCAGTGCAGAGCACAGAGGGATCAAGCAAAACTTTTGTCAGACGTAAGCTCAGGACAGGAAGAATATATGCAACCCAAGACACCGTCCAAGGTCAGGGCAGGCAGCTTAGAGTCAGTAGAGAGATCAGGCAGATGTCAGGACAGGCAGCCGGGGGCAGACAGACAGAAGTCGTTACACAGGCAGACAAAAGTATATCAGCACACCTGCATGCAGGACACTGGAGTACTAAGAACCTCTTGTACAGGCACCTTCCTTAAATAGTCCAAGGGTGCCAGCCATTGGCTGATGAAGACCAGGGTGCGCGCACTGGCTCTTTAAGAGTCGGAGTGAGCATGCGCAGTAGACAGAGAGAGCCGGCAAGCAGGTCGCAGCCTGTGTGGAGGGACAGAGGTCAAGACAAAGGTCGATATGTCAAGACGTTACTTGGTGAAGTGAGATTTGCACTGCATTAGTATCAGCGCAATGTACCAAGACTGTAGTTGCACCTTAGTACCTCGAGGGAACTAATACTCCCTAAACAGGGCTAAAGCTTAAAAACAAATTTGTAAAACTATTGTATATTTCCAAGGATTCCCTTCTACTTTATAATAGTCTCTGCATATGCGACCTGGATTTTGAGACGTGAATAATCGGCTGTGTCTACGAGACCCCCGGGCTGTCTTTCCGTGGTATCAATGCTCAGCCGCCTGTTCATAGTTCACCAAATTGTGGCAACTGCAGATCTATTGCAGCAATTAGTGCAATTCCAATTACGTGTATTTTTACAAATGATACTTGACTGCTGTTATCTATTACATAGTCCATTATGTATTTATCCGGCAATTTTGAGAACAAACTGAAAAACAGATATTGGCCAAGTGATAATTAATAGAAAGGGAACATACAGGAAAAAAAAACAAAGGGGAAAAACATGTTAAGATTAGGGGTGAGCGAACCCATGGAAGTTCGGGTTCGGCCAAACTTCATGTCAAAGTTCGGGTTCGGGACCCGAACTTGACCCAAAAAATCAATGGGGACCCGAACTTCACTTTATTATTTTCCGTTATAACATGGTTATATAGGAAAATAATAGCATTCTTAAGACAGAATGCTAAATAAAATGGCCATGGAGGGGTTAAAAATAATAAAAAAAACTCACCTCATCCACTTGATCGCTCAGCTTTGATCGCACAGTTATTCTTTCTTCAGGACCTGCAAAAGGACCTGCTATGACGTCACTGCGCTCACCACGTGGCGAGTGAGGTGACTTCACCACAGGTCCTGCTGAATGAACATAGAAGATCTTCATTCAGCAGGACCTGCGGTGACGTCACCGTGGTCAGGCGAGCACGGTGACGTCATCGCAGGTCCTTTCGCAGGTCCTGTAGAAAGAATAACTGTGCGATCAAAGCTGCGTGATCAAGTGGATGAGGTGAGTTTTTTTTTATTATTTTTAACCCCTCCATGGTCATTTTATTTAGCATTCTGTCTTAAGAATGCTATTATTTTCCGTTATAACCATGTTATAACAGAAAATAATAAAATCACCCAGTTCGGGTTTGCTCAACCCTTGTTAAGATCAAGAAAGATTACAATAAAATAATTAAAGTATCAATAATAAAGTCCAGAGTACAAAGACAGAGGCAGACTCTAGAGAAAACCATAGTTTCTCGTGTGAATTCTCTCTGTAATGATGTCTGATGCCACTGCTGTCTCTTGTAGGTTACAGAGTAATAAAATATCAGGGAGAATGTGCCGTGGGTGACAACTGCAATTTTTCATATCCCTACATATACTGATGTTAAATCCCCTCCAGGCTGCTTTCTGCAGATGATGTAAACCTATGGCCAACCAGACCTCTGCACACTTCTCTGCTGAAATTGGCACACAGCCTGTGACATGAATGCTGCTGCACAGTCTGCAGCCTCTCCAGTCTGTGCCTAAAGGTGGCCTTACAGACTGGGCAAACATTGGCTGAACCTGCTGATTTTGGCAGGACCAGGGCCTGCTAATCCTTCAATTTAAGACTTTATTGAAGACTGCACCAAGGGCAGATTGGCCAAAGACCCTACAGGGAAATTTACAGTGGGCTGATGCCCAGAGGTCCACCCAAGCCCTCTGCACGGCCACTGGCCAGGTACATAATGATCTGATGCTCTCAGAATGAATTAATGCTGGGAGCGTCAGGTACTTATGCACCTGGCCATCAGCCTCAGGTGCCCTCCTGAAATCAACTGTATCACAAATTTAGTTGAATACTGTGGCGAGGGAGGCAGTATTTTGCACTGCACTATAATATTTGGTTCTGCTGGGGGCGGTATTTTGTGCTGCACTGTGGCATTTGGTTCTGCTGGGGCAGTATCTTGTGCCGCATTGTGATATTTGGTTCTGCTGGGGTGGTATTTTGTGCTGCACTGTGATATTTGGTTCTGCTGGGGTGGTATTTTGTGCTGCACTGTGATAATTGGTTCTGCTGGGGCGGTATTTTGTGCTGCACTGTGATATTTGGTTCTGCTGGGGCGGTATTTTGTGCTGCACTGTGATATTTGGTTCTGCTGGGGCGGTATTTTGTGCTGCACTGTGATATTTGGTTCTGCTGGGGCGGTATTTTGTGCTGTACTGTGATATTTGGTTCTGCTGAGGCGGTATTTTGTGCTGCACTGTGATAATTGGTTCTGCTGGGGTGGTATTTTGTGCTGCACTGTGATATTTGGTTCTCCTGGGGTGGTATTTTGTGCTGCACTGTGATATTTGGTTCTCCTGGGGTGGTATTTTGTGCTGCACTGTGATATTTGGTTCTCCTGGGGCGGTATTTTGTGCTGCACTGTGATATTTGGTTCTGCTGGGGCAGTATTATGTGCTGCACTATGGTATTGCAGGCCCTGCTTACTTGTCCTACATCCCCCAGTTTGGACCTGCCTACAACATGGGGCCACGTTTAGCTTTTTTTCCAGGACCATTTTAAAGGGGTTCTGCACCTTCATTTAACTGATGATCTATCCTCTGGATAGATCATCAGCTTCTGATCGGCGGGGGTCCGACACCCGGGACCCCCGCCGATCAGCTGTTTTAGAAGGCAGCGGCGCTCCAGCAGCGCCGCGGCCTTCTCACTGTTTACCGCCGGGCCGCCCGCCCACTGACGTCACGACTTGTATCAACTAGAGTGGGCGCGGCTAAGCTCCATTCAAGTGAACAGAGCTTAGCCGCGCCCACTCTAGTTGATACAAGTCGTGACGTCAGTGGGCGGGCGGCCCGGCGGTAAATAGTGAGAAGGCAGCGGCGCTGCTGGAGCGCCGCTGCCTTCTCAAACAGCTGATCGGCGGGGGTCCCGGGTGTCGGACCCCCGCCGATCAGAAGCTGATGATCTATCCAGAGGATAGATCATCAGTTAAATGAAGGTGCAGAACCCCTTTAAGTTCTGCCCCTGACTGCACCAATGTATCTAGTTCAGCATCCCAGGTAAGAAACTGTCCTTCTTCAGGCACACTTGTAGTCCTGTATGGCGCATGAGCAATAAGTGTCTTCAATATAAATTCTTAATGTGGGCTTCCATGTTTGGGATTTTTTATGTAGTTTTTGATGCCAAAGAGTCATAAACAGATGATACATATAGAGGACTGAGTCTTCTCTTTTTGAAATCCACTCATGGTTTTGGAGTTAAAAACTGCATCAAAAATAGCATTGAGTGCTATGTCTACCTCTGATTGACTTCTATAGAGCAACAGACTGAAGCAGAACTCTACCTCTAGAGGTCTACCAGCGAGGTCTACATGATACCAGCTGCAGCTATTCCCGGAGCGGAGGCAGGTGACGCATAAAATCAACATCTCATAGCTGTTGTTATTTTACATGTGGATTTCAATTATATTTATGAGCTGAGGTGCGAGTCTGGGGCAGCTGGGTTTTTATAGATGTTCTAGGTATAATTACTGAGAGCAGCATGGATTGCCATTGATGATTCCCATTACAGGATCCTGTTTTTTTTTTCTCTCTCTTACTTCTTCTGATGGATCAGAAGAACGGAAAGCTAAACGGTGATGTGAATGCACCCTAAGCTGTAGAAACCAGTGTCAGGCAGCTGATGCCAAGGCCGATAAGATAACTGGTTGCATCAAAAGTGGCATAGATGCCCGTGATGAGAACATAGCCATAAAGTAATAACTGGAATGGGGGGGGACTACAGTACCCAGAAACATTATCAAAATTAGGGCTATTCACTTTAGAAAAAAGACGACTGAGGGGAGATCTAATTACTATGTATAAATATATCAGGGGACAGTACAGAGATCTATCCCATCATCTGTTTATCCCCAGGACTGTGACTGTGACGAGGGGACATCCTCTGCGTCTGGAGGAAAGAAGGTTTGTACACAAACATAGAAGAGGATTCTTTACGGTAAGAGCAGTGAGACTATGGAGCTCTCTGCCTGAGGAGGTGGTGATGGTGAGTACAATAAAGGAATTCAAGAGGGGCCTGGATGTATTTCTGGAGTGTAATAATATTACAGGCTATAGCTACTAGAGAGGGGTCGTTGATCCAGGGAGTTATTCTGATGCCTGATTGGAGTCGGGAAGGAATTTTTTCCCCTTAAGTGGGGAAAATTGTCTTTTACCTCACAGTTTTTTTTTTGTCTTCCTCTGGATCAACTTGCAGGATGACAGGCCGAACTGGGTGGACAAATGTCTTTTTGCAATTTGCAGTTTTTTTTACCCTTTTGTTGTAATTCCTTAAAGGAGTTTTCCCAAGATTATGAACCTATCTATTGTAAAAGATACTTGTGAGACACCTACTTTTCTACCATATACTTATTTAACCACCTCCCGACCGCCTAACGCACCGATGCGTCCGGGAGGTGGTTGATTTACTCCTCCTGGACGCATCGGCGTGTCATCTCGCGATACCCGAGATTTCCTGTGAACGCGCGCACGCAGGCGCGCGTGCTCACAGGAACACAAGGTAAGCGAGTGGATCTCCAGTCTGCCAGCGGCGATCGCTCGCTGGCAGGCTGGAGATGTGATTTTTTTAACCCCTAACAGGTATATTAGACGCTGTTTTGATAACAGCGTCTAATATACCTACTACCTGGTACTCTGGTGGTCTCTTTTGTTTGGATCGACGACCAGAGGACACAGGTAGGTCAGTAAAGTAGCACCAAACACTACACTACACTACACCCCCCCTGTCACTTATTAACCCCTTATGAACCCCTGATCACCCATGATCACCCCATATAAACTCCCTGATCACCCCCCTGTCATTGATCACCCCCCTGTCAGGCTCCGTTCAGACGTCCGTATGATTTTTACGGATCCACGGATACATGGATTGGATCCGCAAAACACATACGGACGTGTTTTGAATGGAATGGAGCCTTACAGGGGGGTGATCAATGACAGGCGGGTGATCACCCATATAGATTCCCTGATCACCCCCTGTCATTGATCACCCCCCTGTCATTGATCACCCCCCTGTAAGGCTCCATTCAGACGTCCGTATGTGTTTTGCGGATCCGATCCATGTATCCATGGATCCGTAAAAATCATTTGGACGTCTGAATGGAGCCTTACAGGGGGATGATCAATGACAGGGGCGTGATCACCAATATAAACTCCCTGATCACCCCCCTGTCATTGATCACCCCCCTGTCATTGATCACCCCCCTGTAAGGCTCCATTCAGACGTCCGTATGATTTTTACGGATACATGGATCGGATCCGCAAAACACATGCGGACGTCTGAATGGAGCCTTACAGGGGGGTGATCAATGACAGGCGGGTGATCACCCATATACACTCCCTGATCACCCCCTGTCATTGATCACCCCCCTGTCATTGATCACCCCCCTGTAAGGCTCCATTCAGACGTCCGCATGTGTTTTGCGGATCCGATCCATGTATCCACGGATCCGTAAAAATCATTCGGACGTCTGAATGGAGCCTTACAGGGGGGGTGATCAATGACAGGGGGGTGATCACCCATATACACTCCCTGATTACCCCCTGTCATTGATCACCCCCCTGTCATTGATCACCCCCCTGTAAGGCTCCATTCAGACGTCCGCATGTGTTTTGCGGATCCGATCCATGTATCCATGGATCCGTAAAAATCATACGGACGTCTGAATGGAGCCTTACAGGAGGGTGATCAATGACAGGGGGGTGATCACCCATATACACTCCCTGATCACCCCCTGTCATTGATCACCCCCCTGTAAGGCTCCATTCAGACGTCCGCATGTGTTTTGCGGATCCGATCCATGTATCCATGGATCCGTAAAAATCATACGGACGTCTGAATGGAGCCTTACCAGGGGGGTGATCAATGACAGGGGGGTGATCAGGGAGTCTATATGGGTGATCACCCCCCTGTCATTGATCACCACCCCTGTAAGGCTCCATTCAGACATTTTTTTGGCCCAAGTTAGCAGAAATATTTTTTTTTTGTTTGTTTTTTCTTACTAAGTCTCATATTCCACTAACTTGTGTCAAAAAATAAAATCTCACATGAACTCACCATACCCCTCACGGAATCCAAATGCGTAAAATTTTTTAGACATTTATATTTCAGACTTCTTCTCACGCTTTAGGGCCACTAAAAAGCCAGGGCAGTATAAATACCCCACATGTGACCCCATTTCGGAAAGAAGACACCCCAAGGTATTCCGTGAGGGGCATATTGAGTCCATGAAAGTGAGACTTTGTGAGAAAAAAACTAAAAAAATCAATTTCCGCTAACTTATGCAAAAAAAAAAATTCGATGAACTCGCCAGGCCCCACATTGAATACCTTGGGGTGTCTTCTTTCCAAAGTGGGGTCACATGTGGGGTATTTATACTGCCCTGGCATTTTAGGGGCCCTAAAGCGTGAGAAGAAGTCTGGGATCCAAATGTCTAAAAATGCCCTCCTAAAAGGAATTTGGGCCGCTTTGCGCATCTAGTCTGCAAAAAAGTGTCACACATGTGGTATCGCCGTACTCAGGAGAAGTTGGGGAATGTGTTTTGGGGTGTCATTTTACATATACCCATGCTGGGTGAGAAAAATATCTTGGTCAAATGCCAACTTTGTATAAAAAAATGGGAAAAGTTGTCTTTTGCCAAGATATTTCTCTCACCCAGCATGGGTATAAGTAAAATGACACCCCAAAATACATTCCCCAACTTCTCCTGAGTACGGCGATACCAGATGTGTGACACTTTTTTGCTGCCAAGGTGGGCAAAGGGGCACACATTCCAAAGAGCACCATTCGGATTTCAAAGGCCATTTTTTACACATTTTGATTGCAAAGTACTTCTCACACATTTGGGCCCCTAAATTGCCAGGGCAGTATAACTACCCCACAAGTGACCCCATTTTGGAAAGAAGACACCCCAAGGTATTCCGTGAGGGGCACGGCGAGTTCCTAGAATTTTTTATTTTTTGTCACAAGTTAGCGGAAAATGATGATTTTTCTTTTTTTTTTCTTTTTTCCTTACAAAGTCTCATATTCCACTAACTTGCGACAAAAAATTCTAGGAACTCGCCATGCCCCTCACGGAATACCTTGGGGTGTCTTCTTTCCAAAATGGGGTCACTTGTGGCGTAGTTATACTGCCCTGGCAATTTAGGGGCCCAAATGTGTGAGAAGTACTTTGCAATCAAAATGTGTAAAAAATGGCCTGCGAAATCCGAAAGGTGCACTTTGGAATGTGGGCCCCTTTGCCCACCTTGGCTGCAAAAAAGTGTCACACATCTGGTATCGCCGTACTCAGGAGAAGTTGGGGAATGTGTTTTGGGGTGTCATTTTACATATACCCATGCTGGGTGAGAGAAATATCTTGGTCAAATGCCAACTTTGTATAAAAAAATTGGAAAAGTTGTCTTTTGCCAAGATATTTCTCTCACCCAGCATGGGTATATGTAAAATGACACCCCAAAACATTTTGCAAAAATTCACATTTTTGTACCATAGTTTGCAAACGCTATAACTTTTACCCAAACCATTTCTTGTTGCCCAAACATTTTTTTTTATCAAAGACATGTAGAACAATAAATTTAGCGAAAAATTTATATATGGATGTCGTTTTTTTTGCAAAATTTTACAGCTGAAAGTGAAAAATGTCATTTTTTTGCAAAAAAATCGTTAAATTTCAATTAATAACAAAAAAAGTAAAAATTTCAGCAGCAATGAAATACCACCAAATGAAAGCTCTATTAGTGAGAAGAAAAGGAGGTAAAATTCATTTGGGTGGTAAGTTGCATGACCGAGCGATAAACGGTGAAAGTAGTGTAGTGCAGAAGTGTAAAAAGTGGCCTGGTCATGAAGGGTGTTTTAGCTAGCGGGGCTGAAGTGGTTAAATAGTGCACATTTGTAAAAGAACCCCCTGCTAAGCATCCCGATCTTTATGTTATGTCGCTTAGGGTTATGTCTCTTCGGGAAGGAATTTTTGCCTTCCTCTGGATCAACTTGCAGGATGACAGGCCGAACTGGATGGACAGATGTATTTTGGACTATGCAATACAGTATGCATGAGTGCATGTGCAATTATTTATAGTGATGGCATATGGTATACATGCACAAAGTGTCCATTTATGTATGCCAAGGAGAATCTGAGAACGAGATCCCTCATGGACCACTAGGAAAGTGTTCAGGATCGCATAGTTTGCTTCTTCTACAATATCCTATTGTTATTGATAGATCCTGTAAAATGGCTCCATTGTGCGTGGCCAAATGAACTTTAAAAGAGTTCGGGTAGACTGGAAACGATAATTCAACAGAAAATGTGCAACATTCTTCCAAAATGACGCGTCTGAACACCAGGAGTCTCTTTCATCACTTCTCCTATGAACATTATCCAAATGTACATTCCGATACATTACTATGGACTACCAAGAACACAATGAACCATGAAATGACTTGGCGTTTACATATTGTTTAACCTTCTCTCGAAGCTGCTTGTTTGGAAAGGTAAGAAATCTTGATAGATACCTAGGAGTCAGAGAGAAGGTGAGGATGGAACAATAGCAGACACTCCAAGTTTTACCTAAATGGCCACCAGTAGGGGTGATGGAAATGGTTGTATAATGGCTCCATGCACGAGCCGTATAGTCAGTGCCAAACACAGCACTAGATCTCATCATATTAAATCAGGGGAAAAAGAAGGGACTAACAAAGGCCTTGGTCTCACAGGATCACATTAAATCCCATCTTTAGCTCTAAATATATGCCATGACTGTGAGCATAAGCCCTAAGAGACATTCTGGAAATGCCACATTTTATGACAAGTGGAGCTGGCATTCGGTTGGTGGGTGCCCATTGCAGTTTCTTAGTGGCATGCTATATAATATACAAATAATACAGATGCTGTTCAATAAGTAAAGGTGGGATCAGGTGTAGAAGATTCAGGTTCCCAGGTCATTATCACCAGGCCGTCTTTAACGCGGGGCAAAAGGGGCAGCTGCCCCGGGCCCAGTTGTTCCTGAGGGCCCAAGGCAGCTGCCTCTTGAGCCCCGCTGGCCACTGGAGGACCTTTCATGGGTCTATACTTTATTAACTAAGTAGCAGGACATGTAGGGCATACATGGGGGATGTCCCGGCACTTACTATTATTTCTGGGCGCCGCTCCGCTGCGTTGCTGTGGCCCCCGTTACATTCTCCCGTGCTGTATGCTAAGTAACAGCTTCGGAACACCAGGGAAGAGACATCAGCTTTTCTCAATGGGCGTCTCCTTCTTTTGGCTGTAGCGCTGTCCAATCGTAGCGCAGAGCATCACAGCCACGGAGAAAAAAAAAACTCGCCTTCTCCCCCGTTCTGAGCTGCGATTGGACAGAGCTACAGCCAGGTAGAAGGAGACGCCCATTGAGAAAAGCTGGTGTCTCCTCCCTGGTGTTCCGATGCTGTTACTTAGCATACAGCGCGGGAGAATGTAATGGGGGCCACAGAGGCGCAACGGAGCGGCGCCCAGAAATAATAGTCCCACCAGCAGGACCTCTATAAGGCAAGGTTTCTTTGCTGTGATACAAATAATTTAATGAAATTTGTAGTTAGGCTTTACTTCACCTGGGGCAAATATTTAGTTTGCCGCCCTATCCCTGTGTCCAAATGCTCTGTCAATGGTCCAGTACCTTTTTGGTGACTCCCTCTGATACCAAAGGAACATGTTCAAAAAAATACCCCCTTGTGAAGCATCACTCATGATGTATTTATTACGGATCGACTGATTATCGGATATTATCAGCCGATATTCATGATTTTTAAAGTTATCGGTATCTGCATCTAACCTTGCTGATATGCCGATAATGCGTCCAGCGAGCTATTACAGAACATGAGCGCGCTGCTGTCAGTGCGCCATATTCTCTCAGCAGCACAGGGGAGAAGGAGCCGCTCTCTCGCTCCCCCATGTGCCGCGCTGCCAATGAGGAGAGACAGGAGGAGGAGGGGCCCACTGCGCCACCAATAATAATTAACGTCTAATACAAATACAGGAGGCAGTGCCCAGCCTATTTGACAAGAAGCTGAAATCAGCGGCAGTCAACTATTCCGGTGCCGCACCTGAGGGGTTAGCTGCTGCTGCTGATTGCAGCTCCCTGTTAGAGGCCGGGTGCCGGCTATGTGATTCTGTGCCGACACACCCGCCTCCTGTATTAAACGTTATTATCACTGGTGGCGCAGTGCGCCTTCCCAGTATTAAAAACATTGGTGGTGCAGTGCGCCCTCCCCCCCACCCCCCAGTATTAAAATCATTGGTGGTGCAGTGCGCCCCCCCCCCTCCAGTATTAAAGTCATTGGTGGCAGTGGCCACAGGGTCCTCTCCCCCTCCTCCTCATTAGTGGCAGTGACAGCTTATGATCGGAGCCCCAGCAGTGTAATCCTGGGGCTCCGATCGGTTACTATGGCAGCCAGGAGTCATGCTACTGAAGCCCTGGTTGCCATGGTAATCTCCCTGCTGCTGTGTGTACTATGCACAGGGCAGCAGGAAGAGTGTGAGGTCCTATTCACCCTAATACAGATCTATTAGGGTGAATAGGACAAGGCATGAAAAGATCCCAGGTTCTAGCCCCTAAGGGGGGAAATAGTTATTAAATAAAAAAAATAAAACAATATTAAGTATAAATCACCCCCTTTCCCAATTTACATATAAAATATATAAACAATAACAATATAAACATATCACATATTGCCACGTCCGAAAAGTCCAAGCTATTAAAAAATTATTTTTTTTTAAATGTGGTAACAGAAATGTTTTTTTTTTTCCAAAAATGAAAAAGCACAGAATATCGCTATAAGTTATCGGCTATCGGCCTGAAAGTTCACAGGTTATCGGTATCGGCTCAAAAAAAAAATCAATATTGGTCGATCCCTAGTATTTAAATAACTCTCTAAGCTAAAAGAACATGATACTTTGAGGCGAGGCAAACATGTTCTAGACTTGGTGGGTTCTCACCAGCATAGGAATCTCAGCTTCCCTTTGGTCTTGAAGTGATCAAATGATGCTAAAGAACCAAATGGTGATCTTAATTTAGCCCATTCAAAACATATGAAGCCTAGGTGCTCACGAACCTTAAATTAATTACTACCTTCTTATAGTTTAGAAGTAGGAGTGTGGGTGAAAGTTACGCTGAAATCTCAAACTAATGGTATAGATTGGGTGTTGTATATTTCAAAAATAGTTGTGATGGCCTTTTAAAAGTCCCGCCAGGTAACATTATTGTTCCAAAAATTGGAAAATAAGGTTTGTGTCAGACTTATGACCACCTTTTTTTTTTCTTTTTTTTTTATAAGTGAAGAGCTTTACTGAAGAAACCATAGAACTTGAACATTATAACTGGTAGTAATCTAACATAGTGCTATGAAAGAGATTCTCCAATTTAGACAACCTATTTTCATATATCCTATATGGAATGGGGACTTCTGTTCAAGGTCCTCAACCATTGGGCAGAAAGGAGAGAAGTTAAAAAGAGCACCACTGGCTCTGGAAGACCTATCTTGTTCTATATCTCACAGATAGCTCATTGACTTGGATGGGTCTTGTGCAATGCTTAATTTCTTTTGTGGTGGTGTTGAGGGGAAACTAAAGAATTGTTTCCATGTTTACTCCCAGATTACAGCTGATCGGTGGGGTTTCCAGTGGTCATAATACTGTCAAGGAACCCCTTCTAACAAAAAGGACTTGTCCAAAGTGGAGAATCTCTTTGGATAACCACTTGTTCTTTTTAAAAAAAAAAAAAAAATTCAAACAGTATGTTAAAGAAATAACATAGCATATCAGATTTGCTTTGAGTATGTCTAATGCAGGACTTCAGGGGTCAGTGCATGACACATGACTTTTCTCTTCTTGAATCCTTGTGTCGAGCCCTACCTCCTCAGGTCCTACACTAACCAGTAAGCGGTATTTAAGTTTTGTAGTGGGTGTATCTGTGCAAGAACAATTGTCATGCCAATTTCATAGAAAGCAAACTGTTCCATACCTGGGAACTGGAGCACTGGAGCACCTTGGTGAATCCCACAAACTCATCCACATTTTGATCAGATTGGATTCAAACCCATAGTTTTTCAGGCTACAAGGTAAGAATGCTAACCATAGAGTTGTCCTTGCACATACAGTCCACTATGGTACAGAGCTGAATAGCACCCCTACTGGATAGAGGCTCATTGCACACTATATATATATGATAGATTAAACATATCACTGGTGGTTTTAGATTAGACCCTAGATTTAATGGAGCAGTATGATATCATTGATGTAATGTTTGCTTTGGTGGAGCATCTCCTTTCCCTTTAGAACAATTATAGTTTAGGATTTTATCTTTTGCATTTATTTTTCAAGCATTAACTGCAATATTCGAGCCTCATACATTATCCTCAGTGCTCTCTAAAAAGCCCTGGTTTATAGCACTTCCTCATATGACAGGCTGAAATTAGCAGTCAATTATCATCATCATATTAAGCAATTAGCCTTGATGTATATTATGAACATCTGTGCTCTGCAAAATTGCGGGCACTGACAATGCGGGCAAAAATCCTTTACATGCGAGACATTCAGAGGGAATACAGGGACGGGGATCTGCTGTTAAACAAAATTTTTTTTACTCTAAGTAAATGTATAATCTCTAAATGGAAAAAATATCATAGGCAAAGTGCAGACGATTCAAAGTAGCAATGAAAAATATCTGTAAAATATGTCTAAATAAATAGTTTCCCGTTATTGGGAAGGTGGAAGCTGTCACTATTAGGAAGTAATGGTAATACCGTAATGGGAACACAAAAAGTTGTGGAAAATGTACCAGTGTGATGGAGGGTTGTTTTCCAATTCCCAGAACTGTATCTCAAAGGGATTTACTGTGAGTAAAGTATTGATGACCTCTCCTCAAGATAGGTCATCAATAACTGACCAATTGGGGTCTGCTTCCTGGCCCCCCCCCCCCCACCTCCGCTGATCAGCTTACCGAGCACAGAGCCGTTCACTGTATAGTGTCTGTGCTTGTATTGCAGCCCAGGGCCGTTCACTTGAATGGGACTGAGCTGCGCCTAGGCCATAGAGTTACATAGTTAATACGGTTGCAAAAAGACATAAGTCCATCAAGTTCAACCAAGGGATAGGTGGGGACGCGAATCCCAAAGGGAATTGAGACTCAGATTTCTACACGTTTTCATAAGCATTAATGTTGCTTACTTTTAAGAATTAATCTAAACCCTTTATAAAACAGTCCACTGTTCCTGCTGTGACCACGTCCTGAGGAGTCTATTCCACAGATTCACCGTTCTTACAGTAAAGAAGCTTTGACGCTTCTGTAGACTGAACTTTTTCCTCTCCAGTCGGAGGCAGTGCCCCCTTGTCTTTTGAGGGCATTTGACATGTAACAGTTTTTCACTGTATTTTTTTTATGGCCCATTTATATACTTGTATAGGTTAATTATGTCCCCCCTTAGACATCTCTTCTCAAGACTAAATAAATTTTATTATTTTAATCTTTCTTCATAACTAAGACCCTCCATGCCCCTTATCAGTTTAGTCGCTCTCCTCTGTACTCTCTCCAGCTGCAGAGCGTCCTTTCTATGGACTGGTGCCCAGAACTGAACTGCATATTCCATATGAGGCCGCACCAACGCTTTCTAAAGTGGTAGTATTACATCCCTGCCCCGCGAGTCCATGCCTTGTTCAATGCATGACAATATCCTGGTGGTCTTAAAAGCAGCTTATTGACATTGTATGCTTTTATTAATATATCCAAATAAAAAACATTAGAAACCCCAGTTAGGCAAAATTGTGAAAGCGTCAATCCTTACAGTGGCGGGCGACAAATAGACAGGGTCTGGTATGGTAAATGATACTTGAGGGACTGTCCTTAGAGATGATCCTATATTGATTCTGCCCTGCCTAGAACGGAATGGCTACCCCGATAGGGGCGATCCCGTATCAGGAACCTCCTGGACGCCCTCGGATGGCCCTGGACGCCCTCACAATAGACGTGGAGTTGAAAGAATACATTATATCGACTGTCAGCAATCAGCTAAACAGACAACAAAACCCCTCCTGTATAGTCATATAGTTGATACTTGGGGTGAAACACGTTGGGTCGAAACGCGTTGGTGGGGGGAATCGTTAATTTTATACATCCCATAATATTACCACTAAACAACTGGGGTACTCTTTAAACTACCACATGACCCATTCCGTGTTTATGGGAGTTGATATGTATTTACCTTTTCTATTTGTGTTACGGTTAATATTTTTTTATATATTTATTCTTACATGGTAAAGTCTAGACTAGCCAACTGTTGCTTGTTCTACACTTCCCGATCAGGGCCATCCGAGGGCGTCCAGGAGGTTCCTGATACGGGATCGCCCCTATTGGGGTAGCCATTGCGTTCTAGGCAGGGCAGAATCAATATAGGGTCATCTCTAGGGACAGTCCCCCAAGTATCGTTTACCATACGAGACCCTGCCTATTTGTTGCCCACCACTGTGAGGATTGACTCTTTCACAATAAGAATTTTTAGTTTTGTGTTAAACTTATGATAGATAATTTTGCCTAACTGGGGTATCTAATGTGTTTTTTATTTTTATATATTAATAAAGGCTAAGCTTTATAGGATGGTTTTCTGTGATTATACTCAACTTCACTAGACCATCATGATTAACATTACCCTCTGACAGGTTATAGTCTGTACTGTGAGCTTTGACATTGTATGCTGTTATTCAATCTATGATCTACAAGGACACCCAAATCCTTCTCTATAAGTGACTCTCCCAGTGCTACATCACCTAGGACATGTGAGGCACGGAGATTATTACTACCAAGATGCAGAACTTTACATTTGTCCACATTGAACCTCATTTGCCAAGTTGATGCCCAATCATTCAGAGTGTCCAAGTCAGCTTGTAGCTTGTGAACATCTTCCATAGTACTACATAGCTTAGTGTCATCTGCAGAAATAGAAATGGTGCTATTAATCCTGTCCTCAATTATTGACCACAACTCTCTGGACACGGTCCTTCAGCCAATTTTCAATCCGATTACAAACTATACTTTGCAAGCCTATAGGCCTATAATTACCTGTGGAGGACCTAGATCCTTTTTTGAATATGGGCACCACATTTGCCTTGCACCAATCACTTGGCACTGTACCAGTACCTAGGGAATATTTACAAATGTGATCGAGGAATGTGATGTCATTGGCCTAGGAAGTGGCTGCAGTGTTTACTGCTACAGCTTCTTAAAACTTCTTCAAACAGTGGGAATCTTGTGAGTCAGACGCAGTTGATCTGATATTGATGCCCTATCCTAAGGATAGGTCATTCATATCAAACTCCTGGAAAAAAAAAACTTTTTAAAATAAACCAGAAAAAGTGGGTTCACCACCCTTTCACATCAGCTGCAGTGTTGCCTCATTTCTTTTTGTGGGTATCTAGTTATCTATCCATCTCATATCCATCTACCTATTTATGTATTTATCTTATTTATCTTAAATCTGACTCAAAGGGGTTGTCTCATCTCAGACAATGGTGCGTGACCCACCGCTGGGACATGCACCCATATCGGGAACGGAGCCACGCTAAGTGGTGGCTGGAGGACTCTGGTGCGGCCACCACCAAGCTCTCTACCCATAGAAGTGAATGGGAGCTCACCGCACATGATCGGCCACCGCTCCCATTCATTTCTGTGTGCCCGATTACTGTCTTGGGTCTAATGACATGGAGCCTCCTGGTATAAGCTGGGTACTTTTTAGAAGTGGGGGGTTTAAACTTTTTCCTGGAATGTGATTTAGTCATGATCTGGCTCGGAGGACCTTGTGATTCTTCATGCCCACAGTGAGTCAGTCACTGATGTAGACTAGTCTGGAGTTTATTTTCTCCACCGCGATGGTGGCTCTTTTGCAGATTCACAGTTTTTCTTTGCAGCCTGGATCATTAATTTTACTACGAGCACTTCTCATAACCAAGATCACATGCTGCAGGATCAATACGCACTTCTATTGTAGGAGAGCTTCCATGCACAGATGCACATTATAATCCTTTTTACTGCTGAGTTATTTTATATAGTTGTTTGGTAAAGCAGTAATCCAAGCTGAGCAAATGTGTACAAATGGCCAAACAGCTGTTTAATCCCTTTCTGTAGACAAAGACCTATTTACCGTGCATTACACATCTACCATGTGAAACAAAGTTCACAGAGACAAAGGATTTATAGAATGCATCATATCCAATGTTAAATGCCTTCTGCTCTTTTAGCTGGAACTCAACGGAAGGAGCAGGTGGATCTGAGGAGTTGTCTAACCAGCCCCTGAGTTCAGGTGAAAAACTTGCAAGATGGGTCTGGATTATGTTGCAAGAGTGTTGAAGTTCCCCTTTGAAAAGCATCTCCCCTCTGGCTCTAAAGTGGCGTATTGACTGGAGGGTCTGCCTCTATTGACTATATATAGATTAGAGAGGGGGAACCATAGAAAAGGGCACTGTCTTAGATTGCTAACTATGCAGTTCCTCTGGTCAAGGCAGAGGCTTCCTCACCATCCAATTGGACAGAACATAGGAGCAACCAGGACTGAGCTCCATAGCAGTCACATGACTCTATGGTAAGGAATGTCCTTGTTCACAATGTCCTAAAAGAGCACCTGAAATGGGACTATGCAATCTAGATCAAATGAAATTTCCCTTGTGCCATGTAACCCGACTGAATTGCATATGAATGTTAAAGCAAATTCACAAGTGGCATACAAATATATCACAAAATCTGCACTTAAAGGCTATGTACAACTTTGGGGGCAATTTTTTATTTTATGATTGCATTTTACTCATTTTGGGCTAAAAATCCTTTTTTTCAGTTGTTTTTTATTTAAAAATATACAGCTGTTATGTCACAAAGGGTTAACTGTCTAGTGGTGACAGTTGTACTTTCACTTTGTGCCAGTCACCTAATAACTTATCTCTAAATTACTAGTAGCTCAAAAACAGTTATTTAAGCTACATTCTTATCAGTAAGATAAAAATTGAGCTTTAATGAGTGTTTAGGAGATCAGAGATCAGGAGCCGTCAGCTGAGCTGCCTGATGGAACAAAGTACAAACACAGATCCTCCTACCATAGAATCTCAAAGCTGTACAGAGAAAGGGGCTCAACATTTTTTAAATAAAGACCAATTGAAAAAAAGATTTTTTAGCTCAAAATGAGTACAATGCAATAATAATAATAATGATACACCCAAAGGTGTACAGTATATAGCCTTTAAATACTGTTTGTGAATTTATTTTTATTTTTAGAAATGTGCATTTTGTGGCATTTTTGCAACCAAAATCTGCACACACACCTGGAGAATTCTGCAGAAAGTATTTCTGCAGTGATAAAATGACATGCGGGAAAATAACTCCATGTAGGTTTCGCCCCCCACCCCCTCCCCCAAGAAAATTGCATCATGTAATTTTCCTGGATTTTTTTCTGCAGCGTAATAATGGACGGTTAGTTTATTGCTTTGATTTCTTCTCACCTCTAGGATATCTATCATGACGTCCTCCTCCGGTTGTTTAGTGCTCCTCATGTTCTCCAGAACGATGGAGTAATAAACTCCTTGTGGATCCGACTGATACAGGTTGTAAGTGTCTGTCTGATACCATTCCTGAACGGCGATGAACACCTGGCTTTTATCTGTGCTGATGATTTGTAGATCCTAGAAAAACATAAGAAATAAAAAAAATTCTATTATTAGTTTGTTACAGCTGTTTATTTTTATTACTGCGTTAACATAGTCTGTTAATAAAAATTTGCCAAATATACACTACTACAGAAATGCTTATCCATCCGTTTTGACCAATCTGTCAATATTTTAGAAGATTACAAAAATAAATCATATACTTTAAATGAATTTTCCAGAATATAGATATTGATGACCTATCCACAGGATGGGTCATTGATATCCGATTGGTGGGGTTTTACAACATGCACTCCCATCGATCACCTGTTTCGACTGGCCGCCAGTGCTGGGAACTATGCAGTGTATGGAAAGCTCCTTCCAGTTTATAATTTCCGAGACTTTACTCAATGGGAGTTGAGCTGCAGTACCTTAACATAGCCACTAAACAGTGTACTTAACCTTCTACTTCCCATTAACAAATATTTTGTAATTCTGTAGCTCACACTTTTCAGGAACCTCAGGAAAAAGGTATCGAGACATCGAACTGTCAAACATATGTCTGAAGGACACACTTTCTGCACACAATAGAAGCCTATGTTACAATACTGTATAGGTACCACAGTCCTTTTTTTCTCCAACTAAATTGTTCACATGGATTAAAAAATATTAATATAAAAGAAATGTATTATACCCCCTTACTGATATATTTTTTTAAAAGTAGACACCTGGCATATTGTAAAAATGTCACCTGGCAGTTTACACTCAGGGGCTCCTTCATGCAATTTTGCATCAAAGCATACCGTTTTGTAAAAATGCATAAAAAGTCATGTGTTTGGCTAAACGTCCGACCCAAGTAGAACCTGAGATTTATTTATTTTACTCACTTATTTAGCGTTGACATATTCTGCAGCGCTTTACAGTGCTTTATTATCACTAGCTCACAATCTAAGGTCCCTATCAGTATGTCTTTGGAGTGTGGGAGGAAACCGGAGAACCCAGAGGAAACCCACCAAACACGGGGAAGAACATACAAACTCCATGAAGATGTTGTCCTTGGTCGGATTCGAGCCTAGGACTCCAGCGCTGCAAGGCACCAGTGCTAACCACTAATACACAAAACCTAGTAAAAATAAAAGTTTAAGATGTACAGAACTGAATAGCCCAAAGTTGCCAATAAATATTTATGTCTGACAAAAAATGCTCTTCTCTCCTCTTACGCTCCCCTCATCAGACCTTTCTCTTACCTGATGAAGTCACCGAAACGCGTTGTTTACATGGCTATGCACTCTCTTTAAATAAAAAAAGGAATATCCAGATCGAAGTTTCATGTCCGTTTCCACCAGTGGATTTGCGCCATTGCAGCATCTTTTTTTCTCTTACACTGACATACAACCATAAAGTAAAACTTTTCATCCTGTTCTTCTGCTTCTGCTCCTAAAGCTCCAATCATCTTAAAAAAAAGTTTTTGGTTCTGTCAGTAGTATCAACCCCATTAAGCCTTGTATGCTATCTGGTAGGGTTGAACCGGGTGATTAAAAATTACCCCTGTCTTGTGAAAATCGGTTACAGCGTTCCTGAAAAGAATTTTATTCTTTATGCAAATGAGGGCATTAGTGCACATGGGATGGGGCCTCGCTCCTTGGTGCACATCAGCATCTCAGCTTTCCAGTGCTGGCCAGTAAAGCCCTGATTAACATAAGATATAAACGTTTTTCTTGGGAATGCCACAACCGATTTTCCCAAGACAGGTATCATGTTAATCAGAATGATCAACCCTACAAGACAGGGTGTAGTTTAATAGAGTTGATCCTATTGGTACATGCTCTTTAATATGATACTAACATCTAGTTCTATGCCTTTTCTAGTCGCGGCAACAGTTTATAGCCATGATGTATCAAATCTGTGTCAGTGAAAGGGTTAAAGCGATTGTCTGGTTTAGAAAACCCTATTGTGAAATTTTGAGTCAAAGGGGAGGAGTATCCCATTCAGAACCCTCACCTATTAGTAGGGAGCCTCTCCCACTCTGGAGGACCAGGCATGTGTAGGCATCACATGAACAGCCCATTGATTTCAATGTCAATTGTGTAATGCTTAAATTCCCCTGTGGTGGCACTGCAGAGAAATCAAACCCTTGAGGCCGGATTCCAGCTGACTGCTTGAAGAACCAGCAAGAGGGAACTCTGATAAATTTAACACCCGGGTTTCGTCTAATAAAATTGGTTTATTCAAAGCGTCCTTCTTCTTTAAACCTCTAGACTTTGGGAAGCCTTAATAATTCGGGAATATATCAGAAATCAACGGATAATGAAACATCAATCAAGAAGAGGAAAGAAGCCTCTATCTAATTAATGAGAAGATATATGGAGAGATTATGTGTAAAATATATGTACTATCCTTGCTAGATTTCACTTGATTAATCGGACCTAGATATTCAATTGCTCAGCGCAATATTAAGACTTCCCGTGCCTAGCGGCTGTGGTTAAAAGGTTCCCTCATTCCATGTCCTCTAGAAAGCAATTAGGTCAGCATGCATAGCAATTTTCATGAAATATGAATACTTAAGCAGGCAATTTTTTACCATTATTAACTAATAAAATCCTCGGCCGCATTATTAGAGAGGCCAATAACCAATCACAACAGATCTACGCAGCTTTAGAAATGATTAATGGCTTCCTAGTGAGGGACTCAGATCATTTGGTTCAATGTCTGACATATTCAGTTCCTGAGTTGGCCGTGTTATACACATGGCCTTCCAGCGTCGCTGTGTGTGTTTTCTGCCGTGGAGGAGGGTTGTGAAGACCAGATGTGGATTGAGCTCATAGAGAATAGGTTATTGGCAGACGAGAGCTCAATGATATGGACGAGGAAGTCTGGAGCAAAAATGAAATACAAAAATCTGGGAAATAATGATGTTGATTTGTAGACGTTTGGCCTGATTTACCAAAAGTAAGCAAATCATCTGCGAGGAAAGCTTATGGAGAAGCTGGGAAAACCCTGGTGTTTAGTTTAGGCTGCAATCACAAGACCACAGTTCATGTTGAGGAACGTATTTTCTTTTCAAAGACAGATCCTTCAAGCTAGGAGCTCGTCCATGTCTACGTTGACTTTCCCGTTAATTTGTTCTGCCTGTTAAATGTCCTGCAGACATGACCAAACATAGTGGACACTGACCATAAATGATGCTTAAAAGCTTAAAAGCACCAATTATAAAATAGGGAATAAAATGGACACTTTTTCTGTTTTTCTAGTCCCCTGACAAAAAGGAATTAAGAAAAAGTCAATGCAGATATAACAAGACCCCTCATTTGGGACCACTTCAATGTCACAGGCCCAACATCCAGTGTTACATAGAATGTGTCGGCAGATAAGAACCATTTGGCCCATCTAGTCTGCCCAATATACTTCACTGTATTTGCAGCTACCACTTCTGCAGGAAGGCTATTCCATGCATCCACTACTCTCTCAGTAAAGTAATACTTCCTTATATTACTTTTAAACCTTTGCCCCTCTAATTTAAAACTGTGTCCTCTTGTGGTAGTTTTTCTTCGTTTAAATATTCTCTCCTCCTTTACCGAGTTGATTCCCTTTATGTATTTAAAAGTTTCTATCATATCCCCTCTGTCTCTTCTTTCTTCCAAGCTATACATATTAAGGTCTTTTAACCTTTCCTGGTAAGTTTTATCCTCCAATACATGCACTAGTTTAGTAGCTCTTCTCTGAACTCTCTCTAGAGTATCTATATCCTTCTGGAGATATGGCCTCCAGTACTGAGCACAATACTCCAAGTGAGGTCTCACCAGTGTTCTGTACAGCGGCATGAGCACTTCACTCTTTCTACTGCTTATACCTCTCCCTATACATCCAAGCATTCTGCTGGCATTTCGTGCTGCTCTATTACATTGTCTTCCCACCTTTAAGTCTTCTGAAATAATTACTCCTAAATCCCTTTCCTCAGATACTGAGGTCAGGACTGTGTCAAATATTCTATATTCTGCCCTTGGGTTTTTACGCCCCAGGTGCATTATCTTGCACTTATCCACATTAAATTTCAGTTGCCAGAGTTCTGACCATTCTTCTAGTGTCCATTCTTCTAGTTCCTCAGTCTCTAGTGTCCGTATAGTTAGCTAGTGCCGTGTCAATTGGTTTAAAGTAGTTCTCTGATTTGGAAAAACTCTACTTGTTAGGAGAGTCCCTTGCAAATAAGCTGGTCACAATGAGTCCACCTTCTGGGACCACCAGAGATCAGCTGTAATTTGTATGGAAAACTGTTCAATTTACCAGAAGTTTTGCCACAAGGGCAAGTAAGCATTGCACAGTGACTATTCAAATAAGTTAGATGTTTGTGAACTGAAGAACAGGACAAGCCCTCCAGAGCAAGAAGAACCATGGTGTTCAGTAGCTTTACTTCCTAAACCTCAAGGACTTTAGGTCCATTGGTTTACCTTCATGGTGTATGTGTTGACCATGATTAGTGGTGCAGTGTCCTAGTTCCTTGTAACTACAGGTTTAGAGCCATACTCCATGGTATCTATTGGTTTGGTGGTCTATTCCCTGGTTTCCTTTAGTTTATATCCCTAGTTGACCAGTGATGTGGTGCCCCAATTCCTTAATCCAGTAGTTAAGTGTCCTAGTGTTTGGAAACCCATGGTGCTTCACGGCTCTTATCCCTGTAGTTTAAGGTTTTATAACCCTAGTCTATTCTATCAACCTCGTTGAGAATCTCTCACCCAGTTCCTGGGGTCTGGGAATTTAGCTGCCCAATCTCTAAGGTTCTGTTATTCTTCATGTGAATAAGGACTTCAGTGCAACGAGGGGCAGGGCCTAATCTCTTAATGCTTCTCAGCTTTCCAGGGCTGGCCACACTCCTTGGTTGCAGTGAGGTCCTAATTTGCATAAAGAATAAAAGTCTTTTATCTTGGGAATGTTGCAACCAATTTTCACAAGATAGGTATCATTTTAATTAGTTGGATCAACCCCACCAGGCAGTATTCCTGGTTTAATAGGGCTGATCCTGCTGACATGCTCTTTAAGCTAAATTTTTATGTTCTGCATGGAGGCTGCTTCCATCCAATGACAATGTTAATGTAAAATCATTAATTTGATAAAAAAAAGCAGGGTCTTGGTTATATATAAAACTTAAAATCAAAGTGACATAAACTTTAGATTAAATGTCACTATTATTGAAGAAAACATATACCCTTCGCCTATAATTCTGCGCTGTGAAGGCAGAACAAGCACAATGTAAGCAGCTTTGGAATTTTAATGATGGCTTTTAGGTGAACGTCAATGTGTGCCAGTTTTTATAGCACTAAAATGTACTGAAGTTCTTCAGCCTATGACAACGTAATCTCAAACTTGCTGAATTCAAATAAAATTCCAATTTTTTTTTTAAATCAACCACAGTCCAGCCGCAGCTTTTAGCTGTATCAGCAATACTACTACTGAAAATTATTAATAGTCCCAAACAACTGTAATAGGGTTTGCTTTAAGGGGTTTTCTGGTTTGCATCACCATCATCTTTTAAAATAATCATTTATGATGTAGCTGTAATTTTGTAATATATTTATCTTACCTTCATCGCTCCTATCCTCTGTTCTGGGCTGTGGTCACATGACCGTGTCCATGCAGCTCTTTCTTATTTCCTGTAATGTCATGTACATGGGTGGGGCAGTGATAGGGGAGTGTCTATGTAACTAGATGGGTGGGAGGAGCTATAAACTAACTGGGAGTTCTTGGGGTGGTGGTGGAACTATGGCAGAAAAAAGAGGTGGATCATGGGCTTGGTTGGATCCAGGAACAGGAAGTTCTACATACAGTAACAGGAAGTGCTACATACAGGAACAGGACATGCCATATACAGGAACAGGAAGTGCTACATACAGGAACAGGAAGTGCCACATACAGGAACAGGAAGTGTCACATACAGGAACAGGAAGTTCCACATACATGAACAAGACGTGCTACATACAGCATTGAAACAAACCACTTTAAAGGTTTCATACTGTTGACTAATACGGTAGCCGGAACAGATTTCAAGGCAAATACAACGCTTCTTTCCTAGGTTTCTGAATCCCAAGTCTGAGCATGAAGAAAGAAAAGCATTGATAGATAACTAGGGAAACTGACAACCTCTGATTGGAATCTGATTGCAGTCTACGTGACTATAACCCAGATTTCAAAAGTTATTATCTGATGTATCATTAACGGGTTTTGAGCCTTTCAACATTGGGGAGGGGGGACACACCAGTAGATCCATTACTATACATAATATGATAGGACTTACCCTATTTTAAGTATTAATAAAGAAGACAAAGAACAATACTACATAATTAAAGGGATTGTCAAGAATTAGAAAAAAAAACCACAAACAGTGCCACTGTTGTCTTTGGGGCTGTGTCTGGTATTGCAGTTCAGTCCTATTCAAGTGAATGGGACTGACCTGCAAAAACAGACACAACCAATGGACAGGTGCAATGCTGTTTCTGGTGAAAAAAAACGAAAACTTTTTTAAAATCATGGCCAATGTCTAGAAAAAATATGATTTTTACCCAAATAAACTTAATTTCAATGTACAATTCATATATGTAGTAATGTTTAATTATAGCACTGCTATGGAAGGACACAACCCTTTTGGCTAATGGCCTCTAAATCACTTCTAACTTTTCCGGCGACAATTCAATTCCATGCAGTTACATCCTTCTCATTCTGTATTTATCACCAGAATTAGTTTAGACAAAATATGTGGCTCCAAAGGGGAAAAGCAGCGTCCTCGGAGTCATTGCGGTAATATATTTTGCGAGCTGTTAATACATTTGAACAGTAGGGTCTATTACTATGGATGTATTTTCTGCAAGTGTGAAAGGAGTAATTAACATAGCCTAATAAAACAGTGATGCCTATGCAAGCGGTAGAGCGTACTAGTGATATATTACAGCGTACGCCTCCCACTTGTTCTGCGGACGTTTACTTAATCAAAATTCGCACAAGTGAAAAATGGTCATTAGGCGCTTGGCGAGTATTGCATAAATATAAATTATGATTTTAAAGGAATGTTCTTCTTCTAATGAAACGCAGCGTAATTTACTTCATTTAGCCGTCAAATATACACTGATATCAACGTCAATTTAGCAAAGTACTTAATTTAGGTAAACCTCTTGCATACTAACAAGCATCTGTTTTCATGACGCCAGATGCAGCCTGTAAATCCACCTTGCACATGGTGTGAAAATGTTACAAAATTAAAAGCGTCCAGTCTTTCCAAAATAAATCAAACGTGTAAGATGCATATGTAATGTTGTTTTTAGAAGGGGGATACAGCCAAACTGACGTCTCTGGGATTATTATAGTTCTCGAAACTGAGAGCAAAGATGGTTCTTTCTTGCTTTAAAATCAGCACACTCCTCTTCTGCTGCTGTAATCACTAACATAGTAACAAGAATGGACAGGTCACTTTCTCCCACAAGATCTGCACACTCCTCTTCTGTTGCTGTAATCACTCTAGTAACCTGATTGGCTACAGGATGTACTACCTTAACCATTTCATGACACTGCTCCTGTTACATTAACCTATCTTCATTAACATAGTAACAAGAATGGACAGGTCATCTCCTCCCACAAAATCAGCACACTCTTCTCCTGCTGCTATCATTATGTTCATGTTTAATTGACTATACTACTTCCTGATCACTTAAACCCTTTGTGCCCCTTGGCATGCATGTACATCACAGGTGTATAATGATTGTATGGCATGGGCTCAGGAGCTGAGCCTGCTCCATACACATAGGGTGCCAGTTATGTAAACACAGCTGATATCACCTGCAATGCCCTTCAGATGCTGCGGTTGATAACGACTACAGCAGTTGAGCGGATATACAGAGGGAAGGGGAATCTCGTGCCCATAACAGCCTCCCCTAGCTGAGATGGATGATGCTGTTACATTACAGTGATAGCCCGGAGCCTGAGTGAGGCTCCCATACCTGTCACTGGTATATTTCAATGCAGGCCTGCAGGTGGCAGCACTGCATTGGAATACAGTGAATGGTGTGTTCTGTGATATATAAACTATCTAATGACTGCTGGTTATAGTCACCTAGGGTAACTTAAAAAATACAAAAATAAAATCAAATAAGTTAAACTTTTTTTTCCCAAAATATATATATTTTTAAATATATAAAAGTTCAAATCACCCCCTTCCCCCAAATAAAAATAAACTATAAAAAAAATCATAGGCATTGTCACGTCCAAACATGAACGGAGTCTGTTTAGAGGAAAGGTTGTCAGCAATCTTTACTGTGGCAACCGCTTCCCTCGTATCAGACTGTGTGACTGGAAACTCTACCCCCAGAAAACTCGGTCGGGGGTTGTTGTCCGTACTGGTCTCCCTGTCTTTTCATTGTTTAAGTAAGATTACATGGTACACCTGCTCCGGCTTTCTCCACCCTGGCTGGTGTATCCTGTAGGTTACCTCGCCAACTTTTTCAAGCACTTCATAGGGACCCTACCACCTAGACAGGAACTTACTGTCCACCACAGGCACACCAGAACCAAAACCCGATCTCCCGGGTTAAAATTCTGAACCCGAGCCTGGCGATTATAGACCCTATTCTGGGCTCGCTGGGCTGACTCCATATGTTCCTTAAACAGTGGCAACACAGTCTCCACTCTCACTCTTCGAGTGACATACTCAATCACACTTTTATGTGGTGTGGGTTGTTGTTCTCATGCCTCTTTGGCTATGTCCAATAAAACCACGCGGATGTCGGCCATACAGCAGTTCGAAGGGCAAGAACCCAGTAGGGGCACCTCTCGCACTGCGAACATAAGAGGGCAATAGAAGATCCCAATCCCTCCCATCTTTAGACACCACCCGCTTTAACATGATTTTCAAGGTTTGATTAAATGTTTCTACCAGGCCATCTGTTTGTGGGTGATAGACGGACGTCCGCAACTGTTTTATCTGTAGTAGTTTACTGAGTTCCCTCATGACTTTTGACAGTCAAGATCTCTTTAGGTAGGCCCATTTGGAAAAACATCTCCACTAACTATTTGGCTATGAGTTTAGCGGAGGTATGTCGCAGAGGCACCGCCTCCGGGCACGGAGTGGCATAGTCCAGGACTACCAAGACGTGTTGGCGCCCTCTAGCGGACTTCGGTACTGGGCATATGAGATCCATAGCGATCCGCATATATGGAACTTCAATAATCGGGAGAGGGACCAGTGGACTGCAGAAATGTGGCTGGGGGCTGGTTATCTGGCAGGTTCGGCAAGACTTGCAATACTCTTCCACCTCACTGAACACACTGGGCCAGTAAAACCGCTGTAGAATCCGGTCCTGCATTTTCTGCTGGCCCTAGGTGTCCCCCAAGAACATGTTGGTGTGCTAAGTCCAACACAAGCTTGCGATATGCCTTGGGCACCACCAACTGTTCAATATGCTCACCCCGTAGTTGATTTACCCGTTACAGCCTCTCCTGTTGAACCACAAAACGGGGAAACATAGACTTGGCCCCCGGTTTTTGCGTCTCATCCTCAACTACTACCACATTTTCCCAGGCTCGAGATTACACATTTCACATGTCAGACCCCAATAAAATAAAAATAGCCCGTCCGTCCCAACGAGTATACTCAGCTGAAGAGGCATACGCTATGCTTGCCTCGGATACGGAGTCTGCCAGTGAGAGAGAAGAAGATGCCACTTTCCTCTACTCCTCTACCCCCTCATCATCATCATCCTCTAGAAGGCGCCCCAGAACAACAGCTGAGGCAGCCCCCCAGTGTGAGCCCATATGGACCCCACCTCCTGATGATTATTAGCCCCAAATTCCAGATTTTGAGGGCAGCTCCGGAATACAGATAGACTGTGCGGGCTTCACTGAACTAGATTTTTTCAAAATCTTCCTCTCTGAAGATTTTGTAAATGTAATGGTGGCCCAAACCAATTTATACTCCCAACAATTCATATGCTAAACCCTTAAGTTGGAGCCCAGTAAGTGCAGCAGAGATGATGATGTTTTGGGGACTTGTACTGCATGGGCGTTGTAAAGAAGCCAAACATTAGACAATATTGGAGTTTGGCCATTTTCTACCAGACTCCAATTTACAGTAACACCATGACCCGGAAGCGATTTGAGTCAATTAGGAAATTCCTACACTACAACGACAATGCACAGTGCCCACCCCAAAACGACCCGACATTTGACAGTCTGTTCAAGGTTAGGCCCGTCATTGACCACTTTAACACCAAGTTTGCTGAGGTGTACGATAAAATGTTGTGTAGACGAGTCCCTATTACTCTTCAAAGGGAGAATTAGATTACCTGCCTAGCAAACGGGCAAGGTATGGCATAAAAATATACAAACTTTGTGAGAGTAGCTCCGGGTACACCCACAAGTTCCGCATTTACGAAGGGAAAGATTCCATGATAGAACCCCCAGAATGCACCCCCCCCCATCCTAGGAGTTAGTGGAAAGATTGTGTGGGACTTACTGCACCCACTTCTGGATAAGGGTTACCACCTCTATGTGGATAACTACTATACCAGCATACCCCTATTCAGGTCCCTAACTGCCATAAGTACTGTGGCTTATGGCACAGTGCGCAAAAATCAGAGAGGCCTCTCTAGATCCACAGGGCAAACACTGAGAATGGGTGAAAGCAGGGCTCTCCTTCATGAGAACATGCTGGTGGTTAAGTACAAGGACAACAGGGACGTCCTTAAACTGACCACCATTCACACTAATGCCAGCTCCCCTGCCCCTGTATGTGGTACCACAACCACTACCCCCAAACCAGTTTGTATCCTGGACTATAACAGGCACATGGGAGGGTGGATCTTTCAGATCACCTTCTGAAGCCCTAGAGTGCCACATGAAAAACTAAAGTGTGGTATAAAAAGCTGGCTGTACACATTGTACAGGTGGCAGGTCAAGTCCCCCAGACAGCAAGGAAGGGAAGGACCCAAAAAAGATGCAGGTTGTGTTCCAAAAGGGGGATAAGGAAAGACACTATTTACTACTGCGAAACCTGCCCTGAAAAACCTGGCCTGTGCATGCAGGAGTGTTTTAAAATCTACCACTCATCCATGGAGTGTTAATCTAATTTCATCGATGATGTACCCATGATTTTACCACCTTATATTTCTGATTTAGTCCGCATAGCTTACAGATCCACTTTTCACCAACCACTACATATTCATTTCTGTGAAACACCTGTTAGGTCAAAAGTGCCCTTTCCACCCCTTAAAATGTTCATACAGGGGTGCACTTTCCAAAATGCGGTCAATTCTTGGGGTTTTTAATTTCTGGGGACCTAAGAATTTTTTTAAATGCGACATGGCACCTAAAACCAACATCTGCCAATTCAGGTCACCAAAATCCATATTTTTCTGTTTGACTCTAGAGCCCTGCTGTGTGCCCATACATAATTTTTTGAGCACATATGGGGTGTTGCTGTATTCGGGGGGAAATGGGGAACAAAATGTGGGGTGCATATTGTCCTATTACCCTTTGGGAAAGTGAAAAATGTGTTTGTAAAGCAACTTTTTTGTGAAAAAAATTAAATTTTTCATTTTTACTGCCAAGTGTTTCCTAATTCTAGGAAACACCTTTGAGGTCAAAGTACTCACTACACACCTTGAAAGATTCTTTGAGGGGTGTAGTTTCCAAAATAAGTTCACTTTTTGGGGGTTTCCACTATAGGGCCACCTCAGGGTGTCTTCATATGCGACATAGCTCCCAATTACCATTCCAGCTAAATCCGCTCTCTTAAAGCCATATGGTGCTCCTTCCACTCTGAAGCCTGCTGTGTGGCCATACATTAATTACTGAGCACATATGGGGTGTTGCTGTATTTGGGAGGAAATGGGGAACAAAATGTGGGGTGCATTTTGTCCTGTTACCCTTTTGGAAAGCGAAAAATGTGGGTGTAAAGCAACTTTTTTGTGAAAAAATTAAATTTTTCATTTTCACTGCCAAGTGTTTCCTAATTCTAGTTTTTGAGCACATATGGGGTGTTTCTGTAAAATCCAGAATCAGGGTAATAGAGTTTGAGTTTTGTTTGGCAACCAATGTTGCAGAAAAAATAAATTAAAAATAGATTAAAATTTAAAATCTGCTATAAAAGTAAAATTCTGAAATTTAATTCCCATTTTCCTTTAATTTTCGTGGGACACCTAAAGGGTTAAAAAAGTTTGTAACATCCGTTTTGAATAGCTTGAGGGGTGTAGTTTCTAAAATGGGGTGATTTTTGGGTGGTTTCTAATATGTAAACCCCACAAAGCGACTTCATTACTGAACTGGTCCTTAAAAAATTAGGTTTTGGAAATTTTCTTTAAAATTTTAAGATTTGCTTCTAAACTTCTAAGCCTTCTAACGTCCCAAAAAAAAAAAAAAAAAGTAATTTTCAAAATGATCCAAACATGAAGTAGACATATGGGGAATGTAAAGTAATAACTATTTTTGGAGGTATTACTATCTATTTCTAAAAGTAGAGAAATAGAAATTTGCTAATTTTTCAATTTTTTTTGTAAATTTGGCATTTTTTTATTAATAAAAATGAAATATTTTGTCACTGTCATGAAGTACAATATGTGACGAGAAAACAATCTCAGAATGGCTTGGATAAGCAAAAGCGTTTTAAAGTTATCACCACATAAAGTGACACATGCCAGATTTGCTAATAATTGCCTGGTCCTTAAAGGGATTCTGTCACCTCCCCTAAGGCAAAAAACGATTTAAAACCAGCCATGCAGCACAGCTTACCTGGATTAGGCTGTGCTGTTCAATCTTGAAATCCGTCCAGCAGTTAGTTCAAAAAACGAGTTTGATCAATGAGGAAATGCGTCCTGAAGGTGCCCAGAGGGGCGTTTTTTTCTTCTGAGAGAGCCCAGTCCCGCCCCTTTTTCAGTGCCCAGCCCGCCTTCCTTTTACTTCCTAACTGCCGCCTCCAGCCTGCCACAGCCTCCCCTTCCTCTCCTCCCCCTCCCTCTTGCCGAACGAAGTCTCGCACAGGCGCAGTACCCACTGAGGGCTGCGCCTGTGCGATCATCAGGAGACTGAGGGCGGCAGCTTCATCTTCGTCACTGGGCATGCGCCGAGCCCAGTGACGTCCGATGCTCGCTCTTCCCTGCTGACTGAGGGAAGAGCGAGCATCGGACGTCACTGGGCTCGGCGCATGCCCAGTGACGAAGATGAAGCTGCCGCCCTCAGTCTCCTGATGATCGCACAGGCGCAGCCCTCAGTGGGTATTGCGCCTGTGCGAGACTTCGTTCGGCAAGAGGGAGGGGGAGGAGAGGAAGGGGAGGCTGTGGCAGGCTGGAGGCGGCAGTTAGGAAGTAAAAGGAAGGCGGGCTGGGCACTGAAAAAGGGGCGGGACTGGGCTCTCTCAGAAGAAAAAAACGCCCCTCTGGGCACCTTCAGGACGCATTTCCTCATTGATCAAACTCGTTTTTTGAACTAACTGCTGGACGGATTTCAAGATTGAACAGCACAGCCTAATCCAGGTAAGCTGTGCTGCATGGCTGGTTTTAAATCGTTTTTTGCCTTAGGGGAGGTGACAGAATCCCTTTAAGGTAAAAAATGGCAGGGTCCTGAAGGGGTTAAGAGAATGTTTTGAGTGATGTGCCCTCCTTAGATGTGTACTGTATATATGTGTATAGTAAAGTTTTGTTTTGCTGCAAAGCATTTCATGACTGCCTTATTTCTGTGTTAACTGAAGATCTCAATGCCATCCATCCAAGCAGACCTTTATACTTTAAAGGTGTTTTCTGGGATAATTATTTTTTTTACCAGATATACTTATGTAGTGTTTTACTTCATGTACCTTCATGTGCATTTTTTTCAGTGTTGACTCTCCTGACCCATTTTTACCATGTAAACCAATCTCTCTGGTTTGTTTCCATCCTGTATGTAGCACTTCCTGTTGCTATAGCCAACCAAACCCATGATGCACTTCTTTATCTGCCACAGCTCCAGCACCGCCCATAACCAGTGGCGGATTACAATAGGGATGTTCGGGTCTGCAGGCCCGAGCCCAGCACCACTGGGGGCTGAAAAGCCCGACCTGAAAGCCCACATACTGCTGTGGGGCACAGGAGCTCATAGTTCCCTGCCCTGCCGCTGATCACTGCCATAGGCTTCAGGCCTAGTAGACCTGAGGCCTATGTGTTAGTGAAATCCCGGCGCAGGCGGGTGTGATGACGCGCACCTGTGATGGGACACAGCACTGTGACGTGTGCGTGCCTGCCTCATCCTACCTTCCTCTGGATATAGGTGAGTATTTAGCTTTTAATTTTTTTTTATTTTACATTTTTTAATTTCATGTGCCTACTTTGGGGGACATGTGGGGTGGGGACACACAGGAGGACATATTAAGAGACATCAAGTACATCGGGAGGAAATTACTATATTGGGGCTTCTGTATGGGGGCAATTACTATGTGGGGGAAAATTATTATACAAGGATTACTACGTGGGGGCTGTGTGGGGCCAAATTATTATGGAAGGGACTACTATGTGGGCGCAAGATACTATGTGGGGCAGTGTGGGGGCAAATTACTATGTGGGGCAGTATGGGGAAAACTACTGTGTGGGGGAAACTGCAGTGTGGGATATATTACTGTGTTGGGGCAGTGTGGGGGACATTGCTGTGTGGGGGCAGTGTAGGGGAAATTACTATATGGGGCAGTGTGGGGGAAATTACTAAGTGGGGACAGTGTGGGGGAGATTACTATGTGGGGGCAAATTACTATGTGGGGGCAGTGTGTGGGGAAATTACTATATGGGGAAATGTGTGGGAAACTACTGTGTGGGGGCAGTGTGGGGGAAATTGCTATATGGGGCAGTGTAGGGGAAATTGCTATATGCAGGCAGTGTGGGGGAAATTACTGTGTGGGGGCAGTGTGTGGGGAAATTACTGTGTGGGGGCAGTGTGGGGGAAATTACTGTGTGGGGGCAGTGTGGGGGAAATTACTGTGTGGGGGCAGTGTGGGGGAAATTACTGTGTGGGGGCAGTGTGTGGGGAAATTACTATATGGGGAAATGTGTGGGAAACTACTGTGTGGGGGCAGTGTGGGGAAATTGCTATATGGGGCAGTGTAGGGGAAATTGCTATATGCAGGCAGTGTGGGGGAAATTACTATGTGGGGGCAGTGTGGGGGAAATTACTGTGTGGGGGCAGTGTGGGGGAAATTACTGTGTGGGGGCAGTGTGGGGGAAATTACTGTGTGGGGGCAGTGTGGGGGAAATTACTGTGTGGGGGCAGTGTGGGGGAAATTACTGTGTGGGGGCAGTGTGGGGGAAATTACTGTGTGGGGGCAGTGTGTGGGGAAATTACTGTGTGGGGGCAGTGTGTGGGGAAATTACTATATGGGGAAATGTGTGGGAAACTACTGTGTGGGGGCAGTGTGGGGGAAATTGCTATATGGGGCAGTGTAGGGGAAATTGCTATATGCAGGCAGTGTGGGGGAAATTACTATGTGGGGGCAGTGTGGGGGAAATTACTGTGTGGGGGCAGTGTGGGGGAAATTACTGTGTGGGGGCAGTGTGGGGGAAATTACTGTGTGGGGGCAGTGTGGGGGAAATTACTGTGTGGGGGCAGTGTGGGGGAAATTACTGTGTGGGGGCAGTGTGGGGGAAATTACTGTGTGGGGGCAGTGTGGGGGAAATTACTGTGTGGGGGCAGTGTGGGGGAAATTACTGTGTGGGGACAGTGTGGGGGAAATTACTGTGTGGGGGCAGTGTGGGGGAAATTACTGTGTCCAGGCAGTTTGGGGGAAATTACTATGTGGGGGGAAATTACTATGGGGTGATTACTATGTGGGGGCAGTGTGGGGGAAATTAATATATGGGGGTGTTGCTATTAGGGAAGCACTCTAAGGGCAATTCTATTATTTCTGGGGACACTATACAGGGATTATTACCTGGAGCACAATATAGGGTGTTATTATTACTGGGGGCACTCTAGGGGACATTATAGCTGCTTTAGACACTACAGGGACATTTGGGGTAATTTATCAAACTGGTGTAAACTAGAACTGGCTTAGTTGCCCATAGCACCCAATCAGGTTCCACCATTCATTTTTGACAGCTCTTTTGAAAATCCAGTTCTACTTTACACCAGTTTGATAAATGACCCCAATTATGTCTATTAGGGTCACTATTTTTTCAGCAGTATAGTACCTGGGGCATTGGGGAGCACAACAGGCACAGTATTGGGAGTGGTAGCAGGATGACACGGTCGGGACACCAGGATGGGGAGGTTGATGTAAAAATTGAAAAAAAATGGAATGTGTCTGTATTACAAACTCTGTAGAGATGAGATGCAGCTGAAAGAATTTGCCATGGTGGTCTGGGTCAAATGGAGGAGAAGAGGAAAGTGAAGGTCTACATGTCACTGGATGTAAGAGGTATGTGTTGCTGTATTCTCCTCCATGTCTTTTTTTCTCCCAAATCTTTCAGTTTAGGAGCCAATTTGGGGTATTTTGGGGTATTTTTTTTTGTCTGAAGATATGGTATAGGAAGAGACTGTGGCGCTCACGAAGCACCAAAAAAACTAAACTAAAATAGAGGGAGGGGCCCAAGTTGGGTAGACGGCCCCGGGCCTATCATGCACTTAATCCGCCCCTGCCCCTAACAACGCCCAGCTAGTTTATAGCTCCTCCCACCCAGCTACTTACATAGACATTCCCCTATCACGGCCCCTAACAACGCCTAGCAAGTTTATAGCTCCTCCCACCCAGTTACTTACTTAGACACTCCCCTATCACTGCCCATAACAATGCCCAGCTAGTTTATAGCTCCTCCCACCCAATTACACAGACACTCCCTGTAACAAGACCAATCTCGCCACATTGCATTGGAGAAGCCTGGTTGCCCGCCTGCTTCATTTAGAGGGAAATCGCAAATACACACGTGGGGACAATAGGACAGAAATCACTATTTAAATATACAATATCACAACCATTACAGTAAACATAGACATTTAACATATCCCCAGATAGCTTGGATCTGAGCGCAGATTATTACTGAATTGGCGCTCAGATCACATACATACAGTTCAATTGCCATGGAGCCAAATTCATTCACATAGTCTTTGCAGGGGAAAATCAAGCGTTTCAACATGGGGCCATAGTCTAAAGGAAGCAGGCGGGCAACCAGGCTTCTCCAATGCAATGTGGCGAGATTGGTCTTGTCACACTCCCCTATCACTGCTCCGCCCATGGACATCACAGGAATTAAAGGGGTTGTCCCACTTCATTAAATAGGTTTTAACTAATTAATTTCCCCCCACTGAAAATATCCTCCTATATATGTAATTTTCAAAAAGTTACCATTCGTCCTAAAAAAGGTTCTATGAGAACCCTTTGTTTACTATTGTCTCCCATGGATACGGCCTCATCTCGCCGGCCGCATCCATGTGCCGCGCCTGCGCACCACAGCCGAAGACATTCATCGGCCAGCCTCTTCAGTATTACGAGAACGCGCACGTCCGCGCATGCGCAGTATATCCAGCGCGTCTGAGATAGAGCTGCGCATGCGCGGGCATCCGAACAGTTCGGGCGAGTTAGCGGAGTGAGCGGACAGACGTCAGAGGAACGGGATACTATTTCCTAAAAGGTAAGTATAATATCTACTGGCCCACTAATCCACCAACGAATTTTGAATACTGGGCAATAAAGGGGGGCAACTCTATGCTATGTATGGACACCTGGGGGCAACTCTATGCTATGTATGGACACCTGGGGGCAACTCTATGCTATGTATGGACACCTGGGGGCAACTCTATGCTATGTATGGACACCTGGGGGCAACTCTATGCTATGTATGGACACCTGGGGGCAACTCTATGCTATGTATGGACACCTGGGGGCAACTCTATGCTATGTATGGACACCTGGGGGCAACTCTATGCTATGTATGGACACTGGGGCAACTCTATGCTATGTATGGACACTGGGGCAACTCTATGCTATGTATGGACACTGGGGGCAACTCTATGCTATGTATGGACACTGGGGCAACTCTATGCTATGTATGGACACTGGGGGCAACTCTATGCTATTTATGGACACTGGGGGCAACTCTATGTATTTTATGGACACTGGGGGCAACTCTATGTATTTTATGGACACTGGGGGCAACTCTATGAATTCTATGGACACTGGGGCAACTGTATGCTATGTATGGACACTGGGGGCAACTGTATGCTATGTATGGACACTGGGGGCAACTGTATGCTATGTATGGACATCTATGGACACTGGGGGCAACTGTATGCTATGTATGGACACTGGGGGCAACTGTATGCTATGTATGGACATCGGGGCAACTATATGAAATGGATGGGAGGCACTTATGGGGGCAGATGGAGGGGGCAGATGGAGAAGGCACTTATGGGGGCAGATATGCAGAGATGTGTATGTGGCGGTTTAGAATCAATGCGGGTGAAAGATAGAATCAGATGTAGCAGGGCTGAATAAGCGCTGTTCAGTCACAGCACTAATGGTAAAGGAAATAGACGGATTTAGCAGAGATGTGTAAGTGGCGGTTTAGAATCAATGCTGGTGAAAGAGAAACAGATGAAGCAGAGCTGAATATGCGGCTGTTCTGATACAGTGCTGTTTGAAGAGAGAATAAGATGTAGTAGAGCTGAATAAGCGGGTTTTCTGACACAGTGCTGTTTGAAGAGAGAAACAGATGTAGTAGAGCTGAATATGCGGCTGTTCTGACGCAGTGCTGGTTGAATAGAAAAACAGATGTAGCAGAGCTGTATAAGTGGCAGGTCAGCATCAATGCTGGTGAAAGAAAAACAGATGTAGTAGAGCTGAATATGCGGCTGTTCTGACACAGTGCTGGTTGAAGAGATGAACAGACAGATGTAGCAGAGCTGTATATGAAGCTTTTCAGACACTGGAGAAGACACATGTAGCTGAGCTGTATAGGCATCTATAAAGATACATAGTGTGAGGTTACACTTTTAGACACAACTGGAGCACAGCTGTAATGGAAACAAATCTGCATCAGTGCTGGTGGGTGGGGGTCGGTCAAGCTTTTGGGCTAATGTATAATATGGAATTATAGTTTTTGATGCACAGAATGTGTTTGTAAAAGATCAGACAGATATTTTATGTGTAAAACTGTGCACTGAGCTCACTTCACATGGCTCTCTGAGTGACCATTCCTCTCAGACACTGCAGACTGATGAGTCATACTCTTCACATGAACGAGCACGCAGGACTCAGCTCTCAGTGTGATGTCATAAGGAGGCGTGGCCGCCTTCACTCTAGCTGCCTAAGCCCGCCCAGCCTTATCTGCAGAAAAGCAGGAAGTTACCAGCTAGCTGGCAGCAATTGAGAATGAAGTAGCAAGATGGGAATACCCCTTTAAGAAAGAGCTGCATGGACATGGTCATGTGACCACAGCCCAGAACGGGAGATAGGAGCAATAAAGGTAAAATAAATACATTTCAAAACTACACCGACCTTTATAAATGATTATTTTAAAGGATGTCGATGTGAAACGGAAAACCCCATTAAAGACACTGTACAGCTGGAATATGGAGAGTTTTAATACAGTAGAGGTGAAATATTTCATCTCAGGCTTTATTGAAGTTTTCCTAAGAAACAGACAGCGGTACAAAATTACTGCTTCCATACAACACTGAACAATTGATGCCACTGTGTGAGCTAGATAAGTCCTGCCGTGATGAATGACCTGCTATTTCTATGTGCCGTTAGTAATTTTATCCCAGTACTCTGTAAAACAGAGCATCTCAGTGTATTGCTATGGAAAAATACTCTCATGATAAATACAGTATGCAGCAAATGGAGACCTGGGAGGAAGTTATCATATAATACTTGAATGCCATTATATGGCTTTTGTCAAGGTGGATTTACGGGCAGATTACCTGGAACGACAATCTGCCCATCTAAATGTACTGCCGCTCACCCAATGAACAAGCGAAATGCTCGTTCACTGGGTGATCCTGTTTGTGCCAATCATAGTTTATGGGCAGCAGATCGTGTGGTCTAAACAGCGATCTGCTGCTCAGAAACCATGATTCGCTATAGCCATCCCTCGTCCTCATACTGCAAAGAACTCCTTCACTGAACAAGCAGCCGACTGTTGGGATAGATAGATAGATAGAAAGATAGAAAGATGCATTAGCACCGGAATATTTTCTATTACTATGGCATTATTGTTGCATTGTGTTCTTTTCTTAGATAGATAGCTAGATATGAGATAGATAGATATATAAATAGATAGATACAGTAGATAGATAGATATTAGATAGATAGATGATCCAATCCTAAAATCAGATAAAGATAACCAAAGCAAACAAATGAGTCAAAAATATTAGACTTGGACATTTATTTATTGAAGAACATTATCCAATATCACATGTCTGTGAGTGGTAAAAGTAAGTGAACCTTTGCTTTCAGTATCGGGTGTGACCACTTATACATCAGTAACTGCCACTAAACGTTTCTTGTAATTACTGATTAGTTCTGCACATCGGCTCGGAGGAATTTTAGCCCATTCTTCTGTACAAAACAGTTTCAACTTTGTTATGTTGGTGGGTCTCCTCCCATAAACTGCTCGCTTCAGGTTCTTCTAGAGAAGCTGACAGCCAGGGACGGGCACACATTGGGCTCAAAGGGGGCTTGAGCCCCTGCCCCCTTCTGCCCCTGCCCCTTTAATGCCCCTACAGAACACTGGCACTCCAGAGCGAACTGTGAGAGAGTGAGAGCTCTGGGAGAAAGGACCTTACATGACATCATCACCATGTGACCAGTAACATAGAGATATTACTGGTCACATGGCTATGGGGTAATCAAAGGTCCTTTCTTTCTTCCAGGACTCAGTGTTGCTGCCGCCTGCAGGAGAAGGGTAGGTCACGTGGGTCGGCAGCGCTCTGCTATCACAGGCACTGGCCGACTGTCTGCAGAGTAGGGAGATCAGGGATGGCTGCTCAGCAGCGTCTGTAGAGGGGAGAGAGTCTGTCAGTGCTGGAGAGGTGGATGTGACTACTGGGGAGGGTCTGAGGATTGTATGCTGGCAGAGGCTGTGTGGGATTATATGCTGGGGGGCTGTTGTGTGGGATTATATACTGGGGGGCTGATGTGTGGGATTATATACTGGGGGACTGCTATGTGTGATTATATACTGTGGGACTGCTGTGTGGGATTATATACTGGGGCCAGGGGGGCTGCTGTATGAGATTATATACTGGGGGCTGTTGTATGGGATTATATACTGGGGGGGCTGCTGTATGAGATTTTATACTGGGGGCCTGCTGAATGAGATTATATACTGGGGGGGCTGCTGTATGAGATTATATACTGGGGGTGCTGCTGTATGAGATTATATACTGGGGGGCTGCAGTGTGAGATTATATACTGGGGGGGTGCTGTATGAGATTATATACTGGGGGGCTGCTGTATGAGATTATATACTGGGGGCTGCTGCTGTATGAGATTATATACTGGGGAGGCTGCTGTATCAGATTATATACTAGGGGCTGCTATGACATTATATATTGGGGGTGCTGTATACTGTGTGGGGCTATACTGCTCTACTGTATACTGTGGGGTGCTGCATATTGTGGGGTGCTGTATACTGGGTTCTATACTGCTCTACTGTATACTGTGGGGTGCTGTATACTGGGTGCTATACTGCTCTACTGTATACTGTGGGGTGCTGTATACTGGGTGCTATACTGCTCTACTGTATACTGTGGGGTGCTGTATGCTGGGTGCTATACTGCTCTACTGTATATTGTGGGGTGCTGTATATTGTGGAGTGCTCTACTGCTATACTGTGGAGTGCTATACTGTATGCTATAGGATGCTATACTGCATACTCTGGGGTGCTATATACTATAGGGTGCTATACTGCATACTGTGGGGTGCTATATACTATAGGGTGCTTTACTGCATACGGTGGGGTGCTATATACTATAGAGTGCTATACTGCATACTGTGGGGTGCTATATACTATAGGATGCTATACTGCATACTGTGGGGTGCTATATACTATAGGGTGCTATACTGCATACTGTGGGGTGCTATATACTATAGGGTGCTATACTGCATGCTGTGGGGTGCTGGGGTGCACTGTAACGCTAGGGTGAGCCGAGCCGCGGTCTCCTTCCTGAACTGCAGAGCGGTGCCCACTTTTAGCCTTGAGCCCAGCTGCCCAGAACACTGATCCTGAGCCACTGAAGTAAGTAATTACAGTCATTCCATGTAAGCTATATTATATATAGTGGTGGAGGGTGTGATTGTCTGCTATGGCGTGGAAAGGCAGGATCCAGGGGGCCCATGTAAATTCTCGCCCAGGGTCCAAGGTCAACATTAAAGACGGCCCTGCCCAAGCTCACCCACTACAAGTGGCAACGCAATTTATTCACCGATACAATTTATTCACCAGTCCTCACGCTCACCAGTGCAGGGTGACAGAGTCCTTTAAGGCTAGCGCAGGGGCTGCCTGGGTAGCGGATGTGCGTGACGCACGTCTGCTACATCACATGACCCCCCACCCAGCGAGATTAATGCAGGGGAGTAAGCGCCGGCCTGTGTGACCCTGTCTCTTGCCTAAGTTCCTTTAGTGCCTGTCTGCCCTTAGTGCCCGCCCTGGTAATATATTGTATATAATTTAAAGTCCAGGAACAAAACAAGTATGCAAAGGAACAATAGTTGTAGTGCGTTGTCCCTTTGCATACTGGGGGTTGTAGTGCTTTGTCTGTTTGCATATTAGAGTCTGTAGAGTTTTGTAATGACATCACTTTACCATAATATGTACGGTGAAACAAAAAAAGTAATATTTGTGGATTCTGTCTTGTTAACAATGACAGTATCAAAAAATTCATGGAGAACAAGGTAGGACTTCTAGAAAAGTAAGCTTCGTGATACAAAGTGCCCTTTTTTTTTTTTACTTAAGCCCCTTTCCTTCAAAATGTCTGTGTACGTCCCTGCTGACAGCAGTAGGTAGAGGTTGGGGAGAGCAGTACAAACATGCTTTTTGTGGAGCAGGGATACTGTGAACATCTGAGTGACAGATTTGTCCTTGTAGATCGTAGATTAAATAACAGCATACAATGTCAATCTGCTGCTTCTAAGGCCACCAGGATATTGTCATGTATTAAACAAGGCATGGACTCGCGGGGCAGGGATGTAATATTACCACTTTACAAAGCGTTGGTGCGGCCTCATCTGGAATATGCAGTCCAGTTCTGGGCACCAGTCCATAGAAAGAATGCACTGCAGCTGCAGAGGAGAGCGACTAAACTGATAAGGGACATATTCAGTCTTGAGAAGAGACGTCTAAGGGGGGACATGATTAACCTATACAAGTATATAAATGGGCCGTACAAAAAATACAGTGAAAAGCTGTTCCATGTAAAATGCCCTCAAAAGACAAGGGGGCACTGCCTCCGACTGAAGAAGAAAAAGTTCAGTCTACAGAATTGTCAAAGCTTCTTTACTCTAAGAACTGTGAATCTGTGGAATAGACTACCTCAGGACGTGGTCACAGCAGGAACAGTGGACAGTTTCAAAAAGGGTTTAGACGAATTCTTAAAAATGTGTAAAAATCTGAGTCTCACTTCCTTCTGGGATTCGCGTCCCCACCGATCCCTGAACTTGATGGAACTATGTATTTTTTCAACCATATTAACTATGTAACTAAGATGTAGTGGGCTATTGGTTGGATGCTACAGCTGTCACTCAGAGCAGAAGGAAGGCGATGTGAAGCAGCTCAATGCAGAGAGCACATCCTTGTGAAGCCCCACCTCCAGGACACTTGCAGGAGAAGAATCTGGCAGAATAAAACTTCATATTCTCACTGTTCCTGATAAAAGCTGCACATAAGTTATGTTTGTACTGCTCTACCTAGCTTCCTGATAGCTTCCCTTTAAAGAGAGAGTGAGTATTGCCAGGGGCGTACATAGAAATCACTGGGACCCCATAGCAAGAATCGAAATTGGGCCACCATTCCCTGTTTATAGCCCCTCCCACTACCCATTCCAGGCCTCTCTCTTTGTTTCATGAACTATTCTTGCTGCTGCGTTTTATAATTTATGCGTTCAGGGCCGGATTGGGATTGCAAAACAGCCCTGGCACACAAAATAGGTATAATAGATGCAGTGTGTACAGATGAATAGAGTATACAGCAGTGTACTGTTATGTGAGGTACGAGGTATAATAGATGCAGTGTGCACAGGTATATAGCATATACAGCAGTGTACTGATATGTGAGGTACGGGATATAATATATGCAGTGTGTACAGGTATATAGTATATACAGTAGTGTACTGATATGTGAGGTACAAGGTATAATAGATGCAGTGTGTACAGATATACACTCACCTAAAGAATTATTAGGAACACCTGTTCTAGTTCTCATTAATGCGATTATCTAGTCAACCAATCACATGGCAGTTGCTTCAATGCATGTAGGGTTGTGGTCCTGGTCAAGACAATCTCCTGAACTCCAAACTGAATGTCCGAATGGGAAAGAAAGGTGATTTAAGCAATTTTGAGCGTGGCATGGTTGTTGGTGCCAGACGGGCCGGTCTGAGTATTTCACAATCTGCTCAGTTACTGGGATTTTCACGCACAACCATTTCTAGGGTTTACAAAGAATGGTGTGAAAAGGGAAAAACATCCAGTATGCGGCAGTCCTGAGGGCGAAAATGCCTTGTTGATGCTACAGGTCAGAGGAGAATGGGCCGACTGATTCAAGCTGATAGAAGAGCAACGTTGACTAAATTAAACCACTCGTTACAACCGAGGTATGCAGCAAAGCATTTGTGAAGCCACAACACGCACAACCTTGAGGCGGATGGGCTACAACAGCAGAAGACCCCACCGGGTACCACTCATCTCCACTACAAATAGGAAAAAGAGGCTACAATTTGCACGAGCTCACCAAAATTGGACTGTTGAAGACTGGAAAAATGGTTTCTTGAACATGACAATGAGTTCACTGTACTAAAATGGCCCCCACAGTCACCAGATCTCAACCCAATAGAGCATCTTTGGGATGTGGTGGAACGGGAGCTTCGTGCCCTGGATGTGCATCCCTCAAATCTCCATCAACTGCAAGATGCTATCCTATCAATATGGGGCAACATTTCTAAAGAATGCTATCAGCACCTTGTTGAATCAATGCCACGTAGAATTAAGGCAGTTCTGAAGGCAAAAGGGGGTCCAACACCGTATTAGTATGGTGTTCCTAATAATTCTTTAGGTGAGTGTATAGTATATATAGTATATACAGCAGTGGACTGATATATGAGGTACGACCTGTAATTTATACCTCATATCTCACGTCAATACACTGCTGTATTTACAAACCGGATTCCAAAAAAGTTGGGACACTATACAAATCGTGAATAAAAACTGAATGCAATGATGTGGAGGTGCCAACTTCTAATATTTTATTCAGAATAGAACATAAATCACGGAACAAAAGTTTAAACTGAGAAAATGTACAATTTTAAGGGAAAAATATGTTGAATCAGAATTTCATGGTGTCAACAAATCCCCAAAAAGTTGGGACAAGGCCATTTTCACCACTGTGTGGCATCTCCCCTTCTTCTTACAACACTTAACAGACGTCTGGGGACGAGGAGACCAGTTTCTCAAGTTTAGAAATAGGAATGCTCTCCCATTCTTGTCTAAAACAGGCCTCTAACTGTTCAATCGTCCTGGGCCTTCTTTGTTGCACCTTCCTCTTTATGATACGCCAAATGTTCTCTATAGGTGAAAGATCTGGACTGCAGACTGGACATTTCAGTACCCGGATCCTTCTCCTACGCAGCCATGATGTTGTGATTGATGCAGAATCTGGTCTGGCATTATCTTGTTGAAAAATGCAGGGTCTTCCCTGAAAGAGATGACGTCTGGATGGGAAGCATATGTTGTTCTAGAACCTGAATATATTTTTCTGCATTGATGGTGCCTTTCCAGACATGCAAGCTGCCCATGCCACACGCACTCATGCAACCCCATACCATCAGAGATGCAGGCTTCTGAACTGAGCGTTGATAACAACTTGGGTTGTCCTTGTCCTCTTTGGTCCGGATGACATGGCGTCCCAGATTTCCAAAAAGAACTTCGAATCGTGACTCGTCTGACCACAGAACAGTCTTCCATTTTGCCACACTCCATTTTAAATGATCCCTGGCCCAGTGAAAACGCCTGAGCTTGTGGATCTTGCTTAGAAATGGCTTCTTCTTTGCACTGTAGAGTTTCAGCTGGCAAGCGGCGGATGGCACGGTGGATTGTGTTCACTGACAATGGTTTCTGGAAGTATTCCTGAGCCCATTCTGTGATTTCCTTTACAGTAGCATTCCTGTTTGTGGTGCAGTGTCGTTTAAGGGCCCGGAGATCACGGGCATCCAGTATGGTTTTACGGCCTTGACCCTTACGCACAGAGATTGTTCCAGATTCTCTGAATCTTCGGATGATGTTATGCACAGTTGATGATGATAGATGCAAAGTCTTTGCAATTTTTCGCTGGGTAACACCTTTCTGATATTGCTCCACTATCTTTCTGCGCAACATTGTGGGAATTGGTGATCCTCTACCCATCTTGGCTTCTGAGAGACACTGCCACTCTGAGAAGCTCTTTTTATACCCAATCATGTTGCCAATTGACCTAATTAGTGTTAATTGGTCTTCCAGCTCTTCGTTATGCTCAAATTTACTTTTTCCAGCCTCTTATTGCTACTTGTCCCAACTTTTTGGGGATTTGTTGACACCGTGAAAATTTGAATCAACGTATTTTTCCTTTAAAATGATACATTTACTCGGATTAAACGTTTGATCTGTCAGCTAAGTTCTATTACAAATAAAATATTGACATTTGCCATCTCCACATCATTGCATTCAGTTTTTATTCACAATTTGTTTAGTGTCCCAACTTTTTTGGAATCCGGTTTGTACTCTATACCTGTACACACTGCATCTATTATACCTCGTACCTCACATATTACACTACTGTATATACTATATACCTGTACACACTACATATATTATACCTCGTACCTCACATATCAGTACTCTGCTGTATATACTATAAATCTATACACACAGCATCTATTATACCTCGTACCTCACATATTACACTACTGTATATACTATATACCTGTACACACTGCATATATTATACCTCGTACCTCACATATCAGTACTCTGCTGTATATACTATAAATCTATACACACTGCATCTATTATACCTCCTACCTCACATATCAGTACACTGCTGTATATACTATATATTTGTACACACTGCATCTATTATACCTCGTACCTCACATATCAGTACACTGCTGGATATACTATATATCTGTACATCGATAATACTGTGTAATATATGCAGTGTGTATATATATATATATATATATATATATATATATAGATCCAGAAAAACGGGCGGCACTCCAAAGATAAGAACAAGTGAACCTTTATTCACCCAGGTGGTGCAACGTTTCGGCTCTGCACTTGAGCCTTTTTCAAGCCTTTTTCGCTTGAAAAATGCTCAAGTGCAGAGCCGAAACGTTGCACCACCTGGGTGAATAAAGGTTCACTTGTTCTTATCTTTGGAGTGCCGCCCGTTTTTCTGGATCTATACATTGGGGTAAGAAGCCTATTCCCCTGGAGACGTGCACCCAGACTTTATTTGATTTTGTACCAGTGCCGCCATTTTTCCTTGATATATATATATATACACACACAGAGCAGTGTATTGATGTGAGACATACAAGGTATAATACTATAGATACATTGTTTACAGAAATATGTGGATACATTATGTCACTGTGTGTGAGGTACATGAGGTAGTGGTCACTGTATCTGTCTGAAGTATATTATACATGAGTGAGCAATGAGTAAAGACAGGGCATGGAGGGGGGGGGATAAATGATGAGAAGTGGAGGGCCTCTCTTACCATTACATTCCAGTCTGTATGGATCAATGCAGAGCTGATTGTGAACTTCTAATACTTGCTGTTAGGGGTTGAAGGACCTGTGATGATGTCATCATAGGTCTGGCAGATGTACCTTTCAAAACTAGGAACTACACCATTTTTGGTGCAGTTTCTTTGCTACATCCTGCAGGACCTGTGATGTTGAAGATGATGTCATCACAGGTCCTGGCAGATGCACTGTTCTAACCTGGGAACTACACTTTACACTGTGCAGTTCCCTTACAGGACCTGTGATGACATCATCAAAGGTCCATTAGCTTTAGAAAGATAGACAGAAGTAATTAGGGGATGGGGCCTCTCCTCCGCTGCGGGCCCCTCTTCCTCACGGGCCCCATAGCAGCTTGCGTGGTCTGCCTATATGGTAGCTACGCCACTGAGTACTGCATATTAGTAAATGCCCGGCACAGAAGTAACTTCCTATAAAAGTGATCTGCAGCAGACGACTACTAGAGGAAGAAATAAGCAGTGCCTATGTATCCCTGCTCATCTCTGTATAGTCATCAGGCTCTGATATCAGAATCAGTTGTTCATACGAGTATTAATTAAATACATACCAATAGAACTCTCCACGGATCAGCATTCTACATAGTTTAACAATAGTTTGAAATGCTACATTTATCCAGTAATCGGTCCTATGCTGTACCCCAGGAGAACTGTGTAGCTCACCTTTGGAAGTGCATATTTCGGAAGTTTCATCTGTACAAAGTCATTCCGTCGGTATGATACATAGTATTTAGTCTGGTTTCCTGCCGTTGTCTGCAAAAATCACAAGCAGATGGTAAAATGTTATAAATAAGCTGTTAAAAAACACATCACATAAATAGTAACTGAGTGAGATTTGAATGAAGGACATACAGCTATTAAAAGATAATAGCAGCAATACCACCATACATACATAATGTAACATTATACAAACTGTATACCGGGATCGCAGAGACGACCCCCCCACCAAAGCAAATAAGAGTCATTTTTAGTACAGTTATCATCTTATATGGAGCAGGGGTCTGTGGCCCCATCAATCACCGGGACCTTGGAGCAAGTGTAACATCTGGCATAACTTAAAGGAGTTGTCTCATCGCAGAGATTGGTGCCATAATGTATCACTATGATATACCACCTCTGGGACCCACTCCTATCTCCAAAATGGGCACCCCAAAGTGAAGGAGAGCGCACCACACAAGTGCAGCCACCCTCTATTCACTGCTATGGGAGTTCTGAAAATACCCAAGAACTGGCTCAACTATTTCCGGCAGTGCCATAGCAATGAATGGAGAAGTGGCCGTGCATTCGATGGGTGCTCTCCATTCACCGCTATGGGACTTCTGAAAAAAAAAAGCTCAGTGTGCTCACTCAGCTATTTTTGGGACTACCATAGCAGTGAATGGGAAGTACTGCATACGCATTGCACCCTCATTCACTTTGGGGGCTCTGTTCCAGATATAGGACTAAGTCCCAGAGGTGGGACCTACACATATATATATATAGTGGATATAAAAAGTCTACACACCCCTGTTAAAATGTCAGGTTTCTGTGCTGTAAAAAAAATGAGACAAAGATAAATCATTTCAGAACTTTTCCCACCTGTAATGTGACCTATAAACTGTACAACTCAATTGAAAAACAGACTGAAAATTTTAGGTGGAGTGAAGAAAACTAAAAAATACTAAAATATTGTGGTTGCATAAGTAGTGCATACCCTCTTATAACTGGGGATGTAGCTGTGTTCAGAATTAAGCAATCACATTCAATATCATTGTTACATAGGAGTCAGCATACACCTGCCATCATTTAAAGTGCCTCTGATTAACCCCAAATAAATTTCAGCTGCTCCAGTTGGTCTTTCCTGAAATTTTCTTAGTCGCATCCCACAGCAGAAGCCGTGGTCCACAGAGAGCTTCCAAAGCATCAAAGGGATCTCATTGTTAGAAGGTATCAGTCAGGAGAAGGGTACAAAAGAATTTCCAAGGCATTAGATATACCATGGAACACAGTGAAGACAGTCATCATCAAGGGGAGAAAATATGGCACAACAGTGACATTACCAAGAACTAGACGTCCCTCCAAAATTGATGAAAAGACGAGAAGAAAACTGGTCTGTAGGCTACCAAGAGGCCTACAGCAACATTAAAGGAGCTGCAGGAATATCTGGCAAGTACTGGCTGTGTGGTACATGTGACAACAATCTCCCGTATTCTTCATATGTCTGGGCTATGGGGTAGACCGAAAAACATCCAAGCCAGGCTACATTTTGCTAAAAACACATCTGAAGTCTCCCAAAAGCATGTGGGAAAAGGTGTTATGGTCTGATGAAACCAAGGTTGAACTTTTTGGCCATAATTCCAAAAGATATGTTTGGCCCAAAAACAACACTGCACATCACCAAAAGAACGCCATACCCACAGTGAAGCATGGCGGTGGCAGCATCATGCCAAGGGGCTGTTTTTCTTCAGCTGGAACTGGGGCCTTAGTTAAGCTAGAGGGAATTATGAACAGTTCTAAATACCAGTCAATATTGGCACAAAACCTTCAGGCTTCTGCTAGAAAGCTGAACATGAAGAGGAACTTCATCTTTCAGCATGACAACGACCCAAAGCATACATCCAAATCAACAAAGGAATGGCTTCACCAGAAGAAGATTAAAGTTTTGGAATGGCCGAGCCAGAGCCCAGACCTGAATCCGATTGAAAATCTGTGGGGTGATCTGCAGAGGGCTGTGCCCAGGAGATGCCCTCACAATCTGACAGATTTGGAGTGTTTTTGCAAAGAAGAGTGGGCAAATCTTGCCAAGTCAAAATGTGCCATGCTGATAGACTCATACCCAAAAAGACTGAGTGCTGTAATAAAATCAAAAGGTGCTTCAACAAAGTATTAGTTTAAGGGTGTGCACACTTATGCAACCGCATTATTTTATTTTTATATTTTTTCTTCCCTTCACCTAAAAGATTTCAGTTTGTTTTTCAATTGAGTTGTACAGTTTATAGGTCTCATTAAAGGTAGAAAAAGTTCTGAAATGATTTATCTTTGTCTAATTTTTTTTTACAGCACAGAAACCTGACATTTTAACAGGGGTGTGTAGACTTTTTATATCCACTATATATATATATATATATATATATATACATATATATATATATATATATAAAAATGGAAAAATGTGGCAGCACCAAAACATAACAAAGTGACGGGTGCTATGTCCAGGGTTATCACTGCTTACCCAACCTTTGTATGTAGAAATGGACAGCACATCCAATAGAGAAATATATTCAAAAAATTTTGTTCAGCCACAGTGGCACAAGAGGCGACGTTTCGGCTCAAAATCCTGAGCCTTTCTCAAGCATGCTTGAGAAAGGCTCAGGATTTTGAGCCGAAACGTCGCCTCTTGTGCCACTGTGGCTGAACAAAATTTTTTGAATATATTTCTCTATTGGATGTGCTGTCCATTTCTACATATATATATATATATATATATATGTCATTGGTGGCCTATCCTAGAGATAAGCCCCCAATGTTTGAGCTAGGTATAGCCCATTAAATCTCTTGGTTCACAATGTAAAATCTGAACCCAGACCCCCCCATCGGCTTCCCTTATGGACACATGACTGCACATACACATGAATTCACTTTACAGTATATAGACAGTTTATAGCAGAATTATTCTTCCAAAAATGTTGAGTAATTGTGGTAAATACTATTACTAATCTTATATTACAGTCTATATTATAGACCAGATCTGTATTCACAATTCTGCTGCCTTCAGAGCTGTAATTCTTTCCTTTCTCAGAGTTTCTGAGAAGTTTAATCTTTTCATTAGACACTCTACAATTCTCTTATATAGAAAACAAACTCATGTAGTGTATTATAAGAGCTTAGCTTTGGCTTCAAGGAAGAGTCTCACTACAAGCATGCTGACTGCTTCTAATTACAACCAACAGAATTATGAATTCAGCTCTGGATTATAATACAGACCATTACTGGATCACTACAAGACACAGTAAGGTAATATATTTAATTTTTTTTAATTTTCTTTGCATTTTTGACTTGTGAATTACTAAACTCATTGTATTGGTGGGTGGTATCCACAATTCTGCTGCCTTCAGAGCTGTAATTCTTTCCTGCCATAGAGTTTAATCTTTTCACTAGACACTCTACAATTCTCTGATATACAAAACAAACTCTTCCTATGTAGTATAAGAGCTTAGCTATGGCTTCAAGGATGAGTCTCACTACAAGTGTGCTGACTGCTTCTAATTACAAGCAGCAGAATTATGAATTCTGCTCTGGATTATAATATAGACCATTACTGGATCACTACAAGACACAATAAGGTAATATATGTACATTTCTTTATATTTTTGACTTGTGAATCACTAAACCCATAGTATTGGTGGGTAGGATCCTCCAATATGTATGTCTATGGGCATCTTAGGACCTCACAATCCAGCTGCTCAACCTCATTGAGTTTATACTGTAGGTGTTCTTCTCGTTCACTGCGTTAAGTAACTTCATATAAAATCTGTCCATGCATATACATCTGTAAAATATGCTTCAGGGACTGTTCCTGAACTTAAAGGCTTCTCCAGTACCTAATATACCTAGAAGTGGCGGTGATTGTAAATTTGCATGTAGCAGCAGAACCTATGTTTATCTTCCATTTTCATAAATCACTCACCCTCGCATCATATCTTGACAATGTGCAGTTCATAAAGGAAGAAGCCATTTACCCCTATCAATCACTGTCCGTCCTCATCACTGCAGCATGGCCATCAAGCAAAATGAATTACCCTTATCTGCTGCTGGTAGCACTTTTGATTTAGATTCTCTATTTTGACACAAGCAAAGATTCAGGAGGTAACAGCACAGTGTCCGGATACCACACAGAATTTAATTAGATTACAAAGATTTATGGATCAAGAAGTTTTTATACTACGTCCTGCCATGCCCGACTTTCTGCTTATATAGGGCAATGCAAACTTGTCAAATAAAGTTACAGAAAAATAAAATATAGCATCCAGGCAGCACGGCCATTTTCATATCTGTGGAGCAGCAAGGGGCACACCCCTGAGGATTTTGGTAAGAAGGGTGCATTCATCTAAGGCTTCTTGTAAGCAGTATGCCCCTCCTTTCCATCGCTTTTCGTAAGCAAGAATACATTTGTGCTGCTTCTCGTAAGGAAGAGGAATTCTACTGAGACTTCTTGTAAGCAGAGTGCACATCCCTTGAGGATTACTGTAGGCAGGGAAAACTATTGACCGGTAAATAGGGGCATATCTCTGAGGCTTCTTGTAAGTAGGGGCATATCTCTGTGGCTTCTTGTAAGTAGGAGCATATCTCAGTGGCTTCTTGTAAGTAGGAGCATATCTCAGTGGCTTCTTGTAAGTAGGAGCATATCTCTGTGGCTTCTTGTAAGTAGGGCCATATCTCTGTGGCTTCTTGTAAAGAGAGGCATATCTCTGAGGCTTCTTGTAAGTAGGAGCATATCTCTGTGGCTTCTTGTAAGTAGGGGCATATCTCTGTGGCTACTTGTAAACAGAGGCATATCTCTGAGGCTTCTTGTAAGTAGGAGCATATCTCAGCGGCTTCTTGTAAGTAGGGGCATATCTCTGTGGCTTCTTGTAAACAGAGGCATATCTCTGAGGCTTCTTGTAAGTAGGAGCATATCTCAGTGGTTTCTTGTAAGTAGGAGCATATCTCTGTGGCTTCTTGTAAGTAGGGGCATACAGTATCTCTGTGGATTCTTGTAAACAGAGGCATATCTCTGAGGCTTTATGTAAGTAGGAGCATATCTCAGTGGTTTCTTGTAAGTAGGAGCATGTCTCTGTGGCTTCTTGTAAGTAGGGGCGTATCTCTGTGGCTTCTTCTAAACAGAGGCATATCTCTGAGGCTTCTTGTAAATAGGAGCATATCTCTGAGGCTTATTGTAAATAGGATCATATTTCTGAGGCTTCTTATAAGTAGGGTCATATTTCTGAGGCTTCTTGTAAGTAGGGGCATATCTATGAGGCTTTGTGTAAGTAGGGGCATATCTCTGTTGCTTCTTGAAAGTAGGGGCATAGATCAGTGGCTTCTTGTAAATAGAGGCATATCTCTGAGGCTTCTTGTAAATAGGGGCATATTTCTGTGGCTTATTATAAGTAGGGGCATATCTCTGTGGCTTCTTGTAAATAGGAGCATATCTCTCAGGCTTCTTGTAAATAGGAGCATATCTCTGAGGCTTCTTGTAAATAGGATCATATTTCTGAGGCTTCTTATAAGTAGGATCATATCTCTGAGGCTTCTTGTAAGTAGGGGCATATCTCTGTGGCTTCTTGAAATTAGGGGCATATATCTGTGGCTTCTTGTAAATAGGAGCATATCTCTGAGGCTTCTTGTAAGTAGGAGCATATCTCTGTGGCTTCTTGTAAGTAGGGACATATTTCTGTGGCTTCTTGTAAGTAGGGTACATATTTCTGTGGCTTCTTGTAAGTAAGGGAATATCTATGTGTTTTTGTTTTGCTTTTGTTGGAAGCATTCCTCTGAGGATTCTTGTGAGCAAGGAGTGCACTCCTGAGGCTTCTTGTAAGTATGGGACACTTCTTAAAAGCTTCTAGTAAGCAGAAGAAAACCTATGAGGCATCAAGTAAGCAGAGGCTCATCTCTGAGGCCTCTGCTAAGCAGTTTGCACACCTCCGAAGCTTCTTGTAATAGGGGCATGCCTCTAAAGGTTTCCTGCAAGCATGCAAACACCACTGAGGCTTTTGTATTTAGAAGACACATCTCCAAGGACTTATTACAAGCATGGGGCACCTTGTCTTCTCGTAAGCTTAAAGCATTGAAATTGTTTTTCAATTCCATGCCCTCCCTGCTGGGCCTGTGAAGGGAAGCCCAATGCTCGATTCCAGCTCCATGGGTTTTGTGCTGTCTTCACTGTACTTTGTCGGTGCATGTAAACCTTCTGGCATTGAAAGGGTCATGTGCACCACTGCAGCCAATGATTGGCCTCAGTGGTGAGATGTGCCCAAGCAGCTAATAACCGAGCAGCCTCTTGGGGACATTTCAATGCTCAGACTGTCACTGTTTATATGTGGAGACCAAGGTGCAGGGAAGACAAGTTGGGACCTACAGAGCTGGAACCAAGCAGCACAGAGCCAGTAAGCATGTTTTCCTTCATACGTTTGTCAGGGTGGAGGTGGAATTTAAAAAACAAGCAATCATGTACAACCCCTTTAAATACCTCTGAGGTCTCCTGCAATATAAAGACACACCTTCAAGACTTAATAGAATCAAGGAGCAGACCTCAGAAACATCTTGTAAGCAGAGGAACACCACTGAGGTTTCTTGTAATTAGAATTCACACCCCATAGGACTCGTCATTAGATGGTATGTCCATGAGGGTTCCTTTCATTAGATGGCACATTTCTGTGGATTCCTGTCATTAGATGGTGAACCCTTGAGGATTCCTCTCATTAGATGGCACACCCATTTAATGGCCATTAGATGGCCAAACTAATTTAATCAGTTTCTATGAGCAGGTAAGTTCTAGACTTGACAGCGGCGAATCAATGGATGTCGTATATCCGGACTTCTCCAAAGCATTTGACACTGTACCACATAAAAGGTTAGTATATAAAATGAGAATGCTCGGTCTGGGAGAAAACGTCTGTATGTGGGTAAGTAACTGGCTCAATGATAGAAAACAGAGGGTGGTTATTAACGGTACACACTCAGTTTGGGTCACTGTCACTAGTGGGGTACCTCAGGGGTAAGTATTGGGCCCTATTCTCTTCAATATATTTATTAATGATCTTGTAGAAGGCTTGCATAGTAAAATATCAATTTTCGCAGATGACACTAAACTGTGTAAAGTAATTAACACTGAAGAGGACAGTATACTACTACAGAGGGATCTGGATAGATTGGAGGCTTGGGCAGATAAGTGGCAGATGAGGTTTAACACTGACAAATGTAAGGTTATGCACATGGGAAGGAATAATGCAAGTCACCAGTATATACTAAATGGTAAAACACTCGGTAACACTGACATGGAAAAGGATCTAGGAATTTTAAGAAGCAGCAAACTAAGCTGCAAAAACCAGTGTCAGGCAGCTGCTGCCAAGGACAATAAGATAATGGGTTGCATCAAAAGGGGGCATAGATGCCCGTGATAAGAACATAGTCCTACCACTTTACAAATCGCTAGTCAGACCACACATGGAGTACTGTGTACAGTTCTGGGTTCCTGTAAACAAGGCAGACATAGCAGAGCTGGAGAGAGTCCAGAGGAGGGCAACTAAAGTAATAACTGGAATGGGGCAACTACAGTACCCTTAAAGATGATCAAAATTAGGGTTATTCACTTTAGAAAAAAGACGACTGAGGGGAGATCTAATTACTATGTATAAATATATCAGGGGTCAGTACAGAGATCTATCCCGTCATCTATTTATCCCCAGGACTGTGACGAGGGGACATCCTCTGTGTCTGGAGGAAAGAAGGTTTGTACCCAAACATAGAAGAGTATTCTTTACGGTAAGAGCAGTGAGACTATGGAACTCTCTGCCTGAGGAGGTGGTGATGGTGAGTACAATAAAGGAATTCAGGAGGGGTCTGGACGTATTTCTGGAGATTAATAATATTACAGGCTATAGCTACTAGAGAGGGGTCGTTGATCCAGGGAGTTATTCTGATTGGAGTCGGGAAGGAATTTTTTATTCCCCTAAGGTGGGGAAAATTGGCTCACTTTTTTTTTTTTGCCTTCCTCTGGATCAACTTGCAGGATGACAGGCCGAACTGGATGGACAAATGTCTTTTTTTGGCCTTATGTACTATGTTACTATGTTACCCCTGAGGACTCATCATTAGATGGCACATCCATGAGGGTTCCTTTCATTAGATGGAGAACCCTTGAGGATTCCTGTGATTAGATTGCACACCCCTGAGGCTTTTTGTAAGAAAACCCTCTAAGGCTCCTTGAAATTAGGGAAGACACCTTCAAAGCTTTTGGTATTTTGGGGGGGACTAGAACATTTTCAGCTTTAGGATAGCCTATCAAACAGTGAACAGTGGGAGTCTGACCACCTCCAGTCATATGCCATGGCCTCTTCATTCTGCTGATTGATAGGGGTCTTGGAGTTTGGACCCCACTGATCAAACATTTCTGGTCTGTCCTAAGGATGGGCCATCAATTGTTTATTCCCAGAAAACCACTTTAAATTAAAATTAAAATGTTTTGATTTTTGTTTGCACAGTACACTTGGAAGTCTACACCACTGAGCAATGAGTGTGATCAAATATATACAGTGAGGAACAGAAGTATTTGAACACCCTGCAATTTTGCAAGTTCTCCCACAAATCATGGAGGGGTCTGAATTTTACATTGTAGGTGCATTCCCACTCTGAGAGACATAACTTAAAAACAAAATTCAGGAAATCACATTGTATGATTTTTAAAGAATTTATTTTCTTGCACTGCTGAACATAGGTAAGTATTTGAACACCTGAGAAACAGCAAGAATTCTGGCTCTCAAAGACCTGTTACTGTGCCTTAAAAGGTCCACCTCTACTCCACTCATTAATCTAACTTAGTAGCACCTGTCTGAGCTCTTTAAAGACACCAACTACTACCATGGGCAAGACCAAAGAGCTGTAAAAAGACACCAGAGACAAAATTGTGGACCTCCACAAGGCTGGAAAGGGCTACAGGGCAATTGCCAAGAAGCTTGGTGAAAATAGATCAACTGTTGGAGCAATTGTTAGAAAATGGAAGAGGCTAAAGATGACTGTCAGTCTCCCTCAGACTGGGGCTCCATGCAAGATCTCACCTCGTGGGGTATCACTGATGATAAGAAATGTGAGGAATCATCCCAGAACTACAAGGGAGGAGCTGGTAAATGACATGAAGAGAGCTGGGACCACAGTTTCAAAGGTCACTGTCGGTCGAACACTACGCCGTCATGGTTTCAAATCATGCATTGCATGGAAGGTTCCCCTGCTCAAGATATCACATGTCCAGGCCAGTCTGAAGTTTGCCAATGACCATCTGGATGATCCAGAGGAGGCATGGGAGAAAGTCATGTGGTCAGATGAGACCAAAGTAGAACTTTTTGGTCTAAACCTTACTCCTCGTGTTTGGAGGAAAAAGAAGGATGAGTTGCGTCCCAAGAACACCATCCCTACTGTGAAGCATGGGGGTGGTAACATCATGCTTTGGGGGTGCTTTTCTGTGAAAGAGGACAGGACGACTGCACTGTATTAAGGAGAGGATAAATGGGGCCATTTATTGGGAGATTTTGAGCAACAACCTCTTTCCCTCAGTCAGAGCATTGAAGATGGGTCGTGGCTGGGTCTTCCAACATGAGAACGACCCAAAGCACACAGCCAGGATAACCAAGGAGTGGCTCCGTATGAAGCATATGAAGGTTCTGGAGTGGCCTAGCCAGTCTCCAGACCTAAATCCAATAGAACATCTTTAGAGAGAGCTGGAACTCCGTGTTTCTCACAGACAGCCCCGAAACCTGACAGATCTAGAGGAGATCTGTGTGGAAGAGTGGGACAAAATCCCTGCTGCAGTGTGTGCAAACCTGGTCAAGAACTGCAGGAAACGTCTGACCTCTGTAATTACAAACAAAGGCTTCTGTACCAAATATGAACACAGATTTTCTCAGGTGTTCAAATACTTATGTTCAGCAGTGCAAGACAAATACATTCTTTAAAAATCATACGAGGTGATTTCCCTTTTTTTTTTATTTATTCTGTCTCTGAGTGGGAATGCACCTACAATGTGAATTTCAGACCCTCCATGATTTCTAAGTGGGAGAACTTGCAAAATCGCAGGGTGTTCAAATACTTCTGTTCCTCACTGTGTATATATATACGGTATACATACAGTAGTTCAGTGGATTATCATGTCACTAGAATGCAGGTAGCGCAATAGAAACCCCAGGAGTAGCCTGGCTCACTGCTGACTCTATCTAAACCCTATTAGTCAATTATGGTGCCCGCTAAGATAGTAGTTTCATGATAATGGAGATGGCGCACTGATAGCTGAACCGCGAAACATGATTTACTTAAGTACGATGCCTATGGATTTTAGGAGGCAAGGATTTTGACTTTCTAACAGAAGCCATTTCTGATTAAAACTGGCAGGTTAGAAGTGAGAGTCTATGCAACCTTGGAAGAATCCATTAAGTTCTCCAGTCTTCAGCAGAAGACATTCCTATTGATTTTTCTAGACTGTATATAGCTGTTAAATAAGCATTAGCATGATCCTTAACTCTTTAGGTGCCTGAACCAATAGATAGATAGATATAGATGATAGATAGATATGAGAGATAGATAGATATAGAGATAGATGATAGATAGATAGAGATAGATAGATATAGAGATAGATGATAGATAGATAGAGATACATAGATACATAGAGATAGATAGATAGATAATAGATAGATAGCATGAGATAGATAGATAAATAGATAGATAGATAGATATAGAGATAGAGAGCTAGATAGATAGATAAATAATAGATAGATAGATAGGAGATAGATAGATAGATACATAGATAGATAGAGAGATAAATAGCTATTAGATAGATATAGATAGGAAGGGGTTAATTCACTTTTTTCATTAAAATAAATAAATAATTTACCATGGTCCGTGTTTTTAGCATGGATGCACGCTCTACTTTGTCCGTGTTCACGGATCCATCACACCCATTAAAGTCGATGGGTCTGTGAAAACCACGGATGCAACACAGATGTCGTCCGTGTTTTAGCTGTGTTTCACAGATCATTAGGAAGAGATGCTTTGAAATGTATTTTTCAGCTGTGCAGTGTTAATGAAAGCTGAATGACACACGAACAGCAAAAAACGGACACATGGTGTAATGGCCGTGTTGCGTGTTCTGGTATGATATCTATGTAATCCTTACATGGGGCAGGTACACCCTGCGTGCTACACATGCGTCCTATAACGAAGCGTGCTCGCCTCTATGTTACTGTGATGCCACGTACCTTAAGAAAGATGTAATCATCTTGTACAGTCAAAGAGCCTCGATCAATGTTCCCGTTGAAGTGAAATGCTAGCGTTTTGTTAGTGCAGTTTTGAATCCGGCATGTCACATATCGATAGCCTGCGGAGCAGAATCAATAGTGGAAACATTAAGTATCTGGAAGAGGTCAGTGGAGTGAAGAACAGGTGTTTTCCACACTATAAATATTGACCACTTCTCTGTGCAGTTAAGGTGAGATGCGGTGTACCGAGCCGGCAGCCGACCACTTGAGATGCGGTGTACCGAGCCGGCAGCCGACCACTTGAGATGCGGTGTACCGAGCCGGCAGCCGACCACTTGAGATGCGGTGTACCGAGCCGGCTGCCGACCACTTGAGATGCGGTGTACCGAGCCGGCTGCCGACCACTTGAGATGCGGTGTACCGAGCCGGCTGCCGACCACCTTGAGATGCGGTGTACCGAGCCGGCAGCCGACCACCTGAGATGCGGTGTACCGAGCCGGCAGCCGACCACTTGAGATGCTGGTGTACCGAGCCGGCATGCCGACCACTTGAGATGCGGTGTACCGAGCCGGCTGCCGACCACTTGAGATGCGGTGTACCAAGCCGGCAGCCGACCACCTGAGATGCGATGTACCGAGCCGGCAGCCGACCACTTGAGATGTGGTGTACCGAGCCGGCAGCCGACCACTTGAGATGCGGTGTACCGAGCCAGCTGCTGACCACTGGGAGACAAGTGTATGAGTGTGGTGTATCTCCTGAAACCTCAGGAGGCAACATCTACTGGAGCCATGACTGAACACAACCTCAGCTATGAGTGTGGTGTATCTCCTGAAACCTCAGGAGGCAACATCTACTGGAGCCATGACTGAACACAACCTCGAGAATGCTATAAATCCCTAAATATGTGTATGGAACGGGATAAAACAACTTTCTATAAAATACAAGATCTCATTTTTCAGCTTCTGCTACACCCTCATTCAGGTGGATGTGGCCAAATCTTAGCATCTGTATTATGGCTGCAAGACTCTGAACCCCCAAACACTCTTACATCACAATAGAACAGGGGTGTACACAGATCTCATAGCAAAACGGTGTCCCCACCCCCTGGTGAGATTTCTGATAAATTTTCATTTTTCTTATAGAGTGGAGGAATTTTTCAATTTAAAAAAATGCATTTACAGCAGAGATTCATACATTGATAAATCTCCCTATACAGCTCTAAAACCTCTGCTTCCCTTCACATGATAAATTACAAAGCTGGCTGTCAGAAGCCACCACTAGGGGGAGCTCAGTGCATAGGAATTTATACAGTTACCATTGCACTCAATGGAATCTATAAAATCTCTATGCACTGAGCTCCCCCAAGTGGCGGTTGCAGAAAAAATGCTATGAATCTATGTTGGGAACAGGAGAAGAAATTCAGCGTTGGGCCCTCTCCACCCTTCCCACCAGATCTCATAGCAATCGCATGGTCTGTACATCATGCAAAAGAACCCTATGATCATGTAAGTTCAGTTCACCGGAATCACCGAGGTGTATCTGGTTCTTGCAGGTGTAATCCAGATGTAGCCATAAAACCGTTACTATTTTGCAGCCACGTTACAGATCTCTGGCAGCTCAAGGTATAGGGAAATTATAGTGCTTATCCTCTATATAAATATGTAATTACTTCTTTAAAGTGAATGCCCACCCTGAAAGACCATTTTGTTTTATATATCTAATAGGCTCAAAATTCTGTACCGATTCATTTCTTAATATATTTTTTTAGCGGTCAGAGCTATGTTTTTTGGATGCAGAGCTCCAAACCCTCTGTATAGACTTACATAAAACAAATAACCATCTGGGCTGCCTTCAGCCGCCACTAGAGGAAGCTTAGGAGCTTACTGCATACTGTTATACATTGAACTCAATAATAACACGTATGAAGTGAGCTCCCTCTAGTGGTGGCTGCAGGCAGTCAGAGTGGTGTGTTCTATTACTATGCAGGGGATTCGGAGCTCTGATTTCTTAGCAGATATACAGCATTAATCAGTACACAGTGGTAGACCTAAAAATGACTGAGATATGGACATTCACTTTAAAAGGGTTGTCTACCTATTGATGACCTACAATTAGTAAATTATAAGTTATGCTGACTCTTTTCCTCCAAAACTCAATATCAATCAGCTCTTTTCCTCCTGCTCTATAATATGTTGCCTTTTCATAGTGATTGGTTCCCTTTATATGCAAGATACCAGGACTGGATCCATGAGTAGAGTATTCCTGTCCTGTTCTCTTCCAATTCCCTATGTGAAATGGTCTGTGACCACCACAATTCAGCATGAGATAGGAATGAATGTCATTTGATTGACAGATGCAGACTGCAGGACATCATTTGGACTAGAAGAGGGCATCACATTACGTGACATAAAAAAAAAAAAATTGGCCCACCTCCATCTTTGTCTTGTATCTCCATGTGGACCAGACCTGGATCTGTATCTACTCCAGCAACAGACCTACAAACATAGAAAAAGTTGTGTAAGTCCACACACATTTGTTCCAAAAACTCACACTACAATATAAACGATCAGCTCAGCTACTGATATAAATACATTCAGAATAATGTTACCACCAACAGATACAATCACACATACTAAATTGTAATAGGTATTGAATATTAGGTAATTAAACAAGAAAAAAGGAACTTCAATCTTCTTGAAACTCGTTTCATGTCTGATTCATCAAATCTTTACAATTTTATATCGTTTTCAAATTGACTCTAAATTAGAAGTAATTATTAGGGAGGAAAACCACAAGGGAGGAAGAAGATGGACGATCACATGACACTGGGGGGAAGTGGGGGTGGGGGGGCTCATCAGCCAATCAGGGAGGCAGTAGGCAGAGAAATCCTAATGCTGAACTAGAAGACCTGTAAGAATATGTCTGTCAGAGTCTAACAAAAAGCAATTCAAGACACAAGCCACCAATGTAATGTGATATGGACGCGATTTTAGGTAATTTGATCAGTGAAAGCTTTGAGGGAGTAAGGGGCTGGTCACAATGTGTTAAATGAAGTTGCTGCTGGCAGCTAGTTCTGCATTAAATACCCACTGCCAGAAAATACCCACTACCAGTTCATAGGCTTATTGCTCCCACAGCACCCCAGTAGCATTCTGCAGCAAATGCTGAGCAACTGCATATTTCTTTTCTTCTAACATCCATTTCAGTGCATTAAATCCATGTTATTAAACGTGTTATATTATAGCATAAACATTTTACTGCAATAATGCCATTATTATACCTGCATTATTGAACACATAGCTCAAAGACATTTTACCACAAACATTGCATTATTATATCCATGTTAATATATAGATTACTGCATTAAACTGTATAGTTCAAAGACATATTACCGCAGAAATTGCATTGTCATACCTATGACATTTTACTGCAAACATTAAATTGTTATATCCGGATTAGCTGACACAATACTGCATCGGATTGTGTAGTTAAAAAAAAGTTACTATAAATGTTGCATCGTTATACCTGTGACATTCAACGCATGGTTCAAAGATAATTCACCTGCAAACATTGCATTGTTATATCCGTGGTAGGGTTGTTGCGGGTATCGAAATTTCGATACCCAATCGATACTTTTGTCCCGGTATCGATACGATACCGGGATTTCCGTTCTTTTGAATACTGGGCTGCGCTGCTGCGCAGTCTAGTATCTCTGAACATGAGCACGCTGCTGTCGGCACGCTCATGTTCTCTCAGCAGCACAGGGGAGAAGGAAGCTGTCCTCCCTCCCCCTGTGCTGCCACTGCCACCAATGAGAAGAGAGGGGCGGGCGCACTGCGCCACCAATGAGAAGAGAGGGGCGGGCGCACTGCGCCACCAATGATAGGACTATTCCCACACAGAGCGGCGCCCAGCGATGTCCCAGCACTCACCATTATTCCTGGGTGCCGCTCCGTTCGCCCGCAGTGCCCCATTACTGTCTCCTTTCCTGCTCCACATCCCAATTACTATCGGAGCGATGGGGAGGAGACATCAGCTTCACTAGTGGGCGTGCCTTCTGCCTGTGCTGTGATTGGACAGCGCTACAGCCAGGGAGAAGGCACGCCCACTGGTGAAGCTGATGTCTCCTCCCCATCGCTCTGATAGTAATCAGCATGTGGAGCAGGAGAGGAGACAGTAATGGGGCACGGCGGGCGAAACGGAGCGGCGCCCAGGAATAATGGTGAGTGCTGGGACATGGCTGGGCGCCGCTCTGTGTAGCCTACTACTTAGTCTGGACCCAGGACAAGTAGTCAGTCAGTCTTTAACACATAATACAGGAGGCAGGTGCCGGCAGCAGAATCGCATTGCCGGCACCCTGCCCCCGACAGGGAGCTGCGATCAGCGGCAGTTAACCCCTCAGGTGCGGCACCTGAGGGGTTAACTGCCGCTAATCTGCCAGTACCCGCCTCCTGTATTAAGGGGTAATTATCATTGGTGGTGCAGTGTGTCCCCCCCCTCAACCCCCCATCCCATTAAAATCATTGGTGGCACAGTGCGACGACCCCTCTCAACCCCCCAGTATTAAAATCATTGGTGGCAGTGGCCACAGGGTCCCCTCCCCTCCCCCTCATTGGTGGTGCAGTGGCAGCTTCTGATCGGAGCCCCAGCAGTGTAAGCCTGGGGCTCCGATTGGTTACCATGGCAGCCAGGATGCTACAGAAGCCCTGGCTGCCATGGTAACATCCCTGATCCTGTGTGCACAGAGCACAGAGCAGCAGGGACAGTGTGAAGTCCTAATCACCCTGATAGAGCTCTATCAGGGTGAATAGGACAAGGGATGAAAGCTCCCACATTCTAGCCCCTAAGGGGGAAATAGTTTTTAAATAAAAAGTGTAAAAAAAAAAAAAAAACATCAAAATATGAAGTATAAATCACCCCCTTTTCCCAATTTCACATATAAAATATATAAATAATAAACATATTACATATCGCCACGTCAAAAAAGTCCAAACTATTAAAATATAAAAAAAAAATCTATGTAGGTGAATGCCGGAACAGAAAAAATAAATAAAAACTGCGCGATTCGCCATTTAAAAAAATGCGGAATGCACGTGGCTTATTTGGTTTATTTTTTTCGCGTGGTATCGAATGGTATCGAGTATCGCAATACTTTTTCATGGTATCGAAACCGAATCAAAAATTTGGTATCGTAACAACTCTAATCCGTGGTAGCAGATGCATTACTGCACCAGACCATGTAGTTCAAAGACATTTTACAACAAAAATGGTGCTACTGAACACATAGTTCATAGACATTTTACAGCAAACATTGCATTGTTGTATACATGGTAGCGGATGCATTCCTTCATCAGACTGTGTAGTTCAAAGACATTTCACTGCAAAAATTGCATTGTCAAACCCATGTTATTGAACACATAGTTCAAAAATACATTTTTACTGCAAACATTGCATTGTTATATGCATGTTAGCAGATACATTACTGAGGCAGATCATGTAGTTCAAATACATTTTACTACAAAAATTACATTGTTATACTTGTGACATTGAACATTAGTTCAAAGACATTTTACCGCAAACATTGGTTTGTTATATCTGTGTTAGCGGACGCATTAATGCATCAGACCGTGTAGCTCAAAGAAATTATACTACAAAAATTGCAGCTATAACTGTGCTATTGAATGCTTAGTTTAAAGACATTTTCTGAAAACATTGCTATTTTATATCTGGGTTAATGGATGCTTTACTGCATCAGACCTTGTAGTTCAAAGACATTTTACTTAAAAAATTGCTGTTATACCCCTGCTATTGAACGCATAGTTCAAAGACATTTTACTGCAAAAATTGCATTATTACCAAAGTAAATTGTCAATACCAGTTGTAGAAGGGGAAGGACATTTAATTGTGCCTCTGTCTTTAAATGACAGAAAACACACTTGCAATTTAGAATTTTGAAACTAATACAGATATCAAGATGTCATTGCATTGTAACTGCCTGCGCTGTTCTATTCTCTCATATGTCTCAGGCCTTTTGGCCTGTGGCTTATGAGGGTGAGTTCTAGAACAGCTGAAAAGTCTGTGATCACAAGGTTTGGGGTCTGAGCCCCAATGTTTTGACCTAGTGACACCCCTAATATCGATAGATGACAGATAGATAAAAGTTAGATTGGAACTGTATACAGATATGAGGTAGGCATATTTGATAATACAAATAAATAGGTAGACATATAGATAGCTACAGTACATAGATATGAGATAGATGATCAGAGAAGACAGATAGATAGATAGATAGATAGATAGATAGATAGATAGACAGACAGACAGATAGATAGATAGATAGATAGATAGATAGATAGATAGATAGAATATCACAGATAAGCTATTCTATAAGAAGTAATGTTCTGGAGTGTCCTCTAAACTTAAGCATTAGATACCCCGTATGTGACCATGTCCCAGTACAATCTTCACAGGCAGAATAATTCCTAGCAGTCTTGGCATTCTGGCTCGGACTCTTAATTCACAGCAGCTTTATTTCTATGTGTGCGCTGTATTTACGTAATAACAGTAATGATGACATTAGAAACAATCTTCATTACACAGTGAGATCCAATTTGTACCATATTAATTTCATAGAGAAGTATTCAAGTTCTAGAGATTACATGTCCACTTAGTGCTGCAGAGCTGACGCTCAAAATGCGAATGTTATTCTGAGACTTCAAAGCTTGAGAAACACCAAACGTTCATTCTTCAGAGGGAACAATCGCTGGTAAAGTCTCAATAATAAGGCACAGCAGAAAGTAATTATTTTAATACCCAGCCCAGTGAAATGTATTCCACAATCTTCGGTTTCCTGTACTTTAAGCCAATTTATCAAGTCAAGAATACAAACCCATACTGAGCCTAGAATAAAGCCCAGCAATGTGTAATTAATGCTGCATACTGAATACAAGATTAGATCACCATTGCTGCAACAGACAATCCCTCACTCAGAAAAGCAAATTTGTCCAAAAAATTTAAAAGGAGAAGGAAAAAAAAAAGGATCTTCTTTATAGATGTCATCATAAACAATACATCAAAGTGCGAGACAAAGTCATTAAGGCACGATAGAGGTGGTATATTATAGTGCAAACTTAAAAGACCGTCATATAGATGTATAATAAGTCTTCATATGGAAACATATTTGTGTTTTATTTATTTTTTAAATGCATTGTGAAGCAAATATGATAATGTAATGGTGAACTAAAGTTTAGAGAACAAAACAGAAGCAAAAACCTAAAAAAAAATATTTTAAATCAATCTATATGTCCCTGGTGGTCTAGGGTAGTGAAGGGGTTAATGCTTGATTCACTGGTGGACTAGTATAAATCTTTCTTGGTGGTCTAGGAGGGTTAATAGTTTATTCCCCAGTGGGCTTTATATTTTTTCAGTGGGTTATTACCCAGCAGTGTGGGGCAGACATTAATGTTTTACTGCCTGATGTTCTAAGGCCTCTTTCACACTTGCGTTGTCCGGATCCGGCGTGTACTCCACTTGCCGGAATTACACGCCGGATCCGGAAAAACGCAAGTGTACTGAAAGCATTTGAAGACGGATCCGTCTTCAAAATGCTTTCAGTGTTACTATGGCACCCAGGACGCTATTAAAGTCCTGGTTGCCATAGTAGTAGTGGGGAGCGGGGGAGCAGCATACTTACAGTCCGTGCGGCTCCCGGGGCGCTCCAGAGTGACGTCAGAGCGCCCCATGCGATCCATGCGATCACGTCATCCATGCGCCTGGGGCGCCCTGACGTCACTCTGGAGCGCCCCGGGAGCCGCACGGACGGTAAGTATGCTGCTCCCTGCTCCCCACTACAGTTTACCATGGCTGCCAGGACTTTAGCGTCCCGGCAGCCATGGTAACCATTGAGAAAAAACTAAACGTCGCATCCGGCAATGCGCCGAAACGACGTTTAGCTTAAGGCCGGATCCGGATCAATGCCTTTCAATGGGCATTCATTCCGGATCCGGCCTTGCGGCAAGTGTTCCGGATTTTTGGCCGGAGCAAAAAGCGCAGCATGCTGCGCTATTTGCTGCGGCCAAAAAATGTTCCGTTCCGGAACGGAAGACATCCTGATGCATCCTGAAGGACGGACTGTCCATTCAGAATGCATTAGGATAATCCTGATCAGTATTCTTCCGGCATAGAGCCCCGACGACGGAACTCTATGCCGGAAGACTATAACGCAGGTGTGAAAGGGCCCTAAGATAGAAGAGGGAATAACAATTTAGTGAGTAAAAAGAGTGGTAAATATCAAGTGATCTAGGATAGGCGATGTAAAGGTACTGTAGGGTAGAGATAATTTATTTCCCAGTGGTCTTGTAAGGAAGACGAGTTAGAATTGTATTCCCTGGTGGTCTAGGGTAGAGGAAGGTTTAATCTTTTATTATACCAAGTGGTCTAGGGCAGGGGTCAGCAACCTTCGGCACTGCAGCTGTTGGGAAACTACAATTCCCAGCATGCTCCATTCATTTCTATGATATTTCTTAAAAGAACAGAACAAGTATGAATGCTGGGAGTTGTAGTTTTACAACAGCTGGAGTACCGGAGGTTGCCTACCCCTGGTCTAGGGTATAAGAGGTAGGCTGGGGTAGATGTGGGGGGATAATTCCTGATGGTGCAGGGCAGAAGTGGGGTTAGTAGTAATTCTCTGGTGGCCAAGGCTACAAGAGGGTTTAACATTTGGTGGTCTGGTGGAGCTCCCCAGGCTCCATCCATTTTGTAATGTCATCTTGGTGTCACACTCGTGTGTGGGAGGAAAACACCACACCAAGCATAGGAGGGAAAGGGAATACCAGAATAAGAACTGGAAACTAGGGAAGGAACATGGCTACCTCCTAGAGGAAACCCTAACTCCAGTCCTGACAAACTACCAGTATGAACAGGCCCAAAGGTAGGCAAGTTCATATGCTGGATACTTAGAATCCTATCTCACCCTATAGGACCTTGGAACTAATGTCAGGACTGAGTCTTCCTGTTCCTCTATAGGGAAGGACAAATAGGAGTTTCCCTCAGGCCTAATGACAAACAACAGGGAAAGGCAACACACACATAAATATAAACAAAATACAAAAGGGAAAGGAAACACTTATCTTCAATGAAGCTTTGGAAGCACCAGGAACTCAGCCGAGAACCAAACACAAGCTAAACACAAGTCCAACAGAAGCTATAAACCGCATAGCATAGTGGGAGAAACAACAATAAATAGAGAAGGTTAAATGACCACAATAGCCACACCTGGGGACAGAAGGTGTGGCAAGCACCAGAAACAACACAGACGTCACTTGATCCAAAAGGAAAACATGTCAGATCAAACCACGTGTTGCCAGTCTCACTGATCTTCTGCCATCTGACGCAGGAACATCCGTGACACTTGGTGATCAATGTATAGTGAGCAGTATGTTCTAGAAAAGGTGGGTAAATCATAGAGACCAACCATGTGGCTGCCATGAGGTCCTGAGGAAAGAGATGACCAACCCTAGTTGGTCTTAAGCCCCTTCTTCTGGGTGGGGAGAACCTATGTAGGAACTGCAATGTTAGCAACTGGTTGGTAAACTGGTCTGAACTTCATGCAAATGGGTCATTGGAGGAAACCAATACCAGAGCCTCTTGTACAGGTTGACAATTCCTAGTACCATAATGGGCGCCCACTATGACATTTGCTGTAGTGTCATCTATCTTTTAGGTATGCCACTATCTGTAGATCTCCAATCTGCAGCATATCTACCCTACCTGTTATTGTGAGGGTCTTACTGTAGTTTTGCAACAGCTGGAGAGCCACAGGTTGGAGACCACTGTTTAGACAAATACTAAATTTGGTCAGTCATAAAAAGACAATATGTTGCCATTCATTCCATATCACAATTTCTTCTAAAATAAAATGTTTCCATTCTCAACTCTGTTCAATTAAAATTTGCAGGTAAAGGAGAAGTGACAGGCCAGAATCTGCTAACGATCAGCAGAGAACTTCAAGGGGCTCCTCAAACATCAGATGAGTTGTTAAATATTTCATTCATCTCCCTTTGATAGTATTTCCGTTCTAAGAGACTGTCACAATTTCTGCACCTTAAAAGACCCGGGTGCATATGTCTCCCATCAAAGGATTAATGAGTTCTAGCGGCTGCACCAAGCGTTTTATCCCATTTGAATGATTCATGCCGCCATATGCTTCATGACCGGCTTTAGGAATCAGGTCGCATATTTAGAAAGTTCTATATGTAGTGCAGCACCACGGCATTAGTAGTCTAGAAAACCTGACACATTTCTTTATTGTATATCATAATATAATTTAAGAGGTTCTGCAGCATCTGAATATACTTTGGGTTTCTGTTCTCACCATTTCCATGATCTCTGATTGTTCTGAATTTGCTACACTTGCATCCAGTAGGACAAATCTTCTCCTATTCTGATTTAATGTAGGTAAAACAAATCAGACTGAAGTGCAGACTGTTCAGCCAACATAGAACATATACTGACTACGTTCTCACGGCTGAGAGTTTGCTACAATTATATCCAGTTTCAACAAACCTCTGTGAGCTAAGCTACCCTGATCCATTGCAACAAACTATCAAGGAGGAGGAATAGATTTATTCTGCTTCTGTATTAGAATAGTCGCCCGAGATTACAAAATTGTGCTTTCTTCAAAATACAGCACCACTCTTGTCCATAGGTTGTGTGTGGGAACTCATCTCACACCCATTAACTTCAGTGGAGCTGTGCAGCAATACCAGCTACAACCCATGGACAGGTGTGACAATGCCCTTGGAAGAAAGTATCTATATTCTTCTAACCTTTAACTTACAGAGAACCATCTAGACTGGATGCAATTGCACCTGCTTCTCAGCTGTGAGAGGTATTGTTAGTTCAGGTTCAGAACAGCTTTTAAACCTCTGGATTACAGATAAACAAGTCAAATTTGAGATGAAATTTGTAAAAATTTGAGTTGCACTCAAATTTTTGGTGATCTGATTTAGGTAAATTTGGGGAAGAGAAAGACGAAAAGAGTTGTAAAAGTTCCAGTTGGATCTGAATTTTTGGTCATTTGATTGATTTGAGTTTTGGGGAGAGAGAAAAAAAGAGAGAGAGAGAGAACATTTTTGTAAAAAAAGTAAAGATTTTGTAAAAAGTTGCATTCGAATTTAGGGGAGAGAAAAAATACCAAAAATGTAAAAAGTTAAAAACTAGTGAGGAAAATATGAGTCCTACGATACCTCACAGTGTCATACACAAATTTTCTGGCCAATTGGAATACTTTCGATTCGGTACTTTCGAATCGGTACAATTGATTCAGGCACAGATCAAATCAGTCAACCAATTCTGCCAAATCGAACCCAAATAGAATTTTAGAATGATTTGTTCGTCTCTGCTTTGAGTGTAAAGATGAATGTTCACATTCACTGACATAGAGCAGAGATACAAATAATAGTAAAGAAATGAAAATATAAGGTCTATTAGAAAGCTACAGAAATTTGTGCAGTGATTAAAGGGTCTCAGCACAACAACCCAAGTCATTGTGGGCATTGCTGGGCCAAACCATCCAGAGTAGGAGACACTCTTTCTTAGCTTCTTCTGGCTACTAGTAGATAGTTTAGAGACCTCCATAGGTCATAAAATAACATACTTACATGGGATGTCCCCTTAGCAATGTCTTGTAGGCACTGGCATATGTCTACCGATTCTTCTGTGTACAGAATAATACAGAATCTGAAAATTTTTGTATGACCTAAAAGCAAACTCTTATGGAACCATCCAAAGTAAAGAGTTTAAACATAACCTAATTTAATCCACTTGCACTCCATGGATGGCAGCTTCCAACAATCCATTACCTCGTTATGTTTGTTGCGGCCTATGGCAATTTCAATGTAAATTGTGTAACCCAATACCATAATAAAGGCCCCATTGATGTCCTACCCCGCACAATGTTCTGCATTTGTATGTCGTTTGCTCTGCTTCAGGTGGAATGATCATTCCCAGATGTAACAGATTCAGGACGGCTTTCATTTGACAGGAGTTCAAGGGTCTCTATTGGGTCCTGGAGCAAAGACGATTCATTAGAGGATGTGATACGTTTCATCAGACTCATGGTTTCCACCATGAACAAGCAGATCTGTACGACACTGTGGCATGGACATGTGCGTCTACTATAGGTTAAGTCAGAGAAATGTTCACAGACGATGGAGGGATTATAGGTGCCGTGGAGCCGCATAGACTGGATGGGTGCTTGGGAATCATTATATTCAAAGACTTCAAAGAACCAGTGGAAGAACGAAGAAAGATCTATGGGAAGAAGTATTAGAAGAAGAAAGAGCTGTAGGGTCGCCATAGATCACAGGTAAAGCTTCACCAGGGGCAATGGATTTGTTACTGAAGCCTAAATTCCCCCCGGGACGCATTTACACTAAATCTGTTACATAAAAAGGTTTGCGCTTTCTCAGGTTATACAACACAGGAGACCAAACAGGTCATGTAATCCATGCAGAAAAACACTCGCTAATACAACTCAATGCTGATAGTCATCCCAGTGAGGAACAGCAAATGTATAACCTCTTCTGTCTAGATTTTATACTGTGCTGTAATGCCCATCCACTGCTAAGAAAATTACAAAAACAGCAGAGCACTCTACTACATTCAATTGTAGCCAAAATGTAGTGGCCGGAGGTTGCCGGTGTAGGAAGAACAGGGTGGAAGGGCGGATATACCATGAGACACCCCCTGCTTGTGAGAGAAATGCATCTAGCTGTGCAGCTGAAGAGGGATAATAATTAGGCTGAAAAAGACATTAGGGAAGACCTGTTCCTTTACAGTTATATTTGTACAATGAAGCACAGCCATTATGTAAACTTTTTTTTTGAAAACTCAGGTACGCTTTAAATGTTCATGCATATGGCTGTATTGGAGCTCTGTTTTGCATGGAGCCATAATAAAACACCCATAATTGTGTACAGCTCCTTACTGTACCTCCATATGTCCCTGATGTCATACAATGGTCTGTTCCATCAAGCTTCCTATGGATATATGTAGGGCGTTTTTTTCATGATTCACAGGTAGAGGGAAACCGTATAACATTAGTTTGTAAAATTTATACTAGGAATATTTTTATGTGTGGGAAGGTATTTATGTATGGATGTCTCAGTTGATCGGCATCTGATTGGGTTGGATCTCAGAAGCAGGGCCCTATCAGGTAAGCCTTTAAACGATAGTGGATTGTCATAACTAGAAGGGTGAGTTCCCACATGTAGGCAGTAGCGTACCTAACATTGAAGCAGACCATGTGACTACTATGGAGCCTGGGGGCAGAATGGGTTGCCCAGCACTAAACTGCTTCTCCAGTAGGGGGATCTCAGTTCAAAGAGATTATTTACAGCTTCCATTAAAACCAACTGTATCAATTCCTGTGCACTGAGCTCCCCCTAGTGGTGCCTGCAAGTGGCCAGTTTTATAATATACTGTGTGGAGGGAAAGCAGATTTATGCCAGTTGTCTGGAGAAAATACATTGAGAAATATGGTGTTCAAATAGACTGTCATAGTTAGGAAGCACCAGCACCATTGTTTTCCCAAAATAGAAGTCGGATAAAGTTGGTGAGGTGGAGGTTGTCTTTTATTTTATAGCAATTATTTTCATTAAAAATTCTACTTAAAAAAATCTGGGGCATTGCACTTTGCATTCTGCATTACCTGGAAGTGTTTGATACGCGAATAGTGGGAAACTGGATGGGGCCTATATTAACTATTGCTATTGGAGCCAATGAGATCTGTGAATGTACCTGCATAGCGACCACATGGCAGTTTTACCTGCAGACAACTGTGCGGCCTTTAACAATTCATTTGAAAACCATGAGGCCAATGAAAGTCACCAGAAATAGCTTTCTGTCCTGATTGTCACGAGAGTGGTGGAGCCTCTGCAGTAGCAGAAGGCTAAGAAGACTCCTTTTGCTGGGAAACTAAGAATTGACTATATTTCAGCTGCCAGAGGGGGAAGGACACAGATTTTTAGCAGTAGCACCAATGGAGACACATGGAAGCAGCAAAACATGATGCAAGAAACACTGTAGATGCCTATTAACAGCCTTTCAGGACTTTCCGTGTGAAAATGATCCATGGATAACCTCTTAAATTTTTTCAATTGGCCTGGTGATTGAGGGGTTAAACATGAATTATAGATAGTGTGAAATGCTAATTTATTATCACATTAGGGACACACTGATATAAGGTAGGTTTGATGTTGCACTACAAACCATAGAAGTCAAAAGAGTGACAATAAATATGATTGCTGCTGGGACTGTGGTATAATAATATAATGGATGCATGTTTTTTTGTTTTTTACAGCCAGCCTAAATCAATGTGCAGTTTGTACTGCTTATTGTGTGCTGTGATATCATCGCTAATTTAAAGTACCAACTTTACATGTAGCACCTACAGCCATTAAGGCACAAACAACACAATTAGGTGAGGTGCCATCCCCGCGCACATCACAAATGCCATATTTCATTGTAAAAAGGTTTTTATTTCCCTGTCACAGAGCGAAAAATCAATATATTTTACACACGTCAGAAACGGTTCACACTGGGTAATAAAATAAGGTTCAAGGAGCCATTTATGTAGTAATAAAGTTAGGAGCTGGAGCGGGATAAACAGGTGAATTCAGCAAATATCCTGCCATAAAAATGACATGACAGATGATTTCATAAAGAGCCACATGCAGACGGCTGGCATTTGTGCAGACCTACAAATATAGCAGGAGCTGAATCCATATCATAAACGTAAAGAAAACAAAACTCTTAATATTAAATTGAAATTTAAAGAGGAATTTCCAAAATTCCAACTTTTAAAAGTATAAGCTGAAGGGATAAAGGATTATTTCCCTTGTGAATCCCCTGTCGCTGCCGTTCCTATACGGCTTTGGTCCCCGCTATACTCTACTTCCTGCTGCCGGACTCAACAAACAGGAAATGGCTCAGACTGTCCACTCGGTCTCAGCCAATCACTGGCTGAGGAAGGTCACTGCTGATTGGTTGAGAAGGGACTGAAGCAGGTTTTGGAAGAGGAGGGGGATCGGAAAAATAATTACAATTTTTATTTGAAACTTCTTTTGTACCTTTTTTATACAACATGAATCCACATATACAACCTGTGGTACACAAACAGGATACATAGTACATACACACACATCCATATACAAGCTGTGACACACATAAAGTGATGCTTGAAATTTTTTGAACCCTTCAGAATTTTCTACATTTCTGCATAAGGGTCCATTCATAAGTCCATAGTTCAGGACCCGCATCCCAAAATTGCGGACTGGGTGCGGACCCATTCATTTCAATGGGGCCGCAAAAGATGCGGACAGCCGCACGAAGAAAGCCACTTTTGAAAGCAAGCCATAAGAGGCCCCATTTGCAGTTTGCCACAAGCCAGGTAGGGGACACAGCAAACATATGGAAGAAGGTGATCTGGTCAGATGAGATCAAAGCCAAACTTTTTGGCCTAAATGCAAAACGCTATGTGTGGTGGAAAACTAACACTGCACATCACCCTGAACACACCCCCATCCCCACCGTGTAACATGGTGGTGGCAGCATCATGCTGCGGGGATGCTTTTCTTCAGCACGGGAAGGCAAGCTGGTCAGAGTTAATGGGAAGATGGATGGAGCTAAATACAGGGCAATCCTGGAGGAAAACCTGTTAGAGGCTGTAAAAGACTTGAAACTGGGGCGGAGGTTCACCTTCCAGCAGGACAACGACCCTAAACATCCAGCCAGAGCTTAGATCAAAGCATATTCATGTGTTAGAAAGTCCAGACCTAAATCCCATTGAAAATTTGTGGTAAGACATGGAAATTGCTGTTCACAGAAGAATGGACAAAAATTTCAGCCTCTAAATGTGCAAAGCTGGTAGAGACATACCTCAGAAGATTTGCAACTGTAATTGCAGCGAAAGGTGGTCAACAAAGTATTGACTCAGTGGGGCTGAATACAAATGCACTCCACACTTTCTAGATTTTTATTTATTAACATTTTTGAAAACCATGTATCATTTTCTTTTCACCTCACACATACTTTCTACTTTGTGTTGGTCCATTACATAAAATCCCAATAAAATACATTCACGTTTGTGGGTGTAAGGTGAAAAAATGTGGAGAAGTTCAAAGGATATGAATACTTCTCAAGGCAGTTATATATTGTAAGGGATTGTTCTCTCAAGCAGGGTGGAGATATGCAGGTCACACTCAGGGAAACAGGCTTCACTAAACAGCAAGGCAGACAGTTTTCTAGGCTTTTCCAGGAATAACTCCGCAGACTGACAGCCTGGGATGGGCTTTCCCTCTAACAATCCCAGCTGGACTACACCTGGGGATATCTCAGGTTAGGGGAAAACATACCCTGGAATGGGGGTGGACTTGGGAGGTCCCACTACCAAACCTACCTTTCCAGTCCAAATAAAATCCAGCCATTGAACTTTAACAAAAATAGCTCCAGCAACTACGTTTGCTGAAGCCAGCGCCATCTTCCTGGATTTTACTTACCTCACCCAGTTGAGGAACCTGGGTGGTATATACACCCCTTTCAGGACTTTACCATACACTTTACCACTATATATATATATATATATATATATATATATACATTTACAATACATATATACACACTATGAAACATACACAAGCAACCAAAGAATTATATCATGGGGTATTAAAGTTGCATGACTATAGTTCTTGCCCTAGCCATCTTCACTAGCAGCTTAGAATCTTCCCTACATACAAAGATAGCTGTCAGTCACTGATAGGAAAGCCTCCTTGACTCCTAAGCCCAGAATGAGAAGGAATATAAATGAATAAAATACAAGTTTTACTAAATCTTTTCCCACAAAACTATATATCGATCTGCTCAGCTCCTCCTGCTCTGTAATATGGTGCTTGTGGATGAGACACCATATTCAATGTGATAGGTTTATTTATGCTAGTGGTTACATACAAATAATATGATAGCCTTTCTTTTAGTTTTTAGTGGGCACAGACCATTCAAATCAAGACAATATAGAGCTTTCTTCGCAACCAGTAATATGATGGAGGGGTCAAAGAGCATCTCACTAGTAAGGCTAACTTAGCCTATGGGTATATTCACAAGTGCAAAATGTGTTGCAAACATTTCTGCTCCTGCAAAAAGACTACAAAACAGTCACCTTTTCTCCTGGGTGTTACTTCACACCCTGTTGGAAGTTCTGCTTTGTCAAGTCCACAGGCAGGCGTTAGGCGGCCTGTTCACCCTCACAGGGGTCTGAGCCCTCTAGCTCGGCTCAAGCCGTGGATCCCAACACAACCCTCAGATCACAGCACACAGGCCTCCTGAGCTCCACTGTCAGACGGAGGTAATCCTCCTCACTTGGCAGTGCTGGCTGGTTTTTATGCCTGGAAAAACACAGCCTGGAACATGGGAAGTAGTCATCCAGCCAGCACTTTGACTACTCCCAGTAAGAGCCGTCCCGGATCAGCTATTACAGCCATACTAAGTATCGAGGTGTCAAACACCAACTGCTGCTGACACATAAAAACCGGCTCTTACTCCACCGAGGCCAGGAACCTCAGTGACACGTACCTATCATCCACGATGATTCCTTGTACCTTCTTACACAACCCATACATGACGGAGGCGCTGTTTTGAAAAGGAAATGCAAACCTCTTTTCTAAACTCATACAACTCCTTGAAGAACATTCCCATTTCTGATTGTAAAGCATTGCAGAATATGTTGGCGCTATATAGAGATTATTATTATTTCAAGTGGTTATTAATCTCCCTTATGTAAAAGGACTATAACTCCTAATGCAAAAAATAAAAAAAAGCGTATTCAGATAGGCTTCTTGTAAACCTATTATGCCATTTATTCTTTTCTGTTCCATTTAAGTTTGCGAACAGAACGAAAAGTCGTATTGTTGCAGAATTTTCCATTATGATTTGGAGAGGAATAAAGGCCGTCCGACGCTAGGGTCACTTTCTGTGGGTTAATTAAAGTCTCCCACCGGCTATTGTCTGCAGCGCTCGGAGGAGCGTCTCCGCAGAATAGAGCACACATCATTATGGTGAAGCAGTAATAGTTCATTCACAAAAGTGCTGTGGACTGATACGTTCTCAATTAGCTCCCTGCCAGACAAGGATGAAAATTATGTTTTTTTTATGCAAAGGATAAAAACAAAGGACCCGAGTGATTTGAAATGTTCTGCCAAATATTTGTCCTCCCAAACACCCAGCACTGACTGGAGAAACCTGAGCCTAGCTTCAAAGAGCTGTTGAAATGTCCTTTATGAAGAGAGAAAGCACAGCAGCTGCTAAGTACGCCACCGCAGGACACCTCCCAGCTCCACAAATGGGGCAAACCCTCCAGATGCTCCTCACTATACGGACGACACGTGAAGCCTATGTAATGAACAGGGACTGGATAGGTGAGGACAAGAATGCCCATCGTCCTCTCAGCTGTGTCTGTATCTGTTTATATAGGTGGTTTAAGGCTGCACGTTGCAGTGCCCATCTGCCGCATGCGCAGGTGTCAAAATGTACCTATAGGCTCCCATTGACCAACAGAGGTCAAAAAGTTGTCCCTTTTGCCCTCTGTCATGCTGGTGTACATCCAATACCTCTTTATGAGTCTGCTGCGCTATTTCAGAGTCACCCAGTAAAAAGAACATTCTCCATGGGGCCTCCACCAGATGCAGACAATTATCAGGGGGAACTGCCTGCGCCCATCATGCACAGTGAAGTCAGTGCCTGCCAGCGGTCAGTACTGTACAGGGGTGTGGTATTAGTGGTTGATTGATTTCTCTGCGTAAGGCCTCTTGCACACGACCGTGGTTTGGTTATGCATCCAAGCAGCATTTTTTGCGGCTTGGGTGCAGACCCATTCGCTTCAATGGGGACGCAAAAGATGCGGACAGCACTCCATGTGCTGTCCGCATCCGTTGCTCCGTTCCGTGGCCCCGCAAAAATTATAGCTCATGTACTATTCTTGTCCGTTTTTTACCGACAAGAATAGGCATCTCTATAATGGGCCGTCTGTCCCGTTCCGCAAATTGCGGTAGGCACACGGGCGGCATCCGTGTTTTGCGGATTTGCAATTTGCAAGAGGCCTAAGTGTGTATACAGAAATAACTGTCAGTCACTGATAGTTGTACACAGGGGAGGTGTTATCAGTGATTGATAGCATTCCCTGTCTTAGGATACATTCACACGACCGTATAAATGGATCCGTTTCGCAATTTTTGCGGAAGGTGTGCGGACCCATTCATTTCAATGGGGCCGCAAAATATGTTTTTCTTCCATTCTGCGGCCCCACAAAAAATATACAGCATGTCCTATTCTTGTCCGCAACTGCGGACAAGAATAGGCATTCTCTATATAGCATCGGCCATGTGCGGCCTGCAAATAACGGAACACACGCGGCCGGTATCTGTGTTTTGCGGACTGCAAAACACTTACAGTCGTGTGAATGCACCCTAATTGTGTATACAGAGATAGTTGTCCGTCACTGATAGTTGTACATAGATGTTGTCTTGAGTTCAGAAGAAGTAGAGATTTAAATGTAGAAATGACTGAATCTTTTACTGAATCCTTTTCCCACAAAATGATACATCAATCTGCTCTGCTCTTCCTGCTCTACAGTATATCACGCTGCCTGCTTACAGAATGGTTAGCTTATGTTTGTATTACACCCCATCCTGCTGGGCCTGTGAAGGGAAGTATACTTATCTGCTCTCCTACACTGGGTTCTATGTGGGTCCTGATCTGTAATCCCAGCACTTCCGGTCCCAACATGTAAACTTCCTGCACAGATGGGGTCACACGCACCATTTCAGCCAATGACCGGCCTCAATGATGTGCCACTGCTGGTCACATGACGCTTGGGTTCACGTCACGGCTGAGGCCGGTGCATGTGAACCTGCTCGTATCAGGAAGTTTAAACTGGAGGTTGTATGTGCCGATATAGTTCCCTTAACAAATCCGCCAGTGTTGAGGTGTTAAAGGTTGGACAACCCCTTTAAGGAGACCAGATGTGTACGGAGACTTGGCCTGGGAAAATAGTATGCAACGAGATATCTTCCAGGGAATGGTCTCGTTAGTGGCCTCTATTGCAAAGGGCTCACTTTGAGTCAATGCGTGACTTTTTAACAAGCCCGGATTCTTACTACAACAAATTGCACTTTTAGAACAAGTTTCGTTTCCAACATTCATCCCCTAAAACCCTAAAAATAATACAAGGACTCTTTAAAAACAGAAATGGTCAGGAACAGTATGCCAGGGTTAGCATTCTAGCTTCAAGCTCTTGTGCTATCAGTTCAGCGGCGTCATGGATAATGAGAAAATAATGAGCCATCTGAACGTTCCAGGGAAGAAGACTTATGGGTCCACATGAGTGAAACAATCCATAATAGCTCAGAATCTGTCAGCTTTTCCCAGGTTTCAGAGTCTTAAATCAATGCTCAAAGTAAAGTGCAAGGAAGTTATTCACAGGGGATTGCCAGAACAATGGAATTTCCTTTCATTGCCATTTACAATGTTGCCTGAAACTGCAAAGTATAAGAAAAACACACAAACAAATAGAGTGAAAACTGACTCCAAAGTCCTACATTGAACCTCCAGTAATCAATACTCGAGCAGAAGCCAGGAATGGTCTGATGTTTCCACAGTCCAAAGCAATACTGTAAAATATTGTGAAAATAATACTGGTCTGATATGTAACCAATGAAATAAAAGTTCTGGACTAGAGATGAGCGAGTCTCTTAACATACGATTCTTCTAAATTCTACCCAAATTGATTGCCTTGAAAATTCGCTCCTATTCTCGTTCCTCCCAAACTGAATCATGCAACATTCTAAATCTACTAATTTTCAGAATTGATTCGCTCAATGGGTTCTAGATGATTGGAATCCTGCTTTATTTTTTCCAGTCTATCAGAAATCCGACTATAATATCTGCGCCATGCTTAATGTATAGCATAACCATTCCCAAATTTACTGCTCTAATATTTTTTAAATATGCAAATCATATAATATTAGGTTGGTTTACAAAAAATAAAGTCCGATTTTCTTTAGACTGACATTTTAACTGTTAAAGCAATGGTCTCACCATGACCGCAATAATTATCAGTCAGTACATACTATATTGGTATTGCCAACTTGCCATTTACTTTCCTCAGATCTTGCTCGTCGACTGCTTTTTAGCTCATCCCAATTACAGCAGAGCCGTAGTCTATGACCACATCTTGTTTACAGTGTCTACAGGGAGTCGGAGGTAGTCTGAGACACACCTCCTGTTTCATTGTTGCCCAGGCCACTGCTTTGTCCCCTCCCCTGAAGCTCTGCCTCCTAAGGTTGATCTCTGGGAATAAACGCAAGCTCATCACAGACTCACCAGTTAGATGATTTCTAGTACAGCAAGAGCAGAAAGATGATAAAGTACACATTACTAAACCACTACTGTGAAAAAAAGATAATCAGATAATTTGCCACAAATACACAGTGGGCAATGAGACATATTTAGGAGGGTGGCTGGAGGTCACTATAATTTTTAATGTAATCGCTGTGACACAGTGAGAGATTTGGTCTGGGAAAACAGGTATTTTCCTCCCAGCATGTGCTGCTGGGCTGATTTACAGCCAGGTGAGGTCAAATACCGGACTGGATTTTACGGTTCAATCAGTATTTTATTGAAGCATATAAGTAAGTTATAGAAAAAGCACATCAAAATACCCATACAAAGGGAATATATAATGGCCAACACTGGCCTCACAGGTAGTTCAAAAGTAGTACAATCCAGATACATCCAAATATAACATGGTTGATAATTGACAAACCATTAAAAACTACCAGAATTAAGAGTGAGAGATAATAGGGTATACATTCTCCAATTTCCTTACACTCAAATACAAGGAACAAAAACGAACATGACAAGACTCGACAAACACCGGACTGGATTTTAAATGCCGAACTGGGTTTTGGCAGCACCTGGCTGTCCTTAAATAGGCAGCTGGGCTCAGCAGCTGAGTCTCTCTGTGTTGGGATCTGGGAGCCTTGTGTCTGGATGAAGGCTTGCTACCTATTTGCGTGAAAACAGGTTGGTGCTGCTAAGGTCAAGGACTCTGAGGCAGAATTGCTGCATGGTATGAATTACTACTGGTTTTAGGCCGGACAGTCCGGTTTTCTGGCTCCCTGTCCTCTGTCTGGCGCAGCATTGCGCTGTTTGAGCGTGAGCTGCAGCAACGGACTGAGGCTTCTCTCACCCACAGTCAGTCACTAGAGCCACAGACATGGCTCCCTGTGGCTGACTGAGGGGGGGGAGAAGCGCCCCGGGCTGCCCCAGCTCGTCTTCAATTCACAAAGTTCTTCCCTCTCCTCTCGCGTGTTTTTATGGCTAGTGGTGGGGGCGTGGCTTCACGGATGCAGGTGCGTGGCTTCATGTGGCTTGGAGGCATGGTTTGGGGCATTGTGGCCGTGGTTTGGGGCATGGTCGGTGAGGTTCGTCTTTCTAGGGTGAAGCCAGTGGCCACCCTACCCACACCGCAAGGTGACTTTTTGTTTGAATATGACTGCTTGTTTTGTCACTTGCCTAAAGTGTGAATAAAACACTGAATGGTTTGATCCAAAGAACTTGTTGTTGCCTCTATACTGCGTCCGCTAATCCTGTCTACCAGAGCGAGTCCCCACAACGCATATTAACAAACAATTTGACTTATTATTACAGATACACCATGACCTGGATGAATGAGAAGCTTCACAGACATCTTGAAACAGTAGTGATTGTGGAACAGGAACAGGAAAAGTGATCAGGGATGGTTATATTTCTCCAAGATTCCCCTCATTTATGTACTAGGCTCCAGGAAGAGTACTTTGCTAAGGGCTTTGCTAATATTTGTCTTCAGGTCTGGATCTTAATGGGATTCGATCCAAATTTCAGGATACATTTGATTTGCCACAAAGCCAAATTTCCTCGTGCTTCGTGGTAGCGAATCAATTTAACCTGAAATAGTGTAAAAAACTAAAAAAAAAACTACTTACCTGATCCATTTGCTCACGACGGGCCACCAACCCCCCCCCCCCCCCTCACATCTTTCTTGAAGATCTCACACGAAATCTGTCATCTCGGGCCACGCAAGGTTTCGCACCAGGTCTTCCAGCAAGATGGGGGGAAGGCCCATCGCAAGGGAATGGATGAGGTAAGTATCATTATTGCTGTTATTACTGCGATTAGCTATGAACGCAGCATCTGAGGGGTACAATGACGGGGGGCGCAAAATCGCCATTCCCTGTCATTGCACCCACTACTATTTATTTTTTTTATTCATCAAAGCAGCCAAATCTAATTTTTTAATACTTCACTGGTCTCTAATGGGTAGGCTGGTAGTGGGGCTTATCATTCCCTTCCTGAACAGTACCAAGTTTTCTTGGTAACACAGCCCAGCTCATTATTGGGTTATTTAGGTGCAAAGTGTGCACTAGAGAGAGAGAGACATCTGAGGAGACCGAGCCTGTCTGGAGAGACTGTTACGGAGACTGCTAGCCTCAAAGTGCACATTTGCTCCTGTTCTGAGGTTACTGGAATTTTGTTTGAGTGGTCGATAATAAGACATTTGTATAGTCAGGATATCGTATATGTTTAGTTAGCGTTCACCCAAGTGGTGATTGATTTGTATTTTGGGCCTGAATGTAAAGGCTCTACATTTATTGTGTGCAACAAAATAAAGAACAGGAGTTACAAAGAGTGTCACTCCCTCTGGAGGACCTGCCTTGACCTGCATTATATAGACAACCCATTGATTTGAATGGAAACGGTGTAATGCTTGATTTCCCCAGCAGTGGCAGTGCAAGGAACTTGAACACTTGCTGCCAGGCTTCCCCACCGATTACGTCTGATCTCTGGATGATACTTTTTGATCAACCTACTCTCAATTGATGCATCTAACATGTAGTGACTGTGCAAAGTGGACAAACCCTTTAAAGAGGTTTTACCATTATAGACGTTGCCAGGATTTACCCCCCATCCCAACAGGTGAGGCTGGTTGTCAACTGCTGCATCCTTGAGGAGACTGAATGAACGGGTGTTTGCACCAAGCTTTTTGCTGTTGACCAGAGGTGACCACCCGCATGTCCACTGCCACGTAACACACTCAGCACTGCTACCTCTGGACCATATATGTGAATTTGCATACAATCGCTAGAACATGATTAAAATAAACTATGCCTATGTGGCATTTCCACAACATATGTTTTGAGCAAGCTGTAAAAAGACTAGATTGTTGTTTAAGCTTTTAAAAAGGTTAAAATATTCAGCAATGCAATAAAAATAGATGAGTTTTTACTTTTTTTTCCCCATTTATTTATCGAAATATGATTTCATAAACACAATGAATCAATTTCATGGCTGCAAATAACACCTGTAATTGGACAGATTGTAAAACGCTAAAAATAGATTTTTAATTTTATCAGACGTGGATGCTGAAAAGGAAATGGCTGCACCAAATAGCTATAATGCTCCAGAATTAAACGCTAAATGAAAGCAGATTGCCGGCAGATACAATATAATATAGCTTGTAAGTAAACAAGAGACACTGTGTCATGCGTCAGGGATTACATTACTTGCATGTGTGCGGCCCTAAGCCCAAATATATGTTACACTGCAGAGTATTAGGCTCTGTACATATTTATATATACTCAGGGGAGGGGCTTGGAGGATGTGTTCCCCAGTTTTGGGCTCCTGTGGGGGTGGAACATGCCTATGTATTAGTGTCAGGTCCACCTTGGTGTCAGGTCAGGTCCTGTGGGGGTGGAACATGCCTATGTCTTAGTATCAGACTGAGGTTTCTTGGGTCCACCAGAGGAAATTATTCTTGGGGCTCAATCCCTATATTACCAATAATGTCTACTAGATTTTGAATCAAAGCAAGAGACCCTAGTGGTAAGTGTTTATCTTCAAAGGCAGTGTTATAGCAAAGGTTATGGTGCAGACACTATATCTTATGGTTGAGGTACAGGAGCAATAGCTAACCTGGTGTCCAGAAGGGCAGATATGGTATGCAAATATTGCAGTAATTGCTCCTGCTGGCCACGTTGAGTGGTCAGCTCTTTATACAATTCAAGAAGGCCCATACTGAGTGAGCCAGCGGGTTCCATGGGCTGAACAGAGCTGTTATGGCTGTGAGTGTGGAACCACTGTGTCAACCAACCAAACCCACTGGCATTATCTTGGTGGCCCCTTTATATTCACCCTTTAAACCCTATATAGGGATCTGGGCTTTGCTGCAGGGGAGCCTCCAGATTGCTACCTCTTTGAGTAGTCCCAGTGTGGTTGACAGCTGATCCACAGAGGTCAGAGACACCGGTACGAGGCACAAAGGGAGCAGACAAAGTCATAGTCAGTAACAGGCTGGCTGAGTACATGTGAATACGTGAAACAGGTCTGGGTTCATGGCAAGCAGCAGAGGCTCAGTACAGGAATCAGGCATTGGTGAGGTCAGGCAGCGATAGTCAATATGGTAAATAATAGGCACGAAATGGGCAAAGTTTGGTACACCGGAAGACAAAAAACAGCCCTGCTTTGCAGGGAACTAGCAAAACTAAGAGCCTTATTGATTAGGCACCTTCCGACTGGAGAAGCTACCTAAAATATCTACAGGTTGCCAGCCATTGGCTGATGAAGATTAGGATGTAAGCATGCTATCCCGTTAAGAACCAGAGGGAAAGCAAACCTGTGCCCAATGAATGCAAGGAGAAGCTGACTGACAAGCAGGCCACAGCCTGCAGGAGGAGGTAGAACAGACTCATTGACCATATCTTGCTGAGAGAGAGCAGAGGGAGGTCCAGCCTGCCGGATCAGTTTCACAAAACGGCGGTGGCCACGAACCACCACTGCTGTAACCGGTAGCTCCAAATGTTTTTTTTTTCTTGGGTCTTTGGAGTGTGAGGATATACCCTTAAGTGAACCTTCATGTGAACTGGGATTATTTGCAGGGTGCTCCTATGAAACACACACAGGCTGCATCAGTTCAATGTTGGGAACATATAGACTGTTATTGCCAGTAGTACTAACTCCAGCCACCAGATGCCGCTGTGTCTCTTGTGAGCTGGCTGGACTGTGTGTTCAAAGGCTGCAGGAAGTAGAGACTCTGTTTGTGCTGCAGGAGTCTGAGAGAGATTATTCAGTGAAAAGGATTGTTTCTCTGAGGAGCTGTGCTGGAGTTCTGGATCCGTACAGCAACTGATACCAGTAGCAGGAGCTTTCCTGTGATGACTTCAGAAAGGAAGGGTTCCTCCGGCACCGTGGGCCATAGCAGATCCGGATCTGGTGAGTCGTGAACAGCTTGCACGCTAAAGGTAGATGATCAACTTGTTTCTGTGTAGGCCTACACCGATGACTCTGCGGCATAGTATCGACTTGTAGGCTCTGCTGTGCATGCCACCAGTTAGGTTTGTTCTTTCTCAGAGGCACAGTATCGCCCTTTCCCTACATATTCCGGCGAGGGGCCCAGCACCAGGGTTAGTGCTCCCAGAACGGTAAATACAAATATTGCCATACTGTTGTTTCCGAGGTGTTTCCTAGGTTTGATTTGTTAGGAATAAAAGTACAAAGTTTCCTTATCAACCCGTGTGGCCTTGCTGTATACTGGCAAGCCCTCCCCGTCCATGACTTACAGGGGCACATAGGAGAATCCTCTGGTACTCTGGTGGACCAGTCCATCCCTGGTCTTAGGACATGTAGACACAGGGCTCAGGTAGCAACTGAATGACAAGGGCAAAATGCATACTTGCCAACACATTTAATATCTGCCAGACTCTCTTGCCAAAAGGAGCTCCAATGGGGCTGGTGGTATGCTAATTTGTAATACGTGGAACATTTCTGGACAAATTTAGGAGACAGGACTCAAAATGCCCCATGGTTTGGGATTCAGATGTTTGTAAGTATGCAAATCGAGGAATAAGGAGGCTCGGATAAAACAAATGCAGGTATTTTTCATAGGACGAGGGGGAAGGGTTGCGTTCTTGGCAATCATTTAGGTACAGACAGGCTTTCAATAGAGTTTCCTATTGTAATTATACATGGAGAGTCTTTCAGATTCCTTAATGAATTTATTTTTGGCACAGTTATGTGTAGAGCTGCTGGCTGAATGTGTTTGGGTTGTTGTGTGCATCAAAGGATGCGAACTCTGGGGGGCAACAAGGGGTCTCTGGCAGTAGAGCCACCCTTGTCACTCACATGGAAGTTCTGCTAATGCATATTCATCCTACCAGGGAGAAAAATATGGTGGTCAGGCTCAAGCAATAGATCATACATTTTTTGGGGGTTGTTTTTCTTTAAAAGGCAGAATATAAAGCAGATAAATTGTGTTTGGGCCATATTGGTAAAAAATAGTCCCTGGTCGTAACAGATCAAAATTAGGTTGTTTTTGGGGTCTATTATTCTGTAACAACCTTGGCCTCATTGGTAACCATCTGGTACTATGGTGGGTGATCCTGAGCCTGGTGTGCATGGAGGTTATATGGAGGCACACGTAGGCACTGAAGCTCCATATTTCAGAGTTATAGGAACTTCTTGTGAGTATGACAGCATATTTTGTTAATGCAACGGAACATGGAAGAATTAGATAAGACTAGATAAGAAATACAGGGGAAAAAAACTTCAAAAATTGGAGTTCTTTGAAGGGTACAATAAGGTCCCATAAACTTCTATAGGCACCATACGCCTTCAATAGCTTAATTGACCGACAGTTATTGCTCCCCAGTTCCCCTAATTTTAAGAACAGTAGAGGAAAAGACACCTTTGGCAGCAATTCATCTTCTGCCAGAAAAAAAAGGATCAGGAGTTGACATTCAACTTGCCCAGTCCTTCTGTTCATCGACATTCATCTGTCATGGGAGGGTCAATAGATTCCCATACACATTAGATTGTCGGCCAGTCTCAGCGAAGATGGCCGATTCAGCAGACAAAAGTCTAATGTCTATGGGGCCTTAAAGGGGTTGTCCCACAAAAAAAATTCTACAGTTTTCAAACCAGCCCCTGGATCTGAATACTTCTGCAATTGCATGTAATTAAAAATGTAACATAGCCACTAAGTTATTCAATAATATGTATCTGTATAGCGCCACCTGCTGTTTGTTTTTTTATTTCTTTGACCTGCTCACTGAGATGGCCGCACATGCTCAGTTTCATCCTTCAACTGCCTTCTGAGCTGTGATAGGGAGAGCTGAGACACGCCCCCTGAGCTGTGATAGGGAGAGCTGAGACACGCCCCCTCAGCTGTGATAGGGAGAGCATGGACATGCCTCCTGAGCTGTGATAGGGAGAGCATGGACACGCCCTCTGAGCTGTGATAGGGAGAGCATGGACACGCCCCCTGAGCTACAGCAGAAAATACACTCCCCTGAGCTGCCAGCTTGATATAAATCTATCAGAGCAATGAATGAGGAGATCTCTGTATCCATGTGAGGTACAGGGCTGGTTCATTGTCATGTACTATATGATGTCTGATTTTTCTTTTTTTACATTATTCATGGGATAACCCCTTTAAGAGAATTCTAGTAGATACTATAATAAACCAAAAAATAAATAAAAAAGTAAATAAAAATCTTCAGTATTCCAGTAAGGTAAAATGGGACCATCAACTAATACCCCCTTTCTCTTATTTGCTTCTTTCACTGACTCAATCTAGATATAACCTGGGAGACAACGTGAAACTCCCCAGGGCGCAGTCCACATATACTGCTATAATATACTGTATTCTTGTCTATCGTCATATAATTGATTGCATAGCCGCACGTAGTAAAATAGCTCCTTTTCACTCCTGTACCATCTGTTGACTATTGAGAGTTGAGCTCATCGATCACCTTCACACAACGAAAACGATCCGATCCATGCAGCAGCATTATGAAGTTATTTGCAGCATCATATATGAGGGTTAGGGCTACACTGAGACTTTTTGTACCGACAGCTGCAGTCCAAAGGAAAACATTAAACTGTAGACTGCATCTGTCACTCAATAGTTAAATTCAATCTTTGGGGCTACATTTTAAAGGGAATGTGTAATAAGAAAATGAATGACCCATCAGTTTAAATCACATTTTTATATAAAAAATATATATTTTTTTTGAATTCTTATGATTTTTGTCTTAATTTTCCGTGTCTATATCTACATAAAAAAAAACTACCTTAAAGAGGTTGTCCGGATTCAGAGCTGATCTCAGACACAACCCGATCTGCACAGATTCACCATGAATGAGTGGACTAGTGGAGCTATGCTGCCCCTTGCCCAGTGCTGAGTCGCGCAGAGCAATTTTCTTAAGATCCAGTGACGTACCGCCTAGCTGTGAGTCCGGGAAGACTGTTAGGAGGAAGCCTCTGCCTAGCAGTGTTCAAATGTAAACAAACAGCTCTTGCCTTGCACAATTCAGCGCAGAGCAAGGGGGAACATGGGAACATGAAAAGCTTCGATGCTCCACTCATTCATGGTGAATGAGTGCAGATCGAGTTGTGTCCGGGTTCAGCTCTCAACCCGGACACCCCCCTTTAAATCAAAATTAAAGCCTCTAGGCCTAATAATATGTGGCAACTTCCTGTTCTGTAAAGGTAAATTTTCAGTAGCCATCTCATTATCATCACAGGAAGGATTATAATGATATAATCTTTATATAGATAACACAGAGAATCCACCATTCACAAAAGGTGATATCACAGCTTCTCTACTCCCTCCTGACCTCTGCATTGGTCACAGAGCATGCTTACAAACATCTCCCACAGAAACAAATGAGTCAGATCCTGTCTATTTAGTTTATACCAGTTAATTGGTTTGCACAAATAATGGCGGCTATGCCTCAGTCCTGGGGTCAGTTTTGTGGGGGGTTTCTCTTCCATCCCCACTGGGCCAATGGGGTATTTATGGTCATCTACACAGTATCTCTGCTCTCTGCTTGATTAGGAGCTAGTTCTCCCCAGCTTGTCACTCACTTTCTTAGCTTTCTGGATACTGCCCAGCCCCAGGGCCGCATGCTACTGTCCTCTGTCTCAGGCCCGCTAAGCTTCTGTTGCATACGAATGTGTTTTCTGCTGATGGTTTCCAGGTAACATTTTCTTTGTGTACATTACATTATATGTGTTATATGGAAGTATTACAATATTGTGTTTATGGCCCATGTGGCTGCTCTTAAGGAATAGGGAGCTATGACAAATTCTAAGCATAGTGACCAATGTGAAAACTGCTTGATGTTAGGATTTTTTTAGATAGTAATATATATAATATGAAAAAGGAAAACAAAAATTTAAAAAAATCTAAACAAACATAGAAATGTGATTGGACAACGGGTCATTTTCTTATGACACATTAAAAAGTCACTGTACTTACACATTATTTAATTTTATTTAATAGAGAATGATATGACTAGCAAATTTCTAAATCACTTAATTGAACAAATCTGCCTGCATCCATCTAGAAAAAAAGCTACTGGCCACTAGGGGTCTCACGTCCTCCTTATTTGCAGTCCACTGCCTGTTGTCAGGCAAGATCCATCCCCAGTGACAGAGACTCAGAAGACGGCTCACAGGAAATAGGGGGCATAACTCAGAGATTACTGAGATCCTGAGCTTGATAACAGAACTGCTTCTACATTGCTTCTGAAGATTATAGGAGCCTCCTTTGTGTCTGTAAGTGTGATCTCTCCCTCCGTATCTGTTCTGTGAGCCTCCAAGCTGAAAACAAACACAGTGCTGGCCGATTTCACAGAAGGGAGATGCCCCCTTGCTTCTGAGTGAAATGCATCTAGACTGTGCAGCTGAAACAGGGAACATTTAGGCTGAAAGAGACTATTAGGAAGCCCCAAAAACACTTGTTCCTTCACAGTTATGATTATACAAAGAAGCACAGCCATTATGCAAAATCAGGTCTGCTTTAAGAAGGACTTTTTTAAAGAGATAGTTTGGTTTTAGCATCATAATATTCAAAATAAATACATTGTCATAGAGTACATGCCAAATGCTTATTCTACTACACAAAAGAGATATATTACAAGCACTTGTTAAAAGCGTTGAAAATGTAATTGGCCTTCTATTGTTAAATGGAGTCTGTCTGCAGTTTTGACCAGGCTAAACTGCTGACAGCACTAGGTAGGGGCTGGGGAAAGCAAAAAAAAACAAAAAACATACCTTTGTAGAGCTTTTCATACCTGGAATAGTTAGAGTATGAACTTTTATTCTGACAGGTTCTGCTCCTGCAAGTGTCCAGGAGGTGGAACTGCACTGCAAAGTGCTCTCTGACAGGCCCTCTCACTGCTCTGAGTGACAGCTGTGGTGGTCTCCTGGTTGGATGCTACTGCTTCTACACTATGGCTATGTGAGCTAACAAGGGAAGAGGAAGAGGGTACATGCGACAGAGGCACACCAGGCAGATGCTATGGGACCCAAGTGGAGCCTACATTCTGTGTTTTTGCCTGTGGGGTGAAGGAACAATCTCTGATAACCTTGAAGTATTGGATGCTGTGACCCCAGCAGGAATACTGCTGACTTAAGAGATGTTGCAAAGAACTTTACTTTCTTACAGGGACTTTACTTTCTTTACACGTCCGTAGTGTATTGCGGATCCGCAATACACCCGGCTGGCGCCCGCCATAGATCTGCCAATTTTTGTGCACAGGGATATGTTCTATTTTTTTTCCGGAGCCGCAGACCGGAAGATCGTGGGCGCGCTCCTGAAATGCGGACAGGACACTGTGTGCTGTCCGCATCCATTCATGACCCATAGAGAATGAATGGGTCCGCACCCGTTCCGCAGAATTGCGTAACGGGTGCGGACACATTCACGGACGTGTGGTTCCCAGTTCTGCCTCAGCCACTAACAATCCTCAGTTTGTTGCAGAGGAACCACTATACCAGCTACACCAGTTAATTGGTTTGCACGGATAATGGCAGCTAGTGCCTCAGGTTTGGGGTCAGTTTTGTGGGGGGGGTTTTACTTCCAACCCCACTGGGTCAATAGGGGTATTTATGGGCATCTACACAATATCTCTGCTCAGGTTGTCACTTTCTTAGCTTTCTGGATCCTGCCCAGCCCCAGGGCACCATGCTCCGGTTTTTCTCAGTCCTGTCCCCTGTCTCAGGCCCTGCTAAGCTTCTGTTGCATACTAATGTCTTTTCTGCTGATGGTTTCCAGATAACATTTTCTTCGTGTACATTATATGTGTTGTATGGAATTATTACCATATTATTTGCTGATTAAACATCTCATGTTCGTTATAGGTGGAGCTATGGCCAGAAATGACTATGCTCCATATGGCTTCTACTTGCAAATTTCCTTTTATTTTGTGAAATGAGTCAGATTTTCTCGAAAAGTACAGAACTTGAACCTGATATTGCACCGATATTGCGTCTGCATTTCATTACAGAATGAGTTGTTCTTTGAAGATACTATCAGATGCGAGCGTTCCACTGTTATTATGCACAAAGCAACCACTAACTGGTAAATTCTGTGGAGTTTTAGAAGAACTAATTATAAAAATTCTTAACTTTATCTCATGTCTGCACAGATGTAGTACAGTGATCCAGAATATTACTGCTAAAGGGTTACAGTTGTATAGGATCACTTCTAAAGAGTTTTAATTGTTGTGATTTATTGCTTAAAGTGCACCTGAGATTTAATAAATAAATATAAATTGCATAATGGCTGTGCTTCTTTGTACAATCATAACTGTGAAGGAACTGGACTTTTTTGGGATTCCTTAATGTATTTTTCAACCTATTATCCCCTCCTAAAGCTGCACAGCTAGATGCATTTCTCTCACAAGAATGGGGCATCTCCGTTCTGTGAGATCTACCAGCAGTGTACTGCTATGACGTCATTCACTTCCCACTATGTTTGTTTTCATTTCTGGAGCTCACAGAATGAACAAGAAAGGGGATATTACACTTACAGTAAGACAGGGCGCTTCTGTGATCTTCAGAAACAGTGTAGAAGCAGTTCTTTTATCATACTCAGGATCTCAGCTAGTTCTGACACACCTCGACTTCCTCATTGGACTGCAAATTAGGTGGAAGTGAGACCCCTAGTGGCCATGAGTTTACAGCTTTTTTTTTTTAGGTGGATGCGCCATTCTTATCCTAAGGTGTGGCATTGCGGTTCAGCTTCATTTACTTTAATATGGCTGAGCTGCAATACCAAGTGCATCCCATGGAGACAGAGCGCAGATCATCTTGCAATGATCGGTCTATACTTTCTTCCTCCCTGGTGGATCCCTGTAATCTTGGCGGTCAGTCTGAAATTTTTGTTCAATTAAAGTTATTCTAATAATCATTTTATTATTCATCACAACTATATTTTTCCCAATTTTTTTACATTTCTCCTTATATTCGACCTAATAAAGTCTGGATGCTGAGACCCCTACCAATCATAAGGTAGGGGCAGAAGCACTCAGCTGAGCATTGCCCCCCTTTTGGCTGTGATGAGCCTTGCCCGACTCTCCTCAGAGACCCCGTGTTAGCGGTGTAAGGACCCATAGAAAATCTATGAGTCCGTATGCTTGATTCTTTGGGGGGAGGCTAGCAAAGCCGGTTACAGCCGAAGGAGTGCAGCGTTTAGCTGAATGCATCTGCCCCTTCATTTTGGCTACTGGTGGGGGGATCAGCCAGTGTTCACTTCAAGCTGTGTGATCTGGAAAGGAAAATGTTAAAACAACATGCTAGCAAGGATTAGTGAGCCCCAAAACAGCTTTACGGTACATTCACACTAGCGCTAAAGTTTTCCGGCATTGAGTTCCGTTCTAGGGGCCCAATACCGGAAACAAAAGCTTCCGTTTTATCCTAATGCATTCTGAATGGAGAGCAATCCGTTCAGGATGCATCAGGATGTCTTCAGTTCTGTCCCTTGTACGGTATTTGGCCAGAGAAAATACCGAAGCATGCTGCGGTATTTTCTCCAGCCAAAATTCCGGAACACTTGCCGGATCCGGCATTAATTTCCATTGAAATGTATTAATGCCGGATACGGAACCCACATGCGCAAACTTTTAAAAGTTTGCAAAAATATGCGCAGACCCTATACCGGATCCGTTTTTCTGGATGACACTGGAGAGACGGATCCGGTATTTCAATGCATTTGTCAGATGGATCCAGATCTGGAAACAAATGCTATCCCGTTTGCATTCGGATTTCCGGATCGTGGAATCCTCTAACGCAAGTGTGAAAGGACCCTTACCTGCTGCAGATTTTGGAATTTTGAACTCTTTCAATTCTAGAAAACACAGCTTAGAGCAGGGATCAGCAACCTCCGGCACTCCAGCTGTTCTGAAACTACAACTCCCAGAGTGCTCCAATCACTTCTATAGAGTTATAAGAACTGCCATGTAAGTGTGCATCCTGGGAGTAGTAGTTTCACAGCAGCTGGACTGCCGAAGGTTGCTGATCCCTGCCTTAGAGGGAACAGTTGTCTCAGCACCTGGACCCACAATAATCAAAAGTTCTGACTTGTCACTATGGCATGTCAAAGGTTTTATAAAACAATAGTCACCCATTAAAGGGGTTGTGCCACCATTAAATGTTATTTGAACATAATTCAGCATGAAAAACTCGTTACTTTTGTAATTCACTTTCTGTTACAAAAAAATGTCTTTTCATGGTGCTTAGTGCCACCCTTCGACTATTAACAGCCATATCTACTTTTAGAAATTTATGACAATTACAGGGAGAGAGCTGCATCAGAAAGGACACACTCACTGAGCTGTGACACGTAGAGAGCTGCAGCAGAAAGGACACCCCCTGAGCTATGATAGGGATAAAGTTGCAGCAGAAAAGGCTCCCCCCCCTGAGCTGTGATAAGCAGAGAGCTGCAGCAGAAAGGACACACTCACTGAGCTGTGACACGTAGAGAGCTGCAGCAGAAAGGACACCCCTGAGCTATGATAGGGATAAAGCTGCAGCAGAAAGGACACCCCTGATCTATGATAGGGATAAAGCTGCAGCAGAAAGGGCTCACCCCTTGAGCTGCGACAAGCAGAGAGCTGCAGCAGAAAGTACATTCTCTCTGAGTGTGATAGGGAGAGAGCTGCAGCAGAAAGGGCACCCCCCTGAGCTGTGATAAGCAGAGAGCTGCAGCAGAAAGGACACGCCATCCCCTGAGCTGCCAGCCTGAAATAAATCTAGCAGAACAATTGGAGCAATGAATGTGGAGATCTCTGGCTCCATGTGAGGTACAGGGCTGGTTCTAGCTTTGTTAGAAAGACATTGTCATGTCCTATATGATGTCATGGCATAACCTCTATAATGGCTGATGGACATAGCCTCATTATAGCTCTGTACAAGCTAATACTGTAGGCATCTGTAATAGGGCACCCATAGAAGTCTCTGGGGCTCTACTGTACTTCTATAGGCCTCTGATTTGATAAAGACAGAATAGAAATTGGACTATGTTCCTTCGGATGCCATATTACGGATATACGCCCCCTGGTAGCCTGCGGCTCTGCAGTTTGGAGGAGCCTTTGTTTGCTGCCCTTAAGGCTCTGTGCACATGGCTCTTCTGTGTACATGAGCCTTAAAAGGGGTTCTCCGGGAATAAGGACATTTTAGTAAGTGCCCGCTGCCTCTCTCCCTAAGCTCCCCAGCACTGCGGTCCTCCGTTGCTGCCCATGTTCCGGTCCCTGCCCTGCATCTGGCTTAGCACGGCCATAGTCTCATCCTCTGCTGCAGCCAATAACTGGCTTCAGTGGTGACATGCTGCTTGTGGGCATGTTAGCACACTGAAGCCAGCCATTGTCTACAGTGGAGCATGTGATCATACCCATGCTAAGCCAGATGTCAACGTGCGGGGACCAGAACATGGACACAGTGGAGGCAGAGGACTGGAGCGACGGGGAGCAGATACGTATGAATCTTTAGCTTAGGGAGGCAGACGGCAGGTTCTTAGTAAAATGTCCTTATTCCCGGAGAATCCCTTTAAAGGGATTCTGTCAGCTAGGTTAACTTTAGCCTATAATGCTGCGGACATGTGCTGCTAGATCGCCACTAGCACTTCCACAATATACATTCCCCATAGCTCTTAGTGCTTTTATTCAATAAAAAAAAATATGATTTTATATATATTTAAATGAGGCAAGTAAGGAGCCCAGCCACGTTTCAGGAGCCCCGCCACGTCCACTGTGAAGGAGCCCAGCATCCTCCGAATCTCCTCCTTGCTCCCCCAACGTCACAGAGGTGCAGCGCTGTAATCTTGCCGCATGTGAGTGCTGGCATGGTGTTCCTTCCCTGTGCTGGCATCAGCCTCAGGGAATGAACTGCGCATGCGTGAGATTACGGCGCTTCGACTATGTGACAGGTGAGCAATGAGGAGATTCGGAGGATGCGGGGCTGTGCTCCTGAAACGTTAGTAACAACCTCTTGGGCTCCTTACTGGCCTCGTTTGCATATATATAAAATCCTTTTTTTTAAATATAAAAGCACTCAGAGCTATGGGGAATGTATATTGCGGACGTGCTAGCGGCGATCCAGCAGCGCATGTCCGCAGCCCTATACGTTAAACCTAGCAGACAGAATCCCTTTAAAAGTAATAACGAAAAATAAACAAACAAATAAACCAAACGATACATTGTGTCTAGAAGAGCAGAAATGGAGAACTCACCAGAATATATGCTCTTTGGTGACTTGTTCTTGCAAAAGATCCCATTGTTTTCCAAGATTTACTGAGAAATAAAGCTGCAGAAGGAGGAAAACACCAACACGTTACACTGATATAATGGGGACGTGACAGACTAGTGAATGAGACGGCAACAGCACTTGGCGGGCTGCAAGTACAGTGGGACGAGACCGACTTTAAATCAATTTCATGTTCCTCGAGATTTGCGGATTTTGCCTAGAAGAAGGGATATTATTTGTGCAATGTCTTGAAAAGCACCCCATTACTACTGTTGAGAGGGTAATTCCATACAATTTGCAAGACAAGTTATATTGTGTACTGAATAGGGAGGATGCAATATTGCTGTGGAAATACTGCGCTGGGTTCTTGTGCTGTAGAACATTCATAAAATACACAACTGATGCCTTCAAGGTTTCCTCCTTAATATGATGCTGCATCATACATTGTGAATGTGATGTCCATGACGGGGAAGTGGATACTTGGTGTCCTGCAGGAATGCAGATAAACCTACTGGTTGGCCCCTTTCACACTTGCGTTGTTGGATTCCGGATTGCATTTGTTTACAGATCCGTCTGACAAATGCATTAAAATACCAGATCCGTCTCTCCGGTGTCATCCAGAAAAACGGATCTGGTATTTATTTTTTTCACATCTTTAAAGGTCTGCGCATGCGCAGACCGGAAGACAGGATCCATCAATGCGGTAATTTTAATGCCGTATCCGGCACTAATACATTTCAATAGAAATGAATCCCGACATTCCGCTTAGTGTTCCGGTATTTTGGCCAGAGGAAAATACAGCAGCATCCGGCCAAATACCGTAAAAGGGACGGAACGGAAGACATCCTGATGCATACTGAACGTAGTGCTTTCCATTCAGAATGCATTAGGACCAAACTGATCCGTTTTTCCCCCACTATTGAGCCCCTATGATGGAACTCAATACCGGAAAACTTTAGCGCTAGTGAGAAAGTACCCGTAGTCGGCAATGCAACTGTTTTTGGGCCTATCTGAAGGTACCACTAGGAGGAGCTCACTGCATACATATAGATACAGCTCCCCTTGTGGTCAGTACCAGCTGTATAAGTGCACCTAGTATTAGTAGTAGGCAGACAGAATTATATTTCTAAAAACAGATATCCCCTATGCATAAACTATATCACTGGCGTGGAAATATGGATTGCAGTGGTCATAGTTGAAGGCCTTCTCCCCCCCACTCACAGGGGACAATCTGTGTAACAGAGAGGGGCACAGGGAGTAGTGTGTGTAACAGAAGGAAGAATGGGGGCAGTCTATGTAACATGGGGGAGGCAAGGGAAGCAATCTGTATAAGAAAGGGAGGCATGAGCTTAGTCTATGTCAAAAGAGGCATAGAGATCAGTCAGTGTGACAAAGGGGAGGCATGGGGAGCAATCTGTGCAACAGGCAAGCATAGGGAGCAATCTGTGCAACAGGCAAGCATGGGGAGCAATCTGTGCAACAGGCAAGCATGGGGAGCAATCTGTGCAACAGGCAAGCATGGGGATCAATCTGTGCAACAGGCAAGCATGGGGAGCAATCTGTGCAACAGGCAAGCATGTGGAGCAATCTGTGCAACAGGCAAGCATGGGGAGCAGTGTGTGAGAGGGAACTGATGCCTGTTCATATTAGGCCTCATGCACAAGACCGTTGTTTGGGTCCACATCCGAGCAGCCGTTTTGACGGCTCGGATGTAGACCCAATCATTTCAATGGGGCCGCAAAAGATGTGGACAGCACTCCGTGTGCTGTCTGCATCCGTGGCTCCGTTCCGCGGCCCCGCAAAAAAAAGATAACATGTCCTATTCTTGTCCGCGAATAGGCATTTATATTGCCGGCGCCCGTTTCGTTCCGCAAATTGCGGAAGGAAACACGGATGCCTTCCGTTTTTTTGTGGATCCGTCGTGTGCATGAGGCCTTAATCTGTACTTACTTCTACAAGAACAGTGCTGGAGTCTGGAGGGTCGAGTAATGAACCTGAAGCACGGTATGCAGCATTAACCCTTTCTCTACCCTGGGCCACCAGGGATACCAACATTTAACCCTTCACTGACCCATACAGCCAGGGATGCAGACAGCAAACCCTTCTTTGCTCTGGGCCTCCAGGGATACTGACACTAACCCTCTTCACTGCCTTAGATAGCCAGGGATGCAGACAGAAACCCCCCTTCTCTGCCCTTGGCCACCAGGGATGCAGACAGTAACCCATTCATTGCACTAGATCCCAGTAATGTTATCAGAAATGGGGTTTTCCTAGATTTTAATACTGATGACCTATCTCTGCATAGGTCATCAGTATCCGATTGGTGGGGGGCACCCACCGGTCAGCGGTTTTAGAAGTCACCGGTGTGCTCCTGTGAGCGCCGCGACCTTCTCTCAGCTCACTAAACACAGCATTGCACATTGTATGGGGGCTTTGCCTGGTATCGCGCTCGGCCCCGTTCACCTGAATGAGGCTGAGCTGCTTCTAGACCGTGTGACCGATGAATGTGCCGTCACTGGCCTAGGAAAAGCTGAGGCCTCCAGAGGATAGGCCATCAGTATAAAACTCCCAGAAAAGCCATTTAACTAACCAAGCTGCGGAATATGTTGGCGCTATATAAATAAAGATTATTATTATTATAATACTGTACAGCAATATGTATTTGCAGCTGATTTCAATCACCCACCCTCGCGCCCTTACCTGCTACCACCTAGTGGACCCACAATTTCTGATACAAAAAGTCTTCAGAAGGTTCAGCTAAAAGTTTTGAAAATGTTTTCTGCTTCTTCTCTAATTACACTTTTTGAATTTTTTACAATAACATACTTTTTGGTCACACGGCTGGAGACAGAAAAAATACCTTGGCATCTTTGCTGTAAGCCAGTAGCGTGTCCTCCTGTTGTGGGTGAAAGATGAGGGTCTCCACAGAGAAGGTAATCACATGTTTCTGGAAGGTCGCGCCTTCATCGCTGCTCGTGAAAAGCCATTGTTCAGAGACGGAGGAGCTGACGAGAATAATCTGTGAAGAAAACCAGTATTAAGACAATGACTCGACATTATCATAATGATAGGAATCTCTTTGCATAATAAAATGTGGCTTGTGTCTAAGAGGTTGTGCCGCCATTATATGTCATTTTAATGTAATTCAGCATGAAAAACTAGGTATTTTAGTTATTTTGTATAAAAATTCTCTAGATATTCCCTTTGTTTTGATATAATGGCACCCTCTGGTGTTTAATCTGTATAGTAATGTGCACGTCCACCTACTGAGGTGGTCACACATGCTCAGTTTCATCCTTTCATCCACCAGTAGTGTTGGGCGAAATTGTGGTTTCAAGTTTGTTCTACAAGGTTTGGGTTATCTAAGAATTCCGTTATGGGAGCGGAATCCATAACAACATTTTTAGATAACCTGAACCCGAACCTTGTATGCCGAATTTGAAACAGTTCACTCAACACTAGCCATCAGCCCTATCTACTGTTAGAAGCTGTGACAGTTACAGGGAGAGAGCTGCAGCAGAAAAGACACGCCCCCATGACTTGTGGTAGGGCGAATGCTGTAGCAGAAATGACACGCCCCCTCAGCTGTGATAGGGCGAATACTGTAGCAGAAATGACACACCCCCCTAATCTGTTACAGGGAAATAGCTGCAGCAGAAATGACATGCCCCTTTGAGCTGTAATAGGGCGAATGCTGTAGCAGAAATGACACGCCCCCCTGAGCTGTGATAGGGCGAATGCTGTAGCAGAAATTAGACGCCCCCCTGAGCTGTGATAGGGCGAATGCTGTAGCAGAAATGACACACCCCCATGAGCTGTGATAGGGCGAATGCTGTAGCAGAAATTAGACGCCCCCCTGAGCTGTGATAGGGCGAATGCTGTAGCAGAAATGACACACCCCCCTAATCTGTTACAGGGAAATAGCTGCAGCAGAAATGACACACCCCCATGAGCTGTGGTAGGGCGAATGCTGTAGCAGAAATGACCCCCCCCCCCTAATCTGTTACAGGGAAATAGCTGCAGCAGAAATGACATGCCCCTTTGAGCTGTAATAGGGCGAATGCTGTAGCAGAAATGACACGCCCCCCTGAGCTGTGATAGGGCGAATGCTGTAGCAGAAATTAGACGCCCCCCTGAGCTGTGATAGGGTGAATGCTGTAGCAGAAATGACACACCCCCCTAATCTGTTACAGGGAAATAGCTGCAGCAGAAATGACACACCCCCATGAGCTGTGGTAGGGCGAATGCTGTAGCAGAAATGACCCCCCCCCCCTAATCTGTTACAGGGAAATAGCTGCAGCAGAAATGACATGCCCCTTTGAGCTGTAATAGGGCGAATGCTGTAGCAGAAATGACACGCCCCCCTGAGCTGTGATAGGGCGAATGCTGTAGCAGAAATTAGACGCCCCCCTGAGCTGTGATAGGGCGAATGCTGTAGCAGAAATGACACACCCCCATGAGCTGTGATAGGGCGAATGCTGTAGCAGAAATTAGACGCCCCCCTGAGCTGTGATAGGGTGAATGCTGTAGCAGAAATGACACACCCCCCTAATCTGTTACAGGGAGATAGCTGCAGCAGAAATGACACACCCCCATGAGCTGTGGTAGGGCGAATGCTGTAGCAGAAATGACACCCCCCCCTAATCTGTTACAGGGAAATAGCTGCAGCAGAAATGACATGCCCCCCTGAGCTGTGATAGGGCGAATGCTGTAGCAGAAATGACACGCCCCCATGAGCTGTGATAGGGCGAATGCTGTAGCAGAAATGACACACCCCCATGAGCTGTGATAGGGCGAATGCTGTAGCAGAAATGACACGCCCCCCTGAGCTGTGATAGGGCGAATGCTGTAGCAGAAATGACACACCCCCATGAGCTGTGGTAGGGCGAATGCTGTAGCAGAAATGACACGCCCCCCTGAGCTGTGATAGGGCGAATGCTGTAGCCGAAATGACACACCCCCATGAGCTGTGGTAGGGCGAATGCTGTAGCAGAAATGACACACCCCCCTAATCTGTTACAGGGAAATAGCTGCAGCAGAAATGACATGCCCCCCTGAGCTGTGATAGGGCGAATGCTGTAGCAGAAATGACACGCCCCCCTGAGCTGTGATAGGGCGAATGCTGTAGCAGAAATGACACACCCCCATGAGCTGTGATAGGGCGAATGCTGTAGCAGAAATGACACGCCCCCCTGAGCTGTGATAGGGCGAATGCTGTAGCAGAAATGACACACACCCCTAATCTGTTACAGGGAAATAGCTGCAGCAGAAATGACACGCCCCCCTGAGCTGTGATAGGGCGAATGCTGTAGCAGAAATGACACTCTACCATCTCACATGACTTTCTGTCAACCAATGCCCTTCTTAGGAGTTAGGGGTACCCTGTATTCTAATATTAAATCCCAGACCTCCTCCAGTGCTGGTTAACTCCTTAAGGACTAAGCAAAAACCTTTTTATTTTTTCCTCCCAACCTTTAAAGAGTCATAACTTTTTTCTTTTGGTTAACATAGCCATAGCTTGTTTTTTGTGGGACGAGTTGTACGTTCAAATTGTGGTTTAAATAATGCAGTGAAATTATTTTTGGGGTATAAAGGAAAAAAAAAACACAATTCCGGCATTTTTTTCTTTTACGATGTTCACGATGCTATACATATGACACGTTAACTGTAGTCAGTGGGTCAGTATGATTACGCAGATAACTAATGTACATCGGTTTTTCATGTCTACTTTTTAAAAAAAATTGGTTTGAGTTGCCATATTCTGACTACCTGAATATTCACAAATTTCTAGGAAGAATAACAGAGGAACATTAGAAGACAGAAATTGAAAAGAAATTGAAAATGCAAGTTTCTAATAAAAGCAGTCATGTCAGGAGAGGTGAGAGATCCTCTTTGAGGCCTGGGCTACACTGCGACTTTTTGTAGAGCAACTGATTGATTTTAACTATTGAATGAAAGCTGTAGGCTACTAGATTGCATTTATCTGAGTGCATTCATTCGGTCTGCAGGTGTAGTTATATAGTTAAAATCAGTCAGTCGCGCTACAAAAAGTCGCAGTGTAGCCTCACCCTAAGGCCTCATGCACACGACCGTATGTATTTTGCGGTCAGCAAAAAAACGGATCCACAAAAAATACGGATGACGTCCGTGTGCATTCCGTATTTTGCGGAACGGAGCAGCTGGCCCCTAATAGAACAGTACAATCCTTGTCCGTAATACAGACAATAATAGGACATGTTCTATTTTTTTGCAGAACGGAAATACAGACATACGGAAACGTAATGCACACGGAGTAACTTCCGTTTTTTTTGTGGACCCATTGAAATAAATGGTTCCGTATACGGTCTGCAAAAAAAACGGAACGGACACGGAAAGAAAATACGTTCGCATGCATGAGCCCTAAGTCTTCAAGGCAAGTGATGTATGCAAGCAGCACATAGAAAACACTTTAGAGTTACTAAGTTATTAGTTGGACTTCATAGTTATTATTATTCTTAAAGGGAACCTGTCACCGGGATTTTGTGTATAGAGCTAAGGACATGGGTTGCTAGATGGCCGCTAGCACGTCCGCAATCCCCAATCCCCATAGCTCTGTGTGCTTTTATTGTGTCAAAAAATCGATTTGATACATATGCAAATTAACCTGAGATGAGTCCTGTCCCTGACTCATCTCACACACAGGACTCATCTCAGGGTAATTTGCATATGTATCAAATCGATTTTTTTACACAATAAAAGCACACAGAGCTATGGGGACTGGATATTGCGGATGTGCTAGCGGCCATCTGGCAACCCATGTCCTCAGCTCTATACACAAAATCCAGGTGACAGGTTCCCTTTAAATCATTGAGTGTGTAGTCAGAAAATAAAAACTAATAAGTGGAAAAAAGCAGTAGCACTGTATATATATATATCGCTCACTCGTGTTGTAAGTGAGATTTATCCTATCATATCCAGATATCCTTTGCTGGGTCATTGGATGTAATTCAATATTTGGTCAGTAGGGGTCTGACACCCTGCACCCCCACTGATCAGATGTTTCAGGGTAGGTCCGGTGCCAGAAGTCGGCACCAGAACTACATGGCTACGTCCATTGTGAAGTACATGGAGTTGCTAACTGCAGCGCTGCTCGCTTTGAAGTGAGTGTAGCAGTGCTGCAGTAACCAGCTCCAGCCACTACAGAAATGGATAGAGCTGTGCAGTTACCACATTGACTTCTGGCACCAGCTGATCAACAAGGGTATAGGGTGCTGCCCCACTGATCAGATATTGATGGCCTAAATCCTGGATGACATGCCCTGTACATGTACGGTCCGTGAAGTCTCTTTAAAGATGGTGCTGGCTCTGAAGTGGTGCAGGCACTATACCCACCGGGTTCCTGCTGTTTCACATAGCAGACACTCAGGGCTAATGTCTGCGATTGGCGATACCGCCAATCACAGACATTTCACCCCAAGATGCCGTATGCAATTGTGACCATGGCATCTGCGGTGACTTTCCCAAAGGCCTTTCCCGTGCTGAGATTGGGGAAGCTGTTCATTGGTTGTTATAGGCCAGAGCCTGTGTATCACAGGTATATTCCTTTCTATACCTGCAGGTGGCAGTGCTCCATAGGAACATAAGGAATTGCCCATTCATTACTGTATGAAAGCACAGTAGTGTATGGGAAAATCAATCTAATAATTGCTTGTTCAGGTCCCCTAGGGAGGCTGAAAAAAAGTACCCAAAAAGTTTTTAAATATAAAAAAAATACATAGAAAAATTCAAATCACCTCCCTTTCCCCAGTTTAAACCTTAAAACAAATAATAAAATAAAAAATGTAATATCATTTGCACTGCTGTGTCCCAGATCGCCTGTACTATTAAAATATAAATGTATTTATCCCGTATGATAAATGCCGTAACAGAAATAACCTCAAAATGGCCGATTTGCAGTTTTTTCGTCACTTTACCTCTCCCAAAAAAAATTACTAAAAGGTGATCAAAAAGACATAGACACTCTAAAATGGCACATCGTCAATAAAAACTACAGATTATTCGCCAAAAATAGTGCCCTCACTCAGCTCCATAGATTGAAATATAAAAATATCTTTGCCGATGCAAAGAAAAACATTTTCCTAGGGTTATATTTTTTTTCAGTATTAAGACACATGAAAAACTATATACAGTAAATATGCTATCCCTGGAAATGTACTGACCCTGAGAATGAAGGGCACGGGTTAGTTTTACCGCATGGGGCATAAAAACTATAAACATAAAACTATGTTGCAATTGCATTTTTTCCCCAATTCCACCCCATTTGGAATTTTTTTCGATGCAATATTAAATGGTGCCATTAGAACGTTCAGATTAGCCTACAAAAGACATGTGACCCACAATGCACATATGACCATGGGACCAACACAGATGCCTGCAGCTGCCAAGCGCACATGTAACAGGTCAGCCAGTGTCATAGGGACAAATCTGCTGACAGATGCCCTTTAAAGGGTTAAAGGTGGTGATAGATTTACAGACTACTTCTACTGCTTTGCAAGGATCACTTCTGGGGACCCATCTAATTATCATTAAAGACAGTCTCACAATGACAATTAACCGTAATGCATGTAAATAACTTAGGATCCGTTACAGACAATAGGTAATGATCACAGCTTATCTCCTCTCCCTCCCTGCAAAATGACGCCAGCACAGGTCACAGAGCATGCCCACAATGCTGTCCCACAGAAATCAATGAGTCATCTCCAGACCACACGTGGCTCCTGTTACCAGCAGCTCAGGAAAGATAGCTGTCCCCATAATCACGTACAGAAATGGAATTTAGAAAAAAATCTACAATCAGTAAAAAAAATAGATTTAAAAAGAAATAATATAAATTTAGAAATAAATCTGAAATTGGAAGAACCACTATGAAAAGCATTTTTCTTTCTTTGATTGTGGAATAACTACCCGTCCAACCTCACTGTAATTATTTAGGTGGAAAGTCTTTGATCGCTCCACTTCAAGCTCATGTCCCATTAATATTTACGTACAATTTTTGGAAACATTTGTATCTTTTTAATCACCAATTGGTCAAATAATATAACAATAGCTGTCACTGGGATACTCAAAAAATAGATTTAAACCACACTAGAAAGAGTATATAGACATCCCGTAAATTTTAAAAATGTATAATCTTTATTCAACATAATCAAAATTTCAACATAATCTGAATAGTAATTTTACATATAATAACTGACAGGCATATAGTGAATGTATCCAATTAATAACACCACCTATACTCAATATATTTGCCTGTCTAAAGGTAAAGAAATCTATGGGAGAATGCTAATGTATCTTTATGTAGATAAAATATCAAAAATGTAAAAAATATATATATATTTTATCTCCAACTTGTGCTAGTTTTTTTTTAATGCCAAACCTTCATATTTCAAGAAACACTTTACCCTCACAGGTGCGTTCCTTTATACCAGTTACCACGTAATTTTGATTTTTTATCTAAGAAATAGGATTGATTTTGATTTTAGCCTCTAGGGAAATACTACAAAATCTTGTTTCAGTTTCTCCTTTGCGGAAGTGTTGTAGATCTTATATTCTGTATGATTATGGTCTTGATAGTCTTTCATGATGTCAAATATGGGATTTTAGGGATCAGAGCACTTCTGTCTTCTAAACAGGAAAATGCACCCTGAAGACACAGACGGCCCAATGTAATGATCTGTTTTGAGCCTCCATTAGAGTCGTAAATCAGGAGGATCGTCGGATGTATATCTCTGATGGAAGGCTGGAGCGTAACCCGCTGTATGGGAATCGAGTACGATATGTCACCTATAGGGTCGTTTTTTATTATTTTTTTTTAATATCAGTATATATCAGTATTATGTGTGCAGTGTATGGCAGTATTATTCAGGCCCAGTATAGTAATATTATTTAATCAATATCTTACATTGTCCAGATAAAAATATCGGTGAAAACCCCACAAACTGAGATCTGACCCCAGTCACGAATAATGTAACATTAAATACAGGGGCCTATAGAGACAGCCCCATAGAAAAACTTAAAGGGGTTTTCCGACTTTTTTTTAACTGATGACCTATCCTCAGGACAGATCATTAGTATCTGATCAGTGGGGGTCCGACACACGCGACCCCCGCTCACTGGAGCTCCGGTAAGAGCCGCAGCCTTCTCTCTGCTCACCGAGCACAGCGCCATATATTATATAGTGGCTGTGCTCGGTATTGCAGCTCAGCCCTATTCACCTAAATGGGACTGAGCTGCTCCTAGGTCATGTGACTGATGAGCGTAATATCACATGGCCTAGACTAAGTTGTGAGAAGGCTGCAGCATTCCTGTGACCGTTGCTGCCTTCTGAAACAGCTAATCCCGGGTGTCGGACCCCACCGATCAGATATTGATGACTTATCCAGAGGAGAGAAAAGTCTTGGAAAACCCCTTTAATATGCCCCCAGTAAGCTGAATGACAATTTTTTATTTTTTTTAAGTGGAGGAAATTTTTAATAACTCTGTCTCACCCACTTTACCTATGTTGAAAAAAGTGGAACATGAGCTTCATACATATAGTGTACTTTCTGAACAGCGTATTTCTCAATGTAATTATACCAGACAAATCCAGACAGCTCTAAATCCTCAGATAATCCACATGATAAATCTGGCTGCCCGCCGTCACCACTAGAGGGAGCTCAATGCACAGGAATGTATGCTGTCGCCAATGAACGTAATGGAGCTCCCTCTAGTGGTGGCTGCCTGAAAATGCAGTGGATTTATGTTGGGGAAAATGGAATAGCACTTCCACTGTGACTTTTCCCTGGCCTCCATGGCATAATTTGCCTCCATGGTAGGTAGGTACGCCACTGATTAAGTTTGTATATAGAAGAAGATTCTTTCTGTCCCTTGAGGCTTGGACCAGAAGTGCAAACCATTCAGTTAATCAATTGCAGGACCATCTCCAGGAACCTAATTGTAAAGTGGTTTATAATTGAAAGCTCTGTTCTGCTATTGAAGAGCATTACTCCGAAGAGCTGGGCAGCAGAGACTCAACTTGACAATCTATGTATCTGCGGGTTTTATTTGTGATAGTACGGGTGAAGGCACACCTCTGATTTTAGTCACAGTTGGAGTAAAGCGTTCCAACATGATGACCCACCATAAAAATGAAAACTAACGACGTGACTGGAAGCGGAATGAAGAACGGCTTGTTTTTTTTGGAAGCAGAAAAAAATGTGAAGATTTGCACATAGCTCGTGATCGAGGCCCATCTCTGGTTGGAGGAAGATACACAACCTACTTGAGAACGTCCAGCCTGATTGTAAGACTACAGAGGCTTCCCTGACTACATGTACGGTCAGACGGTGGTTTGAGGTACAGAGGCTTCCCTGACTACATGTACGGTCAGACGGTGGTTAGAGGTACAGAGGCTTCCCTGACTACATGTACGGTCAGACGGTGGTTAGAGGTACAGAGGCTTTCCTGACTACATGTACGGTCAGACGGTGGTTAGAGGTACAGAGGCTTCCCTGACTACATTCACGGTCAGACGGTGGTTAGAGGTACAGAGGCTTCCCTGACTACATGTACGGTCAGACGGTGGTTAGAGGTACAGAGGCTTCCCTGACTACATGTACGGTCAGACGGTGGTTAGAGGTACAGAGGCTTTCCTGACTACATGTACGGTCAGACGGTGGTTAGAGGTACAGAGGCTTCCCTGACTACATTCACGGTCAGACGGTGGTTAGAGGTACAGAGGCTTCCCTGACTACATGTACGGTCAGACGGTGGTTAGAGGTACAGAGGCTTTCCTGACTACATGTACGGTCAGACGGTGGTTAGAGGTACAGAGGCTTCCCTGACTACATTCACGGTCAGACAGTGGTTAGAGGTACAGAGGCTTCCCTGACTACATGTACGGTCAGACGGTGGTTAGAGGTACAGAGGCTTCCCTGACTACATGTACGGTCAGACGGTGGTTAGAGGTACAGAGGCTTCCCTGACTACATGTACGGTCAGACGGTGGTTAGAGGTACAGAGGCTTTCCTGACTACATGTACGGTCAGACGGTGGTTAGAGGTACAGAGGCTTCCCTGACTACATTCACGGTCAGACGGTGGTTAGAGGTACAGAGGCTTCCCTGACTACATGTACGGTCAGACGGTGGTTAGAGGTACAGAGGCTTCCCTGACTACATTCACGGTCAGACGGTGGTTAGAGGTACAGAGGCTTCCCTGACTACATGTACGGTCAGACGGTGGTTAGAGGTACAGAGGCTTCCCTGACTACATGTACGGTCAGACGGTGGTTAGAGGAGAACTTGCCAACATTAGCAAATCTCAAAGCAAAGTGGATGTAATGTCGATTTAGCATCAGGACTGGGCTCAGGATGGAGACAAATGGAGAACCAACCGTTCCACATAATGTAAGGCCTCTCTGCATATCTCAGGCACAAAAATGGTCCCTTTGTCTTACTTTGAGGAAATTACCTGAAGAAAATGTGCAAATGAAGCAGTGGCCGGTTACTGAGACAAATGGGAGGCAGTTCTGTGCAGGATCGACCTTGAATGTCACTACAGATAGCATGAGGGCTCATAAAATATGGTGCTGCAGTCATTTCTGGGTTAATAGAGGGTAGGGCGACCCCTCAGTTATTACCCCGAGAACAGAGCATGCCGCAAGGAGTGTCTTATTCTGTAAGAAATACTGTGCATCACACTGACCTCAGAGCCGTGTAACAGTCACCCTCTGGTCAACCTGTTGTCAGGAGCCCCTGAGGGGTTATTCTGTATATCAATATCTCATATCTATCTACTATAATCTATCATATATCTATCACCATCTTCTATATCTATCTACAGTATCTATCTATCTATCTATCTATCTATCTCATATCTATCTATTTATCGATCTATCTATCTCATATCTATCTATCTATCTAGATAGGCATGTTCAATAAAATCATGGCTGGGCCGAGGAGTAAAAAACTAATTTACCCTATGTGGCAGTGGAGCTGCCAGAGGGCCATATGAAGGCCATTGAAATGGTGTATCTCACCCAGAGGAGCCTGGGTGAGAACAGGAAAGGCTGGGAGAATAGGTTTCTCCCACTGTCTGCAGCAGCTAGGCTGGTAATGAAGGTAATTGGCAGCCAGCTGAGGAGCTCAGGTAAATGTGGACTGAGCTCCTCAATCAGGGCTGGGGAAGGAACAGGCTGCACCAAGGCCTGTGGGAGCCGGGACCCTCTGACCCTGTGTGGGGTAAGCACCATGTTGTATTTTGGGGAGCTGGGTGGTAGACCCAGATCCCGATAGAGAGGGAGAACTTCTGTTTAGTCAGTGGCCAGACGGCTGAGGATTTTTGTTTATGCCTTATGTTTTTGGTCTGCTGTAAAAGTAATAATAAAGCTGGCCGTGGCCAGTTTACACCCAAATCTGCAGTGTTGGAGTGGCCTCTTGAGGTGTGCCAACCGTCTAAGTAGAGAAGACGGCGATCCTGGAGAGCTAAGTGAGCCCGAGTTGTCACACCTAGAAGAATATGAAGAAGTTGTTTATATTTATGGTATCTACATCTTCTATGTTTCTTCATTTACAACTTTGCCACCAGCAGGGGCGCACCTAGCCTTTCTGCTGCCGGAGGCGAAAACTAAAACAGCGCCCCAACCCCCAAATGACAATTCCTTAACCTAACCCCTTCCCTCCAGCCCTACTGTTAAAGACATACTTGGAAAACATTAAATACAGAGCTATAAAACATACATGGTAATAGCGCCACATACTGTGCTACCTAATACTATACTGCAGAGACAGATAATCCCCTTCCATTGCCCCCCTCTTGCCCTTACCTGGTACGGCCTGAGGCAATCGCCTCACCTTGCCTCATTAGTGGTGCACCCGTGGCCACGAGATCAGTGGAAATTAGAAGCACGTGAAGCATCTCCATGGGCTTCAGACAAGATCATTCAGAATGTAACATATAGTAACTCCATCTTGGACAGTTCTTGTATTATAGTGATTTTTCTTTATATGTATGGAATGTGCCATTGCGTACTGCTGGTAGCATTCTGTTGCACCCGGTAGCCTGTGTCACATGACCTGTTATAGGAGGGGCTTGCAGCCTTATCTCTTCTCCCACTACATGAGTGATCTCACTATGGAGGTATGTGGGAGCTTGGCTGTAAGTTGTATCTTAGCACCTCTCAGACCATGTTTACACACCATAGGTAGTCTCGTGGTAGGAACCCATGCCACACTGAGATACCTTGACGGTGGTGCAAAAGGGCTCCGATGTGTTCCTGACTGGAAAACATTGGCTAAAGTCTCAGTTTTTAACATCAGTCTGAGGGATTAGCCAGTGTTGTCAGTTGCATATCATTGTGGTGCACCTCTTGCAGTGATTCATCAAAATAGTAATCCCATAATGGATTTTTGTTTACAAATATAAATAATGTAAAAGTAAATCTATAAAAATATGGTTTATCAGTGGTCTATATTTCTGCAGCTAAAAAAAAGTTTTTTATATATATATATTTATATAAATGGTATATATAATCCACTGTCATTTAAATGTGCTCCTGAACAATACTAAATACTAAATAGAAATACTAAAAATTTCTCCTGCAATAAACAAGGCCCCAGATAACCACAGCAATGGAAACAATTAAAAGGATATGGCTGCAAAGCGGCAAAACAAATTTCCCAAGTGGGTTATTTATTTTGTGATCGGAGGCTGGTGGCTGCTGAACAATGGCTGGGGGCTGATTATATATATATAACTGGGGGGCTTATTACATATGACTGGGGGATTATTACATATGACTGGGGGCTGATTATATAACTGGGGGGATTATTACATATGACTGGGGGCTGATTATATGGCTGGAGGCTGATATGAGGCATGGAGGACTGATATGAGGCATGGGGGTCTGATCTGAGGTCTTATGGGGTCATATTAACATTGGGGGTCTGATTGGTGGTCTGCCCTGAGGTGTAATGAAAAATAGTTTTTTCCTATTATCTTACTCTAAAACCTAGGTGCGTCTTATGGGCCGGTGCATCTTATAGGGCGAAAAATACGGTAGATAGTGACGTGGAAAAATAAAATATAAAAATCACCAAAAATTCGAAAAAAAAGTATGTTTAACATAAAAATGTGATTTAAACAATAAATTCTTTTCTGACACATTCCCTTTAACTATAGTATATGCATTTATGTTTGACTGCATGTGAAGCAGGCAGGCGACGTTATCTTCTGCCCTCCTGTAAGCAGGCATCTCATTGAACTATGTAAATGCCTTATCTATCCTCTGGTCTCTGGTTACGTTTTATTAATATTTATATCTATTCCTCCTTCTTTGTCCTCATGCGTAAGTCACATAATATCCGAGTTCCATTGTTGACTCCTTGTTTTCTCTCCTGTAAAATGTATAGTAAAAGCTGGAATGGCAGAATTATAGCCAATTAGCCACATAGCTCTGGAACAGTACATGGCGGCGCTTTCTCAAATAACAGTCGAAAGAATGTTTTAGGTTTTTTTTTGTCTTGTAAAAACCTTTTCTTTATATATCTTTCTTATCTCCGGAAAATACGTGGGCGATTATATTACTTGCCTTCTCCAAGAGTAAAATAGAAGCAATCTCAATCCTGACAATACTCGGACATGGTAAATCCCTTGTACGTGTGGAGACAAAATCCCATTTTATTTATACGAGCTAAATCACTGCGATAGAAATTGTTTTCCTGGCTGCAATTTAAATACCAGCTCACCTTACCTGTCTTCTTATATAGTATATAGTATAGTATAGTATTACTTTTCTTTTGACTTAAAGAAAGCATACAATGCGAAATTGATACATTGTGTGATGCTTTATGCAGAGCTATAGGGGGTGCTACATGACACAGAGGTTGTCCCATGATATAAATATTAAATTTCTCAATTTTTTTTTTTTAATTCAGAGCACTCCTGTGGGTACACATTGCTCTTAAATACTTGTATGGCGCCCCCTGGTGTTCATTTGATTCCCTGTCAGAAAGTCCACCTTATGCGCGGAGAAGAAGCTGATTTTTAGCGACTGGCCTTGCTGTGTTCAAGAGGACCTGGGCGCTGAGCTACTGAGCATGTGTGACCACTGGCATCAGACACATTATATGGACGTTCCGACAGGAAGTTAAAAGAACAAGCATGTAATAACAAAATCTAACAGTTAGTAGGCAATAGCAATAGCTGTCATTAGGGATGAGCGAATCGACTTTAGATGAAACATCCGAAGTCGATTTGCGTGAAACTTCGTTCTAATACTGTACGGAGCAGGAGCCCCGTACAGTCTTAGAATGTATTGGCTCCGATGAGCCGAAGTTATTGCCACTTCACGAAGTCGCGAGTTCGGGAAATGTTTTTTTACAGTACAAATTAATTTATTAAGTTATTGCGTGAAGTCTTTAAGAGGCTTCGCAAAGGAATTACTTCGGCTCATTGGACCCAATACATTCTAATACTGTACGGAGCTCCTGCTCCGTAGAGTATTAGAACAAAGTTTTATGCGCATAACATCCGAAGTCGATTCGCTCATCCCTAGCTGTCATCTTCCAATATGTAGTGTCATGCCTCCAAACCTCCACTAAGGGTCCGTTCACACGTCAGTTTTTTATTTCCTGATCTGTTCCATTTTTTGCGGAACAGATCTGGACCAGATCTGGACCCATTCATTTTCAATGGGTCCTGAAAAAAATCGGACAGCACAATGTCAGATTTTTTTTCAGGACCCATTGAAAATGAATGGGTCCAGATCTGGTCCAGATCTGTTCCGCAAAAAACGGAACAGATCAGGAAAGAAACAACGGACGTGTGAATGGACCCTAACTCCCTGGATCAATGACCTCTTCAGAAATATAATAGCTATAGCCTGTAATATTATCACACTCCAGAAATACACCTAGGTGAACGCCCCATCTCCTCCGGCAGAGAGCTCCAGCCTCACTGCTCTTACCGTAAAGAAGTGAAGACCTTCTTTAACAAGCGCTTATTGTTATATTGAATATTACAATGTCCTTTTCCCAGTCTTTGTTACGTTCGCATCATGTATACACATAACGTACATGTTAAACGGAGTCCTCAGACAGATGTCATACAGCGGCATCCAACACCACTGGGATCCACTTAAAAAAATTAAAAATCTATTAATGTATATGTTGTTTTGCTGGATCAAAAGTGTATTGTATTATGATTTTTATCCTTTTTTTCCACAATGTGTATGCAAAATGTGGGACAAAAACGTGATGTGAACAGCTCCTTATTTCTGCTTCACGACAACATGTGTGTATACATCACCGCGCATATACTGCAGCGCCAATTACAGTACGGAGTTTGGAGAGGAGAAATCGATAGATAGATTGTAGATAGATAGATATGAGACAGCTAGATAGATGATAGATATCAGATAGATAGATTGTAGATAGATAAAAAAAATAAAGAAATTCTGCGGCACTTCCGTGAATGTGCGTTTATTTACCCGGTATCATGCGACGTTTCAGTCCTCTCAGTGGGACTATTCTCAAGCAGAAGACTGAAACATCGCATGATACCGGGTAAATAAACACACATTCACGGAAGTGCCGCAGAGTTTCTTTATTTTTGTATTTTTCGGCTTCAGGGATCGACCTTCAGCCGCTGGCACTCCAGTATTTGCTTTTTTCTACAGCGGTGCTCCCTGATTTATTTATTCTTAGATAGATAAATAGATAGATAGATATGAGATAGATAGATACTGTAGATAGATAGATAGATAGATAGATAGGTAAATAATAGATAGATATCAGATAGATAGATAGATAGATAGATATGAGATAGATAGATATGAGATAGATAGATAGATAAATAGATAGATAGATATCAGATAGATAGATAGATAGATAGATAGATAGATAGATAGATATGAGATGGATGGATAGATACATAGATAGATAGATAGATAAATAGATAGATAGATATCAGATAGATAGATAGATAGATAGATAGATAGATAGATAGATACTGTAGATAGATAGATAGATAGATAGATAGATAGATAGATAGATAGGTAAATAATAGATAGATATCAGATAGATAGATAGATAGATAGATATGAGATAGATAGATATGAGATAGATAGATAGATAAATAGATAGATAGATATCAGATAGATAGATAGATACTGTAGATAGATAGATAGATAGATAGATAGATAGATAGAAGATAGATAAATAGATAGATAGATATGAGATAGATAGACAGATAGATAGATATCAGATAGATAGATAGATAAATAGATAGATAGATGTCAGATAGATAGATAGATAGATAGATACTGTAGATAGATAGATAGATATAAATAATAGATATATAGATATAGATGATAGATATGAGATAGATAGATAGATATTAGATAGATAGATAGATATTAGATAGATAGAAAGATATGAGATAGATAGATAGATAGATAGGAGATAGATAGATATATAGATACTGTAGATAGATAGATATCAGATAGATAATAGATTACAGATAGATAGATAGATAGATAGATAGATAGATAGAGAGATATGAGATAGATATATAGATACTGTAGATAGATAGATGATCCTTTTATTCTCTGCTTCTTCCCCTCTGTCTACTGACAACACATGTATTTTTGGCGGAGCTGAGCGGTCTGTATTCCCAGAGCTACAGACACAGCGTAGCTCGCATGGCTCCCATTCACTACCGCCGGCACTTAGCCCCATCTCGCTGTAGAAACGGCCGGATGGGACAACCTCTTAAAAGAGATTTGAATTCAATGATCTTTTTATGAACTAGAGTCCTATAGTGAAAGCCTAGAAGGGTCCGAAAAGGTGGGGTGGTCATTGATCTGAATCCTCTGAATCCTTGGTAATCCAAGGAGCCCAAGAAGCCCTGTAGATGAGTGCATGTGGCTCTCTGTAAAGTCCATCTCCCTTGGACGTCAGAAGTGAGGGCACATACATGGCTGCCATAGGGGGGTCTGGTGGAATAAGGGTTCCCACCAATCTTTTTTTGTCTACTAATCTGGGTTCTTCTGTTGTCACTCCAAATACTTGAATTGACCTCTATGCAATGTAACTTCTTAAATGACTGATCCAACCCTTGTCACTCCAAATCTTCAGCGCACGCTTCCATATCTGAATTAGCCGCTCATCTAATAGCTATTGATTAAGCAGTAGTGGCTTTGCAGATTCCTAAAGCCGATATGGTCACCATCTGCAGCGATTGATGGCTGGAGGATTTATGATGAGGTATAAGTAATAGGGCTACGCATTAAGGTGACGATCTATCCACGCGGGACCGCAGGACGTCTCTTGTCCTTTAATAAAGGCGTCTTTTGCTGACATGAATTATATTGGATTTTCTGTGCCAGGAAAAAGAGGTTAAGAGTCTGTCCGCAAGTATTACTTCTATTACAGTGAAAGTTGAAATCTGAAGTCTGCTCCACCAGCCATGCCTTCAGGGGCTGCAAAATGGAGTGAAGGGTAAATTAAATTATCTAATCAACTAAAGACTCGGCGCTCTAACGAGTAAACACCTCCCGGAGATAAATATTATACTGCAATCACCATGCCATATTAGACGCTTTACGGGCCCGCAGCCAAAAATGACAATGGAGCTTTACTGGCTGCTGCCCTGGTCTAACCCATAATGTAGTGGCCCCTAACGCTGCATTAAATCCGTAAAAGAGAGTTCCAGGATTGGCAAGGCACGGCGGCTTTCTTCCAAAAGTTGGGATCCACCGGGTGTTTGTTCGGCATTGCTGCTCAGCCCCATTCACTACAGTAGAGAAGAGTGGCAAAGCCAAATACCAAGGTTTTTTATTCTGGAGAACCATTTCGAAACGAATGCAAGGTCAGCATTTATATCCATGGGGCCGTATGATTAGTAGTTAAAATAGCAGGGAGAAATAGAGTGTTGTGAAAAAACCCATAGGACACATAGTTAGGAGTACACTGTATTCATGAACAGAGTCCTTCCCGTGCCTCCTCCCGCTCCTTGGGGTAGTGATCAATGGTGGATTATAATAGGGGCGTTTGGGTCGGCCTGACATCTCTGTGGGGCCCAACGCCTCCCCAAACGCCCACATTACAGAATACATCCAGGAGCGCTGAGCGCTGCAACATCCCCCTATTCTATTACCAGCTCAGGTCCACTCTGCAGGCCGCTATCCTCTGCAGTCCACGTCTCCTCTATCTTGCTCCACTGCTGTGTCTTACGTGGAAGTGGAGAAGATCAGAGCAGCAGCGCGGAAAGAAGATGGAGGGCATGTCAGATTCAGCTACTCACATCACTGTACTCAGAGAGTTATCACTGTGCTATCTGTGGAGTTACATAGGACTGCAGGTGACATCTACTATATTATCTGTACCTAGAGAGTCATCACCGTGTTATCTGTAGTGTTACATAGGACTGCAGGTGACATCTACTATATTATCTGTACCTAGAGAGTTATCACCGTGTTATCTGTAGTGTTACATAGGACTGCAGGTGACATCTACTATACTTATCTGTACCTAGAGAGTTATCACCGTGTTATCTGTAGTGTTACATAGGACTGCAGGTGACATCTAATAGATTATCTGTATTCAGAGACTCCAGGATTTAGATATTGATGGCCTATCCTTAGGACAGGTCAACGATATTAGACTGCCATGGGTGGATAAGGACTACTGAGCCTTCAGAGCAGCTCCCTGATGGCTTCAGTGTGAGGCAGAGAGTAATAATAGTCTGTAGATGCAGTGAAAGTTAAAGCTGAAGAGGGAAAGCTCTTATATGACTCCCTGCACCCCGCCAATCAACTGTTAAGGAGGAGCTCTGGCACCAGAAGTAGACACCACAACTATAGAGCTCTGTTCATTGTGTCTGTCAGACCCCCGTCGATCAGATATTGACGGTTCCTCCTGCGGACAGCTCATCAATATAAAATGAGTGGATAATATCTTTCATGACCAGCAAATTTTTTTCTCACATTTGCTGGTCAGTTATAATCATATTTTTTTTTTCATTTTTTTTTTTGCCTTTTTTCTAGACAAAAATTGCTGAGCATTTAAATAGCCATCATTTTTGGTAAGAAACAGCACCACTCTTTTACACAGTTTATGTCTGATATTGGAGTTCAGCCCCATTAATTAGAGCATGATGAAAGCTTAAAGCATACCTGAGTTTTAAAAAGAAAAAATAGCATAATAACCATGCTGCTTTGTACAATTATAACTGTGAAAGAACCTGTGTTTTTTTTAGCTTCCATAAATCTCTTTCAGACATATGATTCCTAGTTTCAGCTGCACAGCTAGATGCAACTCTCTTAGAAGCAGTAAGTGTCTCCATTCTGTTGAATCCGCCAGTACTTTATGCAGTGACTTCACATTTCTTACTTCCCACTATGTTTGTTTTCTTCTATGGAGCTCAGAAAGCTGATAAGGAGGTGGAGATCAGTCTTACAGACACACATGAGCTCCTCTGCTCTTCAGAAGCAGTGTATGGCTTCTATCAGGCTCAGAGCTCAGCTAACTTTGTACAATCATAACTATTAAAGAACCGGTGTTTTTTGGGCTTCCCTAAATCTCTTTCAGCCATATGATTCCCAGTTTCAGCTGCACAGCTAGATGCATCTCTCTCACAAGAAGTGAGTGTCTCCGTTCTGTTGAATCCACCAATACTGTATGCAGTGACTTCACTTCCCTTACTTCCCACTATGTTTGTTTTCTTCTAGGGAGCTCAGTCTCTGTTACTAGGGACAGATCTTGTCTGCCAACAGAAAGTGGACTACAAGTTAGGTGGAAGTGAGACCCTTAACTCCTTCCCGACCAGCACCGTAATAGTACGGCGCTGCAGGAAGTGACTTCCCGACCAGCGCTGTAGTACTACGGCGTGCTGATCGGGCAGGTGCAGGAGCTGCGCCTGCCCGATCAGCTGCAAAGGACCGGCTGTTCCCATTAGCCGGACCCCTGCTGCATGCGCTGGCATCGGTGAAAACACAGATGCCGGCGCATTAACCCTCACTATGCCGCGGTCAGCGCTGACCGCGGCATGTGCGGGGTGTGTGGAGGGAGCTCCCTCCCCTTCCCCATCGGGTCCCCGTGCTGCTGTGGCGGGGACACTATGGTAGGGAAGGCAGCCCGATGCCTTCCACAGCCATCGGGGCTGCCTTCCATGTAAGCCTATGAGATCCAGCCCCTTGAAAAAAGAAAAAGAAAAGTAGACATATTAGATATTGCTGCGTCTGTATCAACCGGCTCTATAAAAATATCACATGATTCACCTTGTCAGGTGAATGCAGTAAAAAAAACTACAAAAAACTGTGCCAAAACAGCCATTTTTTGGTCACCTTCCCTCACAAAAAGTGTGTATAAAATACCAAGCGATCAAAAAGGCGTATTTAGCCCAAAATGGTACCAATCAAACCGTCATTTCATCCAGCAAAAGATGAGACCTAAGACAATTGTCCAAAAAATAAAAAAAATATGGCTCCCAGAAAATGGCAACACAAAAACAAGATTTAATTCTGTTCAAAAATGCATTTACTGTATAAAACTGAACAAAAATAAAAATTAGACATATTAGGTATCGCCACGTCCGTAACAATCGGCTTTATAAAAATATCACATGAGATGCCCCTTCAGGTGAATGCTGTAAAAAAACTTAAAAAAACTAGGCCAAAACAGCCATTTTTTGTCACCTTGTCTGACAAAAAGTGTAGCACAAAGCGATCAAAAAGGCTTATGTACCCCAAAATGGTACCAATCAGACCGCCATCTCATCACACAAAAAATAAGACTCTACCTAATACATCCGCCATAAAAAATAAATAAAAAAATAGGGCAGTCAGAAAATGGCAGCACAAAAGCAAGATTTCATTCTGTTCAAAAATGCATTTACTGTGTAACACTTAATTTAAAAAAAATATAGACATATTGGGTATCGCCCCGTCCGTAACAACCTGCTCTGTAAAATATCACATTACATGCCCCCTCAGGTGAATACTGTAAAAAAAAAAAAAAACTACGGCAAAACCACCTTTTTTTCACCTTGCCTCACAAAAAGTGTAATACCAAGCGATCAAAAAGTCTTATGTACACTAAAATAGTACCAATGAAAAGGTCACCTCATCCCCGCAAAAAATGATCCCCCACATAAGAAAATCACTCAAAAAATAAAAAAAATTGGCGCCCATAAACCAATCCATCTAAATCTGCACTGCAAAAGCCATATGGCACTCCTTCCGTTCTGAATCCTGCGATGTGCCCCCACAGCAGTTTACCACCACATATTGGGTGTTGCAGTATTCAGAAAATGGCAAACAAATTATGGGGTGCTTTTTTTCCTGTTACTCCCTTGTGAAAATGAAAATTTGGGGCTAAAGCAACATTTTCATTGGAAGAAATTAAACTTTTCATTTCACAGCAAAGTGTTTTCAAATTCCGTAAAACGCTGAGGGGGTCAAAGTGATCAGTACCCCCCTTAATATTCTTTGAAGGGTGTAGTTTCCAAAATGGGGTCACTTTTTGAGGGTTTCCACTGTAGAGGTACGTCAGGCTCGTCTTCAAATACAAAATACAGGGTAGGGGGCTGAGCGCGATAACAAGCACCAGTGCCTTTTCAAACAGCTGATCGGAGGGGGTGTCGAATGTTGGACCCCCACTAATCAGACACTGATGACCTATCCTGAGGATAGGGCATTAGTATTAAAATCCCAGAAAACCCCATCAACATTTCCAGGACAAAGCGGCCATTGACAGTGTCCTCAGCATTATTACCCAAAATACATTTACTTGCTCGATTAGGGTACATGTGTTTTGGAGATTTACCTTTCAACTGAGGTGGACGATAGGCTTGTTGCTGAAGACCAGCCTGTCCGCAAATTTATCCTCTACCAATTGACATTGGAAGTCAATGTATAAGTCACAGTGTTTCAATTTGTTGTCTGGATTCAGCTCCTAAAGAATTTGTAGTCTGTATGGCTTGCAACTGAGATATTTTCATAAGATGCGCCATACCATGGTTTGTGGCACTTGTAGCTCCATACTAGCAGGGGCGGATTGGCTATAGACTCTACAGGGAAATTTCCCTGCGGTCCAATGACCAGAGGGCCTCCTGAGCCCTTCTCACGGGTGCCAGCCAGGTAAGTAATGTTCTGTTGGTCCCCAGTTAATTAACGCTGGGGTGTCAAGTAATTATGTACCTGGCTGTTGACCACAGAGACCCTACTGACTCCTGAATTCAACTGTATTGCCATCCTGAGGCAACTGGAGCTGGAGGACAGAACGTGAGCTGGAGCTGGTCACCACAGAGGGGCAACGTCTGAGAGGTATTTGGCTCTACTGGGGCGGTATTTTGTGCAATATGGTTTTGCTAGCCCTGCCTACCTGTGTTAACCCTGCCTCCTGTCAATTTGGACCTGCTTGCAACATGGGGCCATTTTTTTTTTCCAGGGCCACTTTAAGTTTTCAGTCCGCACCTGGATACTAGTCAGCCTGGCCGACTTTGTAGGACTATGCTTGTACACAATTTGAATCCTGTTGACTGTTTCTTCCAAAAGTCTCCCAGACTTTTCCCATGACATAAACAGCCACTGGTTTTGAATTGCTTCACCCAATGCGAAATGCAGTTCATTTTTTTATTTTTTTATTAAATAATCTTTATTGTAATTACATACAATTCATCAACAATCATTGTCATTGCTTTTTACAATATGGATATTCTATATCATTACACAGTACATACCCACCTATCTGCCCATCCCTCCCCGATGCTTAGCAATCCCCTGGGAGGGAGAAAAATAAATAAATTTGTGGGTTCTCCACCCTCCCCTCTCTATCTCCGCCCTCCCCCACCACCCCAGTGCCACCCAGCCACCACCCCCAGTGCCACCCAGCCACAGCCAGCTAACCTAGCCATCTCTGCCATGTTATAGCAAATCTATATTTTTTCTTGCTTGATAGCAAGTGGAATTCCTCTCTAGCAAGCAAAGCTCTAGTCCAATTCCCCCATTCCCTAACTGAAGGTACCACCCTGTCGCCCCAATGTGCAACAATACATTTCCTTGCATAAAATAGTAGTTTAGATGCTACCTCTTGATCTTGGGAGATATATATTTGTGAAATGCAGTTTTTAATCGGAGGACATTTACCAAATTTATTCAGAAAATGGTGCTGGACTGTCACTACAGACCCCGTTCTTGTAAATTCCAACACGCAAAAAGTTTTTTCTTACTACAATGTCGCCATATTAAACCTGTTCCTTTGTGTACTTAAGCTAACCTAAAGGGGCAGATTCATGAAAACTGTCTAAAAGAAACCTGACTTTGCTGCTCATAGCAAGCAATCACAGCACAGCTTTCGTTTTTTAAGAACAGAATTTGTTTGCTTTAACTACAGGCTAAAACTACAGGCACCATCCTTTTTGAACTGTGCTGATGGGAGTGATAGTGGCCCGATGAAGTGTTGTGTTAAGGTGTTCTCCCTCAGGCCATTGCTCCCTGGGGAATTATAGTACTGAAGAATGATGCCAGAATTAAACGTAATAAAGTCTTTTTACTAAGTGCAACGTAGAACTTTAGGTACATTCAAGACCAACAGATTTCAAGAACAATCTCTGGCACCAATAAAGATTATATAAGCAGGTTGGATGCTGAAATTTAATAGCTGTAAGTGTACTGGGCCTAGTGGTAGTTTGGGTAATGGGTGTCTTAGCTATAGACCCTCACCTTTCAGCAGTGTCTTTGATGCAGGTATTAGCTGGTGACTCTGCTGTCTGATTCCTCTCAAGTATTCTCTCTGGAGATTCCTTTACAGGACCTAGGAGCTCAGATATGTGCTTCCCTCCTTATTATGTCTGAACTAGCTTTCCCCATCCTGGCAGGGAGCAGGACCATCATACTCCAGCCAAGAGGGGAAGAACAAGGTGGTTAGCTCTATTTCTTGCCAAGCATTGCCATCCACATCCTTAACTGAAAGAAACAGTCCAAAAGCATACAAAATACATAAGAATACATAACTATATACTGTAATTGCAGATACCCCCAGGCCTGGGGTACTGCAGAATCACCCTGTATAAGTATCTTTCTAAGGAAACGGTTCTTTACGGTAAGACCTGAGAAGTTGTGGAAAAGTCTTCTTTCACCACCACCACCCATCATCAATTGATTTCTTCAAAAAAGATTTTGGTTCCTAAAAGAACCTAAACTTCATAAACAACTAACTTCAGATTAGATTCCATAGTTCACCACAGACGGATTTTATTAGGTGTTTTTCCAGGAACCCTCCATTCCCCTAGTTAACCTATGAAGACTAACATTTGATGGCCTGAAAGTTTATAGTTTACACATAGCTTTAGCAATTTTACAGTATGTTGACTGTTTTAAATAGACTAGAGGTCAAGGCCTGTATAATGTGGAAACTTTCAATCAAATCTCTCCGTGTTGCCATGGGATCAATTATTTTGTCGGAGATCTTGGTAGGTATTTGTGTAAGTGGTAATGTAGGTCTTGGAGGGATCGTTATGTTTTTAGCGCTCGCCTGACAAGGATTCATACAGACTACGGGATATTTTAGATACTTGGAATAAAATCTCAGCCAGACCATTAGGAATGCATTCAATAGGCCACCTTTCTGACTCCTTTGTATTTTTAGAATCCAGAGCGTTTGATTATTTTCTGCAGTTTAGAGTCACACCGAGAACCTTTTTGATCCTATGGCGAGAAGAAAGGCTTTGTATTATTTAAGATGTGTTATAAAAGGATCTAACGATGGCCTTTGGAATAGAAAAGGATATAGTTACTTGTGATATGTGAGAAAATGTTTATAATAGGCTCCCCTTGAGTAATGTTTGTTGTAAGAGGGAGGGGAAGCCAAACGATCCTATGGATTTTAAACATTTATCTATTTGCTGCTATTCAGAGACTTGCTCTTGATTTATGCTGGAGGCCAACAAAAAATCCCATATAGAACATTTGTTTTGGGCATTATTAAGGGAATTCGGTGTATCACAAAATACATACGTTTGCTGGTAGGGTTCTAAACTAGCTTAGGTTATATGGGAGCATATGATTTTGGCTTTGGCTGATCTTATGTTGGTTGGGGAAATAACCCAAAAAAAGTCTAAGAATCCAAACAAAAATATCTTTTTCCTGGAGTTTCTTAGTTGGAATTTAACCACATGTTGAAAATTTACATCTACTAGATGCTCTTATACATTTTTTAAGTTAAAAAGGTGGTCCAGGGCAGTAACATAACTTGAAGCCCCATGTCCCCAATGCAAAATCTGTAGTATCTGCCCACCATGTGCCATTTATAATATTGGTGTAGTTTTATAGGGTAGTGGGACTTTTTGGACCCCCTTAGGCTCCAGGGCCTATGTGCGACTGCTGCCTCTGCACCACTATAGGTATGCCTCTGGCACAAGGACAATTCTTTGGGAATTAGCAGCAACAAGCAGAGGTGTAACCTGAAACCCTGAGCTCCAATAGAAAATCATGGTTACACATGTGAGAGGCCTTTGGTCCTCCTCAGGCACCAGGGCCTGGAGGTGACTGCTACCGCACCTTCCCTTGCAGATACACCCCTGACAATGAGTAGAGGAGAACTTCTTAGCTTTTAAAGTTCTAGGTCTTCATTTTCAAAGTAGGTCCAGAAGCAGTGGTGCCTTGTGAGGTGTTGGTGAGCTAGTTCAGTGCACCCCTGATGAGCCAGTGCAGAAGATGGGAATGCTAGTGGTCCTGATGAGATGATGTGTCAGGGTGTACTCCTTCAGGACGTTGCTCCCTGGGGATCGATGCAGTGAATAGGTGGTATAAGGAATCAGGCCAGATGTGGAAGAACATCCAGCAGTAGTTGCAATTTCTTTCTCCAGATGGTGAGGTATGGTGACTGGCAAAGGGACAGATGATGGCACCTTTGGTATGCTATCTTGCTGATGTCTCTCCCCTGAACTTCTAACTAACAGCTGAAAGCTGGCACTTGTGGCTGTAGGTGTCCACTGTATAATGCAGGCCTATTTAAGTTGTCTAGGCCAGGATGTGATCTAGGTGATGGGTGTCTAAGTCATAGTCCCTCACTTGAGGCAAAGTCTGGATAGCCATGGTCACCCTGCTGACTGTAACGCTGTAGCTTTGCAGGATATTTGTAGTTTTGTCTTTGAAGTCTCTCTAGAGTAGTGACCCCACAGGTGAGTTTGTTCTCTGGTACCTAAGGCCCTAGGATCAGGAGCAATAACATGCTTCCTTACTCCTCAGCAGACCTAGCTAACCCTTCCCTTCCCTGGCAGGAAATAGGACCATCCCTCTCCTACCAAGAGAGGAGGAACAGGGTGGTTAACCCTCTTTCTGCCAACCATATCTCACCTGCTGGTAAAGAGTCCAAACATACTGTACTGGGGTACTGCACTAGCGATCTTAACTGCACTAGCGATCTTCAACCTAGTGATCTTAATTCAATGGGCTCTCCTGACAATGTGCCATATCTTGTCTTGAAAAAGTTCAGTATGGAGCTGTGCTGCAATACCAGACACAACCTGAGTGCGGCGCCGCTTCTGGAAGAAACGAGCCATGTTTCTCTATCTTGGATAATCACTTTATACAATTACCACAACAATGTTTTTTTCTTATACAACTAACTTGATATTTGTTATACCGTATTCGCACAAGTGTGTTTTAGATTAAATATAGATGAAAATATAAAATAATAATCAGCAGAAGAATCTTTATTAGAGAAGGCTTGTAACCAAGTATCAGTCCCTGCTGTGTTGATATAACATCCCCTGGCATTTACCATGATACAGAAAGCTTCTTCTTTGGTTAAAAACTATGTATTTTTAATTTGTCAGCTCTGCCGTTACCATGGTAACATCCGATACAGCGTTGTCTAGGGGAGACATTGTTTTTCTACCTTCGGGCACATAATTCAATTTCTTAATGAATAAGGCGTCAGATGTTAAAACATATATAGATAAAAGGTTGCAGCATCTTAAATTAGCTACTTTACACAAAATTCTACTAAACTGATCCAACTCCAAAAAGTTCACTTGTATTTTTTGCAAAAACTGAATAAAAAAGAAAAGAAAACTTTAATTGTTGTAGGGAAGCGGGTTTTTATTTTTTTAATTTTTAAACATAGCAATTTACAAAAGCAGTTGGCATTTTTCAGCCATATGGAAAGATAGATCACTAATACTGAGGAGGGTGGGAGACCCCCCTAGCAGTCATTAGAACAGGGGTGCCGTAGCCCCTTCCTTTAAGTTAACAGCGGGGTTCAGACCTTCACTGATAAAACAGGCGAATACCTATTTAGGTATCATAAATCAGTCAGAATCAGGAAACCCTACATCCAGGTTAGGCTACTCCTCTGCCGAAACAGCCTGCCGGAGTTCACCAAATCGGATACTGCTGTTTACCGCCGGAGACCAATGACTATAATGGGATCTGGCTGGTTTCTAGCAAGAGTGAGGGTACTCGGTGGGACAAAAACGAATGCACGCGTGCAAGTCCATGTTAGAATGGAAACGGGCTGGATCCCTGGAGGGTCCCATTAAACACAATGGGATCTGATGGTGCTCCTGCCCTACCCAGCTATACAGGATATGATGAATAGTGATGACGAGCGGCAGGGGCAATATTCGAATTTGCGATATTTCACAAATATTTTGTAGAATATTCGTCATATATTCGCGAATTCGCTATTATTTTCTTGATTGCAAAAAATCGGCAATGTAATATTTGCATAAAGTGTGCGCAATACAGACGTGGCTCACTTTTGCTACATTTTTCAAGCTGCTAGAAGTTTGCGTGAATACGAATATATAGCACTATATTTTAAATATTCGCGAATTTTCGAAGTGCCGATATTTGCAATTAATATTCCCTATTCGAATATTCGCGCCCAACACTAATGATGAACTCAAGCAGGCTGTTCCTCTGCCAGAAAAGCCTGCCAGATAGTTTAAATGCATATGTGAGAGTAGCCTTAGTCACGTCACATAAAATATCAGGGAACTGTATACAACGATAATCTGCGAGTCCCTAATATTATGTATGTGTTCCTTCACCTTGGGCAAAAATTCAGTTTGATGCTCCCATCCCTACTAACGTTTTACAATCTTGTAAGCATGATCCTCCCACTATTTCTAAATACTACGGTCAATGTAGAGTAATTCAGTCATCTTTACATTTGGAGGAAAGTTGATATGGGAAAGGGTTCTTTACGGTAAGAGTATTTGATGCAAAGCAGAAGCAGTATAAGGGGATGCAGAGGCAGCGGTTTTGAACCTGTAAGATTTTGAATTGGGGAGAGGAGCTTCAAGTTAGTCTTCTGATCCACCTCAGGGTCAGGGCTTTGTAAGCTTAGGTAGAAACAGTTTTACTCCCTCTTTGGTTTTCTTTTCTTTTTCTTTGAAGAAAAGTTCATATTTGACAATGAATACCAAGTTCTGATTAATGCAGTTTGTTTAAAGCGTACAATTTAGATTTTTCCCTGATATTACCAGTTTCAATCAACCTGATGTAAGGTAAAAGAAAATAATGAAAGGTCTAACACTGGTGTCGTTAGAAATGATTGTCCTAGAGATTCATTTTAATATGGCTCCTTGCAGTTCACATTAAAATACATGATTTCCACCATTTTTACTTTGAATCCCCAGTATTTTTCACATTTTTTTTTTTTTTAAATCAACCCAAATAAGCAGTTAAGTACAAGAAGAAAGGAAAGGAGTACAGAGAGAAAAAAGGGGAGAGGGCAGGCAGTGCCAGACACATCACATACCTTTTCTGGAGATTATTTGGTGGATTCTTATTGTCAACTCCATGGTCATCTGCACGCCAAACCTTGGCTGAAAGAGGAAGCAGAGACCACGCTGGAGCCTGGAGAAATGAGCAACCTACCAGACACCAGTGAGTATTGAACCTGTTCACTACCCTAGTTCTGCAGGGATACTGTCCATCCTAGAAAACCATGTTTAGTCAACCTTTGACTTAGGGCCACAAGGAAACCTGGCATTAATCGGTTCTCTACTTACGTAGCCCTAGAGTCATTACTGTTATTAACCTGTTCACCTTCACCAAGACTAAAAAAAAGATATTATTCCCTCAGTCACTGTAGACCACTAGAGATACTGTATTTTAAATGCTGACTATCTAGCAGAGAGGTGAGCAAACTTTTTTTTACTCGTGGGCCACAATGGGTTCATATATTGGACCCGGGGGCCGGACCAAGAGTAGATGGATGTGGCGTTTGTGTGAATTAATATAAATTAAATTTAAACTTCGTAACATTAAAGGTTTAGTTTAATTCAAGGTATAAAATTATAAAAATAGTTATTGTAAAAAACTTTTATGCAAAGTATTTCTTTCATAACATAGTATGTATAACTCACCTTCAATTTTAGTGGGAACAGTGTTGTTGGTCTCCCTTTTTTGCTAAGGCATCCAAATCTGGAGTTACAATCAAGTCCATAAATATTCGGACATTGACAAAATTCTAACATTTTTGGCTCTATACACCACCACAATGGATTTGAAATGAAACAAACAAGATGTGCTGTAACTGCAGACTGTCAGCTTTAATTTGAGGGTATATACAGGTCCTTCTCAAAAAATTAGCATATTGTGATAAAGTTCATTATTTTCTGTAATGTACTGATAAACATTAGACTTTCATATATTTTAGATTCATTACACACCAACTGAAGTAGTTCAAGCCTTTTATTGTTTTAATATTGATGATTTTGGCATACAGCTCATAAAAACCCAAAATTCCTATCTCAAAAAATTAGCATATTTCATCCGACCAATAAAAGAAAAGTGTTTTTAATACAAAAAAAGTCAACCTTCAAATAATTATGTTCAGTTATGCACTCAATACTTTGTCGGGAATCCTTTTGCAGAAATGACTGCTTCAATGCGGCGTGGCATGGAGGCAATCAGCCTGTGGCACTGCTGAGGTGTTATGGAGGCCCAGGATGCTTCGATAGCGGCCTTAAGCTCATCCAGAGTGTTGGGTCTTGCGTCTCTCAACTTTCTCTTCCCAATATCCCACAGATTCTCTATGGGGTTCAGGTCAGGAGAGTTGGCAGGCCAATTGAGCACAGTAATACCATGGTCAGTAAACCATTTACCAGTGGTTTTGGCACTGTGAGCAGGTGCCAGGTCGTGCTGAAAAGTGAAATCTTCATCTCCATAAAGCTTTTCAGCAGATGGAAGCATGAAGTGCTCCAAAATCTCCTGATAGCTAGCTGCATTGACCCTGCCCTTGATAAAACACAGTGGACCAACACCAGCAGCTGACATGGCACCCCAGACCATCACTGACTGTGGGTACTTGACACTGGACTTCAGGCATTTTGGCATTTCCCTCTCCCCAGTCTTCCTCCAGACTCTGGCACCTTGATTTCCGAATGACATGCAAAATTTGCTTTAATCCGAAAAAAGTACTTTGGACCACTGAGCAACAGTCCAGTGCTGCTTCTCTGTAGCCCAGGTCAGGCGCTTCTGCCGCTGTTTCTGGTTCAAAAGTGGCTTGACCTGGGGAATGCGGCACCTGTAGCCCATTTCCTGCACACGCCTGTACACGGTGGCTCTGGATGTTTCTACTCCAGACTCAGTCCACTGCTTCCGCAGGTCCCCCAAGGTCTGGAATCGGTCCTTCTCCACAATCTTCCTCAGGGTCCGGTCACCTCTTCTCGTTGTGCAGCGTTTTCTGCCACACTTTTTCCTCCCACAGACTTCCCACTGAGGTGCCTTGATACAACACTCTGGGAACAGCCTATTCGTTCAGAAATTTCTTTCTGTGTCTTACCCTCTTGCTTGAGGGTGTCAATGATGGCCTTCTGGACAGCAGTCAGGTCGGCAGTCTTACCCATGATTGCGGTTTTGAGTAATGAACCAGGCTGGGAGTTTTTAAAAGCCTCAGGAATCTTTTGCAGGTGTTTAGAGTTAATTAGTTGATTCAGGTGATTAGGTTAATAGCTCGTTTAGAGAACCTTTTCATGATATGCTAATTTTTTGAGATAGGAATTTTGGGTTTTCATGAGCTGTATGCCAAAATCATCAATATTAAAGCAATAAAAGGCTTGAACTACTTCAGTTGGTGTGTAATGCATCTAAAATATATGAAAGTTCAATGTTTATCAGTACATTACAGAAAATAATGAACTTTATCACAATATGCTAATTTTTTTAGAAGGACCTGTACATCCAAATCAGGTGAACGGTGTAGGAATTACAACAGTTTGCATATGTGCCTCCCACTTGTTAAGGGACCAAAAGTAATGGGACAATTGGCTTCTCAGCTGTTCCATGGCCAGGTGTGTGTTATTCCCTCAATGTCCTAATTACAATGAGCACATAAAAGGTCCAGAGTTCATTTCAAGTGTGCTATTTGCATTTGCAATCGGTTGCTGTCAACTCTCAAGATGAGATCCAAAGAGCTGTCACTATCAGTGAAGCCATCATTAGGCTGAAAAAACAAAACAAACCCATCAGACAGCAAAAACATTAGGCCTGGCCAAAACAACTGTTTGGAACATTCTTAAAAAGAATGAACGCACTGGTGAGCTCAGCAACACCAAAAGACCCGGAAGACCACGGAAAACAACTGTGGTGGATGAACGAAGAATTCTTTCCCTGGTGAAGAAAACACCCTTCACAACAGTTGGCCAGATCAAGAACACTCTCCAGGAGGTAGGTGTATGTGTGTCAAAGTCAACAATCAAGAGAAGACTTCACCAGAGTGAATACAGAGGGTTCACCACAAGATGTAAACCATTGGCGAGCCTCAAAAACAGGAAGGCCAGATTAGAGTTTGCCAAACGACATCTAAAAAAGCCTTTTACAGTTCTGGAACAACATCCTATGGACAGATGAGACCAATATCAACTTGCACCAGAGTGATGGGAAGAGAAGAGTATGGAGAAGGAAATGAACTGCTCATGATCCTAAGCATACCACCTCATCAGTGAAGCATGGTGGTGGTAGTGTCATGGCCTGGGCATGTATGGCTGCCAATGGAACTGGTTCTCTTGTATTTATTGATGATGTGACTGCTGACAAAAGCAGCAGGATGAATTCTGAAGTGTTTCGGGCAATATTATCTGCTCATATTCAGCCAAATGCTTCAGAACTCATTGGACGTCGCTTGACAGTGCATATAGACAATGACCCAAAGCATACTACAAAAGCAATCAAAGAGTTTTTTAAGGGAAAGAAGTGGAATGTTATGCAATGGCCAAGTCAATCACCTGACCTGAATACGATTGAGCATGCATTTCACTTGCTGAAGACAAAAGTGAACAGAAAATACCCCAAGAACAAGCAGGAACTGAAGACAGTTGCAGTAGAGGCCTGGCAGAGCATCACGAGGGATGAAACCCAGCATCTGATGTCTATGCGTTCCAGACTTCAGGCTGTAATTGACTGCAAAGGATTTGCAACCAAGTATTAAAAAGTGAAAGTTTGATTTATGATTATTATTCAGTTTCATTACTTTTGGTTCCTTAACAAGTGGGAGGCACATATGCAAACTGTTGTAATTCCTGCACCGTTCACCTGATTTGGATGTAAATACCCTCAAATTACAGCTGACAGTCTGCAGTTACAGCACATCTTGTTCGTTTCATTTCAAATCCATTGTGGTGGTGTATAGAGCCAAAAATTTTAGAATTGTGTCGATGTCCTAATATTTATAGACCTGACTGTAGCTTTGTTGTTGCAATTCGCAGAATAGATACTATGCCAGTATATAGGGCCCCCATAGTGTGCCAGTATATAGGGCCACCATAGTGCTGCCAGTCTTCTGCATAGTGCCCCCCATATTGTGCCAGAATATAGGGCTTCATAGTGGTTCCCCTCTTCTCCATAGTGGCCCCCCATAGTGCTTCCCCTCTTCTCCAAAGTACCAATCCATATTGTGCCAATATATCGGGCCCCCACCCCCTTCTTGCCACAGCATACTATAAATAATAAAAACAATAAACACATATACTTACCTTATGCTGCTGTCAGTGATGCGATGCAGGCCTCTTACGGCCTGTGTCCCGCGCTGTATGGCTCAGGCGGAGCGATTACGTCATCGAGCCGCCTGCACCAACCTCTGATAGGCTACAGGCACTAGGCCTGCAGCCTATCAGAGGAACGGGCAAGGGAGATGCCTCTCCCCTGCTTCTCCGCACCATTCATCTGTATCGCTGTCCTGAGGACGGCGATACAGATGAATATGGAGATGAGCGCTTCCACAATGTAAGCGCTCATCTCCACTTCTGCTGCCTCCGGACAGCTCTGCGGGCCGGATAAAAAGGTCCGCCGGGCCATATACGGCCTGCGGGCCGTAGTTTGCCAATCACTGATCTAGCACCAAGAATTTTTACTTCTTCTAATTTTTTTTTCAAAACAGAAGAAATGTCTTGTGAACATTCCAACTTGAGAAAATGGTTCCCAATATTTGGAAAAATTATAATGGGCATTGGCGCTGTACAATATCTCTGCTTAATGAAGTACAGTACCATATTTGGGAGGTACTATCTCTCTTTGGGGAAAGAGCGCTTTAATCGGCGTGAGGAGACTTATAGGCCATAAATGCTCCTATGGAATTCTGGGAAGAAAGGGATGCAAATGAGCTCTTAACAAGCTTTGCCTCGGATGCCACCAGATGTAAGGCAGCTATCCTATAAGTCAGTGTTTGACGCTTTAAATAGGTCTTGAGCAGTTCTGACTGGCCATAGACCCTACAGGAAAATTTCCTGGTGGGCTGATGCCCCAGGGGCCCCCCAATTCCTTCTCTCTGCTGCTGAACGAGTACATAAGTGACGCAGATTAATGGAAAATAGAGATGAAATTTACAAATTTCACTTTTTGGCAGATTTTCCATTTGAATATATTTTTTCCAGTTACAAAGTATGGGTTAACAGCCAAACAAAACTCAATATTTATGGCCCTCATTCTATAGTTTACAGAAACACCCCATATGTGGTCCTAAACTGCTGTACGGGCACACGGCAGGGCGCAGAAGGAAAGGAATGCCATATGGTTTTTGGAAGGGAAATTTTGTTGGACTGTTTTTTTTTTAACACCATGTCCCATTTGAAGCCCCCCCTGATGCACCCCTAGAGTAGAAACTCCAAAAAAGTGACCCCATTTTGGAAACTACAGGATAGGGTGGCAGCTTTGTTGGTACTAGTTTAGGGTACATATGATTTTTGGTTGCTGTATATTATACTTTTGGTGAGGCAACGTAACAAGAAATAGCTGTTTTGGCACCGTTTTTATGTTTTGTTATTTACAACATTCATCTGACAGGTTAGATCATGTGGTATTTTTATAGAGCAGGTTATTACAGACGCGGCGATATCTAATATGTCTACTTTTGTTTTATTTATGTACATTTTACACAATTATTTCATTCTTGAAACAAAAGAAAATCATGTTTTAGTGTCTCCATAGTCCGAGAGCTATAGTTTTTTTCAGTTTTTAGGCAATTATCTTGGGTAGGGTATGATTTTTGCAGGATGAGATGACGGTTTGATTGGCACTATTTTGGGGTCCATATGACTTTTTGATCGCTTGCTATTACACTTTTTGTGATGTAAGGTGACAAAAAATAGCTTTTTTTGCACCGTTATTATTTTTTATTTTTTACGGTATTTACCTGAGGGGTTAGGTCATGTGATATTTTTATAGAGAAGGTTATTACGAATGCGGAGATACCTAATATGTCTACTTTTCTTTTATTTATGTAAGTTTTACACAATTATTTCATTTTTATAACCCAAAAAATCATATTTTAGTGTCTCCATAGTCCGAGAGCCATAGTTTTTTTGGGTGATTATCTTGTGTAGGGTATGATTTTTGCAAGATGAGATGATGGTTTGATTGGCACTAATTTGGGGTGCATATGACTTTTTGATCGCTTGCTATTACACTTTGTGATGTAAGGTGCCAAAAAATTGCTTTTTTTACACCGTTTTTTTTTTTTTACGGTATTCACCTGAGAGGTTAAGTCATGTGATATTTTTATAGAGCCGGTTATTATGGACGCGGCAACACCTAATATGTGTAGTGCATTTTTTATTTTATTTTTTTAATCAGTGATAAATGTATTTTTTTATTTTTACTTTATTTTTTGTTACTTTTTTTTTTTGACCCAGACCCACTTGACCCAGACCCACTTGGTTTTTGAAGGTCCAGTGGGTCTGATTTCTTTATAATACAGTACAGTACACTATATAGTGTACTGTACTGTATCTTTACTTTACAAAGTGTAATCAGACTTCCGCCTTTAGCAGAAGTCTGATCAGCACCATGGACAGCAGGAAGCCTGTGAAGGCGTCCGGTTGCCATGGTAACCATCATTTGCTGCCACAACAGAGCAGCAAGTGATGGGGAGGGAGGGGGGCCCCCTCCCTCTGTGATCCAGTCAAGAACCGGGGGGCTGAAAAGGCACAGCAGCCCCCGATGGGAGAGGGAGGGAGCTCCCTCCCTGTTAATTCCTTCCATACAGCGGTCCCTACAGACTGTGGCATGGAAGGGGTTAAACAGCTGACATCACAACACAGATGTCAGCCGTTTCAAGCAGAGTGTCAGCAATGTGCTGACACTCTGCTTGATAACCGCTTGGCCATCTTGGAAATGAGAGGGGGCGGGCGGGATGATCGCCTGCCCTCCCAGCACCGCCCGAACCCCCAGCACCGCCCGCACCTCCCCGCACCTCCCCGCACATAACAATGAGGGCTGCAGGGGGGGGGGTTAAAAATAAAAATTTTGGTCATTTTGAAGCTTCTGATCCCCGCGGTCACGGACCGCGGAGATCAGAAACTTCCAAAAGCGCTGCAATTGACCTGCGGTTTGCAGCGATCGCCGATACAGGGGGGGGGGGGGGGTGTCACAGGACTACCCTCGGCTTTGTACCAGGGTGCCTGCTGATTGATTTCAGCAGGCACCCAGTTCCGATCACCGCTGGCCGTGCGGCAGTGATTGGAACTACACAGGGCGTCCTTAAGTACCAGGACATCAGGACGCCCTGTGTCTTTAAGAGGTTAAAGGGGTTGTCTCACTTCAGTAAAGGGCATTTATCATGTAGAGAAAGTTAATACAAGCCACTTACTAATGTATTGTGATTATCTATATTGTCTCCTTTGCTGGCTTGATTCTTTTTCCATTACATTACACACTGCTTGTTTCCATGGTTACGACCACCTTGCAATCCATCGATGGTGGTCGTGCTTGCATACTATAGGAAAAAGTGACGGCCTTTCTGGTGGCCAGGATGATGGCAGTGCACATAGGCTACTGCTTTCTCCTATAGTGTGCAAGCACGACCATTATTACTGGATTGTAGGGTGATCATGACCATGGAAACGAGCGATGTACAATGTGATGGAAAAATAAATCTGGCCAGCAAAGGAAGCAATATGGACAATCCCAATACATTAGTAAGGGCCTTGTATTAACTTTCTCTACATAATAAGTGCTATTTGCTGAAGTGACAAAACCCCTTTAATTTGGTCCTGCCTACAAAATGGGGCCCTTGGCCGTGAGACATGACTTGTATAATAAATAAGCCAGCACCTCATCTGCAGACAGCTGTTTCGAAGTGATTGCCCTTTATCAGTGCAGAGCAGAGTACTGGCTTAGCTGGGTGAGAGGCCAAGTCAGGATTTGGGGGGTACTATGTCTCCTTGGGGAGAGCGCCTTACTATAGTACCGTATTGAATTGGGTTTCCACCAAAATGGATTTTCATGGATCATACAGAAGCTTATTTCGTTGGGAGAGAAGTCACTTGGAGTGTCCCTTTAAATGATTTTAGGCAACAGTTAACAGTCTTTAGTAATTCAATATTCTGTAACCTGAATTTTCTTCTTTAACATCTTTTCAATTTGAAAGTTAACATATTATCTCTGTATAGTGCGGGAGCGTAAAGCATCAAGCATATCTAGAGCGGTTGTAAGGAATTTCTGTACAATGTGAAAATGATGTGTCACGTTCTCTCTCCTTTACAGAGAGAAAGACAATGCTTCCACTCCAAGTGGTGTTAATTGCCTCTAGTATTTCAAATATGATTTATCTTCTGCCTAAAGAAAGATATAGAACTGTAGGATTCAGAGAAAATGTCTCCAGACCCCATCCAAAGACCAGTATTTCTTTTCAGTGAAAAAAAACGAGGGTAGATGGAAGCATTTAAAGTGCAATCAGCCATAGAAAAGAAAACTAAGAAGTTTTATAGATTCCTGGGATCACATCCAATTGTAGAAAATATAACTGTGCCATTCACGTCTTGAGAAAAAACCTTCTACTCCAAATCAAAGCTGCCTCTTCGTAAACATGAAGAAAATGAGCAATCAGCACAAGCGAAATGCGGGATTTCAAGTTCATTCTATTAAAATAAGCTTTTAGATGACTATGAAGAAAGAAATTGATTTTAAAAAGGCAGTGAATGGTATTTATAACTCATTTTGTCTAAAAGGGACTTGAATATGAAACAAATGTTAACATCCCCTGTCTCCTCATTGGTTCAGGCGGCTGCTCCTTCCCTCCCCTGCAGTTCTGCCTCTTGCTGTATATAACACAAGTCTATAAGAAACTCAGGGACAGAGTGCAAAGAGAGGTGATTACTATTTCTACAGGAGCGGAAGAGGACAGAAAACTAAACCACTGGGGCCGGCCAGCAATCTAATGTGTTTGTGGGCTTCCTGACTCATCCTCGACAGATATCAGGGCTGAGAAGGATCAAGCAAGTTGAATTTGAATGCCCAAACCTTATGTTCTCCTGGGAGTTAAGCTGCCAATAAAGTGTCTGCCAGCAGCTCTCTCCTCTATCCTCATTAAAAACACACATACACAGGTGAGCTGAGCTTATATGTGTATGGGGGAGTTTGGGAGAGTAAGTTGTCGGTCGAACAAATGTTTAAAAGACAGATATTGAAGTTGTATTGACACCTTTAGTAAGGGGGAGCCTGGAGGGGTTGATTCAAAAGCTATAAACACCTTTAACAAAATTATGTTGATATATATTATTGGTTACCTTGAATTCAAATTGTCTTATGGACATTCCAATGTGAGAAAATGGTGAAAAAATTATAATAGACAATGGCTCTGTACAGTATCTTTTCATTTCTGATAACACTCCATGAAAAGCAACCTGCTTTTTGTTTCACACTTTTTCATGTGGGAAAAGTCCTTGCAATACTACATTATGGATATATGGTTTGTGTGTTCAGAATGCTGCTGCCTTCACTAGCTCTCATGTGTCAGCAGCACAGATTCATATACACCATGACTGATCTCCTTTCCCTGGTCCTGGTGTTTCCCCTCCCTCCCTTTACAGAATCTGAAGTAATTCCTCTGTTTCTCTCTAGTCTTATACAAGGACTGTGTGATTCATACCCTTCCCACCATTTTATTTGCATTAAGTTTTATTCCTTCATTTCTGATTACACTTCATGATAAGCAGTTTGCAACCTGCTCTTTGTTTCAGAATTTTTCATGTAAGCAAATTCCTTGCGATAATACATTATAGACATGAGGCTTGTGTGTTCAGAATGCTGCTGCCTTCACTAGCTCTCATGTGTCAGCAGCACATATTTATATACACCATGACTGATCTCCTTTCCCTGGTTCTGGTATTTCCCCTCCTTCCCCTTACAGAATCGGATGTGGTTCCTCTCTTTTCTCTCTAATCTCATACAAGGACTGTGTGATTAATACTCTTCCCCATGTTTGTTCTTTCTATGTACACTCTGATATTGTACAGCTTGCATGATCTGCCCTCCCTGAAGACTTGGATGCTTTCCTGCCTATTTACACTCTGATTTGTCACTTTTTCTCTCTGCTACTTTCTTTGAAAGTAGGAAGAGGTAGAGCAAAGAGCCCACATAGCCAGGAGCAATGTGTGTCAGAAGCAGCAGGGAAAACCAGCTACGATTCTACAACAGCAAAATTGTTGGAAATTTTTAGTTGAGTTTAGAAAGTTGATTCATTTTGCATTCAAGAAACAAAAAACAAGGGTGGCCATAGCTGCTCCTTTCAAACTTTACAGGAGTATGAATAAGTTGTCAACTGGGTGTTACCAGTCCCATTTTCAAAGGGGGGTGTCCCTACATAATCTGGCACCGTCAGCTCTGATTGGACAACTACACCAGCAAGATGCTATATTCTATGCCAGTTTCCTGGTTCAGATTATAATTAGTGTTGAGCAAATCAAAACGTCCAAAGCGGAATTCGATCTGAAGTTTAGGATACATTCAATTCGCCACAAAGCCAAATTTCTTCGCGCTTCACGGTAACTAATCATTATTCCTAAAATGGTGGCTAGAGTTGTCTTAGAAAGAATCGAAAAAAAAATCATTCACCTCGCTTAGAGGAAGTCCGCTCCTCTCTTGAGCAGAAAAGACCTGCCAAAGGACCTGCGCTGAGCGCAATGATGTCACTGAACTCTCCCAGCGTGATCACATGGTGATGTCATTGTAATGCCCTGCAAGGGGGCATTACCACTCTTTTTACCCCTCCTCTATCCTTAATGGTGTACCATGTATCATCTTGTGTATTTATCTCTAGGTCTTGCACAATGTGTAAATGTATTTATGATTTGGTAATGGTTTGACAGAGCTGAGTTACCTAGGATGGAACCCTTCTTCCATTCTAGCCCCCTCACTAGAGAGGGAGGAGTCGAGTTAGTTTCAGCTAGTCTAGTCTTCCCCTCCCTGGGGACAGGTTGTGTGGAGACTAGTCTACCCCCTGCTTGGGGAAGGAGCAGGCCCTTATCCCTCCTGTACGAGCCTGCATAAGTTGAGAGCACCCCCTGAAGGGGATGGCTGTGTTCCAGCCAGCAGAGCACTATCTGCTCTGCTGGGCATAGAGGCCCAAGCTACAAGCTTGAGAAGCCAGGAGGAAAAGTTCCCTGGACAAGCTAAGGATAAAGATAGAGCCAGAGAAGGAGAGCAGTTGCAGCAGAAAGAAAAAGGAAAAGTTCCTATTTAAGCCAGCCAACATAGCAGAGCTGAAAGTTCAGATGTAGCAGAGCTGAAAGTGTTTGCCTGCCAGAACTTCATGCCAAAGCCTGATGGTAACCAAGACAGAGTTTGGAAATTGTTTTGATGAATGTTTATTCAAGTAAAGCTGTTAACTACTTCAACACAAGTCTGGACTCAATTCCTTTCTTCACCCATTTCATCCACAACCCTATTTGCACTGCTTCAGACTACAATGCCTGGGGTTCCGGATATCCAGGTAGGCGCACCATGACAAGTGCTAAAGCCACACCCAAGGGACACTATAGGCAACCCTTACCCCACTCTGGCATTCCTACACCTTGGTACCACCAGTGCCAATTACTTAGGGGGAACTAATCCCTCATTGCTGAAATGCAACTGGCGTCACGACAAAAACCTTTAAGCACTGATAACATCTTAAAGGGACCCCTTGGACTATGTCACCAGTAGTCTACTGCATCATCATCAGTGGCGGATTACGTGTATGATAGGCCCGGGGCTGTCTACCCAACTTGGGCCCCTCCCTCCATTTTAGTTTAGTTTTTTTTTGTATGAAGAGGCTGCGGTGCTTCATGAGCCACAGTCTCTTCCTAGGTCATATGACATCTTCAGACTAAAAAAATACCCCAAATTGGGTGCTAAACTGAAAAGTTGGTCGCCAAATAAAATACATATAATTATAATAAAAAAGACATGGAGGAGAATACAGCACCACATACTTCTTACATCCAGTGACATCTCCTGTCATGTAGACCTTCTCTTTCCTCTTCTCTTCCATTTGACCCAGACCACCATGGCAAATTCTTTCAGCCACATCTCGTCTTTACTGTTTGTAACACAGACACGTTAGATTTCTCAATTTTTCCATCAACCTCCCTCATCCTGGTGTCCCCACAGTGTCACCCTGCTGCCACTCCCAATACTGTGCCTGTTGTGCCCCCCAATGCCCCAGGTACTATACTGCTGAAAAAATAGTGACCCTAATAGACATAATTGGAGTCATTTATCAAACTGGTGTAAAGTAGAACTGGATTTCCAAAAGAGCTGTCAAATATGAAAGGTGGAATCTGATTGGCTGCTATGGGCAACTAAGCCAGTTCTGCTTTACACCAGTTTGATAAATTACCCCAAATGTTCCTATAGTGTCCACAGCAGCTATAATGTCCCCTAGAGTGCCCCGAGTAATAATACCACCCTTTATTGTGCTCCAGGCAATAATCCCTGTATAGTGTCCCCCAAAATAATAGAATTGCCCCTACAGTGCCTCCCCAATACCAACATTCCCATATAGTAATTTCCACCACACTGCCCCACATAGTAATCCCCCCATAGTAATTTGCCCCCACACAGTAATGTCCCCCAAACTGCCCCATATAGTAGTCTGCCCCCACACAGTAATTTCCCCTACATAGTAATTTACCCCACACTGACCCTACATAGAAATTTCCCCACACTGTCCCCACATAGAAATTACCCCACACAGTCCCCACATAGCAATTTCCCCCACACTGCCCCCACACAATAGTTTCCCCCACACTGCCCCCACATAGTATTTTGTCCCCACGCTGCCACATATAGTAATTTGCCCCCACATAGTAGTCCTTCCCATAATAATTTGCCCCCACACTGCCCCCACATAGTAATTTGCCCCCACACTGCCCCATATAGTAATTTGCCCCCACATAGTAGTCCCTCCCATAATAATTTGGCCCCACACAGACCCATATAGTAATTTGCCCCCACATAGTAGTCCCTCCCATAATAATTTGCCCCCACATAGTAATTTTTCCCCACATAGTATTCCCTCCCATAATAATTTGGCCCCACACAGCCCCCACATTCCCCCCATGTACCCGATGTCTCTTCCCTAATATGTCCTCCTGTGTGTCCCCCCCCACATGTTGCCCAACGTAGGCACATGAAATAAAATTAAAAAAAAATGAAATAAAATGAAAAGCTAAATACTCACCTATGTCCAGGGCCAGGCGCTTGCTCGCAGAGGAAGGCTGGATGAGGCAGGCGTGCACACGTCACAGTGCTGCGTCACAGCACAGGCGCGCGATGACGTCATCACGCACGCCGGCGCTGGGATTTCACTACCGCATAGGCCTCAGGCCTACTAGGCCTGAAGCCTATGGCAGTGATCGGCGACGGGACAGGGAGCTATGCGCTCCCGTGCCCCGCCGCAGTATGTGGGCATTCGAGTCGGCGTTGGGCCCCCCAGCGGTGCTGGGCCCAGGGGGCTGCCGACCCGAACATCCCTATTGTAATCCGCCACTGATCATCATGCTCAGACTAGGTACTTTGGCAGGTCTTTTCCGCTCAATAGAGGAGCCAAGTGGATGAGGTGAGTGAATTTTCCTTTTTTTTAAACCCAAAGGGCCATTGTGCACTAGCGTATTACCATTTTTAATGGCCCTTAGACGGTAGAAATTCTGTATAAGCGGCAATTAAAAACTGTCCCATTGATTGGCTGAATAGGGTTCTAACACAGCGATTGGTGACAAATTCCTTTGTAACAAATCAAATTTCTTGTCTGAATTTAGCGAAGCTGCCGTATCAAATTTTTTAAAGCGTTGTGCTTATCTCTTATTATAATAAATGCTGTAGGCCGTTTACTCTGAAAAGCAGTAAGTGGTGTGTAAAACCCCCAAATAGTTGCGAGATTTTTTTGGTGTCAGTTTTCTATAGGAGTTTCCTCTCTTTGTGCCGACTGCAACAGAAGGACAATATTTTGCATTTCATTTTGAACGGCATAGAACTGCCATAATGAAAATGAAAACTAGCCAAAAAAATATATATAAATAGTGAGTTTAAAAAGAATTTCAGTGGAAATGTCCCTTTAAGCCTTGTTGGTTTGGTCAGGGCTATGCGCACGGCTAGACTCTGCTGTCTTTGGGATAAACAGAATAATAAGTCCAGTCATCTGTATGGCACATATGTGAGCGGCTGAGAACTCTCCTCCTGACCACAGTGGAACAATATAACAGCACTAACTACATTCACACAGCAATTTCCTTGAGGGACAGGCTCATGCCGCCAGCACAGCAAGCAACATATTTTTGAGTCAGAGCAAATTTCTGTAAATTATCAGTAAATGAAATAGACAAAGTTTTCTCAGAACCAGGGTCTTCTTCAATAAGGTCATTACAAGCACAGATAATGTCCCCAGCTGAACCCATTCAGAGCTGCGTTTGAGGTGTATCGGCTCCATGTATTTTCCATCTCTCAGTCATTTATTGAATGAGGTTTATTGTGCCTCATGCATTAAGGCTAATGGTTTCTGATAAAGTAATGGGTTGATTATTTGCTTAATATGACATGTACCAAGCACTACGGGCACTTATGAAATAACCCTTCTGTCCTGATTTCATCAGTGTTTCTTTTACCTTTGTAAAGAGGTTCTTCCTTTTCGATCCCTTGACAATAAGCCGATCACAAAGTGTCCCCCTGCTGGGAGCCATAATGAACGGGTGAAATCAGTAACCTGGCAAAAAGTGTTCAATTTCCCTACAGCACTACCACAGGAAATATTAAGGGGTTATGCAACCCCTATAATGACCTCATTAATGCCCGAGCACCTCATATAGGTTATACTCACCTGCCCCCTGTGTGGCCGCCGCTGCATCTCCCCGCGATGGGGGGAGGGCAGCCAATAGCAGGCCGCGATGGGAACGAGCTTCCCTAGCATCATTTGTGATCTGCGTTTTGATCCGCTTGACGGGAAGATGCAGCGGCGGCCGCGTGGGGCGCAGAAGCGACGCGGGTGCCAGAGAGTGGGGTAAGTATACCCTATATGAGGTGCCCAGGCATTAGGGGAGGGGGAGTCATTATAGGGTTGGATAACCCCTTTAAGCACTTGGCAGTGCGCATTCAAATAAATGGACTGTGTGTGAATACAGGATAGGATTAGTCCTCTACAAAGAATTGCCCTCCAGACTGACCAAAAGCAGCTTTCTTTGACCTAGTGGGGAGACTAGCTGTTATGATTTCTCCCATACACAGCATACAAGGAGAACAGGAGATGCAGTTAGGGTAAGCACAGATTTGAACTAGAAAACTCTCTGTGCGCCGATAACTCGTCTTTACAAAAAGTGATCAGCGCAGGAGGCAGATAAGCAGCAGAAATATAGTCAGATAAGTGGAAAAAGAGGCAGTTAAAGGCTATGCACACCTTTGGGGGCAATTTTTTTTTATTGCATTATTCTTATTTTGAGCTAAAAATCATTTTTTCAATTGGAACATTAACAATATGGAATCCTTTTTTCTGTACAGAGCTGACATGCTCTACTAGCTGACTGTGAATTTTTTTTGTCCTTTCCATCATCTGAGGAGCAGATGGACTTTATGATGTGAGAGAGCACAGATAAAATACTCATTAAAGCTCAATCCTTATCTTACTGATAAGAATGTGGCTGAAATAAGTGTTTATGACCTCTTAGTTATGACCAGCACAAAGTGAAAGTGAAAGTACCAGTCACACAGTTAGAAAAACAGTTAACCCTTTGTGACTGAACAGCTCAATATTTTTAATAAAGGCCAATTGAAAATATGATTTTTAGCCAAAAATAAGTTAATTGCAATCCAAAGGTGTACATAGCCTTTAAGATATATTACATATTTTCTTTGCTTGTACTATTGATCTATGAAAAAATACAAATGGCGGTGACTCCTTAAAGTGTAACTTTTATATATTTTTTTATTTGCTAGTTTAGAGCTAGGCAGGTATACCTGATTAGTCTGTCAATGATTGTCAAAAGATCTGTAGTTACCTTATAATAACAGCTTTCATTAGTGTCCCCTGTCCCTTTCCACTGGTTCCTTAAAAGACCATTATTAGGACTAGACTGTCTTCCCTTTAGTATAAACAGAAGACAGAGGGGCGGTCCTCCACACTGCATGCCTGCATTAGGCTTCAGAGTGAGGAGGCGTGTCTCTCAGTAATCCAATCTGATTGGCTGGCAGGGAGCTGCTGGTTAAAGCAAGCGTGTATGGGAAGTGAGGGAAGGTAGTTTTGGCCTCAGAGAACTGGCAGAGGAGCCATCTTGAGAAGATCCTCATACTGTAGGGGTTAAAAAAGACGTCACTAAGGGGAAAACTCAAGAAAAACAGTGGCATGTGAAGAAACTAAAGATTGCTTTATGCACAATGCTGCAGCAGTGACATATGCTAAAATAGATTTTTTTGATGAAAACATGGCAATTACACTATAAAATTCACCCTACATGATACAGAACAGATAGTGTAAGCTACTAAGTCTGAATTATGTCCCTGACTAAACATGCTCTTTAACTAAAAGGTCAAGGTAGAAAATAAGGGGTAGCCAGTGTAAGGCTTGTTAAAATAATTAGGATAAGACCATATAGAAGGTTTCACTGTGGAAATAAGACATCCATTCCGGTCCTTGCATGTCATGGTATACCATGACAAATGGGCTGGAGGACATTTTACCCATTTCCCTCCTTATTGTGTATCTCTTTTTACTCTGCCTAAGCATATACTCCACACAAAGCTGTCCCTGGCAAATCACCCAGAAACTAAGACCATGAAGTCCGAGGATGAGAAATACGGGAGTTTTATGACTCACCTGAGAAACAACATCCATGGACTAGAAACTGGTTCATATAGATAGGAAACTGAGTTAGTAGACTGGAGAATGAATGCCTCAGGTGAGTTTGATTTCTGTATAACATTAATATTTGGGTGGAGCTTGGAAAAACAAGTACTAAATCTAGATACCCTCACAGATCATATGGCATATCCGCTTTAGGCCTCATGCACACGACCATTGTGTGCATCCGTGGCCGTTGTGCCGTTTTCCGTTTTTTTTTCGCGGACCCATTGACTTTCAATGGGTCCATGGAAAAATCGGAAAATGCACCGTTTTGCAGCCGAGACCGTGATCCGTGTATCCTGTCCGTCAAAAAAATATGACCTGTCCTATTTTTTTGACGGACAACGGTTCACGGACCCATTCAAGTCAATGGGTCCGTGAAAGAACACGGATGCACACAAGATTGGCATCCGTGTCCGTGATCCGTGGCCGTAGGTTACTTTCATACAGACGGATCCAAAGATCCGTCTGCATAAAAGCTTTTTCAGATCTAAATTTTCACTTCGTGAAAACTCATTTCCGACAGTATATTCTAACACAGAGGTGTTCCCATGGTGATGGGGACGCTTCTAGTTAGAATACACTACAAACTGTGTACATGACTGCCCCCTGCTGCCTGGCAGCACCCGATCTCTTACAGGGGGCCGTGATCAGCACAATTAACCCCTTCAGGTGCGGCACCTGAAGGGTTAATTGTACTATCATATCCCCCTGTAAGAGATCAGGGCTGCCAGGCAGCAGGGGGCAGACCCCCCCCCTCCCCAGTTTAAATATCATTGGTGGCCAGTGCGGCCCCTCCCCTCCCTTCCTTGTAATAATTCGTTGGTGGCACAGTGTGCGCCCCCCCCCACCCCCCCTTCCTCCCTCTATTGTAATAATTCGTTGGTGGCACAGTGTGTGCCCCCGCCCACCCGGCCCCCCCCTTCCTCCCTCTATTGTAATAATTCGTTGGTGGCACAGTGTGCGCCCCCCATCAAACCCCCTCCCTCTATAGCATTAACAACATTGGTGGCCAGTGTGCGCCCCCCATCGCCCCCCCCCCTCCCTCTATTGTAATAATTTGTTGGTGGCACAGTGTGCGCCCCCCGGCCCCCCCCTTCCTCCCTCTATTGTAATAATTTGTTGGTGGCACAGTGTGCGCCCCCCATCGGCCCCCCTCCCTCTATAGCATTAGCAACATTGGTGGCCAGTGTGCGGCCTCCCATCTCCCCCCACCCCCCGCGATCATTGGTGGCAGCGGAGTTCCGATCGGAGTCCCAGCTGGGGCTCCGATCGGTAACCATGGCAACCAGGACGCTACTGCAGTCCTGGTTGCCATGGTTACTTAGCAATAGGACAATAGTAGAAGCATCATACTTACCTGGGAGCTGCGATGTTCGTGTCCGGCCGGGAGCTCCACCTACTGGTAAGTGACAGGTCTGTGCGGCGCATTGCTAAATGAACTGTCACTTACCAGTAGGAGGAGCTCCCGGCCGGACACAGACATCGCAGCTTCCAGGTAAGTATGAATCTTTTACTATTGTACTATTGCTAAGTAACCATGGCAACCAGGGCTGCAGTAGCGTCCTGGTTGCCAAGGTTACCGATCGGAGCCCCAGCGATTAAACTGGGACTCCGATCGGAACTCCGCTGCCACCAATGATCTGGGGGGGGGGGCAGAGGGGAGGCCGCACACTGGCCACCAATGTTGTTAACGCTATAGAGGGAGGGGGGCCGATGGCGGGCGCACACTGTGCCACCAACGAATTATTACAATAGAGGGAGGAAGGGGGGGGCGATGGGGGCGCACACTGTGCCACCAACAAATTATTACAATAGAGGGAGGGAGGGGGGGCGATGGGGGGTGCACACTGGGCCACCAACGATTTATTACAATAGAGGGAGGGAGGGGGGGGCCGCACTGGCCACCAATGATATTCAAACTGGGGAGGGGGGGGTCTGCCCCCTGCTGCCTGGCAGCCCTGATCTCTTACAGGGGGATATGATAGTACAATTAACCCCTTCAGGTGCGGCACCTGAGGGGTTAATTGTGCTGATCACGGCCCCTTGTAAGAGATCGGGTGCTGCCAGGCAGTCATGTACACAGTTTGTAGTGTATTCTAACTAGAAGCGTCCCCATCACCATGGGAACGCCTCTGTGTTAGAATATACTGTCGGAAATGAGTTTTCACGATCTAACTCATATCCGACAGTATATTCTAAAATAGAGGCGTTCCCATGGTGATGGGGACGCTTCAAGTTAAAATATACCATCGGATTGGAGAAAACTCCGATCCGATGGTATAAAAGGGACTCCTGACTTTACATTCAAAGTCAATGGGGACGGATCCGTTTGAAATGGCACCATATTGTGTCAACGTCAAACGGATCCGTCCCCATTGACTTGCATTGTAATTCAGGACGGATCCGTTTGGCTCCGCACGGCCAGGCGGACACCAAAACGACTTTTTTTTCATGTCCGTGGATCCTCCAAAAACCAAGGAAGACCCACGGACGAAAAAACGGTCACGGATCACGGACCTACGGACCCCGTTTTTGCGGACCGTGAAAAAATACTGTCGTGTGCATGAGGCCTTAATGTGAACCTGTCAGGAAAATACTTTTGCCCTAACTGAGAACAGGCTATGATAAGTGGGAGAGGAGCTGAGATTTGTGATATATAAGTTTATATGATATGGAGCAGGATTTCTGAGTAGAAGCGGAAATGTGCAATTTATGGGAAGGAACCCCTTTCTTGGCTGAGATCGAGGAAGGCATTCCTTAGTAGTAATAGGCCAGAGCCTGTGCAAGGCTTTTAGGGCTATTAATAGTATATTCCAATGCAGGCCTGTAGGTGGCAGCACTGCAATGAAATATACTGAACTTTCTATTTCTAAACGGCAAGCTAATGATTGCATGTGGGAGTCCCCTAGGGATCTACAGATCAAAATATAAGCCCTCAAATAGCTCAGTGGACATTACTATAAAAAAAAGTTATAGGGGTCCGATGGCACTAAAAAGAAAAGATGAATTTTTTCCAAAGTCTTTATTTTTTTCAGTATTAAAATACAAGTAAAACTGTATAAAAGTGGTATAGTTGTAATCGTACTGACCCAGAGAATGAAGGGAATAGGCCAGTTTTACTGCATAAGGAACATTGTAAAACAACCCGTAAACCCGTGGCAGAAACGTATATTTTTCCAATTCAACCCTATTTGGAATTTTTTTCCAGTTTCCCACTACATTGTATGCAATATTAAATGGTGCTACTAGAAAGTAAAACTTATTCCGCCCTCATAAGGCTGTGTGAACAGAAAAATAAAAAAGTTATGGCTCCAGGAAGGCAGGGAATATAAAACGAAAACACAAAAATTGAAAATCGACATGTCAGGAGAGGGTTAAGTGATACATTACGTCAGGAGCTCTAATCTTCACAAACATATGCCCATCAATGACAAGAAAACAATGAGCTATATATATTGTAACCTTGACTTGCGTCAAACTCTAACATCTTCCACATTCGTCATCTTCCGTGAACAGAAATAATGCAGATAGTTGGAATTTGACTCCAGTTTAACATTTCTGTTCAGTTGCCATGGGCCCTATTCAAAATATTTAACCACTTATTCTGATGGTACCATAGCCGTGTCCTTGATGATGGGTCACCATGGCAACCACAATGAGCGTGTGCTACAGTTAATCACAGTCATGATGGTCAATGAAGTGCTGGGAATTTCTGGTGGTTACTAATCAAATGTACGTGGAGCCAGGATGATGTGCTTATGTGATTCTAATAACGGAGTGGCTCAACCTGTCATTTCACTTTTAAAGCAATATCATGAACTGTATATAGTCACTCAAGGGTTAAACTTGCTGTGTTGCATGATCAATAAAATAGATATACTGAAGAATGTGTACAGGGCCTTTGGAAAGTCTTCAGACCCTTTCATTTTTTTACATTTTCACATCACGTTTTCTCCATCAGTCTGCGCCCAATACCCCATAATGAGAAAACAAAACTGTAGACATTTTTTGCTAATTTATAAAAAAAATAAAAATAAAATAAAATTTCACTTGGATATAAGTATTCAGACCCTTTGCTATGACACTTGAAATTAAGCTCTGTGGCCTACCATTTCTCTTCATCATCTTTGAGATGTTCCTACACATTGATTGGAGTCCCCCTGTGGTAAATTCAGTTGATTGGACATGATATGAAAAGACACAGCCCTGTCTATATAAGGTCTCATGGCTGACGATGCATATTAGAGCAAAAACCAAGCCATGAGGAGGAAAGAACTGCCTATAGAGCTCAGACAGGATTATGTGTAGGCACAAATATGTACAAGGACACACAAAAAAATTTGCTGCACTGAAAGCTGCCAAGACTACAGTGGCCCCCATAATTTTTTAATTGAAGAAGTTTGGAACAAACAAGAGACTTCCTAGAGCTGACCGCCCCATCAAACTAAGTAATTGTGGCTGAAGGGCCTTTGCAAGAGAGGTGGCAAAGAACCCAATGATGATGGTTAAGCTCCAAAGATCCTGTGTGCAGTTGGGTGAAACTCTCAGAAGGTCAGCCATCACTGCAGTACTCCACCAATCTGGGCTTTATGACAGAGTGGAGTTTGCAAAAAGCACCTAAAGGACTCTGAGGCTGTGAGAAACAAGATTCTCTGGTCTGATGAAACCAAGGTTGAACTTTTTGGCCTCAATTCAACGCATCATGTTTAGAGGAAATAAGGCACTGCTCATCATCAGCCCAATACTATCCCTACAGTGAAGCATGGTGGTGGCAGTATCATGCTGTGGAGACGTTTCTCAGCAGCTGGGCCAGGGAGACTGGTCAGAGATGAGAGAAAGCTGAATGGAGCAAAGTACAGAGATATTGTTATCCAGAGTGCTGCTCCAGAGTGCTCTGGAGCTCAGATTGGACTGAAGGTTCACCTTCCTACAAGACAATGACCCTAAGCACACAGCCAAGACAACACAGAAGTGGCCTAGGGACAACTCTTAATGTCCTTGAGTGGCCCAGCAAGAGCCTTGACCTGAACCCAGTCTAACATCTCTGGAGAGACCTGAAAATGGCTGTCCACTGATAGTCTTCATCCAACCTGACAGATCTTGAGAGAATCTGCAGAGAAGAATGGCAGAAAATCCCCAAATCAGGTGTGTAAACCTTGTGGCATCATACCCAAGAAGAATGGAGCCTGTAATCCCTGTCAAAGGTGATTAAACAAAAGTACTAAGTAAGTGGTCTGAATACTCACGTCATAGCCATTATTTCTGGGTTAAAAGGTCACTGAGCTTTCAAAAACTTTTGATATGTCATAGCGATTGGTGGGGGTCAAATCGCTGAGCCTCCCACCCATTGTTAGAACGAGGAGAGAGAAGAGCTCACATAGCACACTCTAGATAGAAAGTCTATGAGCCCTTCTCAATTCTGTCTCCTATGTGAGTTCTCTCTCCTCCTTCCAGAGATTGTCAGAATTTCAGCACTTGGACCCCCACTAATCAAAATTTTTGATATGTTACTATTACATATCAAAATTTTATTTGAACCCTCAGTGACTTTAAGCCTTGAGAGTCTTTAGCTTACCTAGTACAGTAGTTGTTCTAAGATGAATCTATAGGTTAATTCAACCTTATAGAATGGCAGGCTCTCAGATGTATGTGCTACATATGTTACTGTTACATATGGATGACCATTTAATGCTTGGATAAACTGAGCAGGTTATGCTGAACACCTCTCAGCCTTGGCTAAAAAAGGCAACCCTGAGATCGGAATCCCCCACTGAATACAGGAGAACTGTTTGAGATTAGGTGGGGGTCTGACCTGCTGGGTACAGTGCTCTCCGGGGTTCCCTTAGAGCTTGAATGGAGCAACAGTGAGCATGCCAGACTGCTGCTCCATTCAAACAGGGACTTTGGACTCCTGTCCTTGTGATAGGTGGGGTTACGCAAGGTCATATCTCCACTAGTCTAAAAGATACCACCCATCCAGTGGATAGCTGATAACTTGTTAATGGAGCATCCCATAAATTGAGCATAAGGACTGTGGTTGTAACATAATTGAACTAAGCTTATTATATATTTCACATTTATAGAAGTGCCCACCCTTACCATACTAATTTAGTTAAGGAATTCAATTTGTTATTAAACCAACTCATCATAACAGTATCGCAACACAGTGAATGTCAGGTATAAGAAGATGGCACCCATTCAGGAGCTGAGTGGGCGCCATAGTCAGTAAGCCCCTACATTTTTACACAACAGACTACTGCTACTGGTGACAGGTTGCTACATGTGACTAAACTCTCCCCACACCCGTGTCGAGATTGTGGCAGCTGTACAGGCTGCTATGACAGCTGGGAGCCTTGTGAAGGCTACCAGGCCTGCCATATTAAAGCTCCTATTAGGAACACAGAGATTTTTCCATAGACTACAATGATAAACCATTGTAGTTTATGGTTAAAGTGATCTAATGATTGTATGTTCAAGTCCCCTGGGGATGGTGGATGGTGGGGTGCCGAAAATAAATAAACCCCAAAAAGTTTTTATAAAAACTATAAAAAATTACAATCATGATTTCCCCATTTAACATGTAGAAATAACCAATATAAAATAAACATCATTGCCATAGCCACATCCCAAAATGCCCATAATATCAACATACAAAAGTTTTTATCCTGTACAGTGAAAAAAAATCAAAATGGCCAAATTGTTTCAAAAAAAAAGAATAAAAAGTGATCAGAAAGTCATACATGGCCCAAAGGCATTCCTACATGGTGAAGTGGGAGGAGTACTTGGGGAGGGTCTTACCGGACTCGCTCTGGCACCTTATATGGAGGAGGGCAGCGAAATCATCTATGTCGGTACTCCATCAGGAGAACCAATATAAGATCTTAATGTACTGGTATCACACTCCTGACCTCCTCCATAGAATGAACCCAGTGGTTCCAGGTGATTGTTGGAGATGTGGCTTACATAGGGGTACATTGCCTCACATTTTTTGGGACTGTCCCAAGATAGGCCCTTACTGGTCTGAGGTTGGCGCTCTCCTGACCGACATTTTTGAAACCGAAATCCGACCGGAACCCGTGTCCTTCCTGCTTAATGTGGTCCCCAAGCAAGTCAAAAAACCCGCACTCAAACTGCTGCTACTGATTCTAACAGCAGCTCGTTGTCTAGTTTCCCGATCGTGGAAAAGCCCCAACCCACCACAGGTCTCTGACTTGTATGCTAGGGTAATGGAGGTCCGCACTATGGAGTATTCCACTGCTATGTATCAGGACAAAATGGCACTCTTCAACGCTGTATGGGACATATGGGACACTTATTGGGATACTAGGCAACCTTGAGGAATCTGGGTGAAGGGTTTGGTTCCTCTCACCCCCCCCCTCCCTTCCCTCTCTGTCTTTGTTCATGTCGCTTGTCCTATCTGTTGATTATCTGTTTAAGATATTTTGCACAGCAGTTTTTGTTTTCTCCTTTTTCTGCCTCTTAGACTCGTTAGAGATGGACATAATCTCAGTTGGATTAATTCAACGCTTATTTTTGTCTGGTCTTTAATGCTCCGTCACTGAATATTATCAAGTGTTACATATGCTCATCCAATATGTATGTGATATGTTTAGTTTGTTGCTCCTCCTTGGAACTTCTGTGCACTATGACATTGTAAGAGTGTATTCACGCTTTATGTTTTATATACCATAATAAACATACAATTAGAAAAAAAGAAAGTCATACATACGCCAACATGGTGTCAATGAAAACTACAGATCAACTCCATAGCTCAGACGTAAATTTAAATAAAGAAAAAAGTTATGGTTGTAAGAATGTAGCAAAGCAATGAAAATAAGTTTTTAGTTTTTTTCCAATTCCACCACATTAATAATTTTTTTACCACTACATTGTATTGAAAAATATATTGTGCCACTAGAAAGTATAACTTCTTCTGCAAAAAAAACCCAATATGGCTATGTGAATGGAAAAATAAAAAAGTTATTGCTTTTGGAAAGCAGGAAGTAATAAACAAAAATGCAAAAAAACAAAAAATTTCTGCGGCAGGAAGGGATTAAATCTGTGTGCATTTAGCACCCCCTACTGGTGGCTGTGGGCAGCCCGAATTGTACAGTTTAGCTTTATGGCTGTGGGAAGAGAAGTACCGTACATGATTAGAAGCTCTGTAGAAGAAAAATGAAGCTTCAGTCGCTATCAAGTTTATCCTAAGAAAATAATCAGCAGATATTTTTAGATCTAAAATGAAATGGTGTTAGAAGGTGGAAATTCCCTTTAAGTCTTTCATTCCCATTTCAGTGTAGATCTCAGCCTGTTCACTAGTGTAGTTACATGGCATATTTAGACTTTCTGTTAGCAGAGGGGTGTGCCAAACAAAAGGGGCATTGGTGCTGGCACTAATATATCGCAGCTCGGTTAATATGACGCAAGAACCTCGCCGCTGAATATAAATAACTCTAATTAACGTGATTTTTTTTAGCCACATAAAGATGCTGAATTAATTTGCGACTTCGCTTGCAGATTGCTTAAAAAAAAAAGAGGATTTGTTTTGTTGGCTTGTATACAAGATATTTAGCAAAGTCTTTCAATTAGAGCAATTGCTTATAGCCATGTCATCTTGGGTACAACTAGAGGTGGCTGTTGTGTGCGTTTTATGGCTTAATGGATTTGCATTTCTGATGTGTAACCTTGGAGCCATCAGTTGCACAAATTTCATTATAACAATAAAGTGGCTTATGAAGAGAGAGAGAGTTTAAACGTGCTCAGCGCCTCTCAAGACCAAGACGAATACAATGGGGAGGAATGAAGGAAGTAACAGCAAAATGCACTCTCCAAAGGACACAATGCTACCCTGAGGTTACAGGGTATAGCACAATATAAATCTGTACTGGCGATTGACAAACACATAGCATTTTTCATAGCTGAACCTCTTCTAGCTGTAAGGCAACTGGCAGAAGCAGGAGCCCTCCCCCATTGCTCAGTCTACAATAAGAGATAAGGAATACTAAGCCCCCTCCCTCTCAGTGAAAATGTAAAGGATCAAGAGGAAAGAGCTACCCTGTGGATATGCTATAAAGGTCTTTAACATATTCTCCGCAACAATTTCTACATGGTCATCATGGCATCAACCTGGAGCTCTTTTGTGGTTTCTTCTTCTGGATCAACTGAACAAAATATATGTGAAGTTTTGGATGCATTGGGCTACGCAATGATGTTCACAAGACTCCCAAAGTGCTCTTTATAGTTTATTTAAAGTATATGGCTGATAGATACTTGCTAACTATGGCATGAATTATCTGCAAAATAGAGAGAATGCACAAACTGGACCTCTATTATGGTGCTGGCTATTTGAACCAAGGGTTAAAGGCAGGGTCAGACTGGCCCAACAGAGTACCAGAGGATACTCCCCTAGGTCCAAGCTCTGACAATAATGGACCCCTTATAAAACAGGTTCCTTATGTTCCTATATACACAGAGGGTGGGCCTTCAGATTTATTTCGTCTGGTGGGCCTAAATGCCTCGATGGTTGAAGGCCTCTTTTTGTCTCCTCCTCCTCCTCCACACCCTTGTCATCAGTTCCATACTTCCTTTTTAAAAAGATGGTAGTACTAATTATGGCTGGGATCCCTCTTCCCCATAACATCTTGATTGCTTGCCTGTATGCTATGTATGCCCTTAAATCAACTTAAATTAGGGCATATGGACCTTGTTTGGATCCCTTTTTGAGTGGAACCTATTCTAGAGGACTCAGCCCAGCCATGTACTTCATTGTTACCCACACATTTGAATGGCCACCCTGTAATCCTATATTTCCACTTTGGTGGCCACTCTAGGGGAAGTGTATGGCTGATGCTAACATCGGCCAATTGCTGAGGCTTCGGGAAGCTGGACTTATGGCCATCAGCTGATCACTGAGGGTACTTCCTTTTAAGAAGTGGTTGTCATGTTGTGACTAGTGTTGATGGCGAATATTCTAATTGCAAATTTTTATAGCGAATATCGGCACTTCGAGAATTCGCGAAAATCTAGAATATAGTGATATATATTCGTAACTGCAAGTATTCTAGATTTTTTCTTCATCAGTAGCCTCCCTTCTTGCTTGTGAGCCAATGAGAAGGCTGCAATATCTTTGTCAGAGCTTAGCAACATCCCTAGCAACCAATAGGAAAGTTGTCTACCCCTTTACTATATAAGAACCTCCCCGGCAGCCATTTTCCGATGTTTTTTGCAGCTCTGAGAGAGAGAGAGCAGTGACATTGCTGTGCTCTGTGCTTTGCTGAGTCACCTGGATCCTTAGTCAATTACATTAGATAGTTAATTATCATATATATATATATATATAATACAGATAGTTAGTGGGAGATAGTCAGTGTAGGTTAGATAGTGATATAGTGTAGCTGATAGGTTCCAGTGCAGGGTGTTAGGTAGTGTGATAGGAATTACTGTGCTGTGATAGGGATTAGTGTCTCTGTTAGACATAGTACTGTGATCTCACAACAATACTTAGTGCACCAATCAGTAATATCTACTCAGACCTGAAAAAATGTGAAGTTGCATGTATTGCGCAAAAAATGCATATCATTAGTGCCGATTCGCGCAATTGCGGAAATAATGACTGTAGATCGCTAATTTTAGAATTTGTGAATATTATGCAAAAAATTTGTGAAATATCGTGAAAATGAATATTGCCTATGCCGCTCATCACTAGTTGTGACAACCCTGGAACCTTTACTCAGCACAGAAAAAAATAGCTTTTAATACAAGATTTTAACCACATATTTTAGAAATGATTTCTCAGGCAATATCATGTTTCCCCACTGTTAGACAGATCTGTATGTGTTCGCTGTGGTTGTGGAGGTCTTAATATTCTCAGGAGGGCAGGCGGTGTGCTGGCATTTCACAGCAAATTGGATTATGGATCCGGGGAGAGGCAGCGATCTGATTGACATTTTCTAAACTTATATCTCTCTCCTGGGTAATGAATTTGGCAAACAAGACACTTTTCTCTCTTTAACCTAACCAACTATTTCATCTGAATTGCTGATCTTATATGGAGAGGGTAATTTACTATCAAAAAAGAAATTGACAAGTTAAGCAGCACTGTTATTACGTATTCGTTCTCCAGTAAATCACACATGAAATCACATTCAGACATTTCTTCTCCTCAGAATAAGGACAATATTTTACTCCCAAAATTCACTGGTCTTAAAAGTCATCGAGGTCCCTTACCATCCCTCATAGCCATGATTGACTTGACTTTGGTTAATAAGATGTATTTGAGGAGCACTTATTGTAAGAGTCTGGTTCCTGCGATATTGAGGGAAAGAACCATTTTGGCCAACATACTCCGACCCAATTATTGGATTGTTCTGATTAATCTAATATCACTCAAATTATATAAGAAATTTACTTGATTTGGTGGCGGCATGACGATAGCAGAGTTCCAGTACCTAACTCTTTCAAAAACGAATTTCAATATCCTTAAAGGGGTTCTGCAGTTTGTTTAAACTGATGATCTTTACTCTGGATAGATCATCATCATCTGACCGGCAAGGGTCCGACCAGTGATGGTCAGTTTGCAGTGTTCGCCAGCGAACACATGCGGGCTGCCATCTTTAGTAAGGTAGACTCACCCAGTCCGGCGATGCACAGGTAAGCCCTTACCTGTGCCTGTGCCGGGAGACGGTCTGAAATCAAATGCAGTCACATCGGGCTGTTCTCGGAACTGCCTGCTCCCGGTGACTGCATTTGATTTCAGACCGGCTCACGGCACAGGTAAGGGCTTACCTGTGCATTGCCGGACGGGTGAGTCTACCTTACTAAAGATGTCAGCCCGCATGTGTTCGCTGGCGAACACTGCGAACTGACCATTCACTCGATCCGACACCCGGGACCCCCGCCGATCAGCTGTTTGAGAAGGCAGCGGCGCTCCAGCAGCGCAGCGGCCTTCTCACTGTTTACCGCCAGCCCAGGCCTAGTATCACTGGCCTGGGCGGGCTAAGCTCCGTTCAGATGCTGATTATCTATCCAGAGGATAAGATAAGATTGAGTGTTGAAAGGTGTTAGAGACCCAACAGTCCTTTTAAGGACTATTGCTTTATCTAGCTGCGAAATATATTAGCGCAACATGCACTAAATTGTGTGCAATTGTTTGGCTGCTGGTGACAGCAGCGACATTACCTGCGCTACATCTTCTGTATAACGTTTTCGCATCATAAATATCAGTGACATTCAGTTTAATTTTTTCGCTGCTGGTGACCCTCGCATTATACGCATTTTGGACAACATCGATTAATGGTTGTTTACCCTTCTTGACCCCCACTACAAAGAGAACTTCTCATCTCTCATTCCTGTGGTGGAGAGGACGACCAAAATAGTGCTATACCAGAAGGTCTTAGTGGAAAAATTGCTTCAAAAATTTCCATCTGACAACGCTGGCAGCAGAGTACGTAGTTCCTTGGGCAACTGAGGAGGGGAGACGAGGGGAACACACAGCAGTTCCAACAGAGGCAGGGGAACACTCTCCAAGGCCTGGCACAGTTTCATGACACCCCGCCAGCAACTTCACCCTGATGGGCGGCCTAGTGCTACAAGGAGGGAAAAGTTTTGGAAGATGGTGAAGAAGTCCGTAGCAGACCGTGTCAGCATCCTTAATGATCCCTCTGTGCCTCACAACTATTGGGTGTCCAAGCTGGACACGTGGCACGAACTGGCGCTCTATGCCTTGGAGGTGCTAGCCTGCTCTGCTGACAGCGTTTTGTCAGAGCATGTATTTAGTGCTGCTGGAGGCATTATAACAGATAAGCGTATACGCCTGTCAACTGAAAATGCTAACAGGTTGACTCTTATCAAAATGAACAAGGCCTGGATTGCCCCTGACTTCTCTACTCCACCAGAGGAAAGCGGCTGAACATAAAGGCACTTTATATGTGACTTTTATAGTGTATTGAATACACTGTATTCCATGCACCCCTTCCACCACTACAAAGGGTATATGGTTCAATCTCCCTTTTCTCCTCCTCCTCCTCCATCATATCAACATGCCTATTAGGCTGTCCTCACTCCTAATGTTTTAGATGGTCAGCTCAGCAGCAGACCCTTACCCCTAATGTTTTAGAGGGTCACCAGCAGGCCCTCGCCCCAAATGTTTTAGAGGGTCAGCTCAGCAGCAGACCCTCACCCCTAATTTTTTAGATGGTCAGATCAGCAGCAGGCACTCGCCCCTAATGTTTTAGATGGTCAGCTCAGCAGCACACCCTCACCCCTAATGTTTTAGATGGTCAGATCAGCATCAGACCATCACCCCTAGATTTTTGGATGGTCAGATCAGCAGCAGGCCCTCGACCCTAATGTTTTAGAGGGTCAGCTCAACAGCAGACCCTCATCCCTAAAGATTTAGAAGGTCAGATCAGCAGTAGACCCTCACCCCTAATTGTTTAGATTGTCAGCTCAGCAGCAGACTATCACCCCTAATTTTATAGATGGTCAGATCAGCAGTAGGCCCTCGCCCCTAAAGTTTTAGAGAGTCAGATCAGCAGCAGGCCCTCGTCCACAAAATATTTAAAATGGTCAGCTTGGCAGCAGGCCCTCGCCCACAATTTTTTTTAGATGGTCAGCTTGGCAACAGGCCCTCACCTCTAATGTTTTAGATGGTTAACTCAGCAGCAGACCCTCACCCCTAATGTTTTAGATGGTCAGATCAGCAGCAGGCCCTCGCCCCTAATGTTTTAGATGGTCACCAGCAGGCCCTTGCTCCTAATGTTTTTGAGGGTCACCAGCAGGCCAGCAATCATAATTTTTCAAGGCTGTGTATGATGCCTCTCCTTTATGTGTAATAAAGGGTGTATTGGAGTGCCGGTTCCTTGTAATTTTTGGCAGCCCTTTCACTTAGTGCATAGGCTTTATGAGTGTAGGAGTCCCACTACCTGAACAATTGTACCACAATGTGAATGAGGCCCTCCTTTATGTGATATACAGGTTGTATCGGAGTGCCTCTTCCTTGTAATTTATGGCAGCACTTGCACTTTATATACAAGTAAATATACAGGAAAGAATGTTTCCTAAAAATTTTTCCTCTAAAATCGATTTTAGCTTCGGTTTTGTGCGTATTATTGTCAGTCTGTAAAAGTGGCGTACTACTCGGACAATATCGTTCCCAGCAGTGACCTGGGAGTCCAAGATGCATCCAGACATCGTCCCCATACTGTTCCCAAACCATTTTGGTGGTGTTTCCATCAATTTCTGACCTTTTCCAGACACCAGACACCCTTCCCTGTCCAGAGCAGGGGGTGCCTGGTTTAATGCTGGGGTTCTCCCATTGACTTCTATTGTGCTCGGGCGCTCTGTAGAGCACCAGAGCATTCCGATGTGTTCTACTCAGGTACAGAAAGGGATACTACTCCATATACTCTAACAGGGCACATTAGTGAAATTACCCCTTTAACTTGGTTGAGTGTTATCTTTATTTCTCTCTTATTATAGTTATGGTTATGCACTGTATATTACTATTAGAGATGAGTGAATTTCATATTTTAAAATTTGGTCACGCTTCGCTTACTGGTAAAAGGTGAATTGCATTATGGATTCCGTTACTACAGACCATAACGGGACGGATCCAGTTTTGCAGCCCATAGACTTCTATCAGGACAGAATGAATAACTGGAATGCCTCTAAAGGCATTCCGTTATGCATTCTGTCATAGAATTGCTTTATGGTCTGTGGTAACGGAATCCATAATGCAATTTACCGTTTACCAGTAAACGAAGTGTGAACGAATTTAATAACCTGAAATTCGCTCATCTCTAATTGCTATGTAAGAGGTCAACATAATTGGAAGCTGAAGAAGCTGAATGGTCCCATCTGCACTGGTTTCTAGAGGACTGTAATGCTGACTACCACCAATATTTTCCAAATGCTTAGGTTAACATTTGCTTTAACGATCTGATTGATTGCTAAGTGTTAAAGTGAAATCCCTCTATGATGATGCAGGCAACATTTTCAACAGTAATGTAAAGAGATGGCCTCTGTGACTCTCGGCAAAACTATGAGTCTCGGCCTGTTGGGAACTGAACCTTCTGCAACCGCTGGATGGCCAAAGTGGAACATAACTGGGAAGCAGACAGTATTACCACCTTTAAAGCCAAAGTTTTGGATGTTACATATCTGAAGATAGTATCAATAATGGTCCTAGCATTGAGACTCCTACTGTATTCTATAATGAAAGTGGTGTGCTCTCTGTCAGAGCACTGTGCACCTTTGGATCCCATTTGTTTTTCTTGACTTCACTGTAAAGATTGTTAAAGTTGGTTCCCCTGTCTATACTACCCTTACATTTACAATAATAGAGCATTTGTACCAAGATCACCATGGGTCCTCCAAACCAAGTGAGCCTCAGCATTTGCTTTGGCTTTCCTGGTCCTGACACTGGAACTGTCCTAACTCTGTCCTAACTCATCACCAATTGTCACAGGCAAATCACTAAGATGTATCAGAAGACTTTTGGGTTCATAAATCCACATTCTCTTTAAATGTAATGATAGCCTCACCGACAGTGGCTGTCAATTCAAGCATCAGTTATTCTCATCACAGCTATAAATAATCCAGGAAAATAATGTCTGTGATGGCCAATTGTTGTGAACACTCGCTCTGATAGCCCACACAGTTTTGTATAATTAGTTTGGCTCAAAGATGTAAAAATTATTTTTACTTCCACAAAGCAGCTGTTCATTTCTTGAATTAAGCTCGATGGGGTGGAGATGTCTTCTCAGCCCTGTCGCTTTTCCATTTCAACTATTTATTAGTGCACAGTGCAGTTTATAGGAATAGTTATATATTTTATTATCTCCGTTTTTAAGAGTTTGGGTCAGATTATAACCTGTAAATAATAGTTTTAGGCTAGACATCTTAGTCATGTAGATATCTAATAGATAACACTTGACGAAGATATTTTTACTATAGTAAGCTACATGTCATCATCATCATCAAAAAACTTGCCGGTTAAAAGTACAAGATGTCACCAAGGAGTAGTGCAGAGCACAAACATACAACCACCAGGAATGTTGGCATCAACCCCTTCAATAACCTAGACCAGGCATGCTCAACCTGCGGCCCTCCAGCTGTTGCAAAACTACAACTCCCAGCATTTCTGGACAGCCTACAGCTATCAGCCTACAGCAGGGCAACATGGAAGTTGTAGTTTTACAACAGCTGGAGGGCCGCAAGTTGAGCATCCCTGACCTAGACCACTAGGGATGTTGGCACTAATACCTTTAATACTTTAGACCACCAGGAATGTTATTTTGACTATATCTATATCCTAGACCACCAGAGAGGTCAACATTGGCCCTGTCAATACCCTAGACAACCAGAAATATTATTTTAACCACTTAAATATCCAAGATAACCAGAGATATCGACATTGACCCCCTTCAATAACCTAGACCACCAGGTTAGTTGGCATTTTGTCAACTTTTGCACCAATGACCACTAGGGAAGTGGGCATAAATCCCACTAGACCACCAGAGATGCTGGAATTAACAACCTTACCGCCCTAAACCACCAGTATTATTACCATTAATGGGGTTATCCCATGACTAATGTAAAAAAATGAACATCATATAGTACATGAAAATATCCTTCTGACAAAGCTAGAACCAGCCCTGTACCTCACATGGATCCAGAGACCTCCCCATTCATTGCTTTGCTAGATTTATATAAAGCCGACAGCTCAAGGTGAGTGTCTTTTCTGCTGCAGCTAAAGGGGCGTGTCTCAGGTCTCCCTATCACAGCTCAGGGGGCGTGTCTCAGCACTCCCTATCACAGCTCAGGGGGCGTGTCTCAGCTCTCCCTATCACAGCTCAGAGGGCGTGTCTTAGCTCTCCCTATCACAGCTCAGAGGGCGTGTCTCAGCTCTCCCTATCACAGCTCAGGAGGCAGTCGAAAGATGAAACTGAGCATGTGCGGCCTTCTCAGTGAACAGGTAAAAAATAAAAACAAACAGCAGGTAGCGCTATACAGATACATTTTATTAAATAATTTAGGGGCTATGCTAAATTTTTTATTGCAGTATAACAGGGCAAATGGAGCTAGAGTTTGATCGTCCAACTCTTGTAAATAAGGGCAATGTGTACTGTACCTGAGCTGGTTCCCCCATTCACTGCTATTGTTTATATGCCTGGTGAGAAGAAGGAAGGAGACTATGCAGGATGAGGTTTATATAAGGTGAAAACATCCAGTATCCATGGTTCCTACACTATCCAGTCTGTCTTACCTTATGGTATATATACCCTTGGTCAAATGTGTGATGGGTTGAATTAGTGGGTCTGGGGATCAACTGAAAATCTGGATAAGAAATAAGTAATTCTTGATATAGTGTTATGGAGTTGGATGTGGATGTGGATCTGCTGTACCACTGAACAGATTTGACTTAGAGCGACTCCTAAGGGTGTTATATAAGTGGCCCCCAGAACTTCACAATTTAAACCCTATACAGGGATCTGGACTGCAGGGGCACCACTAGGCTCCTGCCTCTTGGTATAGTCTGTATTCAGTGGCTGCTGACCCAGGTTTTGTTGTTGTTTTGTTATATTGTTATATTGATTATTACATCCGCACTTGTTACCTTGTGTGAGATGTCTATTGTGGTACTTGTGGTTCGCCGCGGGCATCCTCCACTGTATGCATATTGCTGGGGATCGCCATTAGCAACGGGCCACAAGTGCAGGATTTGCTCCCCTATATATATGCACGACTGCATGTGGGTTTGAGCACCTCCTGCTAATGCCACCTTGTCTTTTTTGGTTTGCTGACCCAGGTTGGTCAAGAGAAACTGTTGGAGAGCACTGAAGGCTCAAGGAAAGCTATAGTCAGGAAATAAGACAAGGTCAGGACAAGCAGCAAATAAGCAATCCAGTAAACAGTCAAAAAGTCATAGTTGGAAGCATAGGATGAAAACAAGGAACAGTTAGAGGTCAGATCAGGCAGTGAAGGGTCAAATCCAGAAGCAGGCAGTGATTGGTACATGAGCAGACAAACATGGCATTGACGCTTCTTTTCATTAAACTACCACACTAGAACCTATTGCTCAGGCACCTTCCCTAGTGGGAGGATATCTTGGCAAGGCATGTAATAGGCTGGGTGCAGCAGGGAGTGTGCACATTTGCCCTTTAAGAGGCCAAAAGGACAGTGTTCCCTATTGAAAGCAAAAGAGATTGTAGGCAGGCGGCACAGGCCTAGCAAGGACACAAGCAGAGAAGCAGAAAAGAATAGGTAAGTGACCTGGCTGCCATGCCCGCCAAAAGCAGAGGAACCTCAGTGGGCACGGACATAGCACGTGTTGAGGTCTAACATCATAATATGGGAGTAACCATTGGGGGATTCATTAATTACATATTCTTGTAAATATTGGCTGGATACGTTACATACAGACACTTGTGATCAGCAGAGAGGGATTCCAGATGATAATCTTACACACCCGTAATTGCATTGTATTAAGAAAAAATTCTAATAGATAAAGCAAAGAGCTAAAGTCGCATGAAGGTGGAGACATCCTTTGATAAAAAGCTGATTTCATACTTTTGCTATAAAAGAAGATGACTGCTGTGGGTAATGACAACACGGACTGCTGATGGACTGATGGAGCCGTTTTGCTGTTAGGCGTATGCTTTCATAGTTGCATCTGATTGATATTGATTATGTGCCATCAGACATGGTTGAGCAGGGGAATTGAAGATTTAAATGAATTGGAATTCTTCTTTGAAGGCAAGCCCAAGTCGAGTACCCTACTGCTTCAGACCCTGTCAAAAGTCTGGAATCATCAGTGCACCCTGGGAGAAACATTGCAGCTCCGGCTACACTCGGCTCCCATGTGCTGGAACGCTACGTAATATTGAGCTCTGTGTACCTGGCTGCACATCTGAGAGGGGGCGGTGTGACCTTCACCATTCTATAGACAGATCCTTGAAATGAAATGCAAATGTTTCTAATAGGTGTAGGAAAATCTGCACCACCAGCACTAATCTCGATAGCGTGAAGTATTCCAGATACCTTTAACATCAAATCTGCAGCTTAACCCTTTCTACCCCAGAGGTTTTTTTTTGTTTTTGCGTTTTCGTTTTGCGCTCCCTGCCTTCTCATAGCCATAACTTTTTGTTTAGTTTTCTGTTCACATAGCCTTATGAGGGCTTGTTTTTTGCAGGGACAAGTTGTACTTTCCAATGCCATTGCATATGATGTAGTGGGAAGCGGGAATTTTTTTTCCAAATGGGGTGAAATTGCAAAAAAATAAAAGCTATTCCGCCACAGTTTTATGGGTTTTTTATTTATGATATACGTTCGATGTGAGATAAAACTGACCAGTAACTTTCATTCACAGGTCAGTACGAATTCGGCGATACCTTATATGTATAGTATTTCTTGCGTTTTGATAGTGATAAAATAATAAAAATGTTGGAAAAAATCTGTTGTTTTTTTCTTCGTCGCCATATTCTGACCCCTATAACTTTTTTGTAATTATGTGTACAGAGCTGTATGGGGGCATAATTTTTTGCGGGGCGATCTGAACTTTTCATTGATACCATTCTGCGGTGTATATGATTTTTTGGACGAATCAGCCATTTTGACGTTTTGTTCCGTTTTGCTGTTTGCCGTATAGGGAAGATATTTTTATATTTTTATACTATGGATGTTTTTGCACATGGCAATACTCATTATGTGTATTTTTTTAATTTTTTTAGTTCTTTTATTTTTATTTTAGGCTAAGGGGAGTGATTTGAATTTTTATGTTTTTACTTTTTATTTTTTACTTATTTTTTTTTATATTTTCTTATAGTTCCCATAGGGAACTATAACAAGCAATCATTAGATTGCTATTCTCATAGACCCCAATGCATTAGCATTAGAGTCTATTAGAAAATTGCTAGTTTCCTACCTACAAGGGCTCCATAGGCAAATACTATGCAGCAGCCTCCTGTTATTCACAAAGACAGGGGCTGCTGCACACAAGCTTCCAGTGTTTCGCGCACTCAGATGCCATGGTCAGGATTGACCACGGCATCGGAGGGTTTAAATGTCCATGATCGGCATTGCCGCCGGTTGCGGACATTAGCCGCGGGTGTCTGCTATAAGAAAATGCAGACACCCTGCGGCTATGGCACCCTCTCTGCTCAGGAGCGGGCGCCATATTTAAAGACCCGGCTAGCGTTGCACTAGTACAGCGCTGGTCGGGAAGGGGTTAAATTCCTCAATGTTTAAAGGGATTGTGCATGTTTGGGGTTTTTGGCACCCCCAACCCCCTTTCTTTTGGACCAACCTGTAAAGGGAAGCATACTTACATGCTTCCCAATGCTTGCTCCCAACTCCTGCGCTCTGCAGCCTTTGCTGGGGTCCCTGAATGTAAACTTCTCTTTTGACGCCACTGCAGCCAATCGCTGGCTGCAGTGGTAACCTGCTCCCCTGGTGTCATGACAAATGGCCACGTGAAACAAGGGGAGCAGGTCACCACTGTGTCCAGTGCTTGGTTGCAGTGGCATCAAAATGGAAGTTTACAAACATTCACAACCACTTTAAGGGGAATTTCTGGGCTACAGATATTGATGACCTATTCTTAGGTCCTGACAACTTTTCACGTGAATAGGCTGCAGTAACCCAGCATGGCCACTACACAGATAATGGAGCTATTTTCCTCTGCTCTATTCTCTGTGTTTGTTCTAGCACTGATGTCTGCTGTGACTCCCCAAACCCCACCCGATCTGATATTGATGTCCTAACCTAAGGATAGGTGTGTAGTAAGGGTATTTTACTTACTAAAGTACTGCTTTATTTTGTCCCCCTTAATTATCACCTTCTATATTTTTTGTAATTATTTTCCTTGTGATGTAGTGAGTTAGGGATAGTTAGATAACATGCACAACCCCCCCATTGTGCTGGGAAGGCCACATTCCTTAGTGATTATCTCAGAGACATGCGTACTATACACAAAGACAAATACCTGGAACTCCACCGGGAACATCAACCAAGTAGGATGTTGTAAGGTCACTCTTAAAGATGAGCGAATCAACTTCGGATTAAACATCCGAAGTCGATTCACATAAAACTTTGTTCTAATACTGTACGGAGCAGGAGCTTCGTACAGTATTAGAATGTATTGGCTCTGATGAGCTGAAGTTATTACTTCGCGAAGTCTTGCGAGACTTCGCATAATGACTTCATAAATTAATTTATACTGTAAAAAAACATTTCTCGAACTCAGGTCTGGTTCCAAGTGGTACCTTGGAACTGAAACCGAGTTCGGAAAATGTTTTTTTACAGTACAAATTGATTTATGAAGTTATTACCCAAAGTCTCGCGAGACTTCGCAAAGCAATAACTTTGGCTCATCAGAGCCAATACATTCTAATACTGTATGGAGCTCGTGCTCCGTACAGTATTAGAACAAAGTTTTATGTGAATCGACTTTGGATGTTTCATCCGAAGTCAATTTGCTCATCTCTAGTCACTCTCTCTCCCTTGTATCACCATGGGGTGTCAGTCATGTGCTACGACATGGTGACAGGAGTTCTCCCCCATTTGTTGCAGTCCAATGATTGTTATTTACTTTTACTACTCTGTATGTCTGTCTGTTTTATATTTTTTATCACATTTAGTAAACATATTTATTCACTTAGCCTGCTTAAGCCTATTTATTCTCAAATTGTAGAATTTGCTTTAAAACAACAGGTCATTAATATCTGTAGCCAGGAAAACCCTTTTAAAGCGTACCATACTGTTATAAATATAATTTATTTTTTGACATCAGTAATACATTTTAATTTACTAAATATTGTTTAGAGGAAAAAGCCATCTTCTTCACCTTCCAGCAGCCATTAGTTCCCCATCTTGGCATGCAGGCAATCTAAAAATGTGAGGAAACTTCTTCTGTCATCAAAAATACATACAGAATATATGTGCATAAATAAGTAATAGTAAATGCAAAACAGGGAGGACAGCAGGCTTATCCCTCCATTAGTCATGCACACGGCCGTTGGGCAAACGGCGGGTCGGCAATCCACGACCGCCGGCTGTGTGCACTACGCATCACGGATGCGGACCCATTCACTTGAATGGGTCCGCAATTCCGGAGATGCGGAACGGAGTGACGGAACAGAACACCAGAAGCACTACGGAGTGCTTCAGTGGTGTTTCTTTCCATTGTTAAGCATCACAAATAAATATGACATGTCATATTTTTTTGCGGTGTGGACATACCACAGACCCATTCAAGTTGAATGGGTCTGGCCCACTGCACGGATGTTGCCCGTGAATTGGCGACCACAATTGAGGTCCCCAATGCATGGAACAGCCGCACAACGGCCGTGTGCATGAGGCCTTTGTTGAGACTCATGATATCTGAGGGAAAGGAATGCAAAAGCAGAGGATACCGCTGATCGACTCAGATTATACAGCAGAAGTCTTCAACAGAAATACGTAAGAAAGTTTACTGAAATGTTTATACTTGAATACTGCCATGCAACGCCCAAGTAATACCTCCATACAGTATCCATATAATGCAACAATATAGTGCACATATAAAACTACCATATACTGTATTTTCCTTAAAATACTGCCACTCAATGCCCATGCACCACTTTCATAAAGTATTCAAATAATACTTACTACCATATATTGTCTACCATATACTGTATTTCCCATATAGTACTGCAATCCAATGCCCAAATAACATCTTTACACAGTATCCAAATAATACTACCATAAATAGTTCTTATAAAACTACCATAGACTGTATTCTCCAGACAATACTGTCATTTAATGCCCAAATAATACCTCCACACAGTCTCCAAATAAAACTACCATATGGTGCCCTTATAAAACTACCATATACAGTATTTTCCGTAAATACTGCCATTCAATACCCAAATAATACTTTCACATAGTATCCAAGTAATACTGCCATATGGTGCCCTTATAAAACGACCATATACTGAATTTTCCACACCATACTGTAATTCAATGCCTAAATAATGTCCAAATAATACTGCTATACAATACACAAACAAGTGCAGCATCGAAATAATACCTTCATATAGTGCACTCATATAAACTTATACCAGATACTGTATTTTCCACACAATACTGTTATCTTTTCGTGTCCAACCAATGTAATACTACCGCACAATGTAGTGGAGCAGGGCAGTGAATGTTTACATGTTCCACCCTATGGTCGCGCTCAAAGGTCCAGATCTTGGGTAACTGCCCGGTTTCTCACCCCCTAAGGCTACATGCACACGAACGTTGTTTGTTTCCGTTTTTTTTTTTGCAGATAGGATGCTGACCCATTCATTGTGCTTTCCGCATCACTATGTCCGTTTCGTTGCCCCGAAAAAAAAATACTGCATGTCCTATTTTTTTCTAGTTTGCGGACAAGGCTAGGCATTATTACAATGGATCCGCAAAAAAAAAAAACGGATGCCATATGGAACGTCATCCTTTTTTTTTTTTTTAGCGGATCCGCAATTTGCGGACCTCAAAACACATACGGTCGTGTGCATGTAGCCTAAAACTGATCCTGCCATGTAACACATGGAAATGCTGATCCCCCCAGAGCGAGACACTCCGGCTAATCGCGCAGGACCCCCCTGTATTCTATACCCTGCAACCCCCTTAATTCCTCATTAATAGAAGGCGCAGTGGAGCTGGCCGGCTGTCACAGGATTAGCAGACTGCACTTTGCTGATATGTTGAAGTCGATTCTGCTCCGCCGCGTCTTCACATTCTTGCTGGGTTCTGATACGGCGACTATCGCAGAGAGGAGGAAGATGTTGAACCAGCAGAGGATTTGGCAGAAGTAAGACTTGAGGTAAATGGCTGCCAGGCTCCTCATCTTGACAGCTTGTCACATCAGGCTTCATCCACATTAACCTGCCCAGGACGTGCGGGGTCACCTAATACCATTGGGAAAGAGAAGCTGCCGGCTACTGAAGACAAGCTCGCAAAATCAAGGGATAGGAAAAAAGCCCATAAATCGGAGACAAGAACAATGAGATAAGATGCGGCTTCTGTGGCCCTTTGTTTCCACGTGGATTATAGGTCTAGCGTTTCTGCAGGTTCTTTTCACAGTCTGATTGAGCGAGGAGCTGTGAGGTGCGAGGCAGATCAATCACCGGAAATGCATCTATTCCAACAACCCTATGTCGTCCCATTGATCTATTATTCCTACTAGAGGTTTATAAATGAACTGCCAGCGGTCCAGTTGGCGGTGTGTCCTTGCATAGTCTAACAGCCCTGAATAGACAGTGCCACCCAGCTGGACCTTTATTTCAGACTGCCGGGAATTCATTCAGAAACTTCTAGTAGGAATAATAAAGAAATAGCACAACATAGAGTCGTATCAACTGTTGTTACATAGGGAATACAAATAGTCACTAAAACAGAGGAGTGGTGATACACCTACTGCGCCCTTCATTGTTTTCACTTCAGAAAATGTAATTTGTCATGCAGGCAAAGTTAAAGGGGTTGTCCCATAAAAAAATATTCTACAGTTTTCAAACCAGCACCTGGATCTGAATACTTTTGTAATTGCATGTAATTAAAAAATTAATATAGCCACTGAGTTATTCACTGAAATGTATACGTATGGCGCCACCTGCTGTTTGCTCTTTTGCAAAATTATCTGTCCAGCTCACTGACGTGGAAACACATGCTCAGTTCCATCCTTCAACTGCCGCCAGCTGCAGCAGAAAGGAGACGTCCCCTGAGTTGCAAGCTTGAAATATTATCTAACAGAGCAATTGGAGCAATGAATGGGGAGATCTCTGTATTCATGTGATGTACAGGGCTGGTTCTAAGTTAAAAGAAAGAGATTGTCATGTGCTATATGATACACAGTTGCAGGAAAAAGTATGTGAACCGTTTGGAATGATATGGATTTCTGCACAAATTGGTCATAAAATGTGATCTGATCTTAATCTAAGTCACAACAATAGACAATCACAGTCTGCTTAAACTAATAACACACAAAGAGATAAATGTTACCATGTTTTTATTGAAGACACCATGTAAACATTCACAGTGCAGGTGGAAAAAGTATGTGAACCCTTGGATTTAATAACTGGTTGAACCTCCTTTGGCAGCAATAACTTCAACCAAACGTTTCCTGTAGTTGCAGATCAGACGTGTACAGCGGTCAGGAGTAATTCTTGACCATTCCTCTTTACAGAACTGTTTCAGTTCAGCAATATTCTTGGGATGTCTGGTGGGAATCGCTTTCTTGAGGTCATGCCACAGCATCTCAATCGGGTTGAGGTCAGGACTCTGACTGGGCCACTCCAGAAGGTGTATTTTCTTCTGTTTAAGCCATTCTGTTGTTGATTTACTTCTATGCTTTGGGTCGTTGTCCTGTTGCAACACCCATCTTCTGTTGAGCTTCAGCTGGTGGACAGATGGCCTTAAGTTCCCCTGCAAAATGTCTAGATAAACTTGGGAATTCATTTTTCCTTCGATGATAGCATTCTGTCCAGGCCCTGACGCAGCAAAGCAGCCCCAAACCATGATGCCCCCACCACCATACTTCACAGTTGGGATGAGGTTTTGATGTTGGTGTGCTGTGCCTCTTTTTCTCCACACGTAGTGTTGTGTGTTTCTTCCAAACAACTCAACTTTGGTTTCATCTGTCCACAGAATATTTTGCCAGTACTGCTGTGGAGCATCCAGATGCTCTTGTGCAAACTGTAAACATGCAGCAATTTTTTTTTAGACAGCAGTGGCTTCCTCTTTGGTATCCTCGCATGAAATACATTCTTGTTCAGTGTTTTACATATCGTAGATTCGCTAACAGGGATGTTAGCATATGCCAGAGACTTTTGTAAGTCTTTAGCTGACACTCTAGGATTCTTCTTCACCTCATTGAGCAGTCTGTGTTGTGCTCTTGCAGTCATCTTTACAGGACGTCCACTCCTAGGGAGAGTAGCAGCAGTGCTGAACTTTCTCCATTTATAGACAATTTGTCTTACCGTGGACTGATGAACAGCAAGGCTTTTGGAGATACTTTTATAACCCTTTCCAGCTTTATGCAAGTCAACAAATCTTTATCGTAGGTCTTCTGAGAGCTCTTTTGTGCGAGGCATCATTCACATCAGGCAATGCTTCTTGTGAAAAGCAAACCCAGAACTGGTGTGTGTTTTTTATAGGGCAGGGCATCTGTAACCAACACCTCCAATCTCATCTCATTGATTGGACTCCAGTTGGCTGACACCTCACTCCAATTAGCTCTTGGAGATGTCATTAATCTAGGGGTTCACATACTTTTTCCACCTGCACTGTGAATGTTTACATGGTGTGTTCAATAAAAACATGGTAACATTTAATTCTTTGTGTGTTATTAGTTTAAGCAGACTGTGATTGTCTATTGTTGTGACTTAGATGAAGATCAGATCACATTTTATGACCAATTTGAGCAGAAATCCATATCATTCCAAAGGGTTCACATACTTTTTCTTGCAACTGTATATAAATGCCTTGTGCACTTTGATTGACAGGGCCAGGTAGTGTACATGTCATCACGCCTGGCCCTATCAGTCAAAGGGTGAGTGGCAGTTGCAGAGAGAGCGGAGCCTCTAGGTGTAATGGTAACGCCCCCGTTGCTCCTAGAGGCTCATTTGCATATTATAAAACATAATTTTTCTCAGTAATGCGGGCACATATGAACATGGGACCAACACAGATGTCTTCAGCTGCCAAGTGCACATGTAACAGGTCAGCCAGTGTCATAGGTACAAACCTGCCCTTTAACTTTGTCTACATGATAACGGACATTTGCATAAGTAAGACGACCCCTTTAAGTGTCAGTCTTTACTGCAATCCTGGCATCCCATTCATGCATCAGAAGGATCAGTATAGACTGAGCTATACCGTCTTCCTAGAAAGGGGTGAAAACTACACTGTATTAAAATATAGGAGTACAGAAAAAAAAAACAAGAGGTGAAATGGTGACTTATGGTAAATGATTATAAAATTGACCTGTGATTACAGACGCGGTGCATGACGGCGATATCCAGAAGAGTTTCCTTCTACGAGGGATCTAAATCTGTTCTCCCCTAATGGTGATAAAATGATTTCTATAAAAGCAAAAAAGAATGACTTCTGGACGGCGGCGGTGGCGGCAGACGCCGATAATTCACCGGCAGACAGGGATTGCCAGTTTTAAATGTGAATAAGAGGCTTTAACACATGATTTAATACAATGGATTTTTTTCCCGAACTGACTATTTGTCACACGCGGCACAAACACCGGAATTATGCAGAACAATTAAAATAACAATGTATCTGAATTACGGCAATCGCAACTGATGCCGAAGCTGACAGCGTAAATCAATGGAGCTGTACTGTAGCAGCTTATGATATTTCGGAATTGATCGCCTCACGTATTACTGCATTTCACTTCTCCTCACTCTCCCGACACGTGAAACGCAGAAGGCGAGATAACATTTATCAAGCTCTGGCACAAATCCCTTCCAGTTTTGCTTGAGACATTTCAGATCTTCCAGCAACAGCTTTGTGGCCTGGGGGCGGAGGGAGCAGAGCCGTCCCCGCGCCGCAGATAAGGCCGCGCGTATTCTGGAAGGGATTTCACAGCCCGCTGCAAATAAATCATTTTTTTGTAAAGCAGGGAAAGTCAAGCGGACAAGTTGTGCTTGTCAGTGTAGGCCCTTGTGTGTATGTGACGTCTTCTGAACTGCTAGTTCATGGAGCCAGGGGCCACCACCGGAGACTTCAGCGCCAAAACCTCCAAACTCTTTCTCTGCTCTGTCTTGGAGTGTTATTGTCTTATACAGTATATATCATGTAGTTGCGCCAGAATTATGGCGTAAAATGCGCCAAAAAGAATGGTGTTTTGATTTTCACTAAATATATCAACAGTTTTCTCCAGAATTTTCACCATAACGAAAACATCACGCCAGAAATGAGTGGGCGGGGCTATCAAATTGGCGCATAGGACGCCTCATTGATCATTCTCTTATCGCCAGAAATGGTTCAAATTGTTGCAGACAATTAAGCCAGATTATGTGGTGGCGTTTTGTGTAAATAGTTCTAATAGCATTATGGTGGCTCTACTAACCTTGACCTATGGTATGGGTTCACACTCCTCGACCCACCCACGGTCGATAAGTAAAATAATATATAAAAGGAAAATGTATCGGAGGGCACTTACTCATCTGGTGCTGCACAGAACTGCACAACTAATAGTTGATAAATGATCATTTATTATCAAAATTAAAATAAAACAAACAATGTGATAAATCCACAAAACGATTCACAGTTTCATGGTCTTGCTGGTGGCAAAATTTTCCATGAGACTGTAAATCGGCGCGTAATATATACAATACTCTAAAAAGTAATAATAATAAAGGTAATATTGAAAAAATAAAATATACACTCACCTAAAGAATTATTAGGAAAACCTGTTCTATTTCTCATTAATGCGATTATCAGTCAATCTCCTGAACTCCAAACTGAATGTCAGAATGGGAAAGAAAGGTGATTTAAGCAATTTTGAGCGTGGCATGGTTGTTGGTGCCAGACGGGCCGGTCTGAGTATTTCACAATCTGCTCAGTTACTGGGATTTTCACGCACAACCATTTCTAGGGTTTACAAAGAATGGTGTGAAAAGGGAAAAACATCCAGTATGCGGCAGTCCTGTGGGCGAAAATGCCTTGTTGATGCTAGAGGTCAGAGGAGAATGGGCCGACTGATTCAAGCTGATAGAAGAGCAACGTTGACTGAAATAACCACTCGTTACAACCGAGGTATGCAGCAAAGCATTTGTGAAGCCACAACACGCACAACCTTGAGGCGGATGGGCTACAACAGCAGAAGACCCCACCGGGCACCACTCATCTCCACTACAAATAGGAAAAAGAGGCTACAATTTGCACGAGCTCACCAAAATTGGACTGTTGAAGACTGGAAAAATGTTACCTGGTCTGATGACTCTCGATTTCTGTTGAGACATTCAAATGGTAGAGTCCGAATTTGGCGTAAACAGAATGAGAACATGTATCCATCATCTGATGGCTACTTCCAGCAGGATAATGCACCATGTCACAAAGCTCGAATCATTTCAAATTGGTTTCTTGAACATGACATGAGTTCACTGTACTAAAATGGCCCCCACAGTCACCAGATCTCAACCCAATAGAGCATCTTTGAGATGTGGTGGAACGGGAGCTTCCTGCCCTGGATGTGCATCCCTCAAATCTCCATCAACTGCAAGATGCTATCCTATCAATATGGGCCAACATTTCTAAAGAATGCTATCAGCACCTTGTTGAATCAATGCCACGTGGAATTAAGGCAGTTCTGAAGGCAAAAGGGGGTCCAACACCGTATTAGTATGGTGTTCCTAATAATTCTTTAGGTGAGTGTATAATATATAAAATCAATATGGTGCACTATTTAGGGTCCTTGTTCGTACTAGACGTCAATACAGCCGTTGAATATCATGAGTCGTGCACCACATAATCAGCTGGCTGATATATATTATTGTATTTGCTTGTATCATTATATTGCAACAAAAAACTGCAGGTATATACAGTATATACACCGGTGCCTGTATGAAGAAAACACTTCAGATACGTATCACATTCATCATAATCAATCAGTGGACAGCGTTCATCTCTCATATAGAAATACTTAAGTTGTGACTCCTTATCCAGTGAGATTGATATTTAGTAGCGTATCTTCTAGTGATCAAACAGACTCTCATGAGATTGTATCACTGTTACAGCTCAGTATTCAATACGCTCTCTTTGTATGGAAGGTTTGGATATTGACTCTCTCCTTCCGCGGCTTGCCGGTAACCATACCTTAACAGCCGGTATTTATAGGCATGTCAATAATACTCATATATTGTGTGAATGAAACTAAATAGCAGTTACTTTTCCGCTCCGGTGTAACAAGATGTTGCCGTGTCCAATTGTAGCAAACTTTGTTACAATTGGACACGGCAATATCTTGTTACACCGGAGCGGAAAAGTAACTGCCATTGAGTTTCATTCACACAATTTATGAGTATTATTGACATGCCTGCCGGAATCCTCTGCCGCAAGTGTGAAAGTACCCTAGGGATACAAGCAAATACAATAATATATATCAGCCAGCTGGTTATGCTGGTACTTATGATATTCAACGGCCGTATTCACGTCTAATATGAAAAAGGACCCTATATAGTGCACCATATTGATTTTATATATTATATATATATTTTTTTTTATATTACCTTTATTATTACTTTTTGGAGTATTGTATATATTGCGCGCCGATTTACAGTCTCCTGGAAAATTTTGCCACCAGCAAGACCATGAAACTGTGAATCGTTTTGGGGATTTATCACATCGTTTGTTTTATTTTAATTTAAATTTTGATAATAAATGATCGTTTATCAACTATTACTGTAGTTGTGCAGTTCTGTGCAGCACCAGATAAGTGAGTGCCCTCCAATACATTTTCCTTTTATATACGTTTTGTGTAAAATTTATGGCAGAAAGATGCAAATTTTTGTCAAAAAGTTGCATTTATGAAAAGAAAAAGAAAAAAACTTGTCGTAGGAACAAGTGGTAGGTAAGTATTAAAACAGGAAGCGGTTATTTTTATCTAATATAAATGAGCTAAACAACAGGGTTTTGTCAGAAAATTGACATTCAACAAAAACAAAACAATAGCAAAAACGTCCCGAGTCTTTACCAGTGGAAATTTCACAAATATGCTTCAAAGGTCACAAATATGTTTCAAAAGTCGCAAGTGCGGTCTGGTAGGGTTGGCTGAAATGGTGCATTTCGTATTAAAAAAGTCACATTTTAGTGCTACTGGCGTTAAAATGGCTCAAATCAAGAGAAATAGGCAAATAATCAAGTTTATATTTTAAAAAGTGAAATTTTAAAAAGGTGAAACAAATCACCACTTTTGATTTGTAATGTTAGCATTTTTTTGGGTGCAAATTACGCCATTATTGATAAATATCCCCCATTGTGTATAGCACACTAACATTCTATATGCCACCATGGCTGACCTTTGGACAGGGTGGCCAACTGTCCAGAAATTTCTGGACAGTTCGTAAAAACAGGCAACTTTTTTACTGTGTCCGTGAAAAAAAATAGAAGTGTCTGTGATTTTTTTGAGGCTCGTGGTCCCTGAGCGGATTATTTTGGTTGTAATTATCATCTTTTACAGCTCACAGTAAATGCTAGTTATGGGGTTTATTAGTATATTGGACTATAGACATGTATTACTATAATCTTTATTATTTATTATGGTTTTCCAATTTGTCCATAAAAAATGTTGTCCGTCTGTTATTTTGGGATAAGTTGTCTAGAAAAAAAGAAAAATTCTGGTTGGTAACCTTGCCATACAGCTGACTTTTTAATCCTTAATCTTTTACCATTAAATACTACATATTGGTCAGCGTTCCTGTCAGGCTGCTCAGCCATGATGGCATATCATAGGCAGGATCACTTCAATACCATCTATTGTACAGCAGTATAGTGTATGGAGAGTCATCAACCCCTCAACTCCCCCCCCTCGCCTTAGAAAGCTCTGCAAGTGGTGGCGACCAGCCCTGATCACATTGTAGGAGATGTTGCTGGCGACCCTTTTAAATAGTTCCCAGGGAACCCCTTAAAGGCTAAAATTGTACACCTTCGGGGCGAATTTTTTTTATGATTGCATTTTGCTCATTTCGGGCTAAATATCTTTTTTTTTTATTTCTCTTTATTAAAAATCTTGAGCCGTTCTGTCATAAGGGGTTGACAGTTTTTCTAGCTGTGTGAATGATACTTTCACTTTTTGTTATCTATTAACCATTCTCTCTAAATTACTAAAACATCATAAACATTTAAGCCACATTGTTATCAGTTAGATAAGGATTGAGCTATAATGTTTATAAGGTCTAAGATCAGAAATAAGGAGCCTGTCAGCTCTTGGTCTGACAGAGCAGAGAGATAATACAGATCCTGCTAGTAGATAAACTCAAAGCTGTGCAGGGATAACGGCTCATCATTTGAATGAAAAATATTTTTTTAGCTCAAAATGAGTACACTGCAATAATTAAAAAAATTGCCACCAAAAGTGTACATAGTCTTTAAGCGCCTTTGATCACATTTGGCATCTAAACAAGGAAGGAAATTTTTGCCATACATGTCAATGGGGTAATCTTATCTTTATGAAGAATTTTAAACAAACAGGGCTTTTTTCACACTCATTCCTCTGACTACAGTACCACTTGTGGTGCCTAGATGACATGTCTCCTGACATGTCTGTTTTACGGTACTTTCACACTAGCGTTAAAGTTTTCCGGTATTGAGTTCCATCCTAGGGGCTCAATACTGGAAAAATTATCAGTTTTATCTTAATGCAATCTGAATGGAGGGCAATCCGTTCAGTATGTATCAGGATATCTTCAGTTCAGTCCCTCTTATGGTATTTGGCCAGAGAAAATACTGCAGCATGCTGCGGTATTTTCTCCATCCAAAATTCTGGAACACTTGCCGGAATGCCGGATCCGGCATTATTTTCCATTGAAATGCATTAATGCCGGATCCAGCACCAAGTGTTCCAGCAAAACAGATCCAGTTTTCTGGTATGCTCATGCGCAGACCTTTAAAAATGCTAAAAAAAAATAAACACCGGATCTGTTTTTCCGGATGACACCTTAGAGACAGATATGGTGTTTCAATGCATTTTTTAGACGGATCCACATCCGCATCCGTCTACAAATGCTATCTGTTTGCACTCGGATTTCCGGATCCGGCAGGCAGTTCCAGCGACGGAACTGTCTGCCGGATCTTCACAACGCTACGCAACGATAAAGTATGCATGAATTATTAGCAGTTTGATGGGTGTTACCAGTTGGGGGGTGCCCTTGCACAGTCTGACACTGGAGCTATTGCCCTTCTTTAAAATGGGTGTGTTCTGTGAAAAGGAGTGTGACACTGCGGAAAAATCCGCACTGCACTGCCCTACCCCCCAACTTTGGGAAAATTGGCAAGTATGACTTTAATCCGTGTCTTTTTGCTTATTGTCTACCCACGCGCACTATTATAATGTATACATATTTATCTGCAGTGATAGGAGAGGAATGGCCATGTACTCAGCGCTACATGGCAGCTCTCAGCCGGCTGTGCAGTAGTCGCCGTATCATCATCTGTTATTGTCACTGGCAGCTAATTAAGCTCCACTTATCAATATATCAGCAAGTGTGACGGGAGTGGAGAGAGAGGGACGTGTGCCAGGGTCTGTGGGTGCCAGCACAATCTCGGACAATCGCCTGCAGGACATAGCACCTTGTACACAGCACCCTGTACAGAGCACCTTGTACACAGCACCTTATACACAGCACCTTGTACACAGCACCCTGTACACAGCACCCTGTACAGAGCACCCTGTACAGAGCACCTTGCACACAGCACCTTGTACACAGCACCCTGTACAGAGCACCTTGTACACAGCACCTTATACACAGCACCTTGTACACAGCACCCTGTACACAGCACCTTGTACACAGCACCTTGTACATAGCACCTTGTACACAGCACCCTGTACAGAGCACCCTGTACATAGGACCCTGTACACAGCACCCTGTACAGAGCACCTTGTACACAGCACCTTATACACAGCACCTTGTACACAGCACCCTGTACACAGCACCTTGTACACAGCACCTTGTACATAGCACCTTGTACACAGCACCCTGTACAGAGCACCCTGTACATAGGACCCTGTACACAGCACCCTGTACACAGTACCCTGTACACAGCACCCTGTACACAGTACCCTGTACACAGCACCCTGTTCACAGCACCCTGTTCACAGCACCCTGTTCACAGCACCTTGTACACAGCACCTTGTACACAGCACCTTGTACACAGCACCCTGTACACAGCACCCTGTACACAGCACCTTGTACACAGTACCCTGTACACAGCACCTTGTACACAGCACCCTGTACAGAGCACCCTGTACACAGCTCCCTCTACACAGCACCCTGTACATAGCACCCTGTACAGAGGACCCTGTACACAGCACCCTGTACAGAGTACCCTGTACACAGCACCCTGTACACAGCACCCTGTACACAGCACCCTGTACATAGCACCCTGTACATAGCACCCTGTACAGAGGACCCTGTACACAGCACCCTGTACAGAGTACCCTGTACACAGCACCCTGTACACAGCACCCTGTACACAGCACCCTGTACACAGCACCTTGTACACAGCACCTTGTACATAGCACCTTGTACACAGCACCCTGTACAGAGCACCCTGTACAGAGCACCCTGTACACAGCTCCCTCTACATAGCACCCTGTACATAGCACCCTGTACAGAGGACCCTGTACACAGCACCCTGTACAGAGTACCCTGTACACAGCACCCTGTACACAGCACCCTGTACAGAGTACCCTGTACATAGCACCCTGTACAGAGGACCCTGTACACAGCACCCTGTACAGAGTACCCTGTACACAGCACCCTGTACACAGCACCCTGCTGAGCGCTTCTGCCCCTGTTTTTGAGTGATTGGTGAAGGTCTCAGCACCCGGACCCAACCAATCAAAACTGCACTATGACATGTCCTAAGTACTTTTAAATGGACCTTTTAAAGTTACACCTTAAAGAGGTTCTCCTATGATTATTGTAAAAAATGAAAATCAGACTTGATATAGTACATGACAATGAACCAGCCCTGAACCTCACATGGATCCAGAGCTCTTCGCATTCATTTTCTAGATTTTCTTCAGACTGGCTGTGCAGGAGGCGTGTCCTTTCTGCTGCAGCTCTCTCCCCATCACAATTCAGGGGGGCATGTCCATTGTGCTGCAGCTCTCTCCTTATCACAGCTCAAGGGGGCATGTCCTTTCTGCTACAGCTATCTCCCTATCACAACTCAGGGGATATGTTCTTTCTGCTGCAGCTCTCATAAGGTGTGTCCTTTTTGCTGCAGCTAGCAGTATCTAACAGTAGATATGGCTGGTGGCAGATGGATTGAACTGAGCATATGCTACCACTTCAGTAGGTGGATGTACACATTACTATACAGATTAAACACCAGGGGGCAGCGCCATTTTAATGAAGTGAATATCTCACAACTGGAGCATTTTTGTAACAGAAAGTAAATTACAAAAGTAACATGTTTTTCACGCTGAATTATTCAAAACTAACATTTATTGTTGGGACAACCTCTGTAAGTATAAAAACTTTTGCTTATTCAAAGGCAGTGCTGCCAACCGAATATTTTCTTTTTTCTGGACAACTTATCCGAAAATCACGGAAAGCCTAAATTTTTTTACGGACAAATTGGAAAACTGTAAAGATCATAAGTAATACAGGTCTATACCTCAATATACTGATAGCACATTTTTACTGTGAGCTGTAAAATGATGAAAATTACCACCAAAATATACTAGTCAAGTAACGCCATCCTCAAAAAAATCAGGAAAAAAGTCGCTTATTTTTATGGACCATCAAGAAATTTCTGGATGGCAGGCAACCCTGTTGATAGGAGCACATTTCATGTGATACAGTGACATCCATGTTACTGTGAATAAGTAATATTTATGAACTGAAGGCTATATGACTCAACGCTGTTCTAACTGACGCTGACAGGGCCACCGTGTTCCTAAACATTTTCCATACATTTCCTGATAGAACGAGGAGTAGGGTGACAATTCCATCAAAACAGAAAAAAGCAGCCTTGACACAAAACACAGAGGTGTCTCTAAAGATATCGGCTGTCAAAGAATCCGCCATCAGAGGGGAATACTCGCACAGTGGGTGAAATACTGCACGCCTCAGAAAATGAATTCATTTCAACATTAACTCCACAAGTCCAATAATAGTCACCGGTCACGTGGTCCAACCGCCAGCCATGGTGCTTGTAATTAAACGTTCCGTCCTGTCCGGTACAGAGATGGTACCAAACCGCAGAACATAAGTAGAGTATGTTTAGGCACAAAAGTAGGGTAAGTATGTTTAGGTGGAAAATATTAGAATTTAAGGGAATTTGACCCAACACTAATGGAGAGCCTTCAGTGAAGAGCAGTCAATATCATAAGGGTCCTCTCAATATTAGGGGGCCAACCCTCTGGAGAAGAACAGAAGCCAGAACAACTCTTTGTCTACGAATGTGTGGAAATCACTTGGCGCAAACAATGCCACAATTGTCAAACTAGAGGCTTCTTGTATTCATACAACGCGTATGATGTGAATATGTTTATCAGGAATCTTACAATCACTAGGCATTTCCGTGATGTTCCGGGCTCGGCTGAGGGTATTAGCAAGACAGAGGGGACTGATATTAATGCTTATAAAACCATGCTCTTCAAAGAACAAATGTCCCTCGTTTGTCTTGCTGATCTTCAGTTGGAATCTGGAGTGAGCGAACTGTGTTGATTTGGTGAGTGATTTTAGGACTCCTAAGCCACATTTCCACCCGATTGTGTCACGCACGCTGAGCATGGATCGCTTTCAGGAAATATTGGAAAAGGAGCTTACCGCGTTACACACACAGAATGTCACACTGGTGACAGGTTTTAGAAGGTCTGAAAGATTATCTGCACATTAGTGATCTGACAGGTTCATTTGGTTTTTGGAAGAGCTGGAGTGTGGTTCTAGTTGCAGTCCTGTTCATCTATCATCCATCAGCCTCAGAAGTTAAGTGTTCCGTTTGTTGTATTTTGTATTCCCCCCCACCTTTGTTGTTTACTAGGCTTCAGCGAGACGCTGGTTCCTTCACCAGGGAAGGAGCGGGTAGTCTGCCCTGTCATTACCATAAGGGCATCCGAGGGCCACCAGGATTTTCTAGGTTCCTGTGTATGGGCATCTCTACCATCGAGAGGTGCCCATACAGATAGGAGTTAGGGCCAGGAACAGGGTTTTATAGGTGGTGACCCTTTTCCTTCCCTAGCGGTGACGCCTAGTGTCTTTTCCCTTCCGTCTTGTTGTCTTTTGGTGTTCTCCCCTACTACATCCCTGAAAGTCTGGGACTGCCACCCAGCTTGCTGGCAGTGTATATTGGGGCCGAATTGATCTGAAGAAGTATTGGTAATCCTGCTACAGTTCCTACTCCATTGTCACTAGAGATGCCAGGTCTTGTCGGTGAGGCCTAGTGTCTTTTCCCTTCCTTGTTGTCTTTTGGTGTTCTCCCCTACTACATCCGTGACACAGAATTGTTTTGTATAATACTTTTAATGTCTTTATATCCGTCTATTCCTCATGACACAGCGTTATTAGCTTGGGAATTTCATCTTCATAAATACAGTCAGTATTCTTCGGATTTTATAGATTATGGATTGGAGGTTACCTCCTAACACATAACTATTTTTCGTTTGATACTCAATTTTAGTAACAAATTAGGGGTGTGTCCATGGGGGCAAAATTTTGAACCTCCCTGGCTAACCTCACCATGGCCTATTGGGGGGAGCGGTACAACTATAGTCTGGACAATCCATTTTTACAACACATAGTTTGGTATGGCAGATACATAGATGATCTGCTCTTTATTTGGAGCGGAGTTGTGTCTGCCATACCAAATTTTAAACAGCATTTGAATAAGAATACGTACAACTTGCATTTTACATGCATAGCTGATGCGTATGATATATGCTTTCTGGACCTTAAACTAACCGGCCTTTCAAATAGACCAGTCTTAACAGAAACGTATCGAAAAGAAACCGCAGGCAATACTATTTTACATGCAAACAGTCACCATCCTTGTCCATACTACTAAAGGGATACCTGTTGGGGAATTTGTGCGTGCACACAGAAATTGTAGTACGGAATCAGCTTTTAAAAAAGAATGTCAGATTATCAGCTCTCGATTGAGCACACAAGGTTATCCGCAGTGGATGTTGCAGACAGCTATGAATATAGCATTAAACAAATCGAGGTTGAGTTGTTGTTCAATGTGGGGCTCAAAACAGATGGGAACATTCCAAATAAAAACAATAGTCAAAATGGACATATTAGACAAACAAGTACTTTGGATGATAACGGGAAGGGACAAAATGGGAATTTACCCACTCTAGTACTGACATACAGCCGGCAATTTAAACAAATACAGAATGTCATTAGAAATTGCTTGCCTATATTATATGATGATCACAATTTGTATAATACTCTCAAAAACGGCTGTAGAATAGTTTCCAGAAGGGCACCAACCCTTGCGAGTTCTCTTTCTCCCTCATCCATAAAAGCTGCACGGAATACATGGATTAAATACAATGGTTTCAATAGATGTGGAAGCCACCCATGTAAAACGTGCAGCTTTGCTGCACTTACAACTAAAACTTTCCAAAACGCCGATCATTCAATCACTTTTCCAATAAAAACGTATATCAATTGCAATAGCACGGGAGTAATTTATGTATCCAATGTACTATTCGCGATTTGATGTATGTTGGCAGCACTTCAAGCAAATTTAAAAACAGAATCTTGGAGCATTTGAATTACAGATCCTTCTGCTTTAAATGTGTCCAATGCGGCTAAACATTTTATCCACATCCATAAACGCAAAGTCAATTCATTACGTGCTTTTGCAATTGAGAAAGTCACCGCTCCTTCTAGAGGAGGTGACCATAAAAAAGTTATTTTATTAAGAGAAGCCTACTGGATCTTTAGACTTAATACTAGAATGCCTACAGGTTTGAACCAAAGGAAAGAGCTTACGGTATCTACTTCTACCAGTGACTGAATTAAATATAATTTGTGGATAGTGATTCATTACAACCATTTTACGTGTCTAGAGGTAGCTGGACTTTCCCTCAAAGTCACACTTTGTCAGAAATAAGGATCACCCAATGCCCAATCCTTGGTTCTCATAGGGAAAAAGTCAGATCAAGAAGCATCTGCAGGGGCAGTTGGGTGGAATAGGAATAGAAGGTGTATGACCACTAGAGATGAGCAAACTAAGCCTACAATAAAAATCTAAAATACATTTTACAAAAAGTCTTGATTCGAACAAACCCAAAATTTGTGCGATTCTATTTGGGAGAATGAAAGAGACAGGTAGGGAGAAAAAGAGGGAGAGTGGGAGAGAGAGAGACTATTACAGGCAACTGGGGCACTTCTAGTACGGTTCACTTTTATTCGGACCTAAATGAAATCTCCAAATTTGGCAGAATCAGATCCAAATTTTAAGAAATGTGCTCATCCCTAATGACCAGTGACCACCTTTATATCTAACAGAGTAATGTCTCATGGATATTGTACATGCTGTTTCAAGAGGGACATCCATACTTCCATATTTTCTTTGGGCACTATGTACATATAGATAGTATCCGTATTAATCAGATGATATATCTTGCATTAATATTCTTAGGTTAGTTTCACAGTAGCATTTAGGAGATCCAGCAGGGTGTTCTGGCAGGGAACAGCCTGCCGGATCTCTCTGTATCCAGCATTGCCAAAAGCGACATAAACGCCGGGCCCCATTAACTATAACGGGGCCGGCAGAGATCTAGCCACAACCAGGCAGATATGCTGACAATCAGCCAGACAAATACCGCTGCTGGATCTAACAAACCCTAGTGTGAAACTAGCCTAATTCACAACGTTTGCCCACAGATGATTGCACGCATATTTTGATCCAGTGAGATATACACTACTCACAAAAAGTTAGGGATATTTGGCTTGTGGGTGAAATTTCAGAATGAACCTAAAATGCACTCTAACCTTTACAGGTGAACTTAATGTGACCTTCTTTAAACTTTTGAATGCACATGTCCAACTGTTCAGTGTTTCAGTACTTTTTGCACAACTTGCTATTCTCTAACATGGAGCTTAACGGCAAAATTCACAACAGGTGTTTGATCTACACTACGTGCAGAATTATTAGGCAAATGAGTATTTTGACCACATCATCCTCTTTATGCATGTTGTCTTACTCCAAGCTGTATAGGCTCGAAAGCCTACTACCAATTAAGCATATTAGGTGATGTGCATCTCTGTAATGAGAAGGGGTGTGGTCTAATGACATCAACACCCTATATCAGGTGTGCATAATTATTAGGCAACTTCCTTTCCTTTGGCAAAATGGGTCAAAAGAAGGACTTGACAGGCTCAGAAAAGTCAAAAATAGTGAGATATCTTGCAGAGGGATGCAGCACTCTTAAAATTGCAAAGCTTCTGAAGCGTGATCAACGAACAATCAAGCGTTTCATTCAAAATAGTCAACAGGGTCGCAAGAAGCGTGTGGAAAAACCAAGGCGCAAAATAACTGCCCATGAACTGAGAAAAGTCAAGCGTGCAGCTGCCAAGATGCCACTTGCCACCAGTTTGGCCATATTTCAGAGCTGCAACATCACTGGAGTGCCCAAAAGCACAAGGTGTGCAATACTCAGAGACATGGCCAAGGTAAGAAAGGCTGAAAGACGGCCACCACTGAACAAGACACACAAGCTGAAACGTCAAGACTGGGCCAAGAAATATCTCAAGACTGATTTTTCTAAGGTTTTATGGACTGATGAAATGAGAGTGAGTCTTGATGGGCCAGATGGCTGGATTGGTAAAGGGCAGAGAGCTCCAGTCCGACTCAGACGCCAGCAAGGTGGAGGTGGAGTACTGGTTTGGGCTGGTATCATCAAAGATGAGCTTGTGGGGCCTTTTTGGGTTGAGGATGGAGTCAAGCTCAACTCCCAGTCCTACTGCCAGTTTCTGGAAGACACCTTCTTCAAGCAGTGGTACAGGAAGAAGTCTGCAAGGTAAGAAAAACATGATTTTCATGCAGGACAATGCTCCATCACACGCGTCCAGGTACTCCACAACGTGGCTGGCAAGAAAGGGTATAAAAGAAGAAAATCTAATGACATGGCCTCCTTGTTCACCTGATCTGAACCCCATTGAGAACCTGTGGTCCATCATCAAATGTGAGATTTACAAGGAGGGAAAACAGTACACCTCTCTGAACAGTGTCTGGGAGGCTGTGGTTGCTGCTGCACGCAATGTTGATGGTGAACAGATCAAAACACTGACAGAATCCATGGATGGCAGGCTTTTGAGTGTCCTTGCAAAGAAAGGTGGCTATATTGGTCACTGATTTGTTTTTGTTTTGTTTTTGAATGTCAGAAATGTATATTTGTGAATGTTGAGATGTTATATTGGTTTCACTGGTAAAAATAAATAATTGAAATGGGTATATATTTGTTTTTTGTTAAGTTGCCTAATAATTATGTACAGTAATAGTCACCTGCACACACAGATATCCCCCTAAAATAGCTAAAACTAAAAACAAACTAAAAACTACTTCCAAAAATATTCAGCTTTGATATTAATGAGTTTTTTGGGTTCATTGAGAACATGGTTGTTGTTCAATAATAAAATTAATCCTCAAAAATACAACTTGCCTAATAATTCTGCACTCCCTGTATGAACTGCCCAATACATTTCCTGGTTCAATTAGAATTGGTATTTAAAAGTCCTCCTCATCATGCTGTTCACATATTGACATCATGAGACCAAGATGACGCCTAACAATTGATCAACAATACCTCACTAATGCAAGCCTTCAAACAGGATGTTCTCAAGTTGCCACTGAACTTAGAGTGTCATAGAGTGTCACCGGCAGGTTGCAACATAGATACAGAGAAACTGGAAGAGTCACAGAAAAGGCATAGAAGTGGAGGTCCTTTGGCTACATACCACACCGATGACCGCTTCATTGTGAACAATGCCCTGCAGAACCAGATGATGAATGCCACACAACTCCAGTCACATTAAAGGGAGGTGAAAGTGTCACATCAGACCATTTGAAACTGTTCAACATCAGTGTGGTCTGCATGCTAGACGACTTGCAAGGGTACCTGACCACACCATCAGGCACAAACGTTATTGTCTTGCATAGGCCAGGGAGAAACTACCCTGCACGAGGGACCAGTGGGCCTCAGTGCTGTTCACTGATGAAAGTCGATTCATGCTGAGCAGAAATGATGGCCACCAAAGATGTTGGGGACGTCAAGGAGAGCATTATGCATCAGTCACTGTTGTCACCAGACAAGCCTTTGGTGGTGGTGGTGTTACAGGGTGGGCAGGGGTGTCTAATCAATACAGAACTGCCCTACACTTGGTGAATGGTACAGTGACAAGCCCATTCTACTTGAATAACATCATTAATCCAGTCATTGTGCCTTTGCATGAACAACACAGGCCTAATTTCATCTTCATGTACGACAATGCGCCAGCTCATCAAGGTAGTACAATTAGGGAACGGCTGATGGAGACTGGGGGACCTCAAATGGAGTCACCTGCACTTTCTCCAGACCTGAATTCCTTTGAAAATCCATGTCGCCATGTAGAGGCTCGTAACTCTGTACCCCAGAACCTCAATGACCTGAGGGCTGCCCTTCAAAAAGAGTGGGATGCCATGCCTCAGCATGTAATAAGTCAACTTGTGAACAGCAGGAGACATCGTTGTCAAGCTGTAAATTATGCTCGAGGCTACATGACAAGTTATTGAGACATTGACATTTTGTGGGGTTATACCCAGCACTGGTGTTGGCTTTTGTTTCAATAAATTGTTTGAGATGAGGAAATCACCATTGCTGCTTCTACTTAAATGCCCTACTTTCATCATATAATATCACTGTAGCATGAACTTTTTACGTTTCCCATAAATTTAACCCGAAAGCCTAATATCCCTAACTTTTTGTGATTAGTGTATACTTGCAGTGACCTGGAATGTCTTATGAGAAGTAATGTGAGGTTTTGCACCATTCCTAATGTTTTATACTGTCTTTTACAATCTGCATAGCCTGCAAGCTAAATCATGGGTTAATTGTGATCCTGAGATGTTTTTCCAGAGTTTCACCACTTCCCAACCCTTGCCGTACCTCTACGGCGCATTCAGCAGTGAGTTCCCGAAACCCTCAATCTATGTATGGCACTCAGATGGACTGGGCCCCTGATCACTGTGATGTCTGTGGGAGTGAGGGAGGAGGACCCATCCACCATGAGTACCATGACTTCTAACACCAAGACCACTACCGATCCAGATTGTAATTTTACTACTGATAGCGCAGTGAATGCATACAAAGATGACTGAGGCCTAACATGTTGGGAGGGGGACACATATCTTTTTTAAATTTAAGATTCTTCAGCAAGATTCAATCATGGGGCCTGCAGGAAATGGATGAACGGTAATCACATCCTAATTACCTCAGATGACCTTAATGAATAATGCAACAGCACCGGCCTTAGTACAGAAGCAGATTAATCAGTTTCATAATCAGGCGCCACATTACGTCCAAACAGAAGCTGCAATTATGCAATTAAAGGAAATATCAAGAAATCCAAAGTAATTGAAGACAGCGATTATTAGAGATGAGCAAATTTTTCAAAAATTCGATTCAGCCGGTTCGCCGACTTTTTTGGAAAAATTTGCTTCGATACAAATTTATTCACGGCAAATCAAGTTAAAAAACTGCTATTTCCTGGCTGCAGAGAGCCTGTATAGTGGTGTAGAACACTGTACCTTGCAGTAACACGCATAGGGAGTCTGCTTTGGTAGTGAAATAATACTGTGAGTCGGTATGACATGCAAATGACAGGCGTCGCTCTTAGAATCACTGCACACTTCACTTATTTGGGCAGTCACGGGGTCAAAACTGACCAAATAACTCAAGTTTGAACTCAGCCTTACAGGTCGATGTTAGCGCCAAGAAGAAGTGCACTCCTTTTACACCGTCATCAGCTGATTTTACATAGATGTCTACAAAACCTGTTCTATTAAACGCTTATACAAGTAGAGCCCCCGACAGAGTGGACAGGGTGTCAGTAGTAAGTTTGTGTTGATGTCACTGATTAATTTTCCCCATTCTCTGATCCGTCAGAACAATTACCCAGAAAAAACGGATCCTGTCTGTGGAGCATACGCCTTCACTCGGTCAGCATTTGCTCAATAACCCATCAGTATTTCTAAAGGCAAAAAGAAAAAAGGAGTGGATATAAAACAGAGATGACACGTGAATGGAATATTTGCATGTCATCTGTGTTTTGTACCCACTCCTGCTTTTGGCTACCAAATCATAAGCCAATTGTGATGGGACCATACAGGCCTTAAAGCTGCTACATAGACAGGATCTGTTGTGCATCTCATTTTTCCTTCCTTCTGACAGATCAGAAGGGTCAAATAAATGATGATGTCAGCCAGGCCGAAAGCCAAAATAGTGGACCAGTCATGAAGTGGGGAGAGTGGGAACAGCATGAGAAGTCCACAGAGTGGACCTATGACATAGTTGGGAGGTGAAAGCAGTATGAGGAGGTCACCAAGTGGCACAATGACAGAGTCTGGAGGTGGCGGCAGCAGCATCAGGAGTAGGCCACAGAGTGGCACAATGACAGGGTGTGGAGGTGGCGGCAGCATGAGTAGGTCACAGAGTGGCACAATGACAGAGCATGGAGGTGGCAGCAGCAGCATCAGGAGGAGGTCACAGAGTGGCACAATGACAGAGTCTGGAGGTGGCGGCAGCATGAGTAGGCCATAGAGTGGCACAATGACAGAGTCCAAAGGTGGCAGCAGCATGAGTAGGCCACAGAGTGGCACAATGACAGAGTCTGGAGGTGGCGGCAGCATGAGTAGGCCACAGAGTGGCACAATGACAGAGCATGGAGGTGGTGGCAGCAACATCAGGAGGAGGCCACAGAGTGGCACAATGACAGTCTGTAGGTGGCGGCAGAAGCAGCAGCAGCATTAGGAGAAGGCCACCGAGTGGCACAATGACAGAGTCTGGAGGTGGCGGCAGCATCAGGAGGAGGCCACAGAGTGGCACAATGACAGAGTCTGGAGGTGGCGGCAGCAGCATCAGGAGTAGGCCACAGAGTGGCACAATGACAGGGTGTGGAGGTGGCGGCAGCATGAGTAGGTCACAGAGTGGCACAATGACAGAGCATGGAGGTGGCGGCAGCAGCAGCAGCATCAGGAGGAGGTCACAGAGTGGCACAATGACAGAGTCTGGAGGTGGCGGCAGCATGAGTAGGCCATAGAGTGACACAATGACAGAGTCCAAAGGTGGCAGCAGCATAAGTAGGCCACAGAGTGGCACAATGACAGAGACTGTAGGTGGCAGCAGCATGAGGAGATCACAGAGTGGCACAATGACAGAGTCTGGAGGTGGTGGCAGCAGCATCAGGAGGAGTCCACAGAGTGGCACAATGACAGTCTGTAGGTGACGGCAGAAGCAGCAGCAGCATTAGGAGAAGGCCACCGAGTGGCACAATGACAGAGTCTGGAGGTGGCGGCAGCATCAGGAGGAGGCCACAGAGTGGCACAATGACAGGGTGTGGAGGTGGCGGCAGCATGAGTAGGTCACAGAGTGGCACAATGACAGAGCATGGAGGTGGCGGCAGCAGCATCAGGATGAGGCCACAGAGTGGCACAATGACAGTCTGTAGGTGGCGGCAGAAGCAGCAGCAGCATTAGGAGAAGGCCACCGAGTGGCACAATGACAGAGTCTGGAGGTGGCGGCAGCATCAGGAGGAGGCCACAGAGTGGCACAATGACAGAGTCTGGAGGTGGCGGCAGCAGCATCAGGAGTAGGCCACAGAGTGGCACAATGACAGGGTGTGGAGGTGGCGGCAGCATGAGTAGGTCACAGAGTGGCACAATGACAGAGCATGGAGGTGGCAGCAGCAGCATCAGGAGGAGGTCACAGAGTGGCACAATGACAGAGTCTGGAGGTGGCGGCAGCATGAGTAGGCCATAGAGTGGCACAATGACAGAGTCCAAAGGTGGCAGCAGCATGAGTAGGCCACAGAGTGGCACAATGACAGAGCATGGAGGTGGTGGCAGCAGCATCAGGATGAGGCCACAGAGTGGCACAATGACAGTCTGTAGGTGGCGGCAGAAGCAGCAGCAGCATTAGGAGAAGGCCACCGAGTGGCACAATGACAGAGTCTGGAGGTGGCGGCAGCATCAGGAGGAGGCCACCGAGTGGCACAATGACAGAGTCTGGAGGTGGCGGCAGCAGCATCAGGAGTAGGCCACAGAGTGGCACAATGACAGGGTGTGGAGGTGGCGGCAGCATGAGTAGGTCACAGAGTGGCACAATGACAGAGCATGGAGGTGGCAGCAGCAGCATCAGGAGGAGGTCACAGAGTGGCACAATGACAGAGTCTGGAGGTGGCGGCAGCATGAGTAGGCCATAGAGTGGCACAATGACAGAGTCCAAAGGTGGCAGCAGCATGAGTAGGCCACAGAGTGGCACAATGACAGAGTCTGGAGGTGGCGGCAGCATGAGTAGGCCACAGAGTGGCACAATGACAGAGCATGGAGGTGGTGGCAGCACCATCAGGAGGAGGCCACAGAGTGGCACAATGACAGTCTGTAGGTGGCGGCAGAAGCAGCAGCAGCATTAGGAGAAGGCCACCGAGTGGCACAATGACAGAGTCTGGAGGTGGCGGCAGCATCAGGAGGAGGCCACAGAGTGGCACAATGACAGAGTCTGGAGGTGGCGGCAGCAGCATCAGGAATAGGCCACAGAGTGGCACAATGACAGGGTGTGGAGGTGGCGGCAGCATGAGTAGGTCACAGAGTGGCACAATGACAGAGCATGGAGGTGGCGGCAGCAGCAGCAGCATCAGGAGGAGGTCACAGAGTGGCACAATGACAGAGTCTGGAGGTGGCGGCAGCATGAGTAGGCCATAGAGTGACACAATGACAGAGTCCAAAGGTGGCAGCAGCATAAGTAGGCCACAGAGTGGCACAATGACAGAGTCTGGAGGTGGCAGCAGCATGAGGAGATCACAGAGCGGCACAATGACAGAGTCTGGAGGTGGTGGCAGCAGCATCAGGAGGAGTCCACAGAGTGGCACAATGACAGTCTGTAGGTGACGGCAGAAGCAGCAGCAGCATTAGGAGAAGGCCACCGAGTGGCACAATGACAGAGTCTGGAGGTGGCGGCAGCATCAGGAGGAGGCCACAGAGTGGCACAATGACAGGGTGTGGAGGTGGCGGCAGCATGAGTAGGTCACAGAGTGGCACAATGACAGAGCATGGAGGTGGCGGCAGCAGCAGCAGCATCAGGAGGAGGTCACAGAGTGGCACAATGACAGAGTCTGGAGGTGGCGGCAGCATGAGTAGGCCATAGAGTGGCACAATGACAGAGTCCAAAGGTGGCAGCAGCATAAGTAGGCCACAGAGTGGCACAATGACAGAGCATGGAGGTGGTGGCAGCAGCATCAGGATGAGGCCACAGAGTGGCACAATGACAGTCTGTAGGTGGCGGCAGAAGCAGCAGCAGCATTAGGAGAAGGCCACCGAGTGGCACAATGACAGAGTCTGGAGGTGGCGGCAGCATCAGGAGGAGGCCACAGAGTGGCACAATGACAGAGTCTGGAGGTGGCGGCAGCAGCATCAGGAGTAGGCCACAGAGTGGCACAATGACAGGGTGTGGAGGTGGCGGCAGCATGAGTAGGTCACAGAGTGGCACAATGACAGAGCATGGAGGTGGCGGCAGCAGCAGCAGCATCAGGAGGAGGTCACAGAGTGGCACAATGACAGAGTCTGGAGGTGGCGGCAGCATAAGTAGGCCACAGAGTGGCACAATGACAGAGTCTGGAGGTGGCAGCAGCATGAGGAGATCACAGAGCGGCACAATGACAGAGTCTGGAGGTGGTGGCAGCAGCATTAGGAGGAGTCCACAGAGTGGCACAATGACAGTCTGTAGGTGACGGCAGAAGCAGCAGCAGCATTAGGAGAAGGCCACCGAGTGGCACAATGACAGAGTCTGGAGGTGGCGGCAGCATCAGGAGGAGGCCACAGAGTGGCACAATGACAGTCTGTAGGTGACGGCAGAAGCAGCAGCAGCATTAGGAGAAGGCCACCGAGTGGCACAATGACAGAGTCTGGAGGTGGCGGCAGCATCAGGAGGAGGCCACAGAGTGGCACAATGACAGGGTGTGGAGGTGGCGGCAGCATGAGTAGGTCACAGAGTGGCACAATGACAGAGAATGGAGGTGGCGGCAGCAGCAGCAGCATCAGGAGGAGGTCACAGAGTGGCACAATGACAGAGTCTGGAGGTGGCGGCAGCATGAGTAGGCCATAGAGTGGCACAATGACAGAGTCCAAAGGTGGCAGCAGCATAAGTAGGCCACAGAGTGGCACAATGACAGAGTCTGGAGGTGGCGGCAGCATGAGTAGGCCACAGAGTGGCACAATGACAGCATGGAGGTGGCGGCAGCAGCAGCATCAGGAGGAGGTCACAGAGTGGCACAATGACAGTCTAGAGGTGGCAGCGGCATGAGGAGACCACAGAGTGGCACATTGACAGAGTCTGGAGGTGGCAGCAGCATGAGTAGGCCACAGAGTGGCACAATGACAGTTTAGAGGTGGCAGCATCAGGAGGAGGTCACAGTGTGGCACAATGACAGAGTCTGGAGGTGGCGGCATCATGAGTAGGCGAGAGAGTGGCACAATGACAAAGTGTGAAGGTGGTAGCAGCATGAGTAGGCCCCAGAGTGGCACAATGACAGAGTCTGGAGGTGGTGGTAGCATTAGTAGGCCACAGAGCGGCACAATAACAGAGTATGGAGGTGGCGCAGCATCAGGGGGCCACAGAGCAGCACAATAACAGAGTCTGGAGGTGGCAGCAGCATGAGGAGACCACAGAGCGGCACAATTACAGAGTCTGGAGGTGGCGGCAGCATCAGGATGCCACAGAGTGGTAAGGTGACATACTGTGGAGGTGGGTGGAAATACCAGTACCCTCTGAAGATGGTAGGTGAAAAAAGGAGCACTTGGCATCAGATGTGTGGCATCAGGCGGGTAACTGCATCAGAATAGTAGCTGAGGCAGGTAGCCAGAAGAAACCGGTCTCTTTTGTCAAATTGTTGGTGTGGCACCATGGATGATCTAGTCTGATGCATCAGGCATTGGTGTGTGAAAACGCCTGATTCATCTTGATGCAGTGTCCAACTATGTGCTATATGTGGGCACTTTAAACTGTTGCTGAATGTCATCTCAAATGTATTATGGTATCATGCTGTAATTTCCTTTAACAGGCTGGCTGTGTCATTTACCTTTATTCGCCCCTAAGTGGTGCTGGCACCACTTATATATATAGCTAGGTGTGGTGTCAAGTCAGTGTGTGTGTTGTGGATGAGAACGAAGAGGAGGAAGTTAATGGAGGAGGTGGAAATTTGTTTTTCCACCGAAATAATTCATAAAAGATTTTACTGCATATAAGTGCAGTGCTTAACGCTGAATACAACTTTTTTTTCCACCAAAATAAGTCACAAAATATTTTACCGCATATAAGTGCCGCGCTTAAAGGAAACCTGTCACCATGATTTTGCGCATAGAGCTGGGGACATGGGCTGCTAGATGGCCACTAGCACATCCGCAGAGCTCTCTGTGCTTTTATTGAGTTAAAAAACAGTTTTGAGTGATATGCAAATTACCTGATATGAGTCCTGTAGCCGGAGATGAGTCAAGCGGAAAGGAGCCCAGCACCGCCCCGCGTCCTCCGAATCTCCTCCTTGCTGGCTGACGTCACTAAGCTGGAGCGCCGAAATCTCGCGATGCGCGAGCTAGCGCATGCGCAGTGTCGGCATCATGTTCATTCCCTGTGCTGGCATCAGCACAGGGAACGAACTGCGCATGCGCTAGCTCGCGCATCGCAAGATTTCGGCGCTCCAGCTTAGTGACGTCAGCCAGCAAGGAGGAGATTCGGAGGACGCGGGGCGGTGCTGGGCTCCTTTCCGCTTGACTCATCTCCGGCTACAGGACTCATATCAGGTAATTTGCATATCACTCAAAACAGTTTTTTAACTCAATAAAAGCGCAGAGAGCTATGGGGACTGGGTATTGCGGATGTGCTAGTGGCCATCTAGCAGCCCATGTCCCCAGCTCTATGCGCAAAATCATGGTGACAGGTTTCCTTTAATGCTGAATACTATTTTTTTACCACTGAAATAAGTCACAAAAGATTTTACTGCATATAAGTTCAGCGCTTAACGCTGAATAAAATTTATATTTCCACCAAAATACTTCAATAAAGGTTTTACCAGATATAACGGAGCACGGAGATGGAAAGGGTCTTCGGATTCCCCCTGCACTATACGGACATCTCAGAAATGAACCGCTGCTCCCGACAGCAGCTCCTGGAAAGGTTATGGAGCGTCCCGGTCATCCGGCATCTATTCGCTCAGCTGAAGGATTATTTTAAAAGTGTGTAGAAGCCACACGAGGCCTCCACGCTGCAGATTTATCATTAAGACATCATGGAGATTTACCCGTGTATAACCGCAGCACTGACCGCTGAAAAATTTAGTTTTTCAACTGAAATACTTCAATAAAGATTTTACCACATATAACCGCCGCACTGATTGACTGCTAACGCCGCTACTTCCATGAACCCCTGCACCACTACTTCCCGGGTAGGTAGGCTGCTGCGAAGCAGGTGCTCTACCCCGGGCATGTTTGGCTCCCAACACATATAACCGCCGACGTGAACAGAGAATATATATATTTTTCTGTACTGAAATAGGCCACTAAACGCTTTCAGCAGAAAGTGAAGTGAAGTGTGTATATATTTTTCTTTCTGTACCGAAATAGGCCACTGAACGCTTTTGCCACAAATAAGTGCACCAGTGAAATGCGTATATATTTATCTTTTTTTACTGTAATACGCCCCTATACGCTTTCACCAGAAATAACTACTACAGTGCAGTGCGTATATATTTTTATTTTACTGAAATATGCCCCTAGATGCTTTTATCAGAACTGCAGAAATGCACTGAGAATATATTTTTCTTTTTCTACTGTAATATGCCCCTTTACGCTTTCACCAGAAATAACTGCAACAGTGCAGTGCATATATATTTTTCTTATTTTACTTAAATAGGCCCCAATACGCTTTCACCAGAATTACCTGCAGAAATGCACTGAGAATATATTTTTCTTTTTTTACTGTAATACGTCCCTATACGCTTTCACCAGAAATAACTGCAAAAGTGCGTATATATTTTTCTTATTTTACTAATATACGCCCCTATACGCTTTCACCAGAAATAACTGCAACAGTGCAGTGCGTATATATTTTTCAGATTTTACTGAAATAGACCCCAATACGCTTTCACCAGAATTAACTGCAGAAATGCACTGAGAATATATTTTTCTTTTTTTACTGTAATACGCCCCATATGTTTTCACCAGAATTAACTGCAGAAATTCACTGAGAATATATTTTTCTTTTTTTTACTGTAATACGCCCCTATACCTTTTCACCAGAAATAACTGCAGCAGTGCAGCAGGTATATATATTTCTTGTTGTACTGAAATACGCCCCTAAACGCTTTCACCAGTAATGACTGCAACAGTGCATTGCGTATATATTTTTCTTATTTTGCTGAAATACGCCCCTATACGCTTTCACCAGAAATAACTGCAACAGTGCAGTGTGTATATATTTTTCTTATTTTACTAAAATATGCCCCTATACGCTTTTACCAGAATTACCTGCAGAAATGCACTGAGAATATATTTTTCTTTTTTTACTGTAATACGCCCCTATACGCTTTCACCAGAAATAACTGCAAAAGTGCGTATATATTTTTCTTATTTTACTAATATACGCCTCTATACGCTTTCACCAGAAATAACTGCAACAGTGCAGTGCGTATATATTTTTCTGATTTTACTGAAATAGACCCCAATACGCTTTCACCAGAATTAACTGCAGAAATGCACTGAGAATATATTTTTCGTTTTTTACTGTAATACGCCCCATATGCTTTCACCAGAATTAACTGCAGAAATTCACTAAAAATATATTTTTCTTTTTTTTACTGTAATACGCCCCTATACCTTTTCACCAGAAATAACTGCAGCAGTGCAGCAGGTATATATATTTCACCAGAAATAACTGCAGCAGTGCAGCAGGTATATATATTTCTTGTACTGAAATACGCCCCTAAGCGCTTTCACCAGTAATAACTGCAACAGTGCATTGCGTATATATTTTTCTTATTTTGCTGAAATACGCCCCTATACGCTTTCACCAGAAATAACTGCAACAGTGCAGTGTGTATATATTTTTCTTATTTTACTAAAATATGCCCCTATACCCTTTCACCAGAATTAACCGCAGAAAAGCACTGAAAAAATATTTTTCTTATTTTACTGTAATACGCCCCTAAACGCTTTCATCAGAAATAACTGGAACAGTGCAGTGCGTATATATTTTTCTTATTTTACTGAAATACGCCCCTATACGCTTTCACCAGAATTAATTGCAGAAATGCACTGAGAATATATATTTATTTTTTACTGTAATATGCCCCAATGCGCTTTCACCAGAAATAACTGCAGCAGAGCAGTGCGTATATATTTGTCTTTTTTACTGAAATACACCCCTATACGCTTTCACCAGAAATAACTGCAACAGTGCAGTGCGTATATATTTTTCTTATTTTACTGAAATATGCCCCTATATGCTTTCATTAGAAATAACTGCAACAGTGCAGTGCATATATATTTGTCTTTTTTTACTGAAATACGCCCTAATACGCTTTCACCAGAATTAACTGCAGAAATGCACTGAGAATAAATATTTATTTTTACTGTAATACGCCCCTATACGCTTTCACTAGAAATAACTGCAACAGTGCAGTGCAAATATATTTTTCTTATTTTATTAAAATACACCCGTGTATGCTTTCAACAGACATAACTGCAGCAGTGCAGTGCATATATATTTATCTTTTTTTACTGTGATACGCCACTATACCTTTTCACCGGAAATAACTGCAGCAATGCAGCAGGTATATATATTTCTTGTTGTACTGAAATACGCCCTGTGACACAGTGAGAGGTTTGGTCTAGGAAAACAGTTATTTTCCTCCCAGCATGTGCTGCTGGGCTGATTTGCAGCCCGGTGAGGTCAAATACCGGACTGAATTTGAAGTGCCCGTCTGGGTTTTGGCAGCACCTGGCTGTCCTTAAATAGGCTGCTGGGCTCAGAAGCCAGGTCTCTGTGTTGGGATCTGGGAGCCTTTTGTCTGGATGAAGGCTTGCTACCTGTTTGGCGTGAAAACAGGTTGGTGCTGCTATGCTCAAGGACTCTTTGAGGCAGAATTGCCGAATGGTGTGAATTACCACCAACACCGCAAGGTGACGTTTTGTTTGCTTATGACTGCTTGTTTTGTCACTTGCCTAAAGTGTGAATAAAACACTGAACTGTTTGATCCAAAGAACTTGTTGTTGCCTCTATACTGCGAAACCCCACAGTCCTTTCACTAGAAATAACTGCAACAGTGCAGTACTTATATATTTTTCTTTGTTACTGAAATACACCCCTATATGCTTTCAACAGAAATAACTGCAGAAGTGAAATGCGTATATATTTTTCTTGTAGTACTGATATAAGATACTAAGACATAAGCCTCCAAAGGCTTTTAAACATAAGACTAGCAGCCCTATAACAAAAAGCTGTAATGACAGAGCTGTCTAATGACTATTCTAATCCCCAAATAATCGCTTCCTGCACTTGTAAATCCCTTTCCTATCAATGTCCCTAGCGCCTTCTGACGTCTCTCCCTGCACTAAGATAATGTGAAATGATTCCTTCTTATCCTTTCCCTGCACTAATAAATCGTTTTTTCTGTCTTTTTTTTATCACAATCGTTTTTCTAATAGCAGTCCCTAGAGCCTTCACACATCTGTCCCTGCACTCTGAACGCTGGAAAATGTCTGACTGTAAGATGGCCGACGTATTTATAGGGCTGTGACATCACAGGGCTGGCTGCTGATTGGCTGCATGCAGGTATGTATGTCAATCTGGTTGATCCCGCCTTCCCAGAGTTCCTTGCCCCATGTCCTCAGTCCTCACACGTGTAGCCGCCATTTTAGGAAAAATGTGATTCGTTACCGCAAAGTGCGAGGAAATTCGCATTCATTGAGAATTTAATTTTTTCCTGAAATTCAAAATGAATTCCACTTTGTCAGCTTCGATTCGCTCAGCTCTAGCGATTATCATTAGGACGGAAAATTCCAGATATTCATAGCCTGAGAAACATCGTATGTGTATTCTAATGGAGCTTGCCATGCAGAGATACAGTACATCTGCACACCTCATGAACTCCGTATGCTGCTATATGGTGCCTCCCTGCTGATTGTGATGCTGCATCCGAGGCTTGTGACCAACACAAATCACATTTTATACTAAACTAATGTTGTATAGGCACTGTTATTAGATAACCTCATGTGTGGAGTTATTTGGTCACTGTATGTGGCTATGATGTGAGCACTGTATGGGGGTATAAATATTTTCCTTTGAACTGTAGTGTATGGAGGCAGCAGCTCCATATAATATTGGCATTAAACCAACTCTGATGTTTGGCCATGAGGTGGCACTACTATTTGGGCACTATACTGTTTAGCTAATGTACTCCGTATGGGGTCCGTCAACAGAAAGTATCACACAGGGTACCACCCAACAGAAGGCTGGCTCTGAGTGTAAGCAATGGTTCTAAAGGCGGGTTTACAGCCTGATGGTTGCTTGTTAAGCGGAGGTGAAGCTCTGCATTTACATTTAGCGATCACCTCCACAGTATGAGGCCGAGCGATCGCTATTGTGATCACTTATCCTCCTACAGCTGCATTGATTTTGAGCAGCAGATCGCTGTTTAGAGCGCACAATCTGCTTCCTAGGAATGATGATTGATGTGCCTGCATGCAGGGGCATAGCTAAAGGCTCATGGGCCCTGGTGCAAGAGTTCAGGTTGGGCCCCCAATCGGAACCAAACCCGGGTTGGGATCCAAGTTTTAAAGTGGTTTTCCACTTTAAAAATCAAATACTGAAGTTATTCAACGAAGTCTCGCGGAGCTTTGCGAATAACTGACTTTGCCTCATCGGAGGCCGTATATATTTTAACACTGTACGGAGATGGATCTCCGAGCATTCATTTTGAGGGAAGCGACTTCGGATCCTAATCACTAGTCATCAGAATCTCAGAAAATTGATTTGGAAAATTTACCCCAATTAAAAAAAATATATATTAAATTCTACAAATCGAAAGATTTTCAGGAAATTACAGCACTTTTGATTCTGGAATCTCTTTGGACCTGAATCTAATTGCAGAGACAATTTGGCCAAATGAACTCCGAATCAAATTTTGAGAAATTTGCTCATGTTTAGTTAAAGGGCATCTGTCAGCAGTTTTGCACCTATTACACTGGCTGACCTGTTACATGTGCACTTGGCAGCTGAAGACTTCTGTGTTGGTCCCATGTACATATGTGCCCGTATTGATGAGAAAAATGAGGTTTTAATATATACAACTGAGCCTCTAGGACAGGGGTGCACAACCTGCGGCCCGGGGGCCACATGCGGCCCTCGATACCATTCTGTGCGGCCCCCAACCATCTGGTAACAGACATGTATGCCTATGTCTTGTGGCTGCTCACATGTATTTTTCATGTATTTCTCCCATTAGATGGGAGTCCTGGAAGTGTAACTAGACATTAATGGTATATAATGTGTGTTCAATATGCCATAAGTACAATATTTAAGTTGTTAATACACCTTTAAATTTTAATTTCGGCCCTCGTCATTGGTTCAGTCTGGCAATGTGGCCCCCAACCAGGAAACGTTGTGCACCCCTGCTCTAGGAGCAACGGGGGCGTTACCACTACACCTAGAGGCTCTGCTCTCTCTGCAACTCCTGTGACCTCTGTATTTTGATTGACAGGATCAGGATGCTCCTCAAAGAGGTCACAGAGATAAAAAATTCAATATGATTGCAAATGAAAAGTCTTTTGAAGCCTTCTTCTACAAAAGTAGCCTCCAGCCTGTGGCACATCCTGATGGCTTGGCATGCTGGGGGTTGTAATTTCTCAACAGCTGGGGAGCCACAGGTTGGATACAGCAGAATTTCTGATAGATTGACCTTGAAGGATTCATTAACATGTCTGACCGGTTGCCACTGACTAGAGCTCTTTAGGACTTTCTGCTGTTATCCTCTTCACCGATTTCGGATACGTCCCCAGTTATGCACCTCGCTATTCCCAGTGATAAACCGTCTACGCTGAGGTGCATAATGGCTCTCATGCAAAATCTAAAGATGCCATATCAGCAGTGAATGCCTGACTTAATTAAGACCTATAAGGCATATACGATAAGTTCAATTTCACACTTGAAGAAGAGAATTCATCTGGCTGAGTGGTTTTGGGACATGGTTTTCTCTAGAAGCCCTCTGATAATATTCATGTAGAGCATCACGCAGCTGTTTACTGGTAATTAAAATCATGTTTACTCACTGAAATGAGACTCTTCGAGGGAAACTCCATGCCTCGCGCCTCACTAGCTCTACAGCCAAGACGGCTTTGCAGAAAATAATCTCTTAATTACAAAATTAGGTCATCCATTTTGGTAAATTACTTCACAGGAAAGACAATCCGTCAACTTTTCAACCAGGCAACGGCTACACGCTGCAGATATGATTGAGAATTGTGTATCTCGGGCACAGAGCACGCATCAAGAATTCGGACATTTAAATGTTCACATTTTCAGGCTCCTAGGGGGCAGTATTCTAAGCAGAGTATGGGTAGCATCCATAAAATCTACCAGGTTAAGTGAGGTCAGTTCGAAATAGTTCTCATCCCTCCCCCCCAACTCTTCTTGGCAGCTCGTATATTAACTCTTTCTTGACCATCCATCTTTCATGACCATCCAAATTCCTTGGTCACTAAGTTGAAAAACTTTAGTGACCAAGCCATTTCTTTTTTTTTTTATTGTCGCATTCCAAGAGTTATGATTTTTGAATTTCTTTGGTTGTTATAGCCGTACGATGGATTGTTGTTCAACAGTTTTTTTGTTTGTGAGAAAAGTTGTAGTTTTTTTTATTACACCATTTTGGGTTACACATAAGTAATTGATTAACTTTAAACTGTTTTGGGGGAAATGGGAAAAATAGAATGACTGCCACTGTTTTTTTACATATATTTATTCAATAAAAAAAAAAAAAAAAAAAAGTTTTTGCATCCCACAAATAAGTTTAAAATTTTTCTTTCAACAGAGCTGTGTCAGGGCTTGATTTTAGCTGGACAACTGGTAGTTTATATTAGCAGCATTTTAGGGTAGATAAGACATTTTAATAGCTTTTTATCCAGTTTTTTGAGTGGCAGATAGGCAAACAAAAGCAATTGTGGCTTTTTTTTTTTTAGAGCATTTACTGTACAAAAAAAATTAGGTGATCATTGCAAAGATCAGGTCGGTACTGATGTGGCAATACCACAGGGATTTACATTTTTTCATTTGTTTTCCATTTAGATACTTTTTTCGGGACTTTTCGGGGGGAATGGCCATCATATTTTTTCCTTTATAAGATTAGTGTTTTGATAAAGATTAGGCATCTAATCTGAGGTCTGATGAACATTTGGGGTTTGATCTGAGGTCTGATGAAGATTAAGGGTCTGATATGAGGTCTGATTAGGATTCGGGGTCTGATCTGAGGTCTAATGAGGATCAGGGGTCTGATCTGGGGTCTGATTAATATTAGGGGTCCTAGCTGAGGTCTGATGAAGATTGGGGGTCTGATCTAAGGTCTGATGAATATTAGGGGTCTGATCTGAGTTCTGATGAAGATTATGGGTCTGATCTGAGGTCTGATGTATATTAGAAGTCTAATCTAAGGTCTGATGAAGATTGGTGGTCTAATCTAAGGTCTGATGAAGATTGGGGTCTGATGAAAAAAAAAAATCTGATTTTCCTCCTCTAAAATCTAGGTGGGTCTTATATCCATGCTAATTGTAACAACTTTCCGCTAATAGATGATGCTTAATTTAAAACATACTCAATCCTTCCCTTCTCAGCGGGTAAACCAACACCAGAGATATGTGGCAATGGCTTTTCCTCCCTAGTGTGCACGTGTATGGAGTCGTTCAGCTAGAAGAACAGCTGTTGGACAAACAAGTGTATGACTACCTTTAGTCAGCAGTGGGTGACAATGAGCACAGGAGAAAGCTCCCCTCAAGGTTCAATCCAGGGCCGTTTCTAGAGGCAGGCGAGGGGTGCGACCGCATGGGGCGCATCCCTCAGGACAGAAGAGGGGGCGCCGTCAGCAGGGCCCAGCGCCTGAGGGGGGAAGTGCTCATCTCCAACAGCGATACAGATGAACGGTGCGGAAGAGCAGGGGAGAGGCGTCTCCATTGGCACTTCCTCTGATAGGCTACAGGCTTAGTGCCTGCAGCCTATCAGAGGCCAGTGCAGGTGGTGTGCGCCACCTGAGCCGCACGGTGCGGGACACAGCCTGGAAGAGGCCTGCATCGCATCACTGACAGCAGCATAAGGTAAGTATATGTATTTATTGTTTTATTATTTATAGTATACTGTGGCAAGAAGGGGGGTGGGGGCCCTATATACTGGCACAATATGGAAGGGGCACTATGAAGAGGGAAAGCACTATGGGGTCCCTATATACTGGCACAATATGGGGGGGCACTATGGAGATAAGGGGACGGATCTACTAGGGGTCCTATATACTGGCACAATATGGGGGCACTATGGAGAAGAGGGGAAGCGCTATGGTGGGGGCCCAATATACTGGCACAATATGGGGGGGCACTATGGAGAAGAGGGGAAGCACTATGGGGGCCCTATATACTGGCACAATATGGGGGGCACTATGGAGAAGAGGGGACGCATCTACTGGGGGCCCTATATACTGGCACTTATTATGGGGCGCTCTATGGAGAAGTGGGGGTAAAGGAAAACTATGGGGGCATTTACTGGGGGCCCTATTTACTGGCACACTATAAATAGAATTATTACTACCAGGGGCATTATGGTGGACTTTATTACAACTGGGGGACTATGGGAGCATTATTACCGTACTTCTGGGACACAATTACTGTTGGGGGCACCCTGGCACAGTATCAGCTTAGCACAGTTGTTTTGGGGGGACATTATGGTTACACTATTAGTGTCAGGGACACTATTTGCTGGGTGCAGTTATTTTTTAGAGCATTGTGTTCCAATAATTATTAAAGGGGGTGCTATCTGTGTGTAACTAGTATTTTCAGGGGGTTTATCAGTTTATGCAGTATAGTTTTGGGGGGGCATGATGGAATGTTGAGAAGGGGGGATGATGATGGAAAAGTAGGAAACTAAGATGTCTGTCAAACTCTGCAAAGAGAAGAGATGGCTGAAAGAAATCATCATGGCGGTCTGGTCTGAATAGAGAAGATAAAGAAAGAGAACATCTACATCAAAGGAGACATCACTGGATGTAAGAGGTGTGTGGACCTGTATTAGGCGACTTTCACAACTGCGTTAGTGATTCTGGCAGGCTGTTCCAGATGAGAACAGCCTGCCGGAATTCACTGGATCCGGCACTGCAGACTGAATGTCCGCCGGCCCCATCAACTTTCCCTAGAAACTGCCCTGGTTAAATCCCATCCATGTGGGCATTCCAAGTGCATGGACCCTGCAAGCCAGACCTGTAGGCAAATGTTTGCCACAGGGGGTAATTAGAAATCTACATTAAACATTTCAAAGCCACTGTGATTGTAATTTCCATTTTGTCCAGCTAATAGGTGTCTATCCAACATATCCACTCTATATGACTGTATGCTTCACATTTTACATATTTTATCCTGCTTATAACAAATAAGAATTGGAATAAACAGTGCAGCACAGTATGTCTCTTATCTCTCTGATCTCTTGTGGATTCGGAAGGGTTTCCTGAAGGTTCAGAAGTTCTGTTTGATGTCCTAGAGCAGCAGATGGCAATGTCAGGTTGGGTTTGGATAATTAATGCTGTTGCGATGGTGGGAGATGGCTTTCTGTATTAAAGGACTAGTTCCCTTGTGTACAAAATGCAGGTATAAAAATATGAATGCAAAATGTGAATGCAATCTGTGTGGCATCTGCATTTTTTGAACACCCATTTATTTCCTATATGGACACTAAAGATGAGCGAAGTTTTGAAAGATTTCAACAAGAAATTTGATTTCTTACGAATTATTTAGTCACAAATCGCTTTCCATTGTATGGAGCAGGCGCAATGACGGAGAAAGACAAATGCTTCACCCCCCATCAGATACAGAGTTCAACGCTGATCACAGCATCTGTGACTCACATTGACCTGCTCAGGGGTTGAAAATATTATACTAATTTTATCCTCTTGATCACGGAGAGGCCATCCGCTCTTGTCTTAATTAATGAAAACTTTCCAAAGGACCTGCGCGAGCGCGATGACATCACCACGCAGTGAGGTCATCACGCTTGTGCAGGTCCTTAGGCAGGTTTTCTTAAATCAAGACAGGATGCCTCTCCGTGATCAAGTGGATGAGGTGAGTATAATTATTTTTTACTTTCAGCCCCCATTTTAGGAAAAATGTATTAGTTACCACAAAGTGCTCCGAAATTCGCCTTCATGGAGAATTTTTCATGAAGTTCAGATCGAAGTTCATTTTAGATACTTTGATTTGCTCAACACTAATAGACACATATAGGAGATGATCTAGTTTTCTGCCAAATGGACATACAGATGCAGAAAGCACAAGGATCATCCATGTTCTTTCCGCATCCGTATGTCTGGTCTGCAAAAAGATAGACTCGGGGCACATTTATTAAGACTGGCGTCTTAGACACCTTTCTTAATAAAGCCCTAAGCTGGCGGTGGATCCGCTAAAGTTATGAATCTCTACAGGCAGTTCTTTTCTCCACATAGCTTTGTTTTTTCTTATATGGACAGCAATGTGTCTTTCCAAACCATGTCCCATCAACTCAATTTACCACAGGTGGACTCCAATCAAGGTGTAGAAACATCTCAAAGATGATCAAGAGAAATGGGAGGCGCCCACAGCTACATTTTCTTTAAGTGTGATAACAAAGGATCTGAATACTTATGTCCACACATTTTAGTTTTTCCTTTTTTAGAAATTTGCTAAAATATTTGAAATTCTGTTCTCAGTTTCTCATTATGGGGTCAATACAACAGGTGCAAGGGAAAACTGTAGGGGCATTTAACTAACATTGCAGAGCCTTCATTGTGAGGAACACAGGGGTCCCTCACCGATATTGAAGAGACAACCCACCCTAGTAAAATTAAATCAATTCTAATGATGGTAAATGGTGGCAAAAACCCATTAAACTCTTTCTCGCCACTAGTGAACTTTTTTATTATGTCCTTAAATCATTGTCTAACCTGTATGTAGACAACAAGCTTCCACATTTATGATATATATATTTTTTTTAAAAAACATACTTAGCTAGGTTTAATGTCATCTGGGGCAAAGCCCTGGCTTTGTATCTAAATGCCCTGACCAAGGTGGAGCACCTTGTTGGCACCCAACCTGGAACCCAAGACACATGCTCTTGTAGACTGCCCCAAGCCTAGTGCATGATATGTCTCTCTAATGTAAGCAGGGGTGGACTGGGAACTTAAAGTTTCCTTCGAAAGAGTGGCCTCAATGTTGTAGGTGGGTCCAGATTGACTGAAGACAGGGGAGCACAAGTAGATGGGGCCAATACAAGTGTGCAGGGTCAGCAATATTATAGTGCAGCACAGAATATCATCCCAAAGAACCAAATACCAACAGTGCAGAACAACAGATGTCCCCAGAAGCTTGTCACTCTGTGGTGGTCATCAATAGCTGTTAAGTTATATACAGTCGTGGCAAAAAGTTTTGAGAATTACATAAATATTGGAAATTGGAAAAGTTGCTGCTTAAGTTTTTATAATAGCAATTTGCATATACTCCAGAATGTTATGAAGAGTGATCAGATGTATGGCATAGTCCTTCTTTGCCATGACAATTAACTTAATCCCCAAAAAAACTTTCCACTGCATTTCATTGCTGTCATTAAAGGACCTGCTAAGATCATTTCAGTAATCGTCTTGTTAACTCAGGTGAGAATGTTGACGAGCACAAGGCTGGAGATCATTATGTCAGGCTGATTGGGTTAAAATGGCAGAAACCAATGAAGAGAGAGCTCATATTACCAAAAATATATAAATTTTATTACAATATGTTAAAATAACAGAAAAAGAAAGAAAGTGGATTAATGCATGAGATGCCGTGAAGCAAGGTGATGAGAGCGGAGAACAAACAGAGCGCCACCCTGGGAGGAAAAACACACGGATATGAACATAAAGAAATCTAATGTACAATCATGTCTAACATGGGAAAGAAGAATCTTGGGTACAGTGCCCAACCCATGAAATAAGTGGATAGATGATGAAACCATAAAATATCAGGTAGAGCAGGGTCAGCTCCTGCACCCCCACTGGGAACAATTGCGAACGCATAAGGTAGAAGTATGTGGCATAAAGGGCAAGGTGCAGGTGGACACAAATGACCACACAACCAGCGGGGGGCAGGGGGGACCAGAGCTCACCTGAATAAACCGTGTGCAAAGAGACCCAGGGTGGGGCGCTACCCCAACGCGCGTTTCGGCGTGCCTTCTTCAGGGGGTCTACCTGATATTTTATGGTTTCATCATCTATCCACTTATTTCATGGGTTGGGCACTGTACCCAAGATTCTTCTTTCCCATGTTAGACATGATTGTACATTAGATTTCTTTATGTTCATATCCGTGTGTTTTTCCTCCCAGGGTGGCGCTCTGTTTGTTCTCCGCTCTCATCACCTTGCTTCACGGCATCTCATGCATTAATCCACTTTCTTTCTTTTTCTGTTATTTTAACATATTGTAATAAAATTTATATATTTTTGGTAATATGATTTCTCTCTTCATTGGTTTCTGCTATTTCACTCGGGAGCTTCTACCGAGTTATACTTTAGGTGTATCCCCTGTGGCTACCAAGGGTGGGCACTGTTCCTTACCCGCCCTGGGGATACCCTGGGTCATTTTTGTTTATCTGATTGGGTTAAAATGGCAGACTTGACCTGTTAAAAGGAGGGTGATGCTTGAAATCATTGTTCTTCCATTGTTAACCATGGTGACCTGCAAAGAAACGCGTGCAGCCATCATTGCGTTGCATAAAAATGGCTTCACAGGCAAGGATATTGTGGCTACTAAGATTGCACCTCAATCAACAACTTATAGGATCATCAAGAACTTCAAGTAAAGAGGTTCAATTCTTGTTAAGAAGTCATCAGGGCGTCCAAGAAAGTCCAGCAAGCGCCAGGATCGTCTCCTAAAGAGGATTCAGCTGCAGGGTCGGAGTGCCACCAGTGCAGAGCTTGCTCAGGAATGGCAGCAGGCAGGTGTGAGCGCATCTGCACGCACAGTGAGGCAAAGACTTTTGGAAGATGGCCTGGTGTCAAGAAGGGCGGCAAAGAAGCCACTTCTCTCCAAAAAAACCATCAGGGACAGATTGATCTTCTGCAGAAAATATGGTGAATGGACTGCTGAGGACTGGGGCAAAGTCATATTCTCCGATGAAGCCTCTTAACGATTGTTTGGGGCATCAGGAAAAAGGCTTGTCCGGAGAAGAAAAGGTGAGTGCTACCATCAGTCCTGTGTCAATGCCAACAGTAAAGCATCCTGAGACCATTCATGTGTGGGGTTGCTTCTCATCCAAGAGTGGGCTCACTCACAATTTTGCCCAAAAACACAGCCATGAATAAAGAATGGTACCAAAACGCCCTCCAACAGCAACTTCTTCCAACAATCCAACAACAGTTTGGTGAAGAACAATGCATTTTCCAGCACGATGGAGCACCGTGCCATAAGGCAAAAGTGATAAATAAGTGGCTCGGGGACCAAAACGTTGACATTTTGGGTCCATGGCCTGGAAACTCCCCAGATCTTAATCCCATTGAGAACTTGTGGTCAATCCTCAAGAGGCAGGTGGACAAACAAAAACTCACTAATTCTGACAAACTCCAAGAAGTGATTATGAAAGAATGGGTTGCTATCAGTCAGGAATTGGCCCAGAAGTTGATTGAAAGCATGCCCAGTCGAATTGCAGAGGTCCTGAAAAAGAAGGACCAACACTGCAAATACTGACTCTTTGCATAAATGTCATGTAATAGTCGATAAAAGCCTTTCAAATGTATGAAGTGCGTGTAATTATATTTCACTACATCACAGAAACAGCTGAAACAAAGATCTAAAAGCAGTTTAGCAGCAAACTTTGTGAAAACTAATATTTGTGTCATTCTCTAAACTTTTGGCCACGACTGTATTTTCCTACTCCAATTGTTTCTTATTAAGATAGGGAGCAAGGGGCTTAGGATTTGAGATGTGGGCCACAGCACCAAGCCAGTCCTATCTTTAGCGTGCTGTCTGGGCTTCCTCTAATAATGACCCCTATAGTGCCCCCAGTAGTATGTACTCAGCCAGCGGCAGTGAGGAGGGCTTAGGTGGCCGACCAGGAACATTTCCTGTAGGGTCTATGGCCAGTCCTCCCCTGGATGCAAGTGCTTATATTATATTTACCACCTATCCCTCAGCCGCTTCCTTAGCTTATATTGGATTTTGAAGTATAATGTGCTTTATTCTAGCTATCACAGCAGGTTTTTTTTTGCTCAAATTATCCTAGACTAAACTCATTATGTGGAAATCTATGCGTTAGGCGTATATAGAAGCAATCACCAAGGCTTCACTATCCTAGGACCATCTGTAAAGAAGACACAATATGAATTCTAAAGCGTGAGCCCGGGAGATGAACCAATGTTGCGTAGAATCTATAAAAATAAAAAAAAGTAAAAAGAGATAATCCCAGCAAAACAAGGACTGGGTCTGGTCCCCGAAGGAGAGGTGGTGCTGAATAATGTATCTAACATCTGGTGGAGAACATTATCCATTTTCATGATTCATAAGTCAGCAGTACAAACAAGGATTTACCTGATGTAGCCGCACATAATTACACCTACCTCCTGAGAAGAGAACAAAATCTACTCTTCTGCCGCTGAGATACTTTACATAATCAGGAAAAAGGAGAGTTTTACATTCTAGTCAAAAAGTAAGGGGAATATATCTGTGTGCGTCTCCATACTTACCTACGGTATCTACCTCCATGCTTGCCTTTAGCCTAAAACAGATGGATTTGAAGGAGTAGCCTATAGATACACTGGACATGATATATTAATGTTTTCAACTTCAGAAAAATCATGAAAAATGAAATGCTAGATTAGAAAAAAAATGCCCACTCTCTTGGTGGTCATTCCATCAATCGGTGCAAGTCACAGTAGCCATAACCCTAACAATATACCACCAATGTCTGCTGTGAGCAAGCCCCTTTAAATTGAAGTTCTGTCTCATCTTATTCAGGGATTTGCATATCGGGATTAAATCTGGGACAACCTATTAATAACGCTGATTAGCTATACTGGCAACCGCTTCATTACTTGGTGCTAGTTATAAGAAATAATCTCCAGAGTGACATCACAAATAATATATATCACAGGTAACGCGTGGGCCTGCCCTTCTGAGTGTGATGTAAGAGTTGTGTTCTGTGCTCTGGGCCAATCAGATGTCTCTCTGCCCTACACCCCTCTCTCATGTTTGACAGAGAGCACCTGCAGCTGCATCCCCCTACTCCCTCTCCTTGTCTTGTAAATGCAGGTTTACACTACAGGTTTTTCCGGCCATTTAAAGTGATCCTCCATGCTGAGTAAAAAAGGACCTAAAGGCTGCCAGAAGATGAAGTAGATATACTTTATTTATATCTTTCACATATCCACATGTACAAACCGGATTCCAAAAAAGTTGGGACACTATACAAATCGTGAATAAAAACTGAATGCAATGATGTGGAGGTGCCAACTTCTAATATTTTATTCAGAATAGAACATAAATCACGGAACAAAAGTTTAAACTGAGAAAATATACAATTCCTACAACACTCAACAGACGTCTGGGGACCAGAGAAGACCAGTTTCTCAAGTTTAGAAATAGGAATGCTCTCCCATTCTTGTCTAATACAGGCCTCTAACTGTTCAATCGTCTTGGGCCTTCTTTGTTGCACCATCCTCTTTATGATGCGCCAAATGTTCTCTATAGGTGAAAGATCTGGACTGCAGACTGGCCATTTCAGTACCCGGATCCTTCTCCTACGCAGCCATGATGTTGTGATTGATGCAGAATGTGGTCTGGCATTATCTTGTTGAAAAATGCAGGGTCTTCCCTGAAAGAGATGACGTCTGGATGGGAGCATATGTTGTTCTAGAACCTGAATATATTTTTCTGCATTGATGGTGCCTTTCCAGACATGCAAGCTGCCCATGCCACACGCACTCATGCAACCCCATACCATCAGAGATGCAGGCTTCTGAACTGAGCGTTGATAACAACTTGGGTTGTCCTTGTCCTCTTTGGTCTGGATGACATGGCGTCCCAGATTTCCAAAAAGAACTTTGAATCGTGACTCGTCTGACCACAGAACAGTCTTCCATTTTGCCACACTCCATTTTAAATAATCCCCGGCCCAGTGAAAACGCCTGAGCTTGTGGATCTTGCTTAGAAATGGCTTCTTCTTTGCACTGTAGAGTTTCAGCTGGCAGCGGTGGATGGCACGGTGGATTGTGTTTACTGACAATGGTTTCTGGAAGTATTCCTGAGCCCCTTCTGTGATTTCCTTTACAGTAGCATTCCTGTTTGTGGTGCAGTGTCGTTTAAGGGCCCGGAGATCACGGGCATCCAGTATGGTTTTACGGCCTTGACCCTTACGCACAGAGATTGTTCCAGATTCTCTGAATCTTCGGATGATGTTATGCACAGTTGATGATGATAGATGCAAAGTCTTTGCAATTTTTCGCTGGGTAACACCTTTCTATCTTTCTTTGCAACATTGTGGGAATTGGTGATCCTCTACCCATCTTGGCTTCTGAGAGACACTGCCACTCTGAGAAGCTCTTTTTATACCCAATCATGTTGCCAATTGACCTAATTAGTGTTAATTGGACTCCCAGCTCTTCGTTATGCTCAAATTTACTTTTTCCAGCCTCTTATTGCTACTTGTCCCAACTTTTTTGGGATTTGTTGACACCGTGAAAATTTGAATCAACTTATTTTTCCTTTAAAATGATAGATTTACTCGGATTAAACGTTTGATCTGTCATCTACGTTCTATTACAAATAAAATATTGACATTTGCCATCTCCACATCATTGCATTCAGTTTTTATTCACAATTTGTTTAGTGTCCCAACTTTTTTGGAATCCGGTTTGTATTGCTTATCTATGCCCTACACCTCTCTCTCTCTCATGTTTGATAGAGAGCTCCTGCAACTGCATCCCCCACCTCCCTCTCCCTGTCTTGCAAATACAGGTTTACACTACAGTATTTTAAGTTCATGTAAAGAGAGCCTCTATGCTAGGTAAAAAGGACCTAAAGACTGCCAGAAGGTGAAGTAGATATATTTCAAACTATCACATATCCACAGGGGTCGAGTGGAGGGGGAACGCATGGGAACGGCGTTCCTGCACTTTTTTCATGGCAGGAATGCCGTTCCCTTTCAGCCTCAAGCCAGGAGAACACGGCTGAATCAGATTCACAGGGGGAGACGGAGCGCACTGTGCAGGGCAGGTTAAGGGAGGAGGGGCGGCTTCAGTTGAGAGGAAGCTGTCTGTGCGGTGCCGCTGCCTGCGACTCCTCTCATGGCGCCCCGCCCCCTAATGACATCATCTCCTTCACTATGAGATCATTTAGAATGTCTTTTAGAAAAGTTTGTCCTGGGATTTGAACTCACGACCTCTACACATCAGAGGAAGGCATTTACCCTCACAGCCATGAAAGCCGTCTAGGTAAATGCTTAAAAAAAAAAAAAAATATATATATAAGACTTCTAATTATACCTAGTGTACTGATATCTAGTGTACAACCATACACATGACAGCTGCCCACTGTGTATGGATGTAGCAGAGCTGGGTGTGTTGGGGCAGCTGTCATGTGTATGGTTGTACACTAGATATCAGTACACTAGGTATAAGTAGAAGTCTTATTTTTATTTTTTTTTAAACAGCTACCTTGACAGCTTTTATGGCTGTGAGGGTAAATGCCTTGCCTCTGATGTGTAGAGGTCATGAGTTCGAATCCCAGGACAAACTTTTCTAAAAGTGTTTTTTTTTTTTTATAAGACTTCTACTGATACCTAGTTTACTGATACCAAGTGTACAACCATACACATGACAGCTGCCCACTGTGTATGGATGTAGCAGGGCTGGGTGTGTTGGGGCAGCTGTCATGTGTATGGTTGTACACTAGGTATCAGTACACTAGGTATAAGTAGAAGTCTTAGTTTTTTTTTTTTTTAAGCAACTACCTCAACAGCTTTTATGGCTGTGAGGGTAAATGCCTTGCCTGTAATGTGTAGAGGTCATGAGTTCGAATCCCAGGACAAACTTTTCTAAAAGTGTTTTTTTTTTTTTTATAAGACTTCTACTGATACCTAGTTTACTGATACCAAGTGTACAACCATACACATGACAGCTGCCCACTGTGTATGGATGTAGCAGAGCTGGGTGTGTTGGGGCAGCTGTCATGTGTATGGTTGTACACTAGGTATCAGTACACTAGGTATAAGTAGAAGTCTTAGTTTTTTTTTTTTAAGCAACTACCTCAACAGCTTTTATGGCTGTGAGGGTAAATGCCTTGCCTGTAATGTGTAAAGGTCATGAGTTCGAATCCCAGGACAAACTAAAAGTGTTTTTTTTTCTTTTTCTGATACTTCTACTGATACCTTGTGTACTGATACCTAGTGTACAACCATACACATGACAGCTGCCCCAACACACCCAGCTCTGCTACATCCATACACAGTGGGCAAAGTTACCTACAGTAGAAGTCTTATATATATATTTTTTTAAGTAGCAAGCTAGACAGCTTTCATAGCTGTGAGAGCATATGCCTTGCTTCTGCTGTGTAGAGGTCATGAGATCGAATCCCAGGACAAACTTTTCTAAAAGTGCTATTTTTTTAATTTATTTTTTAGTCCGCAGCGACACAAATTACAGCATGCTAGATTTTCTGTGCTTTTTTATTTTTTGGAGGGGGGGGGGGGTTGCAGTGGATCTTGGGTGAGTTCCCACACTTTTTTTCCCAGGACTTGACCCCTGCATATCCACATATATTAGTGATCTCTTCCCTATACCTCTCTCATGTTTGATAAAGAACAACTGCATCCCCCTCCTACCTCTCCCAGTCTTGTAAATACAGGTTTATATATACTACAGTATTTTAAGTCCATTTAAAGAGATCATCCCTGCTGGATAAAAAGGACCTAAAGGCTGCCAGAAGGTGAAGTAGATATAGTGTATTTCAATCTTTCACATATCCACATGTATTACTAATCTCTACCCTACACCTCTCTCTCTCTCTCTCATGTTTGATGGAGAGCCCCTGCAGCTGCATCCCCCTCCTCCCTCTCCCTGTCTTGTAAATACAGGTTTACACTGCAGTATTTTAAGAGATCTTCCATGTTGGGTAAAAAGGATCTAAAGACTGCCAGAAGGTGAAGTAGATATATTACAAACTTTCACATATCCACGTGTATTACTGATTTATGCAAATGTTATTAAATCAATAAAGCGGATGATAATAAAAAAAACTTTTCATTTTATACTGTTGAAGTACAGCGAAGAAGCGATGCATGTAAGGTGATACAAGAGGCACTTCACAGCGCAACTGGATGCTCTAAATAGTCATTTAAATGTAAATTATTTACTTGCTTTGGGTAGTGGATCTTTGTCATAGATTGCTTATGGCACCTGGTAGAAAACATACTGTGCAGTCAGATAACATCCGCACCATCCGTAGTTATGTTGTACTTTCCTTAGGAAGTAAACCAGAGACCTGAGTTGTTTTTTAGAAAATTTGTATGTATTTCTACAAAACTTAGCCTGCAGAGAGAGAGAGCATATTTCACATTGATGGGGGGTAATAAAAAAAAGGGGTGAAATACAGCCCATGAGCTCCCAGGAAATAGTCGTTCTGTGTGGAGGACAAATTACCATTAAATTGTTCTATAATTGTACAATAAATTTGGTTAACACTGTAGACTCATTACAGTATTATGCACGGCTAACTGAAAAGCAGATCACGGCTGAGCTTGTACTGACGTCTGCTGAGCAGGGCTATCCAGCCATTTCTTACACTACATTAGCATTTACCAAAAATTATTAACGGCAAGCTCAGAATTAATTCAGAACTTGAAACCAGTAGCGATATCTATGAATAATGATGAGAAGTAATATTTGACAAGTGCCGAGTTTTAGGAAGTTAACTTTTTGTTAACCTCTGAAAAGTGCAGCAAATCCTAAAATGAAAACTTCTAAGTAAGGAAAATGTTAGAAACCAATGGGCGCAATCAATGTTGTAGACTGCACTGTAGGGCAGATTCTAGATGGAACAGAATGGCCGTGCATCTAACATAAAGGGGAAGATTTATCAAACTGGGGTAAAGGAAATCCGGCTTAGTTGCCCATAGCCACCAGATTCCACCTTTCATTTTCCAAAGGAGCTGTGAAAAATAAAATCTGGGATCTGATTGGTTGGTATGGACAGCTAAGGCAGTTTTCCTTGACACCAGTTTTGATAAAACACCCCCCCCCCCCTTCCTTAAAAAATAAAATAGTCTGCAATGGATTATACTTTGTAGATCCCCCAAAAATAAATGAAGTTTGAACAAATCTCATCCATGCACTGCAGAAAATGACCTGCTGTGCAGATCGTTAGAGGGGCGCTTGATATGCCAGTTTTAGTAACTGCTTGAATTCCCCATGTAAGAACAATTCTGGAGCATCTATTCTTATGACTCCATGATGTGCCATTCCTTTATTATACCTGCTAGAAGTTATGAATGAATTACTAGCAGTTTGCAATGATGGGTGTTACCATTTGGGAGTGTGACCCTGCACAGTCTGACACTGGCATCACTGATAATATCAGGGACACACCCACAACTAGTAACAGCCACCTGGATCTTCACTGCAAACTGCTAGCATTTCTTCAGTTCCTAGTAGGAATAATATAAAAATTACACATCATAGAGTCATAAGTACAGATGATCCAGAATTGTTAATACCTGGGGGAATGCAAGTAGTTACTAAAACCGACATGTCAGGAGAGGTGACAACATTTTTTAATAGATATTCTGCACCAAAATTTTCTAATACAACCTACGGCTGTAAGCTGAAGAGCCTGTTGACTGTATACATAGGTTATATAAAATATCTTCCATCTTAGTCTATATTATGAGCACTTGCTTTTACATATGAATACAGTTGTGGCCAAAAGTTTTGAGAATGACACAAATATTAGTTTTCACAAAGTTTGCAGCTAAACTGCTTTTAGATCTTTGTTTCAGTTGTTTCTGTGATGTAGTGAAATATAATTACACGCACTTCATACGTTTCAAAGGCTTTTATCGACAATTACATGACATTTATGCAAAGAGTCAGTATTTGCAGTGTTGGCCCTTCTTTTTCAGGACCTCTGCAATTCGACTGGGCATGCTCTCAATCAACTTCTGGGCCAATTCCTGACTGATAGCAACCCATTCTTTCATAATCACTTCTTGGAGTTTGTCAGAATTAGTGAGTTTTTGTTTGTCCACCTGCCTCTTGAGGATTGACCACAAGTTCTCAATGGGATTAAGATCTGGGGAGTTTCCAGGCTATGGACCCAAAATGTCAACGTTTTGGTCCCCGAGCCACTTAGTTATCACTTTTGCCTTATGGCACGGTACTCCATCGTGCTGGAAAATGCATTGTTCTTCACCAAACTGTTGTTGGATTGTTGGAAGAAGTTGCTGTTGGAGGGTGTTTTGGTACCATTCTTTATTCATGGCTGTGTTTTTGGGCAAAATTGTGAGTGAGCCCACTCCCTTGGATGAGAAGCAACCCCACACATGAATGGTCTCAGGATGCTTTACTGTTGGCATGACACAGGACTGATGGTAGCGCTCACATTTTCTTCTCCGGACAAGCCTTTTTCCTGATGCCCCAAACAATCGGAAAGAGGCTTGATCTGAGAATATGACTTTGCCCCAGTCCCTGATGCCCCAAACAATCGGAAAGAGGCTTCATCGGAGAATATGACTTTGCCCCAGTCCTCAGCAGTCCATTCACCATATTTTCTGAAGAAGATCAATCTGTCCCTGATGGGTTTTTTTTTGAGAGAAGTGACTTCTTTGCTGCCCTTCTTGACACCAGGCCATCTTCCAAAAGTCTTCACCTCACTGTGCGTGCAGATGCGCTCACACCTGCCTGCTGCCATTCCTGAGCAAGCTCTGAACTGGTGGCACTCCAATCCCGCAGCTGAATCCTCTTTAAGAGACGATCCTGGCGCTTGCTGGACTTTCTTGGGCGCCCTGAAGCCTTCTTAACAAGAATTGAAACTCTTTTCTTGAAGTTCTTGATGATCCTATAAATTGTTGATTGAGGTGCAATCTTAGTAGCCACAATATCCTTGCCTGTGAAGCCATTTTTATGCAACGCAATGATGGCTGCACGCGTTTCTTTGCAGGTCACCATGGTTAACAATGGAAGAACAATGATTTCAAGCATCACCCTCCTTTTAACAGGTCAAGTCTGCCATTTTAACCCAATCAGCCTGACATAATGATCTCCAGCCTTGTGCTCGTCAACATTCTCACCTGAGTTAACAAGACGATTACTGAAATGATCTCAGCAGGTCCTTTAATGACAGCAATGAAATGCAGTGGAAAGGTTTTTTGGGGATTAAGTTAATTTTCATGGCAAAGAAGGACTATGCAATTCATCTCATCACTCTTCATAACATTCTGGAGTATATGCAAATTGCTATTATAAAAACTTAAGCAGCAACTTTTCCAATTTCCAATATTTATGTAATTCTCAAAACTTTTGGCCATGACTGTACATATTTATGCAATTTCAGCTGTAATGTACATTCTGTATGAATGTATGAAAACAAAACCGCCCTTGCTGTCTTTATTCACTCATCTACGCATACATTTTCATTTACTGCCTTTTTCCTATGATATCCTAAGAAATATCAAACGTAGCACAGAGGTTGTAGGAGGTCCTGATCCCACACAGCTCCACAGGCTACAAGTAAGAAATAACGTAGAGTAAATCTCCACCTTTTAACACCATGTTGTTTTTAAGTACAAAATTCAGTCCTGATTAATTTGGTAATATATCTTCATACTAATGGGAACTTTATTTTTCTGACACAGAGCTTCAAATCCCCTGCATAGACAGAGTTCATTGATAAATATTAGTGATGAGCAGTAGGGGTCATATTCGAATTCACGATATATTCTACGTTTTTTTTTTACTCGAAAAATCGGCAAGGTAATGATTGTGTAATATGCAAATGTTTGTAATTCGAATACAATTTTTTTATTTCAAATTTTTCAACTTACAACTATTAGACAAAGAAGATTATAGCACTATATTAGCTAAATTGCTGTATATTCGATTTTGTTTCGAATATTCGCTATATTGCTATAACTTTGTTTTTTCAAATATTCGTAATATTCTAAAACAAGAATATATAGCAATATAGCGAATATTAAAGAAAAACTAATATAGAGCAATTTAGCTAATATAGTGCTATAATCTTCTTTGTCTAATAGTTGTAATTTTTTTCTCATCTGAAGTTCAGATTGGAAAAAAAGTACAACTATTAGACAAAGAAGATTATAGCATTATATTAGCTAAATTGCTCTATATTCGTTTTTTTTCGAATATTCGCTATATTGCTATATATTCTTGTTTTAGAATATTACGAATATTCAAAAAAACTAAGTTATAGCAATATAGCGAATATTCGAAAAAAAATATATTGAATATAGAGCAATTTAGATAATATAATGCTATAATCTTCTTTGTCTAATAGTTGTAAGTTGAAAAATTTGCAATAAAAAATTTGTATTATGAAAATTCGCAAACAACACTACTCCTAAAGTCAAATATACTGCAGCCTTCTCATTGGCCCACAAGCTAGAAGCAGGGAGGGATTATGTGTACTGATTTTAAAAAAAATTGAATATTCGAAATTACAAATATATATCACTATATTCGAAATATTCGCGAATTTTCGAAGTACCTATATTCGTGATAAAAATTAAAAATTTGAATATTCGTGATCAACACTAATAAATATCTGGATACCTGATTGCACCACTAGGGGGAGTCTACTGCATACTGTTACTACATTGATCTCAATATTATAGCAGTATACTCTGAGCTCTCTCTGCTGGTGAGTGACGGCAACCAGGCTTTTATTATACAACTATAGCTATGCAGAGCTACAAAGATATATTAGGGAATTTATCACCACCCCAAAATGGTGTAGACATTCACTTTAAATCATCAGAGGAAAACAATAAAGCAACACATTGCAAGACTTAAAATTCCTGTCATGTTTCATTATCATGATTTTATGTCCATTTTCAGTTTTCCTTCTATCCTTTGCATTTCTTTAATGACGTTGGTGATGTATGAGGAACAGTAAGGCTGTTCTTTTTGAGCATGGGGGGAAGGGGGTTCTGCTTTGGCTCATAGGAGGGAAGGGGGTCCTAAAAAGGGAAACACTCTTTATGAGCACCATGTTACTAAAAGGGCTTATGGACAAAGGTTTTCTTTGTGAGACTAAATGTGCAATCTTCAGTCATGCCATAACTTTCCATTGGTGAGAGGAGGCCCATCCTTGCCATGGATCCCATGAAAAGAAGGGGTCAAGCTCAAGTTATTTCACTCCCCTTTCCTAACAGCTGGGTGAAACTGCATTGGTCATTAATTTTTCTGCTCCTAGAAAGGATAGGATTGACATTGGAAAGGAACAATAAGCTCTGAACCTTCTTATCCTAAAATGGAGAGGTATGATAAGAGTCGTACTGGCCCATCAGAGTACCAGAGGATCCTCCGGTGGGCCCAGGCTCTGATACCATAGTGATCCCCAAAAGTCCAGAGAAGAAAAAAAAAGACATTTGGAGCTGCCTTTAGAGACAATAAATTGCCATTAGGGTCTATTTCTTTGAATCAAAACCTTTTAGACTTAATTGATCATATGGGGGTTGGGCCTCAAGAATAATTTCCTCCATCTACGTAATCCTGCATCTACCAGGACTTTTAGAGATGATTGACTGATCACCCATACCAGATGCCATATTTACTTGTTTCCGAAAGTACAAAACACATATACAAGAAAGTTCTAATGAAAAATCCAGCATGATAGACCTCCTCCTCTACATTTCTAATAAAAGTTTATGTAGTATAACAGTCAAAAAAATGTAGGACGGCATATGCTTGATGGTGTCTATCTCACTGATGAGCCAGATTTTAGCTATGTGCCAATTGGCAGCAAAACAATAGCTTGTCAACAATTGCAGGAAGAAATGTAACAAAACAAAAAAAGGAGATCAAAAAGACAAAAAAAATCCCAACGCTCTCCTCTGTTGTCATGTAATATATCAAACAGATGTCTGAAAAATGCACAAACGATCTGTTCCCTGCCAATGTATCTACCAGTGCTACTAAAATAGCTTCTGCTAGTGATGTCTCTGCAGAATGAGAATCATTGAGGAGCTTCTATATTTTGGCAAAGCACCAAATAAAAACATTCGAGGATAGATGGGGGGGGGGGGGGTAGGAGGGGCAGGTAGGGGTAAACAAAAAAAAAAACACAATACGGCTCCCTCCACAATTTTGCTTTACATTTTTTTGCCTTGTAAAAATGCTATAAAATTCAAGCTGTTTTTTCAAGCTTTTTTATTTTTTATTCACAATTCTGCTGATTGTTATTGGAAATAGTCAACAAACTTGTAAACAGACACTCCTGAAAATCGTAATTGATGCAGTAGAACAGTTAGTGTTTCCTACATTATATTATGTCCGTAGAGATTCTCATACATCTAGGTTATGGTATAGTGTATCAGTAGTAATTAGTCAGAGCAACTGGATTTGCCAATTCTCTTGAAGACCTTTTGCCAGTCATCTGACTGGCTTTCTCAATTAGAATGAATTGTACAAGGAAACCCTGGCATTAAATACTGGCGACTCATGCTTTAGTGAGCATAATCTTTTTATCATAATCGGCACAAAGTCAAGGACCTAATGAAGGTAAGATGTTGATAGCATTTGCATGACTGAAGCTATTAGGTGTGATTAAACTACCTCGAGAGAGGTGTTAGAAGAGAATTGTAAGAGCCGCTAGTATTTCATGCCGGGGATTCCTTGTACAAGTCATTCTAATTGAAAAAGCCAGTCGGGTGACTAGCAAAATGTCTTTAAGAGAAAATACAAGTCCAGTTGCTGTGACTTATTATTCCTTGTATCTACGTTAGATTACTGTACAGAGCCAGATGTACAGAGAACAATTCTTGTCACACTAATATCATGCAATGGACCATCTAAGCCACAATTTGATTTGCATTGGCTAAAATGAAGTGCCGAGTCTAAGGGATTCCTTGTTTTTTCCTCGGTCACAGGTCTCGGAGTCATCTCAGACTGGCGACGGAAGCATAGCAGTATGGAAAAAGAAGTCAGGAACTGGGCAGAAGTCAGTCAGGTTTAAGGGGATGCAGAGTGAGAGCATAGTCAGGAACAAACCCAAGGTCAATGCCAAGAAGAATTACAAGTACCAAATAGGAAACTTTAGTAAGCAAGCAAAGCTCAGAAACAAGCACAATAAAAAGAAATCCCCAAAAATGCCAGGTGGTGTCCTGCAGCAGGAGGATTCATGGTCCATGGTATCTTTTGGTGCTGGCTGCCCTGGCAACCCGACACTATTGGGTACAAGAGCTGCGATGGAGCTTCTAGGAGCCCAGGAAGAAGGGCTGCAAAGAGAATCAATATGGACAGAAAAAGGGAAGACGTGTGGTGCTGGTTGCATAGAAATAGCCAGAAGCAGGACTACCCACAGAGACATGGCTCTGGAGCCTGGACTGGTGAGTAATACTTCTCAGAATGCAAATCACTAAAGAAAACTCTGTGCAAGCATTGACCCAACCGGGAATGCTAGGGGATTTCATCTCCTAAGCCTACAGTATTGTGAATGCAGCTCTGGAGTATAATAAGCACTGTAACTTAGGTTTGGTAGAAGGTAAGTAACGCAATATACTGTATTTAAGTACTGTGGTTAACTAAAGGGGGTTGTCTGAGAAATAAATAAAATAAGCTATGGACTGGCATTGGCTGAAAAAAAAAAAAAACGCCACTCAACTTGTCGGAGCTTCGTGGTTCCAGCACTGTGCCTCCAGTCTCCGCCAGAAAAAAGGTGTGGCATACCGTCTACATGCACATCACTGCTGCCAGATCAGTGGCTTCAGTGGTGAAGTATCAGTAAGAGCACCGCTGAGGCCAACAAATGGCATGCATGGAGACTGCACACCAGACCTTTGGTCCAGCATGGACTGGAAGCAGCGGAGACCAGTGCATCAACAAGTGGAGTAGTGTTAGACCACAAATATTTTTGGTCATGCAATTACATGCTGTCCCTTTAACAGTAAAGTATCTCAGCTCCTTACTGTATCAATCTCAATACCGGTGACTGTCAACATTTGTATGGCAGGTAGCAGCGCTCCATCTAACAGGTCCCTGCATGGGCACTAAACCATATTATTTCAAGAGGGGAAGCATGAATTCTAAAGGAGATTTATTACGCATTCGCTTCAGAGACATTTACTTTCTGTGCAATTAAAGTTCCCTCACAGGTCAGTGAATGCCTGAAGAGCTGAGAAGGATGGAGCTCTCAATTTCCTGCTCTAAGTACTTAACCAAAAATTATTCCATGTACAGTTCATATATAACAGTCGCATGAAATTAAGTTAAAGCCGAACTCATAGGACAAATGAGTTTTCAAAATGTTAGCGCAACTGAACCCTATGGAGGTTTTGGACTGATTTAAGAGAGCTGAAAGCTAAAGACGGTCTTCTTTTCTGTCTAAGTCATGCATGAGACAGGACATTGGGCACCAGGGAGAGGTTTTTTTGTGCTTACCTTTTGGCTGAATAAATACTGAAGAGAAAGCACAAATTGAAATCAAACCAAGAACAGTGGGGAAGATTTTAATTGATTCACATCTGCTCTGGCTTGGCCACAGTACAAAGTCTGGATAGGCACCGAGTGATTTTAACAGGCAAGAGAAGAAACAGTTGTATTTCTGTAAATTTTTGCTGATGGTCAAGTGTAATGCCTTCGAGTTGCATTACCACTCCTACGCCCTACTTCTATCTGTGTATGCTAATATCATTTCATCTATGCATTTATTCCAAGTCCTCCACATTGTGCATTTCCTATTTCTATGCAACTGTATATGTTCATGTAATGTACCTGGTTCACCAGTAGGTGGCAGCAAGCATGGCAGAGCTACAGTTAGAGAGAATGGAACCCTTCTTTCTATTCTAACCCTCTCTCTAAGGAAGGGTGGAGACTAGTTAGTTAGAGGTCAGTCCTAGCTTACCACAAGCTAGGTGAAGGTGTGCAGGGCCACGTCTCTTCGGGATGTACCCAAGCCCAAACCAAGCCAGCCAGAGCACCCTAAGCTCAGCTGGACATGGAGGCAGAAGCTTGAAGCCTCAGAAGCCAGGAAGAAAGTTCCCTGGTATAACTTAAGAGACAGACTACAGAAGGAAAGTGCAGCATACAGCAAAAGCTGAGTTATATAGCCAGCCTGTGAGACGAGTTTGTCTGCCAGTTTTAATGCTTAAGCCTGCTGGAACCAAGACAACGTTTGAAGACTGTTTCTGATGAACGTTTATTCAAGTAAAGCTGCTGTTCAACTATATACAAGGTCTGGACTTAATAATTTCTTCAAATCCCTCAATTATTCACTCTATTTGTCTGCTTCAGAGCCAACGCCTGGGGTACAGTCGTATCCAGGTAGGAGCACCGTGACACACTCAACATAAAGGGACATTATAGGCCACCCTATACCACTCAGCCATTCCTAGAACTGGGTACCCCGGTTCCACATCTAAACAAAAACCTAAAATAAACTGCCAGACCGCTTATAAATAAATATCACTTTATTACATATGATTTACAAACATGATTAAAAGACATAGATGCAGGGAAAAGAATGCGGCATCAACTGGAGGAAAACCACAGCGGATAACACGCTCACAAATCGCCCATCAATATAAACATGATTTTACATGAACATGAATTCATTTACAATCAAAAGGACAAAGAACGTTTACCCATGCTGTGTCTCCTCCAGGATGGCGCCAACCCCGACGAGCGTTTCGAAGGTCTGCCGAAATTTCTATAAATCATAGAAATGCTGACTGCAGCAGGGGAGGAGTATGTTGATCTTGTAAGAGACAGTGACCTGTTGTTATTTAATTGGCGAGGACAGGCTGTATAGGATAATCTCTGTATAACATCAGGCCCGAGGGAAAAAGTTTACAAAGCGTTGTAGTTATCTCTCATTCTATGCAGAGCTGAGCCTCCTAAGTTGTTTTTCTGTCAAATAACCTCTTGAAATGGGTAAGAGCAAATACAGGTCTTGCAATCAAGGATGAGAGTCATATCGGCTCTGCTGCCAACAAGAAACTGAAGCAGAGCGTGTTATTAATAATTGGAACCGACGCAAACAAACCAAATATACAAGCAGCGTTCCAGCACAGGGACTATCACTCCCAAGATATGTCTGTTTTGTCAGTGTAAATAATTGTTCTTCTTCCTATAGCTTCATCTTTAGCACAGTGTTTGCTGTTATATGCCATGTGTCCCGCTGCATACAAAACACAAACTTTCAGATCTGTATGTGATTTATTACAATGGATCACGATTTCACAAGTAAAGCTGCTTTGGAGAACAATGACTCATTGCTGGCTGTGTAGCTATAAGGGGTTCAGAGGAAACAACCCAGGAACTGGTGATTGGGGGGGGGGGGGGGCAAAAGACTCCTTTGCCACATAAGACACCAGTATTATACATTTAGGTGGGGGCCCTGTTACAGATTTTGAACAAGAGCCCTGGAGGTACAAGTTACACCTCTGGTTGATGCAATTTATTAGTGTTCTTAAAGGGGTTCTCCAGGCTCGCCTATATTGATGACCTATCCTGGTCATATAGGAGACACCACTGGATTTGGCCTTTATATCCAACCATTGCAAGTCAGAACTTGGTTGAATTTATCAGTTACAAGCTCGGGGGAAATATGTTTTGACAGAGCTTACTTGCAGATGCATTAAATATTGAAAGACAGTTAAATGGAATTATTTAGAGTTTTCCATCCCACTGCAGATTGGCTTTATATAAAAAAGTCCGCCCACAGGGTTTTGAAATACAACCAATCAGTAATTCACAACACACACAATGTAAATACAGCAACCAATCATTCCCGCCCCCTAGAGGACCAGAAGGGAGACTGCGACACAGAACAGATACAACATATCCCCACAATGCATCATGGTTTCCTCCTCTCTGCCTGGGAGACAACTGAGGGCAATCCAATTATCTCTCAGGACAAAGGGGAGATCGCCAATACACATGTGGAGACAACAGGACAGACATCACCATTCAAACACACAATGGGACAATAGAACCACACCCACACCCACCCAGCTGACAAGTTACTCTTATTATAAATTGTTACAACTTTGTGAGGTTACATTGTCCATACATATAACTTACATAAATTTAAACAGTATAACTTGGGAGACAAACCTATCCAAAATTCACTGGAATAGGTTCAGGGGTTTTAAAAGTTAGCATGGGCCATAATCCTGAGGCAAGAGGCCTTCAAACAGCCCCCTCCAAAACACAGTGGCGAGGTTGGTTTCGCCACAATATATATATATATATATATATATATATATATAAAACCTTCCAGGCTTAACCATTGGCATGATGGCATCAGAAAGCCTTAGTTTTAATGGAATTCCAAATACATTTTAGCATCCTAGATTTTTGTTTCTTTAATGGTTTTCAAATATACAACATTTAATTAAGATTTGGTTTTGAAAACCCAATACCAAAAACTGGAGAAATCTCTATTCTGGACCTTGGAAGAAAGAGCGTCTCCTACTCTGGAGGACCCAGCATGTCCTGCATTACACGGACAACACATTCATATCAATAGGTGCTACGCAATGCTTCTATTCTCCTGAGGTGGCGCTGCAGGGAAAGTAAGCACTTGCTGTTGGGGTTTTTAGCAGATTATGTCTGACTGCTGGGGATTCTAGCAGTGTCACATCCTGGATCTTCAAAAAAAGGCATTGTCCAAAGCGTAAACCCCTTAAAATATTATTTAGGATGGTAGTCATAAAGAATGGCCATGAATGAAAATTACTGAGTACAATGTAAGGGGAAAAGTTCCATGTACTACTTTTAATCTTTAATTGATCTTTGCTATGGAGATTCCTCTATTTCCTTTGCTAGCACCATCTTTTACTAGTTCTTGTTCTTATGTGATCAGAAGAGCAAGAACTAGTAAAATATGGTACTAGCAAAGGAAATAGAGGAGCCTCCATAGCCAACTCAATATGGGTCTCTCATTATTTGGCTTTATATACACTTTGGGGTTCATTTATTATTCAGAAATATGCCTACATTAGGTGTTTTTCTGGCGCAGATTGAGGCACAAAGGCTATTTGCCCCACAATCTGCAACTTTTCCTCGCTCGCACCAGGTATACAAAAGTATGCTTAGGAGGGGAAGGGAATGGGCCGGCAGACCAGTCTCATTCATTTTCTACGCCTGGTTTAGGGGCAGAAAATGGTGTAAGTGTAAGTCAGCAAGGTTGCTGGCTTACATTTCAATTTGTGCTGGATAAGCCAAAGTTATGTATAGGCCGGCGCTTCTTCACAACTTTGGTGGATCCACCACAAGCGCAGGACCTTATTAAGACCGGCGTCTAAAGCGCTGGTCTTAATAAATGTAACCCTTTAAGTATATCTGACCCATTGTGTCCTCTTTATGACCCACAAGCCACTTCTCCAACTCTTTCTTTGCTCCATTGAAAGTGAAATTTAAAGCCTTCATATAGACATCTACCAAAGAAGTGTAATCCCCTTTGCTTTCCGAACTTACCTTCCTATATATTATTTATAAAATAATAAAGTATTATCCCTACATGTTCAGGGTCTCTTGACAATAAGACAATCACACAAAGTACTCCTTCTGGGACCCTCAGCGATCAGCTGTAATCTGTGGGTAAATCTGGAATTAAGTTTTTAATTTCTCTGCAGCGCCACCACAGGGGAAATGAAGCATTGCACAATGGCCATTCAAATCAATGGTTTTCTGTGTAATGTAGGACAGGACTGGTCCTCCAGAGTGAGAGAAGCTCTTTGTAACTACTCTCCATTCAGGACAAACAATGGGTATCCTAACAAAGGACCCCTTTTATTAACTGAGAATTCCGTAATCGAACACATGAAAAAAAAAAATGTAAGTGAAGACAACCCCTTTAAGAAGTCAGTCAGTCTGCAATTATGTAGGGTATTAACATCATTATTTAGTTGCCTATGAACAGATAATTATGAAAAATGTAGAATTTGTATTTCACACTGATTTTCTTCACTTATTAGAATATGATACGGCTATTACAATGTGATAAATTCACTTTACCCTTTCAGTGTAGATATCTAAATCACTGTAAAAACGAAATTGTCATAAAAGTCTCGGACAATAGAATTCCCTTTCTTTCATGTCATCAAGAGAGGATATCACAGTCACTATCTTATATTTGTCATAGACATTTAAAATTCATATTAAGTAAAATTATTTAATCCCTTGCTCAGAAGAATCATGATTAGCCCTGAAGGGTGGCCAGCTTTTAATTGCTATTAATAATTTATTCATAATCCTCCACACTCATAAATTAACAACTCAACTAATGACTTAATCAAGTGGAAAGGTTATTTAAACTTTCTAAAATGTTAGCAGTAATTATTACTGAACATCTGAACCATGTGCGTCATTATACTGAGTGCCGCTGGTCCATACAACTTCCTAATAATTACTGATCAAAAGGCAATTCCTTTAATGAGCCTACAGTCTAGATTTGAAGGCTCATAATTAACAGTGCCCCCTGGTGTGTAGTCTTCGTTCTGGCGGTACATCATTATTTCAATAGCTTTTTTCCAAAGATACTGTCACATGGCTTATACAATGTTTGAATCTTAATTTAGACTAGGCCACTGTAAATTAATATATACAATATTAAAGGGGTGATCCAGGAGTCAGACAGACCTCCCAGAGTGGCTGAGCCATACTTGTCTGGTCCCTGCTACTGTGTTTGGTGTCTATCACCCCTAGGTCGGCTCTTCCTCTCCCTGCCGGTGGGGATCAGGTAACTATGATCTCCACCGCAGGTCAACCAGTCTGGGAGGTTTGTTTGACTCTTGTATAACCCCTTTAACACGTGTACAGCTTCTGTGTGGTTCATTGTTTAACAAGGATCCAGTAGCCCATGTTTGTGGGTGTATTAAAGCCCCGGACAACACATGTGGAGCATTGATACACAAGACGCTCCTATATACCTTAGAGATGAGTGCACCCAAAAACAAAGACTTGAGTGGGCTAGTAGGACACAAATGATGAAGAATGAATGGTAACTCTACTTGGGAAAAATATGGCTGAGCTTCAGCAAACATTGATAGTGGTGGGGCATACGGCGACTGTAATGTGAGACCTTGAATCCCCTCCTTTTTTTTCCTGGGTCCAGTTACAAACACAATGATTATCCAGTAATAGAGCCTTTTTTCAAAGTGATGATTAGTGTTTAACATAATCTTGAGGTTGTGTCCATCCCAGATATGTCCTGGCCAATAGAGTTCTCCATGCATAGTCTGGAGCGGTACACACACTAGATGAGGTTACATCACTAATCTGGGTCAGATGTCCATGGAGGGACACACTTACTCCAACACATTTCATCAACAACCGATTTCCTTCTTCAGAGATAAAACTGTCAGACATCAATACACTGCTCATTTATATTGGCAACTTGTTATGCTGTGGTCATGTTGGTACTGTAATCCATTGGATCTGTATTCTGTTGTCTTGAAGGCTACATTATATTGTAGCTTACCTCAATATTCCTATTATCACAAAACACTGGACCCCAAAGGAATGACCCCAAAGTCAAAGGGACATCATTATTTGTTGGGATCAGTTATTTAAAACCAAAACCATGGCAGTAGTGCAGGAGTTGTCAAGCATTTTCAGCATAGCATCTACTTTTTGTGGAGTGAGGCGATCCAGGAACAAGTAGACATGACTCATGGAGGACATTGATGCAAGCTGTTTGCTTTATCATATGGCCTAATAGCACCATAAGAGTGATAGCAGCCACAGTTAGTTGCTCATTTTATTTGCTGGCTCTGATCAAGATTGAAAATTAGCAATTTACTAGAATAGGTGAAACTTACTACAAAGTTTCCCCAGCCTAGTGGCCCAACCTCAAGACCTATGAGTCCCAGTTTTGAGGTCTTCTGGTAGACAACAATCTACTATTTAGTAGGGCCTGCATTTTCAACAAACGTTTCATAAATCAATAGTACAAGCAAATCTAAGAAACTTTGTATTATATCTTATTAGAGGAAAAGGGCCTCTTCTCAAATTTTGAGCCATTTCTTCTGTTCCCCTTGCCTCCAGAACTGATCATTCAACCTCAATTCATAGCTAAAATCTGTCTTGAGATAGTTTAGCAGCTCACTGAGGAATCAAGTTACGTGCTGCCCTATGAGGCTATAGAGAGGGAGGGGGAGGAGGAGAAGCGGCTGAAGGGAGACAGAGGCACAAATACACAAAGTTGTTGCTACTGGCGCTAGTAAATTTCCTTACTCTCGTTGCTGGATTCAAAGGTGTAAAGCTCAGTATCGCTGTATAATGTCTTTCATGCTACTGCCTAAAAGGATATCCTACTGTGGGATAAGGGAGCAGGATCTCCTGTTCTGTGTTTGCTGTGTATCGGAGACATCAGAGCAGCTAGCCTCCTTACTAGCTCATGGAAAACTGACGTGCAAATATATGGCAATTTATTCTGCCCGAAATGACAGTGACTGTAAAACAAATGCAAAAACATAAAACATGAATAATTATAAGATAAAAAATGCATAAAAAATGTAAAATAAATCAAATAAAAATATAAATAATAAAGCAAATATAAAATATAAATACATATATAAATAAATAAAACCTGCCATGTCTCCATAAAAAACAACAACATAGTTTTGGACAAAAATAAAATCCCTCTGCAGGCATTTTTGATGTCCCTCTGGACACTTGAGAGATGCATTGTTTAGCCTTGTCTACTGCTTAAAATGCTAGAAACATCTCAATTGTGGCCTTCATACCTCAAGTCGTTCTTAGCAGACAGCAGTATACAATATGTCAAACATCCCTGTGTTTGCAAGCACTTAACGATGAACTTTTCTCAAGGAAACCCAAGTCAGAATTCTTAAATAAGGTGAAAGATTTTCCACTTTCCATAAATCACTGAGAAGTGAATGACAGAGACTGCATCCGACAGGGTGACTCAAATCTACTCAAACACATTTGGAGTGTTAGTTCTCCGGCATCTGCAAAAATATATCCAGGGCTTTACGTCGATGAAGAATGTGTCAGGCTTATTTCATGGTAACATTGAGAAAAGTTACAGCTAATGACCGCACTGACATTTAAATCAGAATAGATTTTGGGCTAGGAATCAAAAATAACATTTCTTTCTATAGGAGTTCTATTTAGGGGAACGGCGTCTTTACTGGTTTATGGAATTACGGTATAGTGTACGCAATAAGAAAGTCTCCACGGAGAAGCGTTTCATTGACAATTTCAGAACTGATACGTCTGTATACAGGGAACCTCTTTAAATGATCAGATGGTCATAGAAAAGGTACAACCTACAGCCATTGAAAATGACAGTTCAATGACACATTAAAGCTTGTGTCAGTGGAACTACAAGTGTTATACTGTAGGTTGCAATAATGATGAGCGGCAGGTCCCATATTCGAATTCGCAATATTTTGCGAATATGTGGTAGAATATTCGTCACATATTCGTATTCCAGATTTCGCGATTGTGAAAAATCTGCAATGTAAAAATCGAGTAATGTGAAGTGGGTCAAATATAGAATATAGTGCCATATATTAGTTTTTTTGAATATTCATTTTTTTCCATCTGAAGTGAACAGTCATTGCCCCACAAGCAATTTAAGCAGGGAGGAATCATGACTTCAGATGGAATTATTTTTAGAATATTCTAAAAAACAAATATATAGCACTATAGAATATAGTGCTATATATTTGTTTTTAGAATATTCATCATTTTTTCATTCTGAAAACTTGATTCCTCCCTGCTTAAATTGCTTGTGGGACAATGACTGTTCACTTCAGACAGAAAAAAATGACGAGTATTCTAAAAAACGAATATATAGCGCGAATATTCGAATTACGAATATTTATCTTGATAATCGCAACTTCGAGAATTTGCAAATATTTAGAATATAGTGCTATATATTCGCTATATCGAATATTTGTCATTTTCTAACATCTAAAAACATGATTCCTCCCTGCTTAAGTTGCTTGTGGGCCAATGACTTATTAGTTAATTTCTTGAAATTCAAATAAAATATTCTCCAATTGCTCTGAAAATTGGTGTATAAAAATCGAGAACAAATATCCAAGAGTCCAAGAAGACTGCTGGCAACACAGAGGCTTAGTGTTCTTTTCTTTTTGGAAGGAAAGCTAATTTGAATATCTTTCCCAGAAACCCAAAAGGTATGTAAATTAGTTTTCCTTAAAAAATAAAAAATACCGGTAAATAAAAGAACACTGAGCCTATCTGATGCCATCTCTCTTCACCCTGTGCCTCACCTGAGACAAATCACAAGAAATTCGGGTTAGTTAGAAATCAAGTGTTTGGGGAAATTAGGGAAGAATTCCAAATAGGTAGAATCTAATCATTCATCTCAATATTTTTCTAAACAAACAGTATGGAATAATAGCTTTTATATATCTGCATATCCAGGGAGAGATAACACAATGGATCATATCCCCAGGCTATGCAACATCCAGTCCAACTAAACCACAGAAGGAGCAATCTCTAATGGTAGGCCAAAAACAGAACTTCCACAATCAACTAAAAACTTGAACCTAAACCCTGACCTTCCTAACCATCCCTTCACATAAAGATCATGTATCCCCTATTCCCAAACAATCAAATCCCCAGTAATCACAATGATGGAGGTCTCTGATTCCCCATGTGAATGGAACAGTAGTGCGCATGCATGACCAGCAGCAGCCGGTCACTCGTGCTGCTCCATTCATTTCTATGAGAGTTCCAGAGAAGTATGTCACTTCTCTGTTCATTTTGGGGGGTTCCATGGGGTGCAGGGTCCCCCTTCTCATGATCGGTGAAGGACCCTCACCAATCTAATGGCTATCCTATATCAACAGGATAGGGGATAACTTCACACACCAGTAACACCCCTTTAAGGCGTCATAGAGGGAACCACCACTGGGAGATGCAGCAGAGAACCACTGTGTAAGCGCGGCTCCTGCTCTGACAAACTTTAGCAATTCATAAATGTCATGGATCAGGGTTGGACTGACCCACCAGAGTACCAAGGGATCCTCCGTTGGGCCCAGACTCTGATCCCATAGTGGGTCTCAAAGATCCAGGAGAGAAAAAAAACTGGAGCTGCTTTAGGAGCTAATCGCTTGCCACCAGGGTCTGTTTCTCTGAACCCATTAGATTTTATTGATAATATGAGGATTGGGCCCTCAAGAATAATTTCTTCTGGTGGGACCAAGAAACCTCAGTTGAACACTGACATGGATTGATAGATTCAAGTGAATAACTTCTATGTAATGTTACACTTCCCCTGCCATGGGCAATGGAAAATGCCTTGCTGGCTGCAGTTCCCCCTGGCTAAATCAGCTTTATACTGTGGATGGTGGTAGCTGGACCCACTATTTTTTACATAGAGGCGGTTGCAATATGAGAGGCGTTGTCTATTCTTAGATTCTTTTTGTATGAATTCAAGCAAATCTGAAAATTAGCGAAGAATAGTTTGGCTGTATCTTCTGGCTACAAATCTAACTGCTGGACCTCATTAACATTCATTTTGCTTGACACTAAACAGGGATTCCCACATCCTTCTCTTCACCTCCGCACCCAGGCCTCCGACAAGATTATCCAACTTGTTTGCAAATTAATGCTCTGACATGAAAAGAGGAAAATGGATAATTGACAAGGCAGGCATGTGACGCGTCTATAAATACACGCTGCTTCAATAGCTGCCATCTTTGGTCATCTTGTTTACAACAGGCAGAACCATTCAGGACTTCTCCTGATAGATCCTTGATGCTTTTTCTTGAACAAATCACAGATTCTTTCCTGCGTTACAACAGCGTGAGCCAGACCAGCAGGCAACCAGGATGTATTCTTCATCTGTCACTGTGAACACTCTGCAATTAGGAACTTCCGATAATAAAGAAAAGAACTTCCAAAGAAAAGGTCCTTCACAAGCTCGAGTCTGTGCGACCTGACTGTCTTGTCAAGTTGAGAATTACGGTCTTTCTTCTTCTCTTTTATTTATTTCATTTTTTCACGTTATCCTAGGAGCTTCATGACTGGTTAATATGGAGCATCTGATAGAAAATTCACTGTTTTATTAAAATAGAAGTGAGGGCAGGATGAGCTCTGAACTCATTAGCTGCCAGCGGTGGGTCCGAGGAAAAAAGAAGCCTGTGTAACAATGCAAAGAATAGGCAGCACCAGTGAAAGCATAGAGCCATGAATTAGAGTCTGATGTCTACTCAATTAACTTTCATCAGGATTATAATTGATGCTTACTTTAAAATTATTTTCAAACCAGTTCGTTGGTAGAGGTGAAATCGGCTTTTGAAAACCAAAATGAAGGGGAGGAATCCTCTGTTTAGGTTCCTCATTTCTTGGCCAGAATGGAAAATGATTACAAAGAGAGTCTGCTATATCATACCCCCAGTGCCAGAGTTACCCCTGTCACATTTTATTTAGAATTTTATTTTGACTATGGAAACTCTCTTGCAGGCCATAAGAAAACACCTGCTTATTTATGGTCTGCAAGTAGGTGAGACCACTCGTAGCTGTGCAGCTTTTGCAGATAATCTACTGATGTTGATTACCAACCCTGCACTGGCTTTCCTTCATACTTTGAGAATGTATCTTAGGGTGTTCAAACACCTTCAGCAGGGTGTCTCCTATAAATGCTTCATAACATCAAAATTCAGAATCTCTATCCATCCCCAATGTGTCCTGGATAGGGAGAAAGAACCTATTGAAGTCCTTCATCCTACCTAAACGCTTGTATTTACTACAAATGTTACCTGTCCATCTCTCTGCAGCTGTCTTTTCCAGGGTGCGGTCCCCTGTGTCCTTTCTCTGGAGGGGGAAGAGGTCGAGTTTGACATATTCCAGGTTTCCACCCTTTGGAGGATTTGGACTTCTAGATTTGCAAAACTACTATCCAGTTGAGGTGATGGCTAAAGTTGAACAGCCTATCTTTTAGGACCTTAGGTCGGCATCCCCGACACCAGATCTTTGGGTAGGAATTTGAGGCCTGAATAAAATGAGTTCCTCATCCAATGTATTTATACAGGGCATGCAGGAGCTCGCTAATGACAGTAAAGTACTAAATACCTATTTCTCCTTTGATGCCAGCTAGACTCATCCTGCTTGCCATAACATCTGATTAACGTGAGGCTCCAACTATTTGGCGATAATGTGGCACTCTCACTGTTTCATTTTTGAAGCACAGTGATTTCTTCTTTTCATGTTCTAGTGAATTTGCCCCTTTCTAAATTTAGTGCCCTGGAGCAAGGTAATTTGGATTATAGACTTTGTGGACATGTGCCATTATTGCTTCTATGCAAATCCATTAGCTCCCTATTTTACTGCACTTTGGAGGGTCAACTTGGACTGTGATTTATGCTGGTGTGTGCGCTTATACTGTTTCATATTTTTGAACTGCATTGATATGTACTGTAATATATCATGTTCATTTGCACTATTACACTATAGCTGCACTGCACTGTGGAAAGGGTTAATGCACAGCCAGCTACTACCGAGAGACTTTCTACCTATGCAAAGTTTTGGAGGGGAAAAAAAATTCACACTGGCCATCTGTTTGGTTTAGCTCTGTTGTTTTTGTCTGGAAAAACTGTGTATTCATTTCCATACACTTGCATTAAAGCTCTATACAACCCTTTGACAGACAGAAATTGTAACAATATTTCTGTTTATGCTGTGCTTCTCCACTCCACCCCTCCCACTAGAAGGTTCTAGTTCAGCTAGAAACTGTATATAAGGAGAACAGTTAGAGCCCTTAGTTGTCTGCAAATAGGTCCAGTACTTAGTAGTAGATACTATGCTGTACCAGAGTAGGAGAGACTCTGCCAGACTGCATCAGTGAACCGAAGAAGATGCTGATACAGGGATACTTTGCCTCAGATCCTGGGTCAACAGCCCTGGGACATAGGAGCCAGCCAGACGACTGAGCCACAGACCCTGGGCCACCAGTCATTGGCCAGGGAGCCAGACTTCTGAGAGAGGGACAGCTAGCTTAGGACTTTCCTCAGCAATGCATGAAACCTTCTGCCAGGAAGGAGACTGGAGAAGCCAGCTCAGTGCCTTGCCTGTATTGTTTACCATTTGAGTCCCTCCAGAAAAGATGCACATTGGTTTACTGCAGACTCTGACTCTCTGGACTTATTTCAATGGTGTCCAGAGGACCCAGTGTGACTTTGAGGTCACCCTAAACCACGCTACTGCACATAGGTCAGACAGTATAGGGACATCAGATTCCAGAAAGCATGGCGGTTCCTTTGTGCACCTGTTGATGGCCTATACTAAGGAAGCATGTGGAAACTCCCCAAAAAACGGTCAGAAACCCAACATCATAGTATGGGGTTACTCAAGTCTCTAAGTTATGAGACCAGTTCCTTTATCTATACACTTCTTTCTCTGAATCTGAACATCCCATAGCTCAAATGAATGGAACCTGGGTCACCAGAGAACCTTATGGTGATGATCCAAGTTTGGGTCAGGAGATATGACCCTAAAACGTGGCAGCATTACAGCCATCTGAAACCAGACTGGAACAGTTGAAATGGTTACAGGCATGCACCCCAATACAGGATATTTATATAAATAGGAGCCAGCTGAGGTATGAACATAACATCTGCAGCGCAGCCAATCCTCTGTACATAGTTATCTCAGAGTTGCTCTAAACCATTTCTTTATGGAGTCCTTAAAGAACGTTACAAGAGAAAGTAAGTGTCTCTACAGATGAATGTCACCACCGCACCGAATTACTTAATCAGAGAAGAAGGTCAGGCAATCGAGGCAGTGAGGCTATAAAATATTGTAAGAAGTGACCTTGGCAGACATTCTGTGTTGTATATCATCACTGTGTCACAAGCAATCACGCTCAAGTGGGCACCCCAAACTTAACATAAAGAATACGTAGTTCTATGTTTGCCCATCCTCCATATATAGAAATTACAATTGCAAATAAGTGTAACTGAAAACATGAAAAAAAATTAAGTGCAGCAATCCATCTGAAATGGATAAAATATTTTATAAATCTGCTATCCCCTGCATTGTTATAAAACCAAGGCACAGATGACCCAGGCAGAGATATGGGTTGAGTTACAGGATAGCAGTAACATGCAGAGCTGTCACAGTACTGTATAACTGCTCCAAACAACCTCTGTACTTTATGACCCGTAGACTTCTATAAGGGCCCTAGTGCACTTTGATACAGTAGGTATCATCTGACACATATGGAGGCATCATTTCACAGTGCCTATGGCTCCATACTGCACAAGAAATCCAGGTGCAGCCAGTGATTGGCTCACACAAAAGGAGACCAGACATCCTCAAAACGGGAGCAGTAAGAGATTGTTCAGGTAAGAATACCTCCACAGTGCCCGCCACTTTAACAGCGACCTCCACAGCGGCCTGCCCCCTTAACAGTAACATCCACAGCTCCTTCCCCTTTAACAGTGACCTCCACAGCAGCCGTCCCTTTATTAGTGACCTCCACAGTACCCTGTCTCCTTAACAGTAGTTTCCACAACACCCCGCCCCCTTAACACTGACCTCCATAGCAGACCATCTACTAAACTGTGACCTCCACAGCAGCCTACCCCCTTAAATGTGACCGCCACATCACTCCGCTCCCTTAGCAGTGTCATCCACAGTGCCCCTCCCCCTTTAAAGCTGACCTACAGCAGTGAAGAAAAATGGCTGGGTTATTATGGAAACCTGGTGTAAAACTGTGTGTATGTGGAGACTAATGGCCTGCGAGTTTCTATTGGCTGATAACGGTCATGTGACCATGTGCATGGCAACTGGGATATGAGGAGAAAGAGCTGCAGGCTTCTATTGGCTAATGTAGGTCATGTGATGGTGCCATATTTGCATTTTATGGGAATATCTCAGGAACGGTACATCCTAGAGAGCTGAGACCCGGTCTAAAACCTTCCCGGACACCTGATGTACCTGTGTGCCAAATTTCGTGATTGTAAATGCGACGGTGCGGATTCCTTTAGTGGACATATATACATACAGTCGCAAGAAAAAGTATTTGAACCCTTTGGAATGATATGGATTTCTGCACAAATTGGTCATAAAATGTGATCTGCTCTTCATCTAAGTCACAACAATAGACAATCACAGTCTGCTTAAACTAATAACACACAAATAATTAAATGTTACCATGTTTTTATTGAACACACCATGTAAACACTCACAGTGCAGGTGGAAAAAGTATGTGAACCCCTAGACTAATGACATCTCCAAGAGCTAATTGGAGTGAGGTGTCAGCCAACTGGAGTCCAATCAATGAGATGAGATTGGAGGTGTTGGTTACAGCTGCCCTGCCCTATAAAAAACACACACCAGTTCTGGGTTTGCTTTTCACAAGAAGCATTGCCTGATGTGAATGATGCCTCGCACAAAAGAGCTCTCAGAAGACCTACGATTAAGAATTGTTGACTTGCATAAAGCTGGAAAGGGTTAAAAAAGTATCTCCAAAAGCCTTGCGGTTCATCAGTACAAGGTAAGACAAATAGTCTATAAATGGAGAAAGTTCAGCACTGCTGCTACTCTCCCTAGGAGTGGCCGTCCTGTAAAGATGACTGCAAGAGCACAGCGCAGACTGCTCAATGAGGTGAAGAAGAATGAGCATTGTCCCTACACTTCATTTAGGATTGACCTGCTTTATTTTTACATCATCTCCCCTGATGAACCTGCCCAATGTCCTGGCAGTGAAACATGCGTGTAGGGACAATGCTCATGCATATTTAGGGACATATAGTTACTAGAGTTAGGGAAAGGTTCCAGACAGGGTCGTCCTTTCAAGGACGAGTGCCCTGTGGTCAGGTTGCTACCACACATCTAGTTTATAGGGTACTGGTTAGATAGCCATAGGAGTTCCATAGGGACCCTGCACACATGTGTTTGACTGTCAGCTGGTTGCTATCTCCCCATTGATTCATCCGACCATGCATACAGGAAGAACGACTACTTGAATATCGTGTGTTGAAGCAGCCGACAACCTCCCCTGGGTACCGGTAGGACACACTGGTTACCCTCTCAGTGCTGCCGCGCACTTTAAATCTATTTTCAATATACTGAGATGACCATGGGCCACAGCTACTAATGGTCCTACACCGTGCTCATCTCTTTATATTTATTTTTCGCACATAGTATCTAGGATTTTATCAGCAATGATATTAAATGTTATGTTTTAAGATTATTCTTTCAGAGTGACAATTATATTCCGGATAATCTAGAAGGCAGATACACCTCGATCTGACCTCCTTGACTATTTATGAATTTTGATTATGGCTGTGATTGGCCAGAGCACCATGTGACCCAGCCTCTATTTAAGCTGGAGTCACATAGCGCCGCCCGTCACTCTGCTCTGATTAGCGTAGGGAGAGGTTGCGGCTGCGACAGTAGGGCGAGATTAGGCAGATTAACTCCTCCAAAGGACTTGATTATTGATCGATCTGCAGCTGTGGGTCATTGAGCTGCTGATACTCAATTGCTCACTGTTTTTAGGCTGCCCAGACCGTTTGTCAGTCACTTTTTTCTGGGGTGATCGGCGGCCATTTTGTGTCTTGTGGTGCGCCAGCACAAGCTGCGACCAAGTGCATTTAACCCTCAATGGTGTGGTTGTTTTTTGGCTAAAGCCTACATCAGGGTGAAGCTGTCACACCAAGTGCATTTAACCAGCAATAGTCTGTTCATTTTTTGGCCATATACTACATCAGGGGCAAGCTGCGCCTGTCACCAAGTGCATTTAACCCTCAGTAGTGTGGTTGGTCAAGCTGTGACACCAAGTGCATTTAACCCTCAGTAGTGTGGTTGGTCAAGCTGTCACACCAAGTGCATTTAACCAGCAATAGTGTGGTTATTTTTTGGCCATATCCCAGTCTAATTCTGTCATTAAATCCATACCGGTCACCCAGCGCCTAAATACTAGGCCTCAAATTTATATTCAGCTGAATTTGAATACAATACATTGGGCCAAATAATATTTTTGTTGTTGTGGTGAACGATAACAATGAGGAAAACATCTAGTAAGGGACGCGGACGTGGACATGGTCGTGGTGGTGTTAGTGGACCCTCTGGTGCTGGGAGAGGACGTGGCCGTTCTGCCACATCCACACGTCCTAGTGTACCAACTACCTCAGGTCCCAGTAGCCGCCAGAATTTACAGCGATATATGGTGGGGCCCAATGCCGTTCTAAGGATGGTAAGGCCTGAGCAGGTACAGGCATTAGTCAATTGGGTGGCCGACAGTGGATCCAGCACGTTCACATTATCTCCCACCCAGTCTTCTGCAGAAAGCGCACAGATGGCGCCTGAAAACCAACCCCATCAGTCTGTCACATCACCCCCATGCATACCAGGGAAACTGTCTCAGCCTCAAGTTATGCAGCAGTCTCTTATGCTGTTTGAAGACTCCGCTGGCAGGGTTTCCCAAGGGCATCCACCTAGCCCTTCCCCAGCGGTGAAAGACATAGAATGCACTGACGCACAACCACTTATGTTTCCTGATGATGAGGACATGGGAATACCACCTCAGCATGTCTCTGATGATGACGAAACACAGGTGCCAACTGCTGCGTCTTTCTGCAGTGTGCAGACTGAACAGGAGGTCAGGGATCAAGACTGGGTGGAAGACGATGCAGGGGACGATGAGGTCCTAGACCCCACATGGAATGAAGGTCGTGCCACTGACTTTCACAGTTCGGAGGAAGAGGCAGTGGTGAGACCGAGCCAACAGTGTAGCAAAAGAGGGAGCAGTGGGCAAAAGCAGAACACCCGCCGCCAAGAGACTCCGCCTGCTACTGACCGCCGCCATCTTGGACCGAGCACCCCAAAGGCAGCTTCAAGGAGTTCCCTGGCATGGCACTTCTTCAAACAATGTGCTGACGACAAGACCCGAGTGGTTTGCACGCTGTGCCATCAGAGCCTGAAGCGAGGCATTAACGTTCTGAACCTGAGCACAACCTGCATGACCAGGCACCTGCATGCAAAGCATGAACTGCAGTGGAGTAAACACCTTAAAACCAAGGAAGTCACTCAGGCTCCCCCTGCTACCTCTTCTGCTGCTGCCGCCTCGGCCTCTTCTGCTGCTGCAGCCTCTGCTGCTGCTGCCGCCTCGGCCTCTTCCTCCGCCTCTGGAGGAACGTTGGCACCTGCCGCCCAGCAAACAGGGGATGTACCACCAACACCACCACCACCTCCGTCACCAAGCATCTCAACCATGTCACACAGCAGCGTTCAGCTCTCCATCTCACAAACATTTGAGAGAAAGCGTAAATTCCCACCTAGCCACCCTCGATCCCTGGCCCTGAATGCCAGCATTTCTAAACTACTGGCCTATGAAATGCTGTCATTTAGGCTGGTGGACACAGACAGCTTCAAACAGCTCATGTCACTTGCTGTCCCACAGTATGTTGTTCCCAGCCGGCACTACTTCTCCAAGAGAGCCGTGCCTTCCCTGCACAACCAAGTATCCGATAAAATCAAGTGTGCACTGCGCAACGCCATCTGTGGCAAGGTCCACCTAACCACAGATACGTGGACCAGTAAGCACGGCCAGGGACGCTATATCTCCCTAACTGCACACTGGGTAAATGTAGTGGCAGCTGGGCCCCAGGCGGAGAGCTGTTTGGCGCACGTCCTTCCGCCGCCAAGGATCACAGGGCAACATTCTTTGCCTCCTGTTGCCTCCTCCTCCTACTCGGCTTCCTCCTCCTCTTCTTCCACCTGCTCATCCAGTCAGCCACACACCTTCACCACCAACTTAAAAACAGCCCGGGGTAAACATCAGCAGGCCATTCTGAAACTCATATGTTTGGGGGACAGGCCCCACACCGCACAGGAGTTGTGGCGGGGTATAGAACAACAGACCGACGAGTGGTTGCTGCCGGTGAGCCTCAAGCCCGGCCTGGTGGTGTGTGATAATGGGCGAAATCTCGTTGCAGCTCTGGGACTAGCCAGTTTGACGCACATCCCTTGCTTGGCGCATGTGCTGAATTTGGTGGTGCAGAAGTTCATTCACAACTACCCCGACATGTCAGAGCTGCTGCATAAAGTGCGGGCCGTCTGTTCGCGCTTTCGGCGTTCACATCCTGCTGCTGCTCGCCTGTCTGCGCTACAGCGTAACTTCGGCCTTCCCGCTCACCGCCTCATATGCGACGTGCCCACCAGGTGGAACTCCACCTTGCACATGCTGGACAGACTGTGCGAGCAGCAGCAGGCCATAGTGGAGTTTCAGCTGCAGCACGCACGGGTCAGTCGCACTACAGAACAGCACCACTTCACCACCAATGACTGGGCCTCCATGCGAGAACTGTGTGCCCTGTTGTGCTGTTTCGAGTACTCCACCAACATGGCCAGTGGCGATGACGCCGTTATCAGCGTTACAATACCACTTCTATGTCTCCTTGAGAAAACACTTAGGGCGATGATGGAAGAGGAGGTGGCCCAGGAGGAGGAGGAGGAGGAGGAAGAGGGGTCATTTTTAGCACTTTCAGGTCAGTCTCTTCGAAGTGACTCAGAGGGAGGTTTTTGGCAACAGCAGAGGCCAGGTACAAATGTGGCCAGCCAGGGCCCACTACTGGAGGACGAGGAGGACGAGGATGAGGTGGAGGAGGATGAGGATGAAGCATGGTCACAGCGGGGTGGCACCCAACGCAGCTCGGGTCCATCACTGGTGCGTGGCTGGGGGGAAAGGCAGGACGATGACGATACGCCTCCCACAGAGGACAGCTTGTCCTTACCCCTGGGCAGCCTGGCACACATGAGCGACTACATGCTGCAGTGCCTGCGCAACGACAGCAGAGTTGCCCACATTTTAACCTGTGCGGACTACTGGGTTGCCACCCTGCTGGATCCACGCTACAAAGACAATGTGCCCACCTTACTTCCTGCACTGGAGCGTGATAGGAAGATGCGCGAGTACAAGCGCACGTTGGTAGACGCGCTACTGAGAGAATTCCCAAATGTCACAGGGGAACAAGTGGAAGCCCAAGGCCAAGGCAGAGGAGGAGCAAGAGGTCGCCAAGGCAGCTGTGTCACGGCCAGCTCCTCTGAGGGCAGGGTTAGCATGGCAGAGATGTGGAAAAGTTTTGTCAACACGCCACAGCTAACTGCACCACCACCTGATACGCAACGTGTTAGCAGGAGGCAACATTTCACTAACATGGTGGAACAGTACGTGTGCACACCCCTCCACGGACTGACTGATGGTTCGGCCCCATTCAACTACTGGGTCTCTAAATTGTCCACGTGGCCAGAGCTAGCCTTTTATGCCTTGGAGGTGCTGGCCTGCCCGGCGGCCAGCGTTTTGTCTGAACGTGTATTCAGCACGGCAGGGGGTGTCATTACAGACAAACGCAGCCGCCTGTCTACAGCCAATGTGGACAAGCTGACGTTCATAAAAATGAACCAGGCATGGATCCCACAGGACCTGTCCGTCCCTTGTCCAGATTAGACATTAACTACCTCCCCTTAACCATATATTATTGTACTCCAGGGCACTTCCTCATTCAATCCTATTTTTATTTTCATTTTACCATTATATTGCGAGGCTACCCAAATTTGAATGAACCTCTCCTCTGTCTGGGTGCCGGGGCCTAAATATATGCCAATGGACTGTTCCAATGTTGGGTGACGTGAAGCCTGATTCTCTGCTATGACATGCAGACTAATTCTCTGCTGACATGAAGCCAGATTCTCTGTTACGGGACCTCTCTCCTCTGCCTGGGTGCTGGGCCTAAATATATGCCAATGGACTGTTGCACTGGTGGCTGACGTGAAGCCTGATTGTCTGTTACGGGACCTCTCTCCTCTGCCTGGGTGCTGGGCCTAAATATCTGACAATGGACTGTTGCATTGGTGGCTGACGTGAAGCCTGATTCTCTGCTATGATATGAAGACTGATTCTCTGCTGACATGAAGCCAGATTGTCTGTTACGGGACCTCTCTCCTCTGCCTGGGTGCTGGGCCTAAATTTATGAAAATGGACTCTTACAGTGGTGGATGATGTGAAGCCTGATTCTCTGCTATGACATGAAGACTGATTCTCTGCTGACATGAAGCCAGATTGTCTGTTACGGGACCTCTCTCCTCTGCCTGGGTGCTGGGCCTAAATTTATGAAAATGGACTCTTACAGTGGTGGGTGACGTGAAGCCTGATTCTCTGCTATGATATGAAGACTGATTCTCTGCTGACATGAAGCCAGATTGTCTGTTACGGGACCTCTCTCCTCTGCCTGGGTGCTGGGCCTAAATTTATGACAATGGACTGTTGCAGTGGTGGCTGACGTGAAGCCTGATTCTCTGCTATGACATGCAGACTGATTCTCTGCTGACATGAAGCCAGATTCTCTGTTACGGGACCTCTCTCCTCTGCCTGGGTGCTGGGCCTAAATATATGCCAATGGACTGTTGCACTGGTGGCTGACGTGAAGCCTGATTGTCTGTTACGGGACCTCTCTCCTCTGCCTGGGTGCTGGGCCTAAATATCTGACAATGGACTGTTGCATTGGTGGCTGACGTGAAGCCTGATTCTCTGCTATGACATGCAGACTGATTCTCTGCTGACATGAAGCCAGATTGTCTGTTACGGGACCTCTCTCCTCTGCCTGGGTGCTGGGCCTAAATTTATGAAAATGGACTCTTACAGTGGTGGGTGACGTGAAGCCTGTTTCTCTGCTATGAAATGAAGATTGATTCTCTGCTGACATGAAGCCAGATTGTCTGTTACGGGACCTCTCTCCTCTGTCTGGGTGCTGGGCCTAAATTTATGACAATGGACTGTTGCAGTGGTGGCTGACGTGAAGCCTGATTCTCTGCTATGACATGCAGACTGATTCTCTGCTGACATGAAGCCAGATTCTCTGTTACGGGACCTCTCTCCTCTGCCTGGGTGCTGGGCCTAAATATATGCCAATGGACTGTTGCACTGGTGGCTGACGTGAAGCCTGATTGTCTGTTACGGGACCTCTCTCCTCTGCCTGGGTGCTGGGCCTAAATATCTGACAATGGACTGTTGCATTGGTGGCTGACGTGAAGCCTGATTCTCTGCTATGATATGAAGACTGATTCTCTGCTGACATGAAGCCAGATTGTCTGTTACGGGACCTCTCTCCTCTGCCTGGGTGCTGGGCCTAAATATCTGACAATGGACTGTTGCATTGGTGGCTGACGTGAAGCCTGATTCTCTGCTATGACATGCAGACTGATTCTCTGCTGACATGAAGCCAGATTGTCTGTTACGGGACCTCTCTCCTCTGCCTGGGTGCTGGGCCTAAATTTATGAAAATGGACTCTTACAGTGGTGGGTGACGTGAAGCCTGATTATCTGCTATGATATGAAGACTGATTCTCTGCTGACATGAAGCCAGATTGTCTGTTACGGGACCTCTCTCCTCTGCCTGGGTGCCGGGGCCTAAATATCTGAGAATGGACTGTTCCAGTGGTGGGTGACGTGAAGCCAGATTCTCTGCTATGACATGCAGACTGATTCTCTGCTGACATGAAGACAGATTCTCTGTTACGGGACATCTCTCCTCTGCCTGGGTGCCGGGGCCTAAATATCTGAGAATGGACTGTTCCAGTGGTGGGTGACGTGAAGCCAGATTCTCTGCTATGGGACCTCTCTCCAATTGATTTTGGTTAATTTTTATTTATTTAATTTTTATTTTAATTCATTTCCCTATCCACATTTGTTTGCAGGGGATTTTCCTACATGTTGCTGCCTTTTGCAGCCCTCTAGCCCTTTCCTGGGCTGTTTTACAGCCTTTTTAGTACTGAAAAGTTCGGGTCCCCATTGACTTCAATGGGGTTCGGGACGAAGTTCGGATCGGGTTCGGATCCCGAACCCGAACATTTCCGGGAAGTTCGGCCGAACTTCTCGAACCCGAACATCCAGGTGTTCGCTCAACTCTATTTATGACCAATTTGTGCAGAAATCCATATCATTCCAAAGGGTTCACATACTTTTTCTTGCAACTGTACATACACTCAGCTTTATATATTAGATCGGTCAGTCCCAATCCCCTCCCCCACAAACTAGAGTAAGCAGTGTATAGTGTAAGTGATGCCGAGTCCGGGTTACATCAAAGTTAGCCAAGAAGTTTCATTAGTTTTGAATTAATTTGTCACCAATCTCTATAAATCAGGTATACCCAGGCCTTAGGGTACAGGCACATGGAGCGTGGTATGGTATAGTACTTCGTAATAGTAAAACATAGTACATAGTGATAATAATACATAGCACAAATCGATCAAAATGTATACTAATGCCTCATGTATAGCATGCAACATAGGGGCCTGTATACTATTTATGATGCTGAGAAGCAGTTATTAGATCAAAGCATAGCATGAGGAGGTGTGATCCAGGTTCACTCTTGTTTTTGAATGTAATATATAGCACATACTAATAGTAATACATAGTGACAGTAAAACAATTTTTTTTACTAAAAATGAGAATACATTTCGTATAAAATTTTCCATTATTTAAGAAGAAATTACTTTGAGAAGATTTGGGACCAGTGAAGCCCCTTATGTATAGTGTGAGAAGAGCGCTTCCATTTCACAGCTTTCAGGAAACACAAGTCCTCTGAGATATAGTACTTCGCATATCATTTATCTTTCCCTTCAATTTGCAAGGAAATACCAGCACGGAGAGCAGTAAGACGCAGATCACTCTCTAGATGTTGAAAATCAATGGATGAAAATTAAAAATCAACAAAGCTCTTACATTCGCCTAAATGAAATGGCCCCTGATCCAGTCAATTCTTGTTACAAGCAAAACAAACTGTTAATGGTGAGAGAGCTGCCTCTACCCCTGCCCGAATCATGACTGTAAATAGTCAAATAATGGGGCAATGATAGCAAAAGTGTAATTGGAAAAGTAAGCTTTATTTGACACAGAGACAGTTTTTTGAAACAGTGACGTCTCTATGACTGGAGACCAAAGGAATGTGCACCAGTTTTTTTGTCCATTCTCCTGGCGCTGACAATGGCCACATCTTCGGCAAATAATATGGGTGTGGCACTAATGTGGGTGCTAATCCTTGTCCCTTTTTAAAATCCATTTGGCGGGACCAACATTGGGGTTATTGGTAAATTTGCCACACTAGGACCCCAGGTGTCTTTAAGTTCTTCAGGTCCCTTTCCCAGTGTAAATAATGCCATTCCCAATCTATGATCAACACCTGACACCTGATGTTCAAAGTGGTAGATAGTGAAGTATTGAAATTGATGAATTAAGTATGATTTTTTATTTTTTTTTACCGCCTTTCAGGGAAAATCAATTCATTGCCATGAAGCACGAGGAAATTTGGCTTTGCGGCGAATCAAATTTTCCCTGAAATTTGGATCGAACTCCACAAATATTCGCTCAACACTAGTGGTAGACTATTGGTGAGTCTGTGACTCACCAATAAAAAAATCAAAAAGGTCCAGATCCAATGAGTTTGTAAATCTTTTTTTACAATAAATCTTTTCCCACAAAACTATATACTGTATCAATCTGCTCAGCTCCTCCTGCTCTATGACATGAAGACTGGATTGCGTTTAAATGTAACAGTTTCTCTTAAAAAGGAGACAAAGGCATACCCACAATTCCTAGTCCTTGCTTAAAGAGTCATATACAATGTCTAGCCCTGGTGACCCAATAGCACGTAAACGTATATGTTGTGTCCAGTCATTATTATCTTACAGTGTCCATTATGGTACCCATAATGCCCAGTTCCTCATGCTACAATGATGATGCAAAGTAACAAAAACCCATGTGTCCAGAAGCAGAATCATAATATAGCATTTGAAATCATTTTGCAGTTGCGAAAAGTGTCTGAGGAGCCAGAAAATGACCATGAAATTCCGTAATATACGTGACTTTCTCCAGCTCCGTGTGACCCGATACATACGTCAATGAGACCTGATCCTCCACCAACATAGTAGCTAGTGATAAACCTAGATGTCATTGAGCTGCCACTCCGTCTTCAGTCGCCATGGAAGATGTTGCTTAGCAACAAGTCGGAAACAAAGAAATTGACAAATATAGTAAAAACAAGGTCTTTAGGGTGTCACAATACTATCTCAGAAGTCAGGTGGATGTTCGTTTTGGTCTCTTCTTTCCATCGTTTGTATCATGAAAAATGGATGGAGATAATGTTTGATAAAAGGGAGTTGGTCAGCAGGTGTTTGGCTGGTTGGGTTTGCAGACAGTTCCTTTGCTAGGGTGATCCGTTGCTGCCTTCTGTAGAAAAGGCCCTTTGTTCTAAAATGCAGATGAGCAGTTTGGTGCACTGAGGGTGGGACGGCACCTTTAGTGCAATGAAGTGCAGAGTAAGCCCCCCCCCTTTCCCATGTTGATAGACAGGGCCAGGCATTGGAATTCTGCTCGTTCCTGGCCCAATAATCTTACACATGCACCAAGCACCAGAATTTCAGTGCATCATTATTATTATTTATTATTATTAAAGCGCCATTTATTCCATAGCGCTGTACATATGATGAGGGGTGCACATACATAATACAGACAATTGCACTAATCATAAACAAGATGAGTTACAAACTGGTACAGAAGGAGAGTGGGCCCTGCCCGTGAGGGCTTACAATCTACATGGTATGGGAGAAGGACACAGTAGGTGCGGGTGAAGCTGGTCATGGCGGTATAGAGGCAGCAGGGTCACGGGTTGTAGGCTTGTCTGAAGAGGGGGGTTTTCAGGTTCCTTTTGAAGGATTCCACTGTAGGTGAGAGTCTGATGTGTTGGGGTAGAGAGTTCCAGAGTGTGGGGGATGCACGGGAGAAATCCTGGAGGCGATTGTGGGAAGAGGCGATAAGAGGAGAGGAGAGAAGGAGGTCTTGTGAGGATTGAAAAGTGCGTGTGAGGATATATCTGGAAAGTAGCTCAGAGATGTAGGGAGGGGACAGGTTGTGGACGGCCTTGTACGTATTTGTTAGTACTTTAAAGTGAATTCGCTGGGCAATGGGGAGCCAGTGAAGGGATTTGCAGAGGGGAGAGGCAGAGGAGTAATAGGCAGCAGAATTGAGGATAGATTGGAGGGGTGCGAGAGTGCTAGATGGGAGGCCACAGAGGAGAATGTTGCAGTAGTCTAGGCGGGAGATGATGGGGGCATGTACAAGCATTTTCGCAGATTCAAAGTTGAGGAAAGCACGGATGCGGGAGATGTTTTTTAGTTGGAGGCGGCAGGTGGTGGAAAGGGCTTGGATGTGCGGTCTGAAGGAGAGGGCAGAATCCAAGGTCACTCCAAGGCAGCGGACTTGGTTGACCGGGGATAGTTTTCAGCCATTGATCATGATAGATAGGTCTGTTTAGGGGGTTGAGCAAGATGGGGGAAAGATGATGAGTTCTGTTTTATCCATGTTAAGTTTTAGAAAGTGAGAGGCAAAGAAGGATGATATGGAAGATAGGTATTGTGGGATTCTGGATAGTAAGGTGGTGATGTCTGGACCAGAGAGACATCACCACATGCATGCACTGAGAATGAGAAAAGAAGGTCCAGAACCTTATCTACGCTGCACTAACAAGTCAGTAAGGTATTCACTCATTTATAGCATATAGGACTTTACTGCTGTGGAAAGGAGTATTGCCTCCGGCACCTTCCACATTTTGAGATGAATTAGCCATCCATATCTAAGATAAAGTGGTCCACATCTATGTATCCTTAGAGACAGAGAGTACTACAACTATCATCATTTTGCTGCTTATTCGCTGCTATTGAGAGAGGATTACACAGTAATATATACTTTGGAACAGTGTTTTTTACTGTCCTTTTTATTACTAGTTCCATCTTTGATTCAGTAAAGAAACACTTTGGCACACATTTATTAAGACCGGCATTTTAGACGCTGGTCTTAATAAGCCCCTGCGCTGGCGGTGGATCACCTAAGTTATGTAGCGGCGTCAGCCGTATCCACCGCCAATTCTAAATGTAAGACAGCTTCCGAAACCAGGAGTAGAAAGTGATTAATAAGACTGTCCTTCCTGCCCGTGCCCTTCCCTGCCCATGCCATACCCCATTTTTTAGACCTGGTATGAGCGTGGAAGAAGTCGCAGATTCTGCCACAACATGGAGTGCGACAGAATCTCTGCCAGATATACACCATAAAAGTGGGGTATATCTGTTTGTAAATCACCCCTTTTATTTATTGCACCCTACAGTCTGGTTATTGACTCCATCATGCATCAGCCAGCCCTCTACATCTGGCCTCCTGCTTTGCACCCTGCCAAACTGTTGACCATCAGAGCACCCCATGTACCATGAGAGAAGAAAGGGTGGGCTCTACAGTCACTGCAGGGCCCTGGGGAGCAGAAGAGTGGAATTTGCCACCATGAACTCTAACCATCACCTTCAGAGTCACAACTGCCACTCCCATCCTCCATGCACCTCCAGCTTCTATGCTGAGTTTAATAGGAAAGACTCCCATTAAAATGAGTAGGAACCTTGGGACCAGGAAGTATAGCCTACCAGAAGCATCAGAACGGGGGAAGAGGGGATCAGGTGAGGTCAGTATCACTTCACTACTCCAAGCTGCACAACCCCTTTCATTACTGAAATATTTTAGGCTGCCCATAAACAATGCCCTTCAGCAGCGTACGGTTTCCCATTGAAATGAATAGGTCCGCACCCGTTCCGCAATTTTGCGAACCCATTCATGCAGTTGTGTGAATGAGCCCTTACAATAAGACAATTACATAACTGGTTGTAATGCACTATATTTTATGAGCTAAATTATGGAGCTCACTTTTATACAATTTACTCATGGAATGTCAATAGAAGCAACATACAAGTTGTGACATCACTTGGTTTTATGATGTCACCAAACATGACAGATTATTGCACTTAGTGTAAATGACCATAGAACCCCTCCAGTAAAATAAAGTACAACCACACACCTAATTAGTCATGTGAAATCGGACTGTTTAATGGCTCTTTTATTAAGTTTAGGCTTTTACAAAAGTTTTATGTTCTGCTCAGAGCCCGGGTCCCGGCAGGACTCATAAGCACCTGACTCTGAATACTTTGTGACACACAACTTCAAAAGACTGCTGACAGGCCTCTTAGCCGCTGTTGTCAAATGCCATTGTGAATACAAAGAGGGAGAAGAAAATCAAAGTCAAGAATAGAGTTACTATTGCACTTTTTACTCTTACATTTCACTTTGAGCTTTTCTCACTTTCTTGGGATTGTGTTAACAGTCTCTGCTCTTTTTAAGTAATTTATGCCTTGTCTGCTATTTCTAGTTTAGTTGCAGTATCTGTAGTACCATGAAAAAAAAATTAAAAAAAAATGATCAGTCCTTGAGTTGACCTCATCTGTCAGGTTGTTAAACATCTTTTCCAGTTGTTTTGTAGGGTTCACGTAGAGAGCTGCATTATAGAGATCCATGCAACCAGTTGGACAGAGTCCTAATTATAGGGCAGCTTTTGAAATTGCTATGGGGGCCTACTGTACCTCCGCCAGTCTCTGACCTTATTTTTCAGTTGGATTACCCATAATTCCAATAACACACTGCCCCATGGAGCATCATATGGCGGTACACTGTGTATGTGCGTATGATCCCTAGGAAGGGAAATTTTCACCAGGGATATGAGCATATTGCATGGCAACCAGCATTGGAGCTCTACTGGTGGCCACATTGGTCATCGACTAGTGTAGAAACAGCTCAAAAAAAGTTAATTTTTTTACCAAGAAGGCCAACTTTTCTGTCAATCTAATAGTTTAAATAGGTGGCGTGAATGAAAAAGAACAAGGGTCATCAACTCTCCATTCATTTAATGGATGAGAGTCCAAGAGGTGATCCCTATCAGACATTTATGGTAAATCCTGTGGATATCATCAAGGGGTTTACAAAAAGAACTAAGAAGGAAATTTATCAAATTGGTGTAAAGGAAAACTTAGGTTTAGTTAGTTGCCCATAGCAGCCAATCAGATTGAGGCTTTCATTTTTCAGACCTTCAAAAGGTAGAATCTAATTGGTTGTTATGAGTCAATTTTCCTTTACACCAATTTGATAAATCTCCCCCTAAGTTTGTATGCAATGTATTTCACCAGGTTTCTTCTCCACCGGTGTCTTTATATTGTGCTTGTGAATAAAGCAGTAATATGCATATTATTAGCTTTTTAAGCATATCTCAATGTGGTAAGGCTACAGTAAGCAGTTTATATGATATGGACATGCTAGGACAGAGCTGCCCTCAGCGTGCTGATATCTAGCCCTGTCAATCAAGGGTAGAGGGTGTGTGCAGTGCACAAGGGGTGTTATAAAGCAATGCTCAAAGGATTCGGCCCCGTCCTCTGGTGCTCCAACTTTCTAATCTGCATATGAATAAAATGCAGATATCTCTGTAGCTGTTTAACATACAGACAAAGGTATTGTTTTAATCCGCACGATGAACCCTACCAGGCAGTACCTGGTGGATCATGCTGACAGAGGCTCTTTAAGCAAATTTTCAAGATTCTTCCAAAGCGCGTGTTCTTTGGTGTATAGCTAGTAGTTTAGGTGCTAGTTATTGATTATAATTGTCCTGGTTAGGCAGCGCTGCAATGTAAAGCACTTAGGAAGAAGAAACAACCTTTGATTAGACGAGAGTTTCAGACTACTGAAGCCATGGATTATAGCATAGCTATACTAATGAAAGCAACCAAGTAATCAAAAGTAAGAAAAAAACAAAAAAGTTACTGGCTAATATGAAATGACACAAAAATATCAAAGCCTAATTATAGAGAGACTTAGTGTCTGCCATTATATACAGAATCTTTTACAGGATTTATAAGTCGAACAGTCCTAGGTCATATAAGTGATCCCAGAATTATTCCAAAACACATAATAATCCTAAAATATGCAGGATAGCATTCAATAAAAAGAGCAATGTAAAGTGACTGATGGCTGCACAAACCCCAAATCATGTCACTTAGTGAGGGGGAAGGCATGCGAGACTCATTTAAATAGCGTGGATGCAATATACCACAGCAAATTAATCTTTCACCTTTGAGCTTCACAGTGAAAACAAACCATAAATAAGAGGATCTAACTAACGTCCACACTCTAGAAAATGAAGGGCACTGGAAGATCACGTTCTTTAAAGAGCCACCAGCCCCGGTTTTGTAGTCACTTTTTATAGCAATACCTAGGGGCCCCCACCTGCAAGACAACCTGGCTATATGAGGTTTGGATGATCAATTGAAATTTTTTCGGGGGGTATAACTAGATGTTGGTAGCCCCTTCACATGCTTGTGAGTTCCTCACTCCTTATATCCAAAACTACCACAATAGATTAATGTCAGCCAAATCTGGCAATGGTGGCTGAACCAGCGATCTAAAGTGTGTGTGGGGGTTGGGGGGGGGGGGATTCAACATTGAAGTCAATAACACAAAGGATTATACATATGCAGAAAGCCCTTGAGGAACCGGCTTAGAGGATAGGAGTGGTAGTGGCCCTGTCGACATACTATACATGGTGTACTTCCTCAGGCCGTTGCTCCCTGGAGTTTGGTGCAGTGGAAATGTAGTTTGAAGAAAAGGAATTGAAAATTGAACGTATAACAGTCTCTGTTACTAGAGAGCCGCAGCAAATTCAAAGTGCGGTTTCTGGTACTAGTTGAGAACGTATGGCTATACACTCACCTAAAGAATTATTAGGAACACCTGTTCTATTTCTCATTAATGCGATGATCTAATCAACCAATCACATGGCAGTTGCTTCAATGCATGTAGGGTTGTGGTCCTGGTCAAGACAATCTCCTGAACTCCAAACTGAATGTCACAATGGGAAAGAAAGGTGGGCTACAACAGCAGAAGACCCCACCGGGTACCACTCATCTCCACTACAAATAGGAAAACGAGGCTACAATTTGCACAAGCTCACCAAAATTGGACTGTTGAAGAGTGGAAGAATGTTGCCTGGTCTGATGAGTCTCGATTTCTGTTGAGACATTCAAATGGTAGAGTCCGAATTTGGCGTAAACAGAATGAGAACTTGTATCCATCATGCCTTGTTACCACTGTGCAGGCTGGTGGTGGTGGTGTAATGGTGTGGGGGATGTTTTATGGGCACACTTTAGGCCCCTTAGTGCCAACTGGCCATCGTTAAAATGCCACGGGCTACCTGAGCATTGTTTCTGACCATGTCCATCCCTTCATGACCACCATGTACACATCCTCTGATGGCTACTTCCAGCAGGACAATGCACCATGTCACAAAGCTTGAATCATTTCAAATTGATTTCTTGAACATCACAATGAGTTCACTGTACTAAAATGGCCCCCACAGTCACCAGATCTCAACCCAATAGAGCATCTTTGGGATGTGGTGGAACGGGAGCTTCGTGCCCTGGATGTGCATCCCTCAAATCTCCATCAACTGCAAGATGCTATCCTATCACTATGGGCCAACATTTCTAAAGAATGCTATCAGCACCTTGTTGAATTAATGCCACGAAGAATTAAGGCAGTTCTGAAAGCAAAAGGGGGTCCAACACCATATTAGTATGGTGTTCCTAATAATTCTTTAGGTGAGTGTATATTGGCACTTGTGGGTATAGGTGTCCACTGTAAGGTCCAGACTCAAGCTTTATCTGGCCTAGTGGTGGTATATGTGATAAGTGTCTAAGCCATAGTCCCTCACCTTTCAGCAGTGTCTAACACAATATTTTGCTGATCACTTGTCTTGTCTCTCAAGAGCTTCCTTGAAGCACACTTCTTGCTGGAGAATTATATACATCGTTCTCAGGAGCAGGAGTTCTGGAGCATGCTTTCATTCATTTAGACTGGAGACAGACTGCGCATGTGCTACTTCCCGTGTCAGTTCTCAGTTACCAGCACATATGCAGCTAGTAATATAAACTGGCCAACCCCCTGATTTGAAGAAATCTGCAATAAAAATTTGCTAAAATCTTGACCTTTATTGTAAAGCACAGATGTGCAGTAACTTACTCAGCTTCTCTTCCTAGACGTGGAACTAGTCAGATCAGCCGCGAGCCGGCACAACAAGCCGACAATATTCACGCAGCTGTTCTCCCAGCAGACTGACATTCCTGTGGTCTGTGTCCCCAGGCATTGACCAGCTGCATGGAAAGCACCACCTATCTACGCAAGTTTCTTGACCTCCCCTATCACATTCTAGAATTCATTTAAAGCAGAATGAATGTTCAGGAAATTGAGTTTTAATATTTCTGACCACCAGTAGAGAATATCTGCACATCTGTCCCATAACTCCCATAAGAATAATTTCCATAAAATATCACGTTTTTCTTGTTTCAGAGAATATTTGACAAACCGGAAAAAGAAGATGAGATGTAAGAGCTTTATTCACAATAGGAGGTCTATAAAGCAGCCAAACCATTGGGGACAACAGTGATGCTACACTGAACATGACATGGAAGCTGCCTGGGGTGATGGGTGTCAGGGACGCGGTGCCAACAGGGCAATTGCCTTGGCCATGGTAAGGACCAGAAAAAACAAAGAGTTGCCACACATTATACGATGTAGTAGAGTTAACACTCATGATTTATGAGACGTGTTATCTAAACTAAATGCGTTAAGCAAACACCTTCAATTGCTTTTCAATGGCTTTTGTCTCAAGATAACGGGATGAGTCAATAAATTTGAGTTAAGAGTTTGAGTGCTAACCCTGCTACATCTGTAGGTAGGTCTCAACTTCCAGCCGGTAGGACCAACACAAGAAGGTGGAGTCAACAAACAATCAGACACAGGCACATTGGTGGTAGGTGGGGCCAAGGAAATAAAATGCTATGGAATTCTTCTTTAAGACAATGGGACCTTGACTCTTAGAAGCAGCTCTATAGTCAAATATGGAGACCCATATAGTTGCACTGCTATACTTTAACCCTTGGTCATGCAACAGCTGTGGAGACCAAGATCGTCGGGTGGTCCCAGCCTAACACACATGAACAGAACTGTATTGTGCACTGCCATCAGTGGCGTAGCTATAGGGGGTGCAGAGGTAGCAGTCGTTCCGGGCCCAGGGGCCTGAGGGGACCCAAAGACCCTTGTGCCAAATAAGAAGACACCGGTATTTTAGAAAGTCAAGTTATACCTCTGGCTGGAGGGAAGGGGTTAGGTCAAAAACGTTTTAAATTTTAGCCTCAGGCAGCACAAAGGTAATGTCCTACCCTGCCCCTGGCCACAAAGTACTAAGGGCAGGGGGGCCCAAGCTGAATTCTTGCACCAGGGCCCATGAGCTTTTAGCTATGCCCCTGACTGCCATATATTAATATTGGAAGCTGGGGAAAAGCAACCTTCAGCACTCTAGCTGCTGTGAAATTACAACTCCCAGCATGCACAGTGAAATGAGGATTCTGGGAGTTGTAGTTTAAGAATAGTTGGAGTGCTGGAGGTTGTAGGCCATCAATACTGATCATGTGGGATCTGAAACTCCAACCACAGAACTTATACAGCACTGCACCCCCATTTACAGTCTTTCCCGGCAAAATGGCGCTTCGTGGGGCGGACACTCCTGGTCATCTGGCTGTGGAGGAGACTGCTGGTGGCCACATTCATTGGTATGGGCCAGCTGCAGTTCCCTGTGTAGTGGGACACCACTGTGCAGGGCAATAGACAGCGAAGGGGATGCAGTGCTGGCCTACAGTCTGCGAAAGCCATAATGGTTGACATATTAGTTGTCGTCCAGGTATTAAAAAAAGGCGTAATAAGGGTTATTTTTTTGTAGGAAGGAAATGCGCTTTACCATCTATTTTAGGACAACTTTTAAGATTTCAGCTGAGCTCCATAATAAGTCTGAGTCGCGGATGGAGTAATTGAATCAAAATGCATAAAAAGATGAAGAGGTGATTAATTAAATTAGCATTCCTGCATTTAATCTCAAGTACAGCAAATGACCTACATAGCTGAGATAAAAGCAGATTTACATTACCAGGCTCCCTGCACCCACTGAGTAGGCACCACACATACAGTGCCGCCTGTATATGTCACTGGCAGGGTCGGACTGGCCCACGAGAGTAAGTACCAGAGGATGCTCTGGTGGGCTCAAGCTCTGACAATAATGGGCCCTTAAAGATCCTATATACACATTGGATGGGCCCTCAGAATCATTTCCTCTGGTGGGCCCAAGGGACTTCGGACCAATGCTGGCCACTGGTACACGGCCCAACCCCAAAAGAAATTCAGTTGGGCTAATCGCCTATCTCCGGCAGCCCATGTAGAAGAGTGCCGCTGATTCTGAAGGAGAAAAAAATTTACAAATATTTTTTTTTATAATCCTGCACAACCCCTTTAACAACCATTTGTCGTATATAGATTCTCCTTATTCCAGAAGTTCCTCTCATAACAAGATCCACTTTGTATGAAAATTATAGCCCAGGAAGAGTCTGGAAAGAATGTTGTCATTTCTGACGATTCCACGGCGAATGAAGACTAAATGGGTGACACGTAACGTGTGATTTTCTTCTGCAAATTAAGCAGCTAAATGCAGTGTATGATTTTCTCCGGAGTTAATGTGCATACAGTGGGCTTCCGGCTTCACATTTACAGTACACAATGTGTCGCTTCCATCTTGTAATTTCTATAATAGGCAGTGTATGGAGAGGCGGTTCTCTTCAGGAGTCTCCACACTCAGACAGTATACATAGTTACAGTACGGATTCATTTTTGATACTAATATTTTTAACTATTGAGAAATATCTCCGCACTGCAGCAATTTTTCATTTTTTGCGCCTTGTTTGACATTCCTATAGTTATACAAGGGCGTCTTTTTTTTTTGTCTTTTTTTTTTTTCAGGATAGATTGTACTTTCTAAAGGAACTAGAGTTGAACAACTTTCTTCAAATTAACCTAAGTGCTTGGGGTAGGGCATTCCAGAGAATTGGTGCAGCTTGGGAGAAGTACTTGAGACAGGAGTGACTATGGTGGTCATCATACTTACCTTGTCCTCACTGCTGGGTTCAAGGTTTGTTGCTCCCAGGCTGGCTCTTCCTCTCCCTACAGTGCTGAAAAATAAGTCCCTTGATGGTGGGAACACGTGACCGCTGCAGCCAATCACAGGCTGCAACAAAGACCTGGTCCCCTTATGTCCCAACAACTGGTTTGAGCACTGTAGGGAGAGGAAGAGCCAGCTCGGCAGCAACAGACACTGGTTGTCATGATATAAGGGGAGCAGGTTATTGCTGCAGCCTGTGATTGGCTGCAGCGGTCACGTGTCTTCCCATAAAGGGAATGTTTTTTTCAGCACTGCAGGGAGAGGATGAGCCTTCTCAGGAGTGACAGACAGCAAACCGAGCACTGAGGACCAGGTAAGTATGATCACTACCATAGGTCTGCCACCACTCTGGGGGTGGGGTGGTCTTTACTAGTCTTGGATAACCCCTTTAATTGTCTCTCTATCTCGTTCTGTACTGGAAAATGTTGCAAGGATCAAATCTCAAGAAATTTCGATTCTAACAAATCCAAAATTTTTGAAAAAGTAGGATCAAATTTTGATTCTAAAGAATCAACTGGCTCGACTCTAAATGAAACCATTCAATTATCAATACAATGCATTCGGAAACGGGGAAAAATATTAATGGGGTGGATTTGGAAAAAAAAATGAAATTGTGCTTTCCTGCCACTGATGTACATGAGCGAAATCTGTGACAAGTGTAAGTGGCAATCTCTTGTACAAGCAATGAAAGCCAGTAAACTTGCTATAAGTATTCCCCTAGCGACACCAGTTGCATGTACCATTCCTGTGAGGGAGATGCAATGGATATGCCTTTAAGTAATTTATTGAATGTAACTTGAGAAATAATGACAGAGGTCAAAGGAAAATCCTCCCTCCAGCTCTGTGATGCAAACCGGAAAAGACTTAAGGACACAGGATAAGAGCTCACAGAAGAGAAGTAGTTACAAGATGAATGCCATAATGAATTAGCACATACACTGAGCAAAAATATAAACGCGTCACAGCGATGTTACAGCAGGAGGAGGGGGGAGGGAGGGAGAGCGGGAGGCGTCACAGCGATGTTACAGCAGGAGGAGGGGGGAGGGAGGGAGAGCGGGAGGCGTCACAGCAATGTTACAACAGGAGGAGGGGGGAGGGAGGGAGAGCGGGAGGCGTCACAGCGATGTTACAGCAGGAGGGGGGAGGGAGAGCGGGAGGCGTCACAGCAATGTTACAGCAGGAGGAGGGGGGAGGGAGGGAGAGCGGGAGGCGTCACAGCAATGTTACAACAGGAGGAGGGGGGAGGGAGGGAGAGCGGGAGGCGTCACAGCAATGTTACAGCAGGAGGAGGAGGGAGGGAGAGCGGGAGGCGTCACAGCGATGTTACAGCAGGAGGAGGGGGGAGGGAGGGAGAGCGGGAGGCGTCACAGCAATGTTACAGCAGGAGGAGGGGGGAGGGAGGGAGAGCGGGAGGCGTCACAGCAATGTTACAGCAGGAGGAGGGGGGAGGGAGGGAGAGCGGGAGGCGTCACAGCGATGTTACAGCAGGAGGAGGGGGGAGGGAGGGAGAGCGGGAGGCGTCACAGCGATGTTACAGCAGGAGGAGGGGGGAGGGAGGGAGAGCGGGAGGCGTCACAGCGATGTTACAGCAGGAGGAGGGGGGAGGGAGGGAGAGCGGGAGGCGTCACAGCGATGTTACAGTAGGAGGGGGGGGAGGGAGAGCGGGAGGCGTCACAGCGATGTTACAGCAGGAGGAGGGGGGAGGCGTCACAGCGATCTTACAGCAGGAGGAGGGGGAGGGAGGGAGAGCGGGAGGCGTCACAGAAGATTATGAGGCGGCGCTGAGGTCGGGAAAGGCGGAGCTGGGCACGAACGGCGGCGGGTGGGGGCGGCAGCTTGGATCCATTTACATCCCCTTGGGCACCTTATTTTTATGAATGACAGGTTAGTAATAGCGTATTTTGAGCAAAATGAGCTTACAGATTACATTTATAAGACCACATTAGGAATGGTTAAAGCTCCCTGAACATAACCATATTTTTATCTGGAGGGGGTGAAACCTGGTGACAGAATCCCTTTAAGTTTTGCTCCCATTTTGCATGAGCTGAACTCAAAGATCTGAAACATTTTCTACATACAAAAAAGACCCATTACTCTCAAATATTGTTCACAAATCTGTCTAAATCTGTGTTAGTGAGCACTTCTCCTTTGCCGAGATAATCCATCCCACCTCACAGGTGTGGCATATCAAGGTGCTGATTAGACAGCATGAATATTGCACAGGTGTGCCTTAGACTGCCCACAATAAAAGGCCACTCTGAAATGTGGACAGTTTTGCCTTACTGGTGGAATCAGAAAACCAGTCAGTATCTGGTGTGGCCACCATTTGCCTCACGCAGTGCAACACATCTCTGTCACATAGAGTTGATCAGGTTGTTGATTGTGGCCTGTGGAATGTTGGTGCACTCCTCTTTAATAGCTGTGCGAAGTTGCAGAATATTAGCAGGAACTGGAACACACTGTCGTATACGCCGATCCAGAGCATCCCAAACATGCTCAATGGGTGACATGTCCGGTGAGTAGTGCAGGCCATGCAACAACTGGGATGTTTTCAGCTTCCAGGAATTGTGTACAGATCCTTGCAATATGGGGCCATGCATTATAATGCTGCAACATGAGGTGATGGTCGTGGATGAATGGCAAAACAATGGGCCTTAGGATCTCTTCACGGTATCTCTGTGCATTTAAAATGTCATCATTAAAATGCACCTGTGTTCGTTGTCCATAACATACGCCTGCCCATACCATAACCCCACCGCCACCATGGGCCACTCGATCCACAATGTTGACGTCAGCAAACCGCTCACCCACATGATGCCACACACGCTGTCTGCCATCTGCCCTGAACAGTGAAAACCGAGACTCATCTGTAAACAGAGCGCTTCTCCAATGTGCCAGATGCCATTGAATGTGAGCATTTGCCCACTCAAGTCGGTTACGACGATGAACTGCAGTCAGGTCCAGACCCCGATGAGGATGACGAGCATGCAGATGAGCTTCCCTTAGACGGTTTCTGACAGTTTGTGCAGAAATTATTTGGTTATGCAAACCGATTTTTGCTGCAGCTGTCTGGATGGCTGGTCTCAGACGATCATGGTGGTGAACATCCTGGATGTGGAGGTCCTGGCCTGGTGTGGTTACATGTGGTCTGCGGTTGTGAGGCCGGTTGGATGTACTGCCAAATTCTCTGAAACGCCTTTGGAGACGGCTTATGGTACAGAAATGAACATTCATTGCATGGGAAACAGCTCTGGTAGACATTCCTGCAGTCAGCATGCCAATTGCACGCTCCCTCAAACGCTGCAACATCTGTGGCATTGTGCTGTGTGATCAAACTGCACATTTCAGAGTGTCCTTTGTTGTGGGCAGTCTAAGGCACACCTTTGCAATATTCATGCTGTCTAATCAGCACCTTGATATGCCACACCTGTGAGGTGGAATGGATTATCTCGGCAAAGGAAAAGTGATCACTAATACAGATTTAGACAGATTTTCAAACAATATTTAGAGTAATGTGTATGTAGAAAATGTTTCAGATCTTTGAGTTCAGCTCATGCAAAATGGGAGCAAAACCAAAAGTGTTGAGTTTATATTTTTGCTCAGTGTAGATAACTTCAAAAAACCAAATATAATAATGGCCACTAGATGGCAGCAAAGTACACTACGTAGAGTGGATAACAGATGGCACAGAATTCTAGTTCAGAAGCCATAGCTGGGACAACACATGTGCCAATGTTTTACAGGTTTCACTTTTACTGATTGCATTGTGCAGTAAAAATGACATATCTTTATTCTGTGGGTCAGTATGATGACATCGTTACCAAGTTTACATAGTTTTTCTTATGTTTTCAATAATCTGCATTCGCCTCCACTTCTGCGTGTAGTTACATCAACGAAGGGTGCGCACTAATCATCTTCGCTGCTCGGCAAGCAGCAGAAGACGTGGTCCACGGGCGCCGTGCTAACATGTGAAGTCTAGAGCTGTCAATCTAAGGGTTGGGGGGCATGTTTAGAGCACCAGGGGTGTCGCTGGAGCGGTGCTCAAAGCACATAAGCCCGCCTCCTGTTGCTCCAATCACTCATAAAAATTAAAGTGTAAATGTGTCCAAAACGCCAGCAAAAAAGAAAGTTATCATTTTACTCAACTACATCAACCCTACCAGGCTATATGTCTGGTTTACTAGGGTTGATCCTGGTATCAGAGCCTCTTTAAAGTGAATGTCCAGCCTTGAACAATATGGGAGGGAGGAGGAGCAAGGGTGCACAGAGTGGCTTAGGCCTGCCCTCAGTGCACTTAACTCCTCATTTGTGTATAGATTTGACAGTACTTTTTCTCCAGAATGAAGCAAAGTTAAAGGTATCATCACGTGCAGCAGAGCTAGCCCTACAAGGCACTGTGCCTGAATTGTATGGCTTCAGAATCCCTTCAAAAATGACTCGGTTCACACTCGGCCTATTGTGGAATCTGCAACAAAAATAATCGAACAGCTACAATGTGATTTGAATTAATGTCCCATCGGTTGCAGATTTCTACAGATTCCACCCATTGCAATGTAGTGGCTTTAATGCGTTGCCAAAATTTGCTGTAAAATCTGGTGCAAATTTGTTTGCAAATTTTTGTGAAAATTTTCAGGCTACTTCCACAGTGTACACTAGCCTAGTGTTTCTTTGTAGCCTATTCTGGCTAGGTCATACTCCGATCCATCATCCCGTAATCTCGGCTATCTACTCTGTACGTGGATTCAGACTTGTGTTTCTTTTTACTGCTTTGATGATACCAGACTGACAACTGACAATTGTCTACCTCCCACCAACTTCCATTTCTTGGTCCTTATCTTCACAGATGTATTGTTTGTTTTTTTTCCCCATTACTTTAGTTTTTGTGGTCGTGTGAGGCTGGAACGGGGGAACCTTTTCTGTGTCCTAATGGACGGGTACAATGTCAGCCTCCAATCACACGCTTATCTAGCCATATAGCATAGCGATTGTCAGAGGTGACTTCCAAATGACAGCAATGCACTCGCTGCCAGATAATGGCTTTTCAATGTGCAGTTTTGTGCCTTTCCTGCAAAATACAACCTGTCAGCAGTTCAGACACAAGCAAGTTACAGAGATGAAAAGAAAAAACATGTTAATGGTCTGAGCAAAAAATATCCTGCCATCCTCGAGGGAAAATGATGAAGAAGCCATGTGAATTATTTACTACGGGGACAGGAGTTATTGCATTGTGCCAGACCCGAGTGCCATTGTTACCTTATCACATCTGTAGGCTCTGTGAAATCCCATCTGCTGGGCTGCAACTGGTTGATGAAAGTTTTGCTAAAATCAGGGTCAGTCCATGAGCCAATTACCGTGCCCTATCCTGCTACGGGACATACATAATAGATGGCATGCATTACAAAAATATGGAGGAACGTGGCCCCGTTTACTATCATGATGGGGCTTGGTGGCGACTTTTTATCACAGAACCTACTAAAAAGGGTGGTTGAAGGGGGGTGAATGGAGAAGGGTCAGATAAGGGAACGTGATAGGTCACTATAGAGAGATGCGAGTTTTAGGGAACGTCTAAGACTGTAGATGTTGGGAATTACTGTGATTGGGACTGGAAGGTTCAGATTATAGATCATGTCAAGAGGAGAATGGGTTAGGGCAACAATAAGAGCTTTAGATGTTTCCAATAGGGCCGAATCTATCATGAGGTGAGATGAGCATCTAGCCTCAGGCAGCGACCACCCTTCCTCTGAGGGTTGGCGGTTTACGGCAGGTTAGTATTTATTTATTTTCCTTTTTTTGCATG